>NC_068376.1:13125177-13740177 GCF_023724105.1 Carassius gibelio
CTGCAATGATCAAGATTGTCAGTTTACAGCTTTCTGAGTCCAGTAATGTTGAAATAGTGTTTCTGTTCAAATGAAGTGAAATCAAGCCCAAATCTGCTCAAAAGCTTTTCTCTCTATTAGAGAAAGCTGTTTCATTCAGTATTCAGTGCAAATCTTGCCAAACTGAAACTTGCTTATGTCTTATGAAATAAAATGTTTTCTGCAATGCTGTAAGACAGTTTTTAATGTGTTAGAAGTTATATACACAAAAACTAATGTTAGGACTGCAATGATCAAGATTGTCAGTTTACAGCTTTCTGAGTCCAGTAATGTTGAAATAGTGTTTCTGTTCAAATGAAGTGAAATCAAGCCCAAATCTGCTCAAAAGCTTTTCTCTCTATTAGAGAAAGCTGTTTCATTCAGTATTCAGTGCTAATCTTGCCAAACTGAAACATGCTTATGTCTTATGAAATAAAATGTTTTCTGCAATGCTGTAAGACAGTTTTTAATGTGTTAGAAGTTATATACACAAAAACTAATGTTAGGACTGCAATGATCAAGATTGTCAGTTTACAGCTTTCTGAGTCCAGTAATGTTGAAATAGTGTTTCTGTTCAAATGAAGTGAAATCAAGCCCAAATCTGCTCAAAAGCTTTTCTCTCTATTAGATAAAGCTGTTTCATTCAGTATTCAGTGCAAATCTTGCCAAACTGAAACAAGCTTATGCCTTATGAAGTACAATGTTTTCTGCAATGCTGTAAGACAGTTTTTAATGTGTTAGAAGTTATATACACAAAAACTAATGTTAGAACTTCAATGATCAAGATTGTCAGTTTACAGCTTTCTGAGTCCAGTAATGTTGAAATAGTGTTTCTGTTCAAATGAAGTGAAATCAAGCCCAAATCTGCTCAAAAGCTTTTCTCTCTATTAGAGAAAGCTGTTTCATTCAATATTCAGTGCAAATCTTGCCAAACTGAAACAAGCTTATGTCTTATGAAATAAAATGTTTTCTGCAATGCTGTAAGACAGTTTTTAATGTGTTAGAAGTTATATGCACAAAAACTTATGTTAGGACTTCAATGATCAAGATTGTCAGTTTACAGCTTTCTGAGTCCAGTAATGTTGAAATAGTGTTTCTGTTCAAATGAAGTGAAATCAAGCCCAAATCTGCTCAAAAGCTTTTCTCTCTATTAGAGAAAGCTGTTTCATTCAGTATTCAGTGCAAATCTTGCCAAACTGAAACAAGCTTATGTCTTATGAAATAAAATGTTTTCTGCAATGCTGTAAGACAGTTTTTAATGTGTTAGAAGTTATATGCACAAAAACTTATGTTAGGACTTCAATGATCAAGATTGTCAGTTTACAGCTTTCTGAGTCCAGTAATGTTGAAATAGTGTTTCTGTTCAAATGAAGTGAAATCAAGCCCAAATCTGCTCAAAAGCTTTTCTCTCTATTAGAGAAAGCTGTTTCATTCAGTATTCAGTGCAAATCTTGCCAAACTGAAACAAGCTTATGCCTTATGAAGTACAATGTTTTCTGCAATGCTGTAAGACAGTTTTTAATGTGTTAGAAGTTATATGCACAAAAACTAATGTTAGGACTGCAATGATCAAGATTGTCAGTTTACAGCTTTCTGAGTCCAGTAATGTTGAAATAGTGTTTCTGTTCAAATGAAGTGAAATCAAGCCCAAATCTGCTCAAAAGCTTTTCTCTCTATTAGATAAAGCTGTTTCATTCAGTATTCAGTGCAAATCTTGCCAAACTGAAACAAGCTTATGCCTTATGAAGTACAATGTTTTCTGCAATGCTGTAAGACAGTTTTTAATGTGTTAGAGGTTATATGCACAAAAACTTATGTTAGGACTTCAATGATCAAGATTGTCAGTTTACAGCTTTCTGAGTCCAGTAATGCTGAAATAGTGTTTCTGTTCAAATGAAGTGAAATCAAGCCCAAATCTGCTCAAAAGCTTTTCTCTCTATTAGAGAAAGCTGTTTCATTCAGTATTCAGTGCAAATCTTGCCAAACTGAAACTTGCTTATGTCTTATGAAATAAAATGTTTTCTGCAATGCTGTAAGACAGTTTTTAATGTGTTAGAAGTTATATACACAAAAACTAATGTTAGGACTGCAATGATCAAGATTGTCAGTTTACAGCTTTCTGAGTCCAGTAATGTTGAAATAGTGTTTCTGTTCAAATGAAGTGAAATCAAGCCCAAATCTGCTCAAAAGCTTTTCTCTCTATTAGAGAAAGCTGTTTCATTCAGTATTCAGTGCTAATCTTGCCAAACTGAAACATGCTTATGTCTTATGAAATAAAATGTTTTCTGCAATGCTGTAAGACAGTTTTTAATGTGTTAGAAGTTATATACACAAAAACTAATGTTAGGACTGCAATGATCAAGATTGTCAGTTTACAGCTTTCTGAGTCCAGTAATGTTGAAATAGTGTTTCTGTTCAAATGAAGTGAAATCAAGCCCAAATCTGCTCAAAAGCTTTTCTCTCTATTAGAGAAAGCTGTTTCATTCAATATTCAGTGCAAATCTTGCCAAACTGAAACAAGCTTATGCCTTATGAAGTACAATGTTTTCTGCAATGCTGTAAGACAGTTTTTAATGTGTTAGAAGTTAATATGCACAAAAACTAATGTTAGGACTGCAATGATCAAGATTGTCAGTTTACAGCTTTCTGAGTCCAGTAATGTTGAAATAGTGTTTCTGTTGAAATGAAGTGAAATCAAGCCCAAATCTGCTCAAAAGCTTTTCTCTCTATTAGAGAAAGCTGTTTCATTCAATATTCAGTGCAAATCTTGCCAAACTGAAACAAGCTTATGCCTTATGAAGTACAATGTTTTCTGCAATGCTGTAAGACAGTTTTTAATGTGTTAGAAGTTATATGCACAAAAACTTATGTTAGGACTTCAATGATCAAGATTGTCAGTTTACAGCTTTCTGAGTCCAGTAATGCTGAAATAGTGTTTCTGTTGAAATGAAGTGAAATCAAGCCCAAATCTGCTCAAAAGCTTTTCTCTCTATTAGATAAAGCTGTTTCATTCAGTATTCAGTGCAAATCTTGCCAAACTGAAACAAGCTTATGCCTTATGAAGTACAATGTTTTCTGCAATGCTGTAAGACAGTTTTTAATGTGTTAGAAGTTGTATGCACAAAAACTAATGTTAGGACTGCAATGATCAAGATTGTCAGTTTACAGCTTTCTGAGTCCAGTAATGTTGAAATAGTGTTTCTGTTCAAATGAAGTGAAATCAAGCCCAAATCTGCTCAAAAGCTTTTCTCTCTATTAGAGAAAGCTGTTTCATTCAGTATTCAGTGCAAATCTTGCCAAACTGAAACTTGCTTATGTCTTATGAAATAAAATGTTTTCTGCAATGCTGTAAGACAGTTTTTAATGTGTTAGAAGTTATATACACAAAAACTAATGTTAGGACTGCAATGATCAAGATTGTCAGTTTACAGCTTTCTGAGTCCAGTAATGTTGAAATAGTGTTTCTGTTCAAATGAAGTGAAATCAAGCCCAAATCTGCTCAAAAGCTTTTCTCTCTATTAGAGAAAGCTGTTTCATTCAGTATTCAGTGCTAATCTTGCCAAACTGAAACATGCTTATGTCTTATGAAATAAAATGTTTTCTGCAATGCTGTAAGACAGTTTTTAATGTGTTAGAAGTTATATACACAAAAACTAATGTTAGGACTGCAATGATCAAGATTGTCAGTTTACAGCTTTCTGAGTCCAGTAATGTTGAAATAGTGTTTCTGTTCAAATGAAGTGAAATCAAGCCCAAATCTGCTCAAAAGCTTTTCTCTCTATTAGATAAAGCTGTTTCATTCAGTATTCAGTGCAAATCTTGCCAAACTGAAACAAGCTTATGCCTTATGAAGTACAATGTTTTCTGCAATGCTGTAAGACAGTTTTTAATGTGTTAGAAGTTATATACACAAAAACTAATGTTAGAACTTCAATGATCAAGATTGTCAGTTTACAGCTTTCTGAGTCCAGTAATGTTGAAATAGTGTTTCTGTTCAAATGAAGTGAAATCAAGCCCAAATCTGCTCAAAAGCTTTTCTCTCTATTAGAGAAAGCTGTTTCATTCAATATTCAGTGCAAATCTTGCCAAACTGAAACAAGCTTATGTCTTATGAAATAAAATGTTTTCTGCAATGCTGTAAGACAGTTTTTAATGTGTTAGAAGTTATATGCACAAAAACTTATGTTAGGACTTCAATGATCAAGATTGTCAGTTTACAGCTTTCTGAGTCCAGTAATGTTGAAATAGTGTTTCTGTTCAAATGAAGTGAAATCAAGCCCAAATCTGCTCAAAAGCTTTTCTCTCTATTAGAGAAAGCTGTTTCATTCAGTATTCAGTGCAAATCTTGCCAAACTGAAACAAGCTTATGTCTTATGAAATAAAATGTTTTCTGCAATGCTGTAAGACAGTTTTTAATGTGTTAGAAGTTATATGCACAAAAACTTATGTTAGGACTTCAATGATCAAGATTGTCAGTTTACAGCTTTCTGAGTCCAGTAATGTTGAAATAGTGTTTCTGTTCAAATGAAGTGAAATCAAGCCCAAATCTGCTCAAAAGCTTTTCTCTCTATTAGAGAAAGCTGTTTCATTCAGTATTCAGTGCAAATCTTGCCAAACTGAAACAAGCTTATGCCTTATGAAGTACAATGTTTTCTGCAATGCTGTAAGACAGTTTTTAATGTGTTAGAAGTTATATGCACAAAAACTAATGTTAGGACTGCAATGATCAAGATTGTCAGTTTACAGCTTTCTGAGTCCAGTAATGTTGAAATAGTGTTTCTGTTCAAATGAAGTGAAATCAAGCCCAAATCTGCTCAAAAGCTTTTCTCTCTATTAGATAAAGCTGTTTCATTCAGTATTCAGTGCAAATCTTGCCAAACTGAAACAAGCTTATGCCTTATGAAGTACAATGTTTTCTGCAATGCTGTAAGACAGTTTTTAATGTGTTAGAGGTTATATGCACAAAAACTTATGTTAGGACTTCAATGATCAAGATTGTCAGTTTACAGCTTTCTGAGTCCAGTAATGCTGAAATAGTGTTTCTGTTCAAATGAAGTGAAATCAAGCCCAAATCTGCTCAAAAGCTTTTCTCTCTATTAGAGAAAGCTGTTTCATTCAGTATTCAGTGCAAATCTTGCCAAACTGAAACTTGCTTATGTCTTATGAAATAAAATGTTTTCTGCAATGCTGTAAGACAGTTTTTAATGTGTTAGAAGTTATATACACAAAAACTAATGTTAGGACTGCAATGATCAAGATTGTCAGTTTACAGCTTTCTGAGTCCAGTAATGTTGAAATAGTGTTTCTGTTCAAATGAAGTGAAATCAAGCCCAAATCTGCTCAAAAGCTTTTCTCTCTATTAGAGAAAGCTGTTTCATTCAGTATTCAGTGCTAATCTTGCCAAACTGAAACATGCTTATGTCTTATGAAATAAAATGTTTTCTGCAATGCTGTAAGACAGTTTTTAATGTGTTAGAAGTTATATACACAAAAACTAATGTTAGGACTGCAATGATCAAGATTGTCAGTTTACAGCTTTCTGAGTCCAGTAATGTTGAAATAGTGTTTCTGTTCAAATGAAGTGAAATCAAGCCCAAATCTGCTCAAAAGCTTTTCTCTCTATTAGAGAAAGCTGTTTCATTCAATATTCAGTGCAAATCTTGCCAAACTGAAACAAGCTTATGCCTTATGAAGTACAATGTTTTCTGCAATGCTGTAAGACAGTTTTTAATGTGTTAGAAGTTAATATGCACAAAAACTAATGTTAGGACTGCAATGATCAAGATTGTCAGTTTACAGCTTTCTGAGTCCAGTAATGTTGAAATAGTGTTTCTGTTGAAATGAAGTGAAATCAAGCCCAAATCTGCTCAAAAGCTTTTCTCTCTATTAGAGAAAGCTGTTTCATTCAATATTCAGTGCAAATCTTGCCAAACTGAAACAAGCTTATGCCTTATGAAGTACAATGTTTTCTGCAATGCTGTAAGACAGTTTTTAATGTGTTAGAAGTTATATGCACAAAAACTTATGTTAGGACTTCAATGATCAAGATTGTCAGTTTACAGCTTTCTGAGTCCAGTAATGCTGAAATAGTGTTTCTGTTGAAATGAAGTGAAATCAAGCCCAAATCTGCTCAAAAGCTTTTCTCTCTATTAGATAAAGCTGTTTCATTCAGTATTCAGTGCAAATCTTGCCAAACTGAAACAAGCTTATGCCTTATGAAGTACAATGTTTTCTGCAATGCTGTAAGACAGTTTTTAATGTGTTAGAAGTTATATGCACAAAAACTTATGTTAGGACTTCAATGATCAAGATTGTCAGTTTACAGCTTTCTGAGTCCAGTAATGCTGAAATAGTGTTTCTGTTCAAATGAAGTGAAATCAAGCCCAAATCTGCTCAAAAGCTTTTCTCTCTATTAGAGAAAGCTGTTTCATTCAGTATTCAGTGCAAATCTTGCCAAACTGAAACAAGCTTATGCCTTATGAAGTACAATGTTTTCTGCAATGCTGTAAGACAGTTTTTAATGTGTTAGAAGTTATATGCACAAAAACTTATGTTAGGACTTCAATGATCAAGATTGTCAGTTTACAGCTTTCTGAGTCCAGTAATGCTGAAATAGTGTTTCTGTTCAAATGAAGTGAAATCAAGCCCAAATCTGCTCAAAAGCTTTTCTCTCTATTAGATAAAGCTGTTTCATTCAGTATTCAGTGCAAATCTTGCCAAACTGAAACAAGCTTATGCCTTATGAAGTACAATGTTTTCTGCAATGCTGTAAGACAGTTTTTAATGTGTTAGAAGTTATATGCACAAAAACTTATGTTAGGACTTCAATGATCAAGATTGTCAGTTTACAGCTTTCTGAGTCCAGTAATGCTGAAATAGTGTTTCTGTTCAAATGAAGTGAAATCAAGCCCAAATCTGCTCAAAAGCTTTTCTCTCTATTAGAGAAAGCTGTTTCATTCAGTATTCAGTGCAAATCTTGCCAAACTGAAACTTGCTTATGTCTTATGAAATAAAATGTTTTCTGCAATGCTGTAAGACAGTTTTTAATGTGTTAGAAGTTATATACACAAAAACTAATGTTAGGACTGCAATGATCAAGATTGTCAGTTTACAGCTTTCTGAGTCCAGTAATGTTGAAATAGTGTTTCTGTTCAAATGAAGTGAAATCAAGCCCAAATCTGCTCAAAAGCTTTTCTCTCTAATAGAGAATGCGGTTTCATTCAGTATTCAGTGCAAATCTTGCCAAACTGAAACAAGCTTATGTCTTATGAAATGAAATGTTTTTTGCAATGCTGTAAGACAGTCTTTAATGTGTTAGAAGTTATATACACAAAAACTAATGTTAGAACTTCAATGATCAAGATTGTCAGTTTACAGCTTTCTGAGTCCAGTAATGTTGAAATAGTGTTTCTGTTCAAATGAAGTGAAATCAAGCCCAAATCTGCTCAAAAGCTTTTCTCTCTATTAGAGAAAGCTGTTTCATTCAATATTCAGTGCAAATCTTGCCAAACTGAAACAAGCTTATGTCTTATGAAATAAAATGTTTTCTGCAATGCTGTAAGACAGTTTTTAATGTGTTAGAAGTTATATGCACAAAAACTTATGTTAGGACTTCAATGATCAAGATTGTCAGTTTACAGCTTTCTGAGTCCAGTAATGTTGAAATAGTGTTTCTGTTCAAATGAAGTGAAATCAAGCCCAAATCTGCTCAAAAGCTTTTCTCTCTATTAGAGAAAGCTGTTTCATTCAGTATTCAGTGCAAATCTTGCCAAACTGAAACAAGCTTATGCCTTATGAAGTACAATGTTTTCTGCAATGCTGTAAGACAGTTTTTAATGTGTTAGAAGTTATATGCACAAAAACTAATGTTAGGACTGCAATGATCAAGATTGTCAGTTTACAGCTTTCTGAGTCCAGTAATGTTGAAATAGTGTTTCTGTTCAAATGAAGTGAAATCAAGCCCAAATCTGCTCAAAAGCTTTTCTCTCTATTAGATAAAGCTGTTTCATTCAGTATTCAGTGCAAATCTTGCCAAACTGAAACAAGCTTATGCCTTATGAAGTACAATGTTTTCTGCAATGCTGTAAGACAGTTTTTAATGTGTTAGAAGTTATATACACAAAAACTAATGTTAGAACTTCAATGATCAAGATTGTCAGTTTACAGCTTTCTGAGTCCAGTAATGTTGAAATAGTGTTTCTGTTCAAATGAAGTGAAATCAAGCCCAAATCTGCTCAAAAGCTTTTCTCTCTATTAGAGAAAGCTGTTTCATTCAATATTCAGTGCAAATCTTGCCAAACTGAAACAAGCTTATGTCTTATGAAATAAAATGTTTTCTGCAATGCTGTAAGACAGTTTTTAATGTGTTAGAAGTTATATGCACAAAAACTTATGTTAGGACTTCAATGATCAAGATTGTCAGTTTACAGCTTTCTGAGTCCAGTAATGTTGAAATAGTGTTTCTGTTCAAATGAAGTGAAATCAAGCCCAAATCTGCTCAAAAGCTTTTCTCTCTATTAGAGAAAGCTGTTTCATTCAGTATTCAGTGCAAATCTTGCCAAACTGAAACAAGCTTATGTGTTATGAAATAAAATATTTTCTGCAATGCTGTAAGACAGTTTTTAATGTGTTAGAAGTTATATGCACAAAAACTTATGTTAGGACTTCAATGATCAAGATTGTCAGTTTACAGCTTTCTGAGTCCAGTAATGTTGAAATAGTGTTTCTGTTCAAATGAAGTGAAATCAAGCCCAAATCTGCTCAAAAGCTTTTCTCTCTATTAGAGAAAGCTGTTTCATTCAGTATTCAGTGCAAATCTTGCCAAACTGAAACAAGCTTATGCCTTATGAAGTACAATGTTTTCTGCAATGCTGTAAGACAGTTTTTAATGTGTTAGAAGTTATATGCACAAAAACTAATGTTAGGACTGCAATGATCAAGATTGTCAGTTTACAGCTTTCTGAGTCCAGTAATGTTGAAATAGTGTTTCTGTTCAAATGAAGTGAAATCAAGCCCAAATCTGCTCAAAAGCTTTTCTCTCTATTAGATAAAGCTGTTTCATTCAGTATTCAGTGCAAATCTTGCCAAACTGAAACAAGCTTATGCCTTATGAAGTACAATGTTTTCTGCAATGCTGTAAGACAGTTTTTAATGTGTTAGAGGTTATATGCACAAAAACTTATGTTAGGACTTCAATGATCAAGATTGTCAGTTTACAGCTTTCTGAGTCCAGTAATGCTGAAATAGTGTTTCTGTTCAAATGAAGTGAAATCAAGCCCAAATCTGCTCAAAAGCTTTTCTCTCTATTAGAGAAAGCTGTTTCATTCAGTATTCAGTGCAAATCTTGCCAAACTGAAACTTGCTTATGTCTTATGAAATAAAATGTTTTCTGCAATGCTGTAAGACAGTTTTTAATGTGTTAGAAGTTATATACACAAAAACTAATGTTAGGACTGCAATGATCAAGATTGTCAGTTTACAGCTTTCTGAGTCCAGTAATGTTGAAATAGTGTTTCTGTTCAAATGAAGTGAAATCAAGCCCAAATCTGCTCAAAAGCTTTTCTCTCTATTAGAGAAAGCTGTTTCATTCAGTATTCAGTGCTAATCTTGCCAAACTGAAACATGCTTATGTCTTATGAAATAAAATGTTTTCTGCAATGCTGTAAGACAGTTTTTAATGTGTTAGAAGTTATATACACAAAAACTAATGTTAGGACTGCAATGATCAAGATTGTCAGTTTACAGCTTTCTGAGTCCAGTAATGCTGAAATAGTGTTTCTGTTCAAATGAAGTGAAATCAAGCCCAAATCTGCTCAAAAGCTTTTCTCTCTATTAGAGAAAGCTGTTTCATTCAGTATTCAGTGCAAATCTTGCCAAACTGAAACTTGCTTATGTCTTATGAAATAAAATGTTTTCTGCAATGCTGTAAGACAGTTTTTAATGTGTTAGAAGTTATATACACAAAAAGGTCCCAAGGTTACGCATGTAACCCTAGTTCCTTGAGGGAACGAGACGCTGCGTCGTAAAACGCTTTGGGGAACGTCCCTGACGAGACCGGCTCTGAACATCGTGTGCAAACTGTCCAATGGACGGGCGTGACGTCACGGAGCGGGGTGACGTAGCGACCAGGAAGCTATATAAGCACGTGCCGTGCAGCTGGCTTCAGCTTCGAGTAGGGAAGCAAGCGCCGGCAGGGGTGCCGGGAGTATGGCTCTGCGACGCAGCGTCTCGTTCCCTCAAGGAACTAGGGTTACATGCGTAACCTTGGGACGTTCCTTTTCGGGAACTCGAGCTGCGTCGTAAAACGCTTTGGGGAACGAGGTGCCCACGCTGCCAGACTACCAAAGCCCTGCCTAGTGTGTATCCGGAGAGCACAGCTTAGGACAAGAGAACAGAAGAGCCCGGAGTGGCTCGCATATCAAGATCGTAGAATCTGACAAATGTAGAGGGCGTGGACCACCCCGCAGCGTTGCAGATGTCCAAGAGGGACACACCTGCTGAGAAGGCCTTGGAGGCCGCCATACCCCGAGTAGAGTGAGCCTTGGCCCCCAAAGGAGGGGGAAGACCAGAGGACTCATAGGACTCGTTGATAGCCTCGACTATCCAACGACTAAGGGTCTGCTTGGTGGCAGGAGAACCCTTATTAGTAGGACCGTAGCATACAAGCAATTGGTCGGACTTTCTCCACAGGGCAGCTCTGTGGACGTATGCGTCGAGTGCTCGCACTGGACACATACAATTTAGCTTCTCTTGGTCTGGCTCCCGAAAGGGAGGAGGACAGAAGGCCTGCAGTACGATAGGCTGTGGTGTAACAGAGGGAACCTTTGGAACATAACCCGCTCGAGGGTATAAGAATGCTTTGGCCATACCAGGGGCAAAGTCTAAATAAGTAGGGGCCACCGAAAGGGCCTGGAGATCTCCAACTCGTTTCAGCGAGGTGATTGCCAGTAGCAGGGCAGTTTTCAGTGTCAGATGTCTATCTGAGATATCTTGAATTGGCTCGAATGGAGCTTTACAAAGAGCCTCTAGAACCACAACCAAATCCCATGGGGGAATACGGGACCGTACTGGAGGTCTCAGCCTCAATGCACCTCGGAGGAAACGTGTAACTAGGGGGTGTCTACCCACTGACTGATCATTGAAAGGGACATGGAAAGCAGCTATGGCCGCCACGTACACCTTTAAGGTGGAGTGGGATAACCCCGCAGAGAGCCTAGCTTGTAAAAACTCCAGAACTGTACCAACTGGGCAGTTAACAGGGTCAAGATGGCGATCTCTGCACCATGAAGTGAAGAATGACCACTTCAGGGCGTACAGTTTCCTCGTAGAGGGAGCTCTGGACTGGAGGAGGGTCTCAACAACCTCGGTTGAGAGACCAGCTGCTAACAGTTGTGCCCCCTCAGGGGCCACACCCACAGCTTGAACACCTCCGGGCGAGGGTGGATTATCGTGCCCTGCGCTTGTGAGAGTAGGTCTTTCCTGATCGGTATCTCCCACGGAGAGCCGTCGAGGAGCGAGACTAGATCTGAGAACCATATTCAGCCCGGCCAGAACGGGGCTACTAACAACAGACGGACCCCGTGCTGGCGTACTCTCGCCAGAACTCCCGGGAGCAGAGCGATAGGGGGAAAAGCGTACAGACGAAGCCTCGGCCAGGTCTGTACCATAGCGTCCAGTCCCAGAGGAGCTGGATGAACTAGAGAGAACCAGAGGGGACATTGCGATGTCTCTCGAGTCGCGAAGAGGTCCACCTGAGCTTTGCCATACACTCTCCATATCTGCTTCACCACCTCGGGGTGAAGCATCCATTCCCCGGGCCTCGGCCCCTGCCTCGACAGTATGTCTGCTCCCACATTCAATCTCCCAGGAATATACACTGCTCTGATCGAGAGGAGTTTGCCCTGGGACCAGAGAAGGATCTGGTATGCCAGCTTGTACAAGGGGCGTGAGCGCAGACCCCCCTGGTGATTGATATAAGAGACCACTGATGTGTTGTCGGTGCGCACCAACACATGGTGACCTCTCAGGTCTGGGAGGAAATATTTTAATGCTCGATAGACTGCTAACATCTCTAGGCAATTGATGTGCCACGTCAGGTGGCGACCACTCCACAGACCGCGGGCAGGGTGGCCACTCATGACCGCACCCCAACCGGTGAGGGACGCGTCTGTCGCTAGCGTTACACGGCGACGAAGAGCTCCCAGCACCGGGCCCTGATTCAAGAACCAAGGTTTCTTCCACATGTCTAAAGCACGAAGGCATCGCCGCGTGACCTTGATAAATCGAAGTGGATTTCCCCTCGGGGAAAAGCCCTTGGACTTGAGCCACCACTGTAGGGGTCTCATGTGCAGCAGGCCAAAAGGTATCACGTTGGACGCAGCTGCCATCAGCCCTAACAATCTCTGGAATTGTTTGACAGTGAGTGACTGGCCTTCTTTGACTCTCTCGACTGATGTGAGGATCGACTCGATCCGCGCAGGAGACATACGTGCCTGCATCGTGGTCGAATCCCACACTACGCCTAGATAGGTGGTTCTTTGAACTGGAGAAAGTACACTCTTCTTGGCATTTAGTCTCAAACCCAGCTCCCCCATATGTGCGAGAACGACATCTCGATGTCGAACTGCCATCTGCTCTGATTGAGCTAGGATCAACCAATCGTCGATATAATTTAGAATGCGGATGCCCTGCATACGGAGGGATACCAGAGCCGCATCTACACACTTCGTGAACGTGCGGGGTGAGAGTGCAAGGCCGAAGGGAAGTACTCGATATTGATAAGCTTTGCCCCCGAAAGCGAACCTCAGAAACTTCCTGTGTTGTGGAAGGATGGATATGTGGAAGTATGCGTCTTTGAGATCTATGGTGACAAACCAGTCCTCGGATCTGTTTTGAGCTACAACCTGCTTGACAGTGAGCATTTTGAACTTCAGTGACATAACTGAGCGGTTCAGGAGACGTAAGTCTAAGATCGGACGCAACCCCCCATCCTTCTTTGGAACTATGAAATACCGGCTGTAAAATCCGGATTCCCTGTCTAGAGGAGGGACCACCTCGATGGCCTCCTTCCTTAATAGGGCTTTCACTTCTTGTTCCATAACCAGAGCCTGCCGGGGGCCGACCACAGTCGGTGTAACCCCGTTGAATTTCGGTGGTGGATGACCGAACTGAATGCAATAGCCTTTTTCTATTGTACGCAGGACCCAATGAGATACATTTGGCAGTAGCTTCCACGCTGCTAAATAATCTACTAAGGGAATCAGTCTCTCGAGACTGACCTCTGGTGTAAGAGGCCCCCGAAGGGGCGGCGAGCATCCCAGCTCCGCTGCGCTCACGGGCGGAAATAGCTGGGAGTAGTACTCGCTGGAGGCCGCTGCGCCCTGAAACTCTGGCAGGGTTGGCAGGCCGACCTCCTGAGGGCACTGAGGTGAGGCGGGCACCGTATACTGAGGTGGACCGCGCTCTACCCCAGTAGGGGCTACCCTCTGGACCCTGATGTCAGGACCTTTTCGTCGAGGACTTCCGGGCCTCGATAACTGTTCTCAAATCGGGCTTTTTAACTCTGGAAGTCCCTGACTCAGAGCGTCGCTGGGGTCCTCGGTCCCGACGTGGGGGAACACGAGCGGCGACACTCTGTTTTTGCGCTTCCCGGTATGAGGAGCCGGTATGTGGCGTGGTGATCTCCCGCCCAGATGCACCACGAGAGCGACGAGGGAGGAAATTCTGGAACGCCGCCGCCTGCTTGTGTGCCTCCTGGAACCTGTCGACGACAGTGTTGACTGTGTCGCCAAACAGGCCCGAGGCTTGGAGCGGGGCGTCCAGAAGGCAGACCCTGTCTCGTTCTTTTATTTCTGACAGGGTCAGCCACAAATGCCTCTCCGCGGCCACTAAGGCTGCCATAGACCGCCCAATTGCGCGAGCGGTCTCTTTAGTGGCGCGGAGGGAGAGATCAGCGGTCTTTCTGAGTTCATCGATATCTTCAGACTTAATCCCCTCCCCCTCATCGATATCTCTCAGCAGGTCGGCCTGATAAGCTTGAAGGACTGCCATGGTGTGAAGGCAAGCCCCAGCCTGACCTGCTGCCACATAACCTTTGCCCACAAGCGATGATGTAACTCGCAGCGGCTTAGTGGGCAATGCCGGAGCCTTTAGGGACGATGCCGAGCCGGGTGACAGATAGCCCGCGAGCGTCTGTTCAACCCGTGGCAACGTCCTATAACCCCGCTCTCCCAGCCCCATCACGTTGCCATAATATAGTGAATCGGGGCCAAAGAGGCGGGTCGAATACGGGTGTTTCCACGATCTCGATAACTCATCATGGAGATCGGGAAAAAATGGTAGACTCCGGCGTGGAGGTGGTTGCCTCGGCCGCAGAAAGCGTTCATCTAGCTTGCTTTTCTGCGGCTCAGTGTGTTTTTCTGCAGGCCACTCGATTTTTAATTTATCAACTGCACGCGTAACCACCTCCAACAGCTCCTCATACTGGGGCGACAGGGGTGGCGAATCCCCAGCAACAGTCTCCACATCAACCTCCTCGGAGGAAGAGAGGCGAAGAGCTGATCCCTCGCCCTGGGGGGAAGAAACCGACGAGCGTGCTTCCGAACCCAGGGTTTGGGCGCCTGATCTGGCAGATGAGGAAGGAGATAAGGACTGGCCCGTCTCCATTCCCTCTGACAGATCCACCTGCGAACCCCACGAGTGCAGCAGCCGCTCTGCCTCGGCAGAAGCGGGGCCAGCACCGCGAGGAACGCTGGTGAAGGCTCCCTCCTCGAAGAGAGCCCTCCGGGATCGAAGCGCCCGCATTGGCAATCGCTCGCAATGCGGGCAGTCGGCCCCCTCGAGAGCCGACTCAGCGTGCTTCGATCCCAGGCAAGCCACGCACAAACTGTGTGTATCCCCACCCGTGATGTAGCGAGGGCAGGGAGGAACACACAATCTGTAACGCGGCTTGGAATCGCCCTTCATATACTTGGTCTTTTGCTTAGATTTAGGCATTATTGAGCTGTATTAGCGATCTTTTTATGGCTAAGAGACAGACAACAATAAATAGGACCAACGGGACAGACTGTTTAACATGCACACACAGAGCGCTTGCTGACAGAGCGAAGCTGAAGCCAGCTGCACGGCACGTGCTTATATAGCTTCCTGGTCGCTACGTCACCCCGCTCCGTGACGTCACGCCCGTCCATTGGACAGTTTGCACACGATGTTCAGAGCCGGTCTCGTCAGGGACGTTCCCCAAAGCGTTTTACGACGCAGCTCGAGTTCCCGAAAAGGAACTAATGTTAGGACTGCAATGATCAAGATTGTCAGTTTACAGCTTTCTGAGTCCAGTAATGTTGAAATAGTGTTTCTGTTCAAATGAAGTGAAATCAAGCCCAAATCTGCTCAAAAGCTTTTCTCTCTATTAGAGAAAGCTGTTTCATTCAGTATTCAGTGCTAATCTTGCCAAACTGAAACATGCTTATGTCTTATGAAATAAAATGTTTTCTGCAATGCTGTAAGACAGTTTTTAATGTGTTAGAAGTTATATACACAAAAACTAATGTTAGGACTGCAATGATCAAGATTGTCAGTTTACAGCTTTCTGAGTCCAGTAATGTTGAAATAGTGTTTCTGTTCAAATGAAGTGAAATCAAGCCCAAATCTGCTCAAAAGCTTTTCTCTCTATTAGATAAAGCTGTTTCATTCAGTATTCAGTGCAAATCTTGCCAAACTGAAACAAGCTTATGCCTTATGAAGTACAATGTTTTCTGCAATGCTGTAAGACAGTTTTTAATGTGTTAGAAGTTATATACACAAAAACTAATGTTAGAACTTCAATGATCAAGATTGTCAGTTTACAGCTTTCTGAGTCCAGTAATGTTGAAATAGTGTTTCTGTTCAAATGAAGTGAAATCAAGCCCAAATCTGCTCAAAAGCTTTTCTCTCTATTAGAGAAAGCTGTTTCATTCAATATTCAGTGCAAATCTTGCCAAACTGAAACAAGCTTATGTCTTATGAAATAAAATGTTTTCTGCAATGCTGTAAGACAGTTTTTAATGTGTTAGAAGTTATATGCACAAAAACTTATGTTAGGACTTCAATGATCAAGATTGTCAGTTTACAGCTTTCTGAGTCCAGTAATGTTGAAATAGTGTTTCTGTTCAAATGAAGTGAAATCAAGCCCAAATCTGCTCAAAAGCTTTTCTCTCTATTAGAGAAAGCTGTTTCATTCAGTATTCAGTGCAAATCTTGCCAAACTGAAACAAGCTTATGTTTTATGAAATAAAATGTTTTCTGCAATGCTGTAAGACAGTTTTTAATGTGTTAGAAGTTATATGCACAAAAACTTATGTTAGGACTTCAATGATCAAGATTGTCAGTTTACAGCTTTCTGAGTCCAGTAATGTTGAAATAGTGTTTCTGTTCAAATGAAGTGAAATCAAGCCCAAATCTGCTCAAAAGCTTTTCTCTCTATTAGAGAAAGCTGTTTCATTCAGTATTCAGTGCAAATCTTGCCAAACTGAAACAAGCTTATGCCTTATGAAGTACAATGTTTTCTGCAATGCTGTAAGACAGTTTTTAATGTGTTAGAAGTTATATGCACAAAAACTAATGTTAGGACTGCAATGATCAAGATTGTCAGTTTACAGCTTTCTGAGTCCAGTAATGTTGAAATAGTGTTTCTGTTCAAATGAAGTGAAATCAAGCCCAAATCTGCTCAAAAGCTTTTCTCTCTATTAGAGAAAGCTGTTTCATTCAATATTCAGTGCAAATCTTGCCAAACTGAAACAAGCTTATGCCTTATGAAGTACAATGTTTTCTGCAATGCTGTAAGACAGTTTTTAATGTGTTAGAAGTTATATGCACAAAAACTTATGTTAGGACTTCAATGATCAAGATTGTCAGTTTACAGCTTTCTGAGTCCAGTAATGCTGAAATAGTGTTTCTGTTGAAATGAAGTGAAATCAAGCCCAAATCTGCTCAAAAGCTTTTCTCTCTATTAGATAAAGCTGTTTCATTCAGTATTCAGTGCAAATCTTGCCAAACTGAAACAAGCTTATGCCTTATGAAGTACAATGTTTTCTGCAATGCTGTAAGACAGTTTTTAATGTGTTAGAAGTTATATGCACAAAAACTTATGTTAGGACTTCAATGATCAAGATTGTCAGTTTACAGCTTTCTGAGTCCAGTAATGCTGAAATAGTGTTTCTGTTCAAATGAAGTGAAATCAAGCCCAAATCTGCTCAAAAGCTTTTCTCTCTAATAGAGAATGCGGTTTCATTCAGTATTCAGTGCAAATCTTGCCAAACTGAAACAAGCTTATGTCTTATGAAATGAAATGTTTTTTGCAATGCTGTAAGACAGTTTTTAATGTGTTAGAAGTTATATACACAAAAACTAATGTTAGAACTTCAATGATCAAGATTGTCAGTTTACAGCTTTCTGAGTCCAGTAATGTTGAAATAGTGTTTCTGTTCAAATGAAGTGAAATCAAGCCCAAATCTGCTCAAAAGCTTTTCTCTCTATTAGAGAAAGCTGTTTCATTCAGTATTCAGTGCAAATCTTGCCAAACTGAAACAAGCTTATGCCTTATGAAGTACAATGTTTTCTGCAATGCTGTAAGACAGTTTTTAATGTGTTAGAAGTTATATGCACAAAAACTTATGTTAGGACTTCAATGATCAAGATTGTCAGTTTACAGCTTTCTGAGTCCAGTAATGCTGAAATAGTGTTTCTGTTCAAATGAAGTGAAATCAAGCCCAAATCTGCTCAAAAGCTTTTCTCTCTATTAGAGAAAGCTGTTTCATTCAGTATTCAGTGCAAATCTTGCCAAACTGAAACAAGCTTATGCCTTATGAAGTACAATGTTTTCTGCAATGCTGTAAGACAGTTTTTAATGTGTTAGAAGTTATATGCACAAAAACTTATGTTAGGACTTCAATGATCAAGATTGTCAGTTTACAGCTTTCTGAGTCCAGTAATGTTGAAATAGTGTTTCTGTTCAAATGAAGTGAAATCAAGCCCAAATCTGCTCAAAAGCTTTTCTCTCTATTAGAGAAAGCTGTTTCATTCAGTATTCAGTGCAAATCTTGCCAAACTGAAACTTGCTTATGTCTTATGAAATAAAATGTTTTCTGCAATGCTGTAAGACAGTTTTTAATGTGTTAGAAGTTATATACACAAAAACTAATGTTAGGACTGCAACGATCAAGATTGTCAGTTTACAGCTTTCTGAGTCCAGTAATGTTGAAATAGTGTTTCTGTTCAAATGAAGTGAAATCAAGCCCAAATCTGCTCAAAAGCTTTTCTCTCTATTAGAGAAAGCTGTTTCATTCAATATTCAGTGCAAATCTTGCCAAACTGAAACAAGCTTATGCCTTATGAAGTACAATGTTTTCTGCAATGCTGTAAGACAGTTTTTAATGTGTTAGAAGTTATATGCACAAAAACTAATGTTAGGACTGCAATGATCAAGATTGTCAGTTTACAGCTTTCTGAGTCCAGTAATGTTGAAATAGTGTTTCTGTTCAAATGAAGTGAAATCAAGCCCAAATCTGCTCAAAAGCTTTTCTCTCTATTAGAGAAAGCTGTTTCATTCAATATTTAGTGCAAATCTTGCCAAACTGAAACAAGCTTATGCCTTATGAAGTACAATGTTTTCTGCAATGCTGTAAGACAGTTTTTAATGTGTTAGAAGTTATATGCACAAAAACTTATGTTAGGACTTCAATGATCAAGATTGTCAGTTTACAGCTTTCTGAGTCCAGTAATGCTGAAATAGTGTTTCTGTTGAAATGAAGTGAAATCAAGCCCAAATCTGCTCAAAAGCTTTTCTCTCTATTAGATAAAGCTGTTTCATTCAGTATTCAGTGCAAATCTTGCCAAACTGAAACAAGCTTATGCCTTATGAAGTACAATGTTTTCTGCAATGCTGTAAGACAGTTTTTAATGTGTTAGAAGTTATATGCACAAAAACTTATGTTAGGACTTCAATGATCAAGATTGTCAGTTTACAGCTTTCTGAGTCCAGTAATGCTGAAATAGTGTTTCTGTTCAAATGAAGTGAAATCAAGCCCAAATCTGCTCAAAAGCTTTTCTCTCTATTAGAGAAAGCTGTTTCATTCAGTATTCAGTGCAAATCTTGCCAAACTGATACAAGCTTATGCCTTATGAAGTACAATGTTTTCTGCAATGCTGTAAGACAGTTTTTAATGTGTTAGAAGTTGTATGCACAAAAACTTATGTTAGGACTGCAATGATCAAGATTGTCAGTTTACAGCTTTCTGAGTCCAGTAATGTTGAAATAGTGTTTCTGTTCAAATGAAGTGAAATCAAGCCCAAATCTGCTCAAAAGCTTTTCTCTCTATTAGAGAAAGCTGTTTCATTCAATATTCAGTGCAAACCTTGCCAAACTGAAACAAGCTTATGCCTTATGAAGTACAATGTTTTCTGCAATGCTGTAAGACAGTTTTTATGTGTTAGAAGTTATATGCACAAAAACTTATGTTAGGACTTCAATGATCAAGATTGTCAGTTTACAGCTTTCTGAGTCCAGTAATGCTGAAATAGTGTTTCTGTTGAAATGAAGTGAAATCAAGCCCAAATCTGCTCAAAAGCTTTTCTCTCTATTAGATAAAGCTGTTTCATTCAGTATTCAGTGCAAATCTTGCCAAACTGAAACAAGCTTATGCCTTATGAAGTACAATGTTTTCTGCACTGCTGTAAGACAGTTTTTAATGTGTTAGAAGTTATATGCACAAAAACTTATGTTAGGACTTCAATGATCAAGATTGTCAGTTTACAGCTTTCTGAGTCCAGTAATGCTGAAATAGTGTTTCTGTTCAAATGAAGTGAAATCAAGCCCAAATCTGCTCAAAAGCTTTTCTCTCTATTAGAGAAAGCTGTTTCATTCAGTATTCAGTGCAAATCTTGCCAAACTGAAACTTGCTTATGTCTTATGAAATAAAATGTTTTCTGCAATGCTGTAAGACAGTTTTTAATGTGTTAGAAGTTATATACACAAAAACTAATGTTAGGACTGCAATGATCAAGATTGTCAGTTTACAGCTTTCTGAGTCCAGTAATGTTGAAATAGTGTTTCTGTTCAAATGAAGTGAAATCAAGCCCAAATCTGCTCAAAAGCTTTTCTCTCTATTAGAGAAAGCTGTTTCATTCAGTATTCAGTGCAAATCTTGCCAAACTGAAACAAGCTTATGCCTTATGAAGTACAATGTTTTCTGCAATGCTGTAAGACAGTTTTTAATGTGTTAGAAGTTATATACACAAAAACTAATGTTAGAACTTCAATGATCAAGATTGTCAGTTTACAGCTTTCTGAGTCCAGTAATGTTGAAATAGTGTTTCTGTTCAAATGAAGTGAAATCAAGCCCAAATCTGCTCAAAAGCTTTTCTCTCTATTAGAGAAAGCTGTTTCATTCAATATTCAGTGCAAATCTTGCCAAACTGAAACAAGCTTATGCCTTATGAAGTACAATGTTTTCTGCAATGCTGTAAGACAGTTTTTAATGTGTTAGAAGTTATATGCACAAAAACTTATGTTAGGACTTCAATGATCAAGATTGTCAGTTTACAGCTTTCTGAGTCCAGTAATGCTGAAATAGTGTTTCTGTTGAAATGAAGTGAAATCAAGCCCAAATCTGCTCAAAAGCTTTTCTCTCTATTAGATAAAGCTGTTTCATTCAGTATTCAGTGCAAATCTTGCCAAACTGAAACAAGCTTATGTCTTATGAAATAAAATGTTTTCTGCAATGCTGTAAGACAGTTTTTAATGTGTTAGAAGTTATATACACAAAAACTTATGTTAGGACTTCAATGATCATGATTGTCAGTTTACAGCTTTCTGAGTCCAGTAATGCTGAAATAGTGTTTCTGTTCAAATGAAGTGAAATCAAGCCCAAATCTGCTCAAAAGCTTTTCTCTCTATTAGAGATAGCTGTTTCATTCAGTATTCAGTGCAAATCTTGCCAAACTGAGACAAGCTTATGCCTTATGAAGTACAATGTTTTCTGCAATGCTGTAAGACAGTTTTTAATGTGTTAGAAGTTATATGCACAAAAACTAATGTTAGGACTGCAATGATCAAGATTGTCAGTTTACAGCTTTCTGAGTCCAGTAATGTTGAAATAGTGTTTCTGTTCAAATGAAGTGAAATCAAGCCCAAATCTGCTCAAAAGCTTTTCTCTCTATTAGAGAAAGCTGTTTCATTCAATATTCAGTGCAAATCTTGCCAAACTGATACAAGCTTATGCCTTATGAAGTACAATGTTTTCTGCAATGCTGTAAGACAGTTTTTAATGTGTTAGAAGTTGTATGCACAAAAACTTATGTTAGGACTGCAATGATCAAGATTGTCAGTTTACAGCTTTCTGAGTCCAGTAATGTTGAAATAGTGTTTCTGTTCAAATGAAGTGAAATCAAGCCCAAATCTGCTCAAAAGCTTTTCTCTCTATTAGAGAAAGCTGTTTCATTCAATATTCAGTGCAAACCTTGCCAAACTGAAACAAGCTTATGCCTTATGAAGTACAATGTTTTCTGCAATGCTGTAAGACAGTTTTTAATGTGTTAGAAGTTATATGCACAAAAACTTATGTTAGGACTTCAATGATCAAGATTGTCAGTTTACAGCTTTCTGAGTCCAGTAATGCTGAAATAGTGTTTCTGTTGAAATGAAGTGAAATCAAGCCCAAATCTGCTCAAAAGCTTTTCTCTCTATTAGATAAAGCTGTTTCATTCAGTATTCAGTGCAAATCTTGCCAAACTGAAACAAGCTTATGCCTTATGAAGTACAATGTTTTCTGCAATGCTGTAAGACAGTTTTTAATGTGTTAGAAGTTATATGCACAAAAACTTATGTTAGGACTTCAATGATCAAGATTGTCAGTTTACAGCTTTCTGAGTCCAGTAATGCTGAAATAGTGTTTCTGTTCAAATGAAGTGAAATCAAGCCCAAATCTGCTCAAAAGCTTTTCTCTCTATTAGAGAAAGCTGTTTCATTCAGTATTCAGTGCAAATCTTGCCAAACTGAAACTTGCTTATGTCTTATGAAATAAAATGTTTTCTGCAATGCTGTAAGACAGTTTTTAATGTGTTAGAAGTTATATACACAAAAACTAATGTTAGGACTGCAATGATCAAGATTGTCAGTTTACAGCTTTCTGAGTCCAGTAATGTTGAAATAGTGTTTCTGTTCAAATGAAGTGAAATCAAGCCCAAATCTGCTCAAAAGCTTTTCTTTCTATTAGAGAAAGCTGTTTCATTCAATATTCAGTGCAAATCTTGCCAAACTGAAACAAGCTTATGCCTTATGAAGTACAATGTTTTCTGCAATGCTGTAAGACAGTTTTTAATGTGTTAGAAGTTATATGCACAAAAACTTATGTTAGGACTTCAATGATCAAGATTGTCAGTTTACAGCTTTCTGAGTCCAGTAATGCTGAAATAGTGTTTCTGTTGAAATGAAGTGAAATCAAGCCCAAATCTGCTCAAAAGCTTTTCTCTCTATTAGATAAAGCTGTTTCATTCAGTATTCAGTGCAAATCTTGCCAAACTGAAACAAGCTTATGCCTTATGAAGTACAATGTTTTCTGCAATGCTGTAAGACAGTTTTTAATGTGTTAGAAGTTATATGCACAAAAACTTATGTTAGGACTTCAATGATCAAGATTGTCAGTTTACAGCTTTCTGAGTCCAGTAATGCTGAAATAGTGTTTCTGTTCAAATGAAGTGAAATCAAGCCCAAATCTGCTCAAAAGCTTTTCTCTCTATTAGAGAAAGCTGTTTCATTCAGTATTCAGTGCAAATCTTGCCAAAATGATACAAGCTTATGCCTTATGAAGTACAATGTTTTCTGCAATGCTGTAAGACAGTTTTTAATGTGTTAGAAGTTGTATGCACAAAAACTTATGTTAGGACTGCAATGATCAAGATTGTCAGTTTACAGCTTTCTGAGTCCAGTAATGTTGAAATAGTGTTTCTGTTCAAATGAAGTGAAATCAAGCCCAAATCTGCTCAAAAGCTTTTCTCTCTATTAGAGAAAGCTGTTTCATTCAATATTCAGTGCAAACCTTGCCAAACTGAAACAAGCTTATGCCTTATGAAGTACAATGTTTTCTGCAATGCTGTAAGACAGTTTTTAATGTGTTAGAAGTTATATGCACAAAAACTTATGTTAGGACTTCAATGATCAAGATTGTCAGTTTACAGCTTTCTGAGTCCAGTAATGCTGAAATAGTGTTTCTGTTGAAATGAAGTGAAATCAAGCCCAAATCTGCTCAAAAGCTTTTCTCTCTATTAGATAAAGCTGTTTCATTCAGTATTCAGTGCAAATCTTGCCAAACTGAAACAAGCTTATGCCTTATGAAGTACAATGTTTTCTGCAATGCTGTAAGACAGTTTTTAATGTGTTAGAAGTTATATGCACAAAAACTTATGTTAGGACTTCAATGATCAAGATTGTCAGTTTACAGCTTTCTGAGTCCAGTAATGCTGAAATAGTGTTTCTGTTCAAATGAAGTGAAATCAAGCCCAAATCTGCTCAAAAGCTTTTCTCTCTATTAGAGAAAGCTGTTTCATTCAGTATTCAGTGCAAATCTTGCCAAACTGAAACTTGCTTATGTCTTATGAAATAAAATGTTTTCTGCAATGCTGTAAGACAGTTTTTAATGTGTTAGAAGTTATATACACAAAAACTAATGTTAGGACTGCAATGATCAAGATTGTCAGTTTACAGCTTTCTGAGTCCAGTAATGTTGAAATAGTGTTTCTGTTCAAATGAAGTGAAATCAAGCCCAAATCTGCTCAAAAGCTTTTCTCTCTATTAGAGAAAGCTGTTTCATTCAATATTCAGTGCAAATCTTGCCAAACTGAAACAAGCTTATGCCTTATGAAGTACAATGTTTTCTGCAATGCTGTAAGACAGTTTTTAATGTGTTAGAAGTTATATGCACAAAAACTTATGTTAGGACTTCAATGATCAAGATTGTCAGTTTACAGCTTTCCGAGTCCAGTAATGCTGAAATAGTGTTTCTGTTGAAATGAAGTGAAATCAAGCCCAAATCTGCTCAAAAGCTTTTCTCTCTATTAGATAAAGCTGTTTCATTCAGTATTCAGTGCAAATCTTGCCAAACTGAAACTTGCTTATGTCTTATGAAATAAAATGTTTTCTGCAATGCTGTAAGACAGTTTTTAATGTGTTAGAAGTTATATACACAAAAACTAATGTTAGGACTGCAATGATCAAGATTGTCAGTTTACAGCTTTCTGAGTCCAGTAATGTTGAAATAGTGTTTCTGTTCAAATGAAGTGAAATCAAGCCCAAATCTGCTCAAAAGCTTTTCTCTCTAATAGAGAATGCGGTTTCATTCAGTATTCAGTGCAAATCTTGCCAAACTGAAACAAGCTTATGTCTTATGAAATGAAATGTTTTTTGCAATGCTGTAAGACAGTTTTTAATGTGTTAGAAGTTATATACACAAAAACTTATGTTAGGACTTCAATGATCAAGATTGTCAGTTTACAGCTTTCTGAGTCCAGTAATGCTGAAATAGTGTTTCTGTTGAAATGAAGTGAAATCAAGCCCAAATCTGCTCAAAAGCTTTTCTCTCTATTAGATAAAGCTGTTTCATTCAGTATTCAGTGCAAATCTTGCCAAACTGAAACAAGCTTATGTCTTATGAAGTACAATGTTTTCTGCAATGCTGTAAGACAGTTTTTAATGTGTTAGAAGTTATATGCACAAAAACTTATGTTAGGACTTCAATGATCAAGATTGTCAGTTTACAGCTTTCTGAGTCCAGTAATGCTGAAATAGTGTTTCTTTTGAAATGAAGTGAAATCAAGCCCAAATCTGCTCAAAAGCTTTTCTCTCTATTAGATAAAGCTGTTTCATTCAGTATTCAGTGCAAATCTTGCCAAACTGAAACAAGCTTATGCCTTATGAAGTACAATGTTTTCTGCAATGCTGTAAGACAGTTTTTAATGAGTTAGAAGTTATATGCACAAAAACTTATGTTAGGACTTCAATGATCAAGATTGTCAGTTTACAGCTTTCTGAGTCCAGTAATGCTGAAATAGTGTTTCTGTTCAAATGAAGTGAAATCAAGCCCAAATCTGCTCAAAAGCTTTTCTCTCTATTAGAGAAAGCTGTTTCATTCAGTATTCAGTGCAAATCTTGCCAAACTGAAACATGCTTATGTCTTATGAAATAAAATGTTTTCTGCAATGCTGTAAGACAGTTTTTAATGTGTTAGAAGTTATATACACAAAAACTAATGTTAGGACTGCAATGATCAAGATTGTCAGTTTACAGCTTTCTGAGTCCAGTAATGTTGAAATAGTGTTTCTGTTCAAATGAAGTGAAATCAAGCCCAAATCTGCTCAAAAGCTTTTCTCTCTATTAGAGAAAGCTGTTTCATTCAGTATTCAGTGCAAATCTTGCCAAACTGAAACATGCTTATGTCTTATGAAAAAAAAATGTTTTCTGCAATGCTGTAAGACAGTTTTTAATTTGTTAGAAGTTATATACACAAAAACTAATGTTAGGACTGCAATGATCAAGATTGTCAGTTTACAGCTTTCTCAGTCCAGTAATGTTGAAATAGTGTTTCTGTTCAAATGAAGTGAAATCAAGCCCAAATCTGCTCAAAAGCTTTTCTCTCTAATAGAGAATGCGGTTTCATTCAGTATTCAGTGCAAATCTTCCCAAACTGAAACAAGCTTATGTCTTATGAAATGAAATGTTTTTTTGCAATGCTGTAAGACAGTTTTTAATGTGTTAGAAGTTATATACACAAAAACTAATGTTAGAACTTCAATGATCAAGATTGTCAGTTTACAGCTTTCTGAGTCCAGTAATGTTGAAATAGTGTTTCAGTTCAAATGAAGTGAAATCAAGCCCAAATCTGCTCAAAAGCTTTTCTCTCTATTAGAGAAAGCTGTTTCATTCAATATTCAGTGCAAATCTTGCCAAACTGAAACAAGCTTATGCCTTATGAAGTACAATGTTTTCTGCAATGCTGTAAGACAGTTTTTAATGTGTTAGAAGTTATATGCACAAAAACTTATGTTAGGACTTCAATGATCAAGATTGTCAGTTTACAGCTTTCTGAGTCCAGTAATGCTGAAATAGTGTTTCTGTTGAAATGAAGTGAAATCAAGCCCAAATCTGCTCAAAAGCTTTTCTCTCTATTAGATAAAGCTGTTTCATTCAGTATTCAGTGCAAATCTTGCCAAACTGAAACAAGCTTATGTCTTATGAAATAAAATGTTTTCTGCAATGCTGTAAGACAGTTTTTAATGTGTTAGAAGTTATATACACAAAAACTTATGTTAGGACTTCAATGATCAAGATTGTCAGTTTACAGCTTTCTGAGTCCAGTAATGCTGAAATAGTGTTTCTGTTCAAATGAAGTGAAATCAAGCCCAAATCTGCTCAAAAGCTTTTCTCTCTATTAGAGAAAGCTGTTTCATTCAGTATTCAGTGCAAATCTTGCCAAACTGAAACTTGCTTATGTCTTATGAAATAAAATGTTTTCTGCAATGCTGTAAGAATGCGGTTTCATTCAGTATTCAGTGCAAATCTTGCCAAACTGAAACAAGCTTATGTCTTATGAAATGAAATGTTTTTTGCAATGCTGTAAGACAGTTTTTAATGTGTTAGAAGTTATATACACAAAAACTAATGTTAGAACTTCAATGATCAAGATTGTTAGTTTACAGCTTTCTGAGTCCAGTAATGTTGAAATAGTGTTTCTGTTCAAATGAAGTGAAATCAAGCCCAAATCTGCTCAAAAGCTTTTCTCTCTATTAGAGAAAGCTGTTTCATTCAATATTCAGTGCAAATCTTGCCAAACTGAAACAAGCTTATGACTTATGAAGTACAATGTTTTCTGCAATGCTGTAAGACAGTTTTTAATGTGTTAGAAGTTATATGCACAAAAACTTATGTTAGGACTTCAATGATCATGATTGTCAGTTTACAGCTTTCTGAGTCCAGTAATGCTGAAATAGTGTTTCTGTTCAAATGAAGTGAAATCAAGCCCAAATCTGCTCAAAAGCTTTTCTCTCTATTAGAGATAGCTGTTTCATTCAGTATTCAGTGCAAATCTTGCCAAACTGAGACAAGCTTATGCCTTATGAAGTACAATGTTTTCTGCAATGCTGTAAGACAGTTTTTAATGTGTTAGAAGTTATATGCACAAAAACTAATGTTAGGACTGCAATGATCAAGATTGTCAGTTTACAGCTTTCTGAGTCCAGTAATGTTGAAATAGTGTTTCTGTTCAAATGAAGTGAAATCAAGCCCAAATCTGCTCAAAAGCTTTTCTCTCTATTAGAGAAAGCTGTTTCATTCAGTATTCAGTGCAAATCTTGCCAAACTGAAACAAGCTTATGCCTTATGAAGTACAATGTTTTCTGCAATGCTGTAAGACAGTTTTTAATGTGTTAGAAGTTATATGCACAAAAACTTATGTTAGGACTTCAATGATCAAGATTGTCAGTTTACAGCTTTCTGAGTCCAGTAATGCTGAAATAGTGTTTCTGTTGAAATGAAGTGAAATCAAGCCCAAATCTGCTCAAAAGCTTTTCTCTCTATTAGATAAAGCTGTTTCATTCAGTATTCAGTGCAAATCTTGCCAAACTGAAACAAGCTTATGCCTTATGAAGTACAATGTTTTCTGCAATGCTGTAAGACAGTTTTTAATGTGTTAGAAGTTATATGCACAAAAACTTATGTTAGGACTTCAATGATCAAGATTGTCAGTTTACAGCTTTCTGAGTCCAGTAATGCTGAAATAGTGATTCTGTTCAAATGAAGTGAAATCAAGCCCAAATCTGCTCAAAAGCTTTTCTCTCTATTAGAGAAAGCTGTTTCATTCAGTATTCAGTGCAAATCTTGCCAAACTGAAACAAGCTTATGCCTTATGAAGTACAATGTTTTCTGCAATGCTGTAAGACAGTTTTTAATGTGTTAGAAGTTATATGCACAAAAACTTATGTTAGGACTTCAATGATCAAGATTGTCAGTTTACAGCTTTCTGAGTCCAGTAATGCTGAAATAGTGTTTCTGTTGAAATGAAGTGAAATCAAGCCCAAATCTGCTCAAAAGCTTTTCTCTCTATTAGATAAAGCTGTTTCATTCAGTACTCAGTGCAAATCTTGCCAAACTGAAACAAGCTTATGCCTTATGAAGTACAATGTTTTCTGCAATGCTGTAAGACAGTTTTTAATGTGTTAGAAGTTATATGCACAAAAACTTATGTTAGGACTTCAATGATCAAGATTGTCAGTTTACAGCTTTCTGAGTCCAAAAATGCTGAAATAGTGTTTCTGTTCAAATGAAGTGAAATCAAGCCCAAATCTGCTCAAAAGCTTTTCTCTCTATTAGAGAAAGCTGTTTCATTCAGTATTCAGTGCAAATCTTGCCAAACTGAAACAAGCTTATGCCTTATGAAGTACAATGTTTTCTGCAATGCTGTAAGACAGTTTTTAATGTGTTAGAAGTTATATGCACAAAAACTAATGTTAGGACAGCAATGATCAAGATTGTCAGTTTACAGCTTTCTGAGTCCAGTAATGTTGAAATAGTGTTTCTGTTCAAATGAAGTGAAATCAAGCCCAAATCTGCTCAAAAGCTTTTCTCTCTATTAGAGAAAGCTGTTTCATTCAGTATTCAGTGCAAATCTTGCCAAACTGAAACATGCTTATGTCTTATGAAATAAAATGTTTTCTGCAATGCTGTAAGACAGTTTTTAATGTGTTAGAAGTTATATACACAAAAACTAATGTTAGGACTGCAATGATCAAGATTGTCAGTTTACAGCTTTCTGAGTCCAGTAATGTTGAAATAGTGTTTCTGTTCAAATGAAGTGAAATCAAGCCCAAATCTGCTCAAAAGCTTTTCTCTCTATTAGAGAAAGCTGTTTCATTCAGTATTCAGTGCAAATCTTGCCAAACTGAAACATGCTTATGTCTTATGAAAAAAAAATGTTTTCTGCAATGCTGTAAGACAGTTTTTAATTTGTTAGAAGTTATATACACAAAAACTAATGTTAGGACTGCAATGATCAAGATTGTCAGTTTACAGCTTTCTCAGTCCAGTAATGTTGAAATAGTGTTTCTGTTCAAATGAAGTGAAATCAAGCCCAAATCTGCTCAAAAGCTTTTCTCTCTAATAGAGAATGCGGTTTCATTCAGTATTCAGTGCAAATCTTCCCAAACTGAAACAAGCTTATGTCTTATGAAATGAAATGTTTTTTGCAATGCTGTAAGACAGTTTTTAATGTGTTAGAAGTTATATACACAAAAACTAATGTTAGAACTTCAATGATCAAGATTGTCAGTTTACAGCTTTCTGAGTCCAGTAATGTTGAAATAGTGTTTCAGTTCAAATGAAGTGAAATCAAGCCCAAATCTGCTCAAAAGCTTTTCTCTCTATTAGAGAAAGCTGTTTCATTCAATATTCAGTGCAAATCTTGCCAAACTGAAACAAGCTTATGCCTTATGAAGTACAATGTTTTCTGCAATGCTGTAAGACAGTTTTTAATGTGTTAGAAGTTATATGCACAAAAACTTATGTTAGGACTTCAATGATCAAGATTGTCAGTTTACAGCTTTCTGAGTCCAGTAATGCTGAAATAGTGTTTCTGTTGAAATGAAGTGAAATCAAGCCCAAATCTGCTCAAAAGCTTTTCTCTCTATTAGATAAAGCTGTTTCATTCAGTATTCAGTGCAAATCTTGCCAAACTGAAACAAGCTTATGTCTTATGAAATAAAATGTTTTCTGCAATGCTGTAAGACAGTTTTTAATGTGTTAGAAGTTATATACACAAAAACTTATGTTAGGACTTCAATGATCAAGATTGTCAGTTTACAGCTTTCTGAGTCCAGTAATGCTGAAATAGTGTTTCTGTTCAAATGAAGTGAAATCAAGCCCAAATCTGCTCAAAAGCTTTTCTCTCTATTAGAGAAAGCTGTTTCATTCAGTATTCAGTGCAAATCTTGCCAAACTGAAACTTGCTTATGTCTTATGAAATAAAATGTTTTCTGCAATGCTGTAAGAATGCGGTTTCATTCAGTATTCAGTGCAAATCTTGCCAAACTGAAACAAGCTTATGTCTTATGAAATGAAATGTTTTTTGCAATGCTGTAAGACAGTTTTTAATGTGTTAGAAGTTATATACACAAAAACTAATGTTAGAACTTCAATGATCAAGATTGTTAGTTTACAGCTTTCTGAGTCCAGTAATGTTGAAATAGTGTTTCTGTTCAAATGAAGTGAAATCAAGCCCAAATCTGCTCAAAAGCTTTTCTCTCTATTAGAGAAAGCTGTTTCATTCAATATTCAGTGCAAATCTTGCCAAACTGAAACAAGCTTATGACTTATGAAGTACAATGTTTTCTGCAATGCTGTAAGACAGTTTTTAATGTGTTAGAAGTTATATGCACAAAAACTTATGTTAGGACTTCAATGATCATGATTGTCAGTTTACAGCTTTCTGAGTCCAGTAATGCTGAAATAGTGTTTCTGTTCAAATGAAGTGAAATCAAGCCCAAATCTGCTCAAAAGCTTTTCTCTCTATTAGAGATAGCTGTTTCATTCAGTATTCAGTGCAAATCTTGCCAAACTGAGACAAGCTTATGCCTTATGAAGTACAATGTTTTCTGCAATGCTGTAAGACAGTTTTTAATGTGTTAGAAGTTATATGCACAAAAACTAATGTTAGGACTGCAATGATCAAGATTGTCAGTTTACAGCTTTCTGAGTCCAGTAATGTTGAAATAGTGTTTCTGTTCAAATGAAGTGAAATCAAGCCCAAATCTGCTCAAAAGCTTTTCTCTCTATTAGAGAAAGCTGTTTCATTCAGTATTCAGTGCAAATCTTGCCAAACTGAAACAAGCTTATGCCTTATGAAGTACAATGTTTTCTGCAATGCTGTAAGACAGTTTTTAATGTGTTAGAAGTTATATGCACAAAAACTTATGTTAGGACTTCAATGATCAAGATTGTCAGTTTACAGCTTTCTGAGTCCAGTAATGCTGAAATAGTGTTTCTGTTGAAATGAAGTGAAATCAAGCCCAAATCTGCTCAAAAGCTTTTCTCTCTATTAGAGAAAGCTGTTTCATTCAGTATTCAGTGCAAATCTTGCCAAACTGAAACATGCTTATGTCTTATGAAAAAAAAATGTTTTCTGCAATGCTGTAAGACAGTTTTTAATTTGTTAGAAGTTATATACACAAAAACTAATGTTAGGACTGCAATGATCAAGATTGTCAGTTTACAGCTTTCTCAGTCCAGTAATGTTGAAATAGTGTTTCTGTTCAAATGAAGTGAAATCAAGCCCAAATCTGCTCAAAAGCTTTTCTCTCTAATAGAGAATGCGGTTTCATTCAGTATTCAGTGCAAATCTTCCCAAACTGAAACAAGCTTATGTCTTATGAAATGAAATGTTTTTTGCAATGCTGTAAGACAGTTTTTAATGTGTTAGAAGTTATATACACAAAAACTAATGTTAGAACTTCAATGATCAAGATTGTCAGTTTACAGCTTTCTGAGTCCAGTAATGTTGAAATAGTGTTTCAGTTCAAATGAAGTGAAATCAAGCCCAAATCTGCTCAAAAGCTTTTCTCTCTATTAGAGAAAGCTGTTTCATTCAATATTCAGTGCAAATCTTGCCAAACTGAAACAAGCTTATGCCTTATGAAGTACAATGTTTTCTGCAATGCTGTAAGACAGTTTTTAATGTGTTAGAAGTTATATGCACAAAAACTTATGTTAGGACTTCAATGATCAAGATTGTCAGTTTACAGCTTTCTGAGTCCAGTAATGCTGAAATAGTGTTTCTGTTGAAATGAAGTGAAATCAAGCCCAAATCTGCTCAAAAGCTTTTCTCTCTATTAGATAAAGCTGTTTCATTCAGTATTCAGTGCAAATCTTGCCAAACTGAAACAAGCTTATGTCTTATGAAATAAAATGTTTTCTGCAATGCTGTAAGACAGTTTTTAATGTGTTAGAAGTTATATACACAAAAACTTATGTTAGGACTTCAATGATCAAGATTGTCAGTTTACAGCTTTCTGAGTCCAGTAATGCTGAAATAGTGTTTCTGTTCAAATGAAGTGAAATCAAGCCCAAATCTGCTCAAAAGCTTTTCTCTCTATTAGAGAAAGCTGTTTCATTCAGTATTCAGTGCAAATCTTGCCAAACTGAAACTTGCTTATGTCTTATGAAATAAAATGTTTTCTGCAATGCTGTAAGAATGCGGTTTCATTCAGTATTCAGTGCAAATCTTGCCAAACTGAAACAAGCTTATGTCTTATGAAATGAAATGTTTTTTGCAATGCTGTAAGACAGTTTTTAATGTGTTAGAAGTTATATACACAAAAACTAATGTTAGAACTTCAATGATCAAGATTGTTAGTTTACAGCTTTCTGAGTCCAGTAATGTTGAAATAGTGTTTCTGTTCAAATGAAGTGAAATCAAGCCCAAATCTGCTCAAAAGCTTTTCTCTCTATTAGAGAAAGCTGTTTCATTCAATATTCAGTGCAAATCTTGCCAAACTGAAACAAGCTTATGACTTATGAAGTACAATGTTTTCTGCAATGCTGTAAGACAGTTTTTAATGTGTTAGAAGTTATATGCACAAAAACTTATGTTAGGACTTCAATGATCATGATTGTCAGTTTACAGCTTTCTGAGTCCAGTAATGCTGAAATAGTGTTTCTGTTCAAATGAAGTGAAATCAAGCCCAAATCTGCTCAAAAGCTTTTCTCTCTATTAGAGATAGCTGTTTCATTCAGTATTCAGTGCAAATCTTGCCAAACTGAGACAAGCTTATGCCTTATGAAGTACAATGTTTTCTGCAATGCTGTAAGACAGTTTTTAATGTGTTAGAAGTTATATGCACAAAAACTAATGTTAGGACTGCAATGATCAAGATTGTCAGTTTACAGCTTTCTGAGTCCAGTAATGTTGAAATAGTGTTTCTGTTCAAATGAAGTGAAATCAAGCCCAAATCTGCTCAAAAGCTTTTCTCTCTATTAGAGAAAGCTGTTTCATTCAGTATTCAGTGCAAATCTTGCCAAACTGAAACAAGCTTATGCCTTATGAAGTACAATGTTTTCTGCAATGCTGTAAGACAGTTTTTAATGTGTTAGAAGTTATATGCACAAAAACTTATGTTAGGACTTCAATGATCAAGATTGTCAGTTTACAGCTTTCTGAGTCCAGTAATGCTGAAATAGTGTTTCTGTTGAAATGAAGTGAAATCAAGCCCAAATCTGCTCAAAAGCTTTTCTCTCTATTAGATAAAGCTGTTTCATTCAGTATTCAGTGCAAATCTTGCCAAACTGAAACAAGCTTATGCCTTATGAAGTACAATGTTTTCTGCAATGCTGTAAGACAGTTTTTAATGTGTTAGAAGTTATATGCACAAAAACTTATGTTAGGACTTCAATGATCAAGATTGTCAGTTTACAGCTTTCTGAGTCCAGTAATGCTGAAATAGTGATTCTGTTCAAATGAAGTGAAATCAAGCCCAAATCTGCTCAAAAGCTTTTCTCTCTATTAGAGAAAGCTGTTTCATTCAGTATTCAGTGCAAATCTTGCCAAACTGAAACAAGCTTATGCCTTATGAAGTACAATGTTTTCTGCAATGCTGTAAGACAGTTTTTAATGTGTTAGAAGTTATATGCACAAAAACTTATGTTAGGACTTCAATGATCAAGATTGTCAGTTTACAGCTTTCTGAGTCCAGTAATGCTGAAATAGTGTTTCTGTTGAAATGAAGTGAAATCAAGCCCAAATCTGCTCAAAAGCTTTTCTCTCTATTAGATAAAGCTGTTTCATTCAGTACTCAGTGCAAATCTTGCCAAACTGAAACAAGCTTATGCCTTATGAAGTACAATGTTTTCTGCAATGCTGTAAGACAGTTTTTAATGTGTTAGAAGTTATATGCACAAAAACTTATGTTAGGACTTCAATGATCAAGATTGTCAGTTTACAGCTTTCTGAGTCCAAAAATGCTGAAATAGTGTTTCTGTTCAAATGAAGTGAAATCAAGCCCAAATCTGCTCAAAAGCTTTTCTCTCTATTAGAGAAAGCTGTTTCATTCAGTATTCAGTGCAAATCTTGCCAAACTGAAACAAGCTTATGCCTTATGAAGTACAATGTTTTCTGCAATGCTGTAAGACAGTTTTTAATGTGTTAGAAGTTATATGCACAAAAACTAATGTTAGGACAGCAATGATCAAGATTGTCAGTTTACAGCTTTCTGAGTCCAGTAATGTTGAAATAGTGTTTCTGTTCAAATGAAGTGAAATCAAGCCCAAATCTGCTCAAAAGCTTTTCTCTCTATTAGAGAAAGCTGTTTCATTCAGTATTCAGTGCAAATCTTGCCAAACTGAAACATGCTTATGTCTTATGAAATAAAATGTTTTCTGCAATGCTGTAAGACAGTTTTTAATGTGTTAGAAGTTATATACACAAAAACTAATGTTAGGACTGCAATGATCAAGATTGTCAGTTTACAGCTTTCTGAGTCCAGTAATGTTGAAATAGTGTTTCTGTTCAAATGAAGTGAAATCAAGCCCAAATCTGCTCAAAAGCTTTTCTTTCTATTAGAGAAAGCTGTTTCATTCAATATTCAGTGCAAATCTTGCCAAACTGAAACAAGCTTATGCCTTATGAAGTACAATGTTTTCTGCAATGCTGTAAGACAGTTTTTAATGTGTTAGAAGTTATATGCACAAAAACTTATGTTAGGACTTCAATGATCAAGATTGTCAGTTTACAGCTTTCTGAGTCCAGTAATGCTGAAATAGTGTTTCTGTTGAAATGAAGTGAAATCAAGCCCAAATCTGCTCAAAAGCTTTTCTCTCTATTAGATAAAGCTGTTTCATTCAGTATTCAGTGCAAATCTTGCCAAACTGAAACAAGCTTATGTCTTATGAAATAAAATGTTTTCTGCAATGCTGTAATACAGTTTTTAATGTGTTAGAAGTTATATACACAAAAACTTATGTTAGGACTTCAATGATCAAGATTGTCAGTTTACAGCTTTCTGAGTCCAGTAATGCTGAAATAGTGTTTCTGTTCAAATGAAGTGAAATCAAGCCCAAATCTGCTCAAAAGCTTTTCTCTCTATTAGAGAAAGCTGTTTCATTCAGTATTCAGTGCAAATCTTGCCAAACTGAAACATGCTTATGTCTTATGAAATAAAATGTTTTCTGCAATGCTTGTAAGACAGTTTTTAATGTGTTAGAAGTTATATACACAAAAACTAATGTTAGGACTGCAATGATCAAGATTGTCCGTTTAAAGCTTTCTGAGTCCAGTAATGTTGAAATAGTGTTTCTGTTAAAATGAAGTGAAATCAAGCCCAAATCTGCTCAAAAGCGTTTCTCTCTATTAGAGAAAGCTGTTTCATTCAGTATTCAGTGCAAATCTTGCCAAACTGAAACAAGCTTATGCCTTATGAAGTACAATGTTTTCTGCAATGCTGTAAGACAGTTTTTAATGTGTTAGAAGTTATATGCACAAAAACTTATGTTAGGACTTCAATGATCAAGATTGTCAGTTTACAGCTTTCTGAGTCCAGTAATGCTGAAATAGTGTTTCTGTTCAAATGAAGTGAAATCAAGCCCAAATCTGCTCAAAAGCTTTTCTCTCTATTAGATAAAGCTGTTTCATTCAGTATTCAGTGCAAATCTTGCCAAACTGAAACAAGCTTATGTCTTATGAAGTACAATGTTTTCTGCAATGCTGTAAGACAGTTTTTAATGTGTTAGAAGTTATATGCACAAAAACTTATGTTAGGACTTCAATGATCAAGATTGTCAGTTTACAGCTTTCTGAGTCCAGTAATGCTGAAATAGTGTTTCTGTTGAAATGAAGTGAAATCAAGCCCAAATCTGCTCAAAAGCTTTTCTCTCTATTAGATAAAGCTGTTTCATTCAGTATTCAGTGCAAATCTTGCCAAACTGAAACAAGCTTATGCCTTATGAAGTACAATGTTTTCTGCAATGCTGTAAGACAGTTTTTAATGTGTTAGAAGTTATATGCACAAAAACTTATGTTAGGACTTCAATGATCAAGATTGTCAGTTTACAGCTTTCTGAGTCCAGTAATGTTGAAATAGTGTTTCTGTTCAAATGAAGTGAAATCAAGCCCAAATCTGCTCAAAAGCTTTTCTCTCTATTAGAGAAAGCTGTTTCATTCAGTATTCAGTGCAAATCTTGCCAAACTGAAACATGCTTATGTCTTATGAAAAAAAAATGTTTTCTGCAATGCTGTAAGACAGTTTTTAATGTGTTAGAAGTTATATACACAAAAACTAATGTTAGGACTGCAATGATCAAGATTGTCAGTTTACAGCTTTCTGAGTCCAGTAATGTTGAAATAGTGTTTCTGTTCAAATGAAGTGAAATCAAGCCCAAATCTGCTCAAAAGCTTCTCTCTCTAATAGAGAATGCGGTTTCATTCAGTATTCAGTGCAAATCTTGCCAAACTGAAACAAGCTTATGCCTTATGAAGTACAATGTTTTCTGCAATGCTGTAAGACAGTTTTTAATGTGTTAGAAGTTATATGCACAAAAACTTATGTTAGGACTTCAATGATCAAGATTGTCAGTTTACAGCTTTCTGAGTCTAGTAATGCTGAAATAGTGTTTCTGTTCAAATGAAGTGAAATCAAGCCCAAATCTGCTCAAAAGCTTTTCTCTCTATTAGAGAAAGCTGTTTCATTCAGTATTCAGTGCAAATCTTGCCAAACTGAAACTTGCTTATGTCTTATGAAATAAAATGTTTTCTGCAATGCTGTAAGACAGTTTTTAATGTGTTAGAAGTTATATACACAAAAACTAATGTTAGGACTGCAATGATCAAGATTGTCAGTTTACAGCTTTCTGAGTCCAGTAATGTTGAAATAGTGTTTCTGTTCAAATGAAGTGAAATCAAGCCCAAATCTGCTCAAAAGCTTTTCTCTCTAATAGAGAATGCGGTTTCAATCAGTATTCAGTGCAAATCTTGCCAAACTGAAACAAGCTTATGTCTTATGAAATGAAATGTTTTTTGCAATGCTGTAAGACAGTCTTTAATGTGTTAGAAGTTATATACACAAAAACTAATGTTAGAACTTCAATGATCAAGATTGTCAGTTTACAGCTTTCTGAGTCCACTAATGTTGAAATAGTGTTTCTGTTCAAATGAAGTGAAATCAAGCCCAAATCTGCTCAAAAGCTTTTCTCTCTATTAGAGAAAGCTGTTTCATTCAATATTCAGTGCAAATCTTGCCAAACTGAAACAAGCTTATGTCTTATGAAATAAAATGTTTTCTGCAATGCTGTAAGACAGTTTTTAATGTGTTAGAAGTTATATGCACAAAAACTTATGTTAGGACTTCAATGATCAAGATTGTCAGTTTACAGCTTTCTGAGTCCAGTAATGTTGAAATAGTGTTTCTGTTCAAATGAAGTGAAATCAAGCCCAAATCTGCTCAAAAGCTTTTCTCTCTATTAGAGAAAGCTATTTCATTCAGTATTCAGTGCAAATCTTGCCAAACTGAAACAAGCTTATGCCTTATGAAGTACAATGTTTTCTGCAATGCTGTAAGACAGTTTTTAATGTGTTAGAAGTTATATGCACAAAAACTTATGTTAGGACTTCAATGATCAAGATTGTCAGTTTACAGCTTTCTGAGTCCAGTAATGCTGAAATAGTGTTTCTGTTGAAATGAAGTGAAATCAAGCCCAAATCTGCTCAAAAGCTTTTCTCTCTATTAGATAAAGCTGTTTCATTCAGTATTCAGTGCAAATCTTGCCAAACTGAAACAAGCTTATGTCTTATGAAATAAAATGTTTTCTGCAATGCTGTAATACAGTTTTTAATGTGTTAGAAGTTATATACACAAAAACTTATGTTAGGACTTCAATGATCAAGATTGTCAGTTTACAGCTTTCTGAGTCCAGTAATGCTGAAATAGTGTTTCTGTTCAAATGAAGTGAAATCAAGCCCAAATCTGCTCAAAAGCTTTTCTCTCTATTAGAGAAAGCTGTTTCATTCAGTATTCAGTGCAAATCTTGCCAAACTGAAACATGCTTATGTCTTATGAAATAAAATGTTTTCTGCAATGCTTGTAAGACAGTTTTTAATGTGTTAGAAGTTATATACACAAAAACTAATGTTAGGACTGCAATGATCAAGATTGTCCGTTTAAAGCTTTCTGAGTCCAGTAATGTTGAAATAGTGTTTCTGTTAAAATGAAGTGAAATCAAGCCCAAATCTGCTCAAAAGCGTTTCTCTCTATTAGAGAAAGCTGTTTCATTCAGTATTCAGTGCAAATCTTGCCAAACTGAAACAAGCTTATGCCTTATGAAGTACAATGTTTTCTGCAATGCTGTAAGACAGTTTTTAATGTGTTAGAAGTTATATGCACAAAAACTTATGTTAGGACTTCAATGATCAAGATTGTCAGTTTACAGCTTTCTGAGTCCAGTAATGCTGAAATAGTGTTTCTGTTCAAATGAAGTGAAATCAAGCCCAAATCTGCTCAAAAGCTTTTCTCTCTATTAGATAAAGCTGTTTCATTCAGTATTCAGTGCAAATCTTGCCAAACTGAAACAAGCTTATGTCTTATGAAGTACAATGTTTTCTGCAATGCTGTAAGACAGTTTTTAATGTGTTAGAAGTTATATGCACAAAAACTTATGTTAGGACTTCAATGATCAAGATTGTCAGTTTACAGCTTTCTGAGTCCAGTAATGCTGAAATAGTGTTTCTGTTGAAATGAAGTGAAATCAAGCCCAAATCTGCTCAAAAGCTTTTCTCTCTATTAGATAAAGCTGTTTCATTCAGTATTCAGTGCAAATCTTGCCAAACTGAAACAAGCTTATGCCTTATGAAGTACAATGTTTTCTGCAATGCTGTAAGACAGTTTTTAATGTGTTAGAAGTTATATGCACAAAAACTTATGTTAGGACTTCAATGATCAAGATTGTCAGTTTACAGCTTTCTGAGTCCAGTAATGCTGAAATAGTGTTTCTGTTCAAATGAAGTGAAATCAAGCCCAAATCTGCTCAAAAGCTTTTCTCTCTATTAGAGAAAGCTGTTTCATTCAGTATTCAGTGCAAATCTTGCCAAACTGAAACATGCTTATGTCTTATGAAATAAAATGTTTTCTGCAATGCTGTAAGACAGTTTTTAATGTGTTAGAAGTTATATACACAAAAACTAATGTTATGACTGCAATGATCAAGATTGTCAGTTTACAGCTTTCTGAGTCCAGTAATGTTGAAATAGTGTTTCTGTTCAAATGAAGTGAAATCAAGCCCAAATCTGCTCAAAAGCTTTTCTCTCTATTAGAGAAAGCTGTTTCATTCAGTATTCAGTGCAAATCTTGCCAAACTGAAACATGCTTATGTCTTATGAAAAAAAAATGTTTTCTGCAATGCTGTAAGACAGTTTTTAATGTGTTAGAAGTTATATACACAAAAACTAATGTTAGGACTGCAATGATCAAGATTGTCAGTTTACAGCTTTCTGAGTCCAGTAATGTTGAAATAGTGTTTCTGTTCAAATGAAGTGAAATCAAGCCCAAATCTGCTCAAAAGCTTTTCTCTCTAATAGAGAATGCGGTTTCATTCAGTATTCAGTGCAAATCTTGCCAAACTGAAACAAGCTTATGCCTTATGAAGTACAATGTTTTCTGCAATGCTGTAAGACAGTTTTTAATGTGTTAGAAGTTATATGCACAAAAACTTATGTTAGGACTTCAATGATCAAGATTGTCAGTTTACAGCTTTCTGAGTCCAGTAATGCTGAAATAGTGTTTCTGTTCAAATGAAGTGAAATCAAGCCCAAATCTGCTCAAAAGCTTTTCTCTCTATTAGAGAAAGCTGTTTCATTCAGTATTCAGTGCAAATCTTGCCAAACTGAAACTTGCTTATGTCTTATGAAATAAAATGTTTTCTGCAATGCTGTAAGACAGTTTTTAATGTGTTAGAAGTTATATACACAAAAACTAATGTTAGGACTGCAATGATCAAGATTGTCAGTTTACAGCTTTCTGAGTCCAGTAATGTTGAAATAGTGTTTCTGTTCAAATGAAGTGAAATCAAGCCCAAATCTGCTCAAAAGCTTTTCTCTCTAATAGAGAATGCGGTTTCATTCAGTATTCAGTGCAAATCTTGCCAAACTGAAACAAGCTTATGTCTTATGAAATGAAATGTTTTTTGCAATGCTGTAAGACAGTCTTTAATGTGTTAGAAGTTATATACACAAAAACTAATGTTAGAACTTCAATGATCAAGATTGTCAGTTTACAGCTTTCTGAGTCCAGTAATGTTGAAATAGTGTTTCTGTTCAAATGAAGTGAAATCAAGCCCAAATCTGCTCAAAAGCTTTTCTCTCTATTAGAGAAAGCTGTTTCATTCAATATTCAGTGCAAATCTTGCCAAACTGAAACAAGCTTATGTCTTATGAAATAAAATGTTTTCTGCAATGCTGTAAGACAGTTTTTAATGTGTTAGAAGTTATATGCACAAAAACTTATGTTAGGACTTCAATGATCAAGATTGTCAGTTTACAGCTTTCTGAGTCCAGTAATGTTGAAATAGTGTTTCTGTTCAAATGAAGTGAAATCAAGCCCAAATCTGCTCAAAAGCTTTTCTCTCTATTAGAGAAAGCTGTTTCATTCAGTATTCAGTGCAAATCTTGCCAAACTGAAACAAGCTTATGCCTTATGAAGTACAATGTTTTCTGCAATGCTGTAAGACAGTTTTTAATGTGTTAGAAGTTATATGCACAAAAACTAATGTTAGGACTGCAATGATCAAGATTGTCAGTTTACAGCTTTCTGAGTCCAGTAATGTTGAAATAGTGTTTCTGTTCAAATGAAGTGAAATCAAGCCCAAATCTGCTCAAAAGCTTTTCTCTCTATTAGATAAAGCTGTTTCATTCAGTATTCAGTGCAAATCTTGCCAAACTGAAACAAGCTTATGCCTTATGAAGTACAATGTTTTCTGCAATGCTGTAAGACAGTTTTTAATGTGTTAGAAGTTATATGCACAAAAACTTATGTTAGGACTTCAATGATCAAGATTGTCAGTTTACAGCTTTCTGAGTCCAGTAATGCTGAAATAGTGTTTCTGTTCAAATGAAGTGAAATCAAGCCCAAATCTGCTCAAAAGCTTTTCTCTCTATTAGAGAAAGCTGTTTCATTCAGTATTCAGTGCAAATCTTGCCAAACTGAAACTTGCTTATGTCTTATGAAATAAAATGTTTTCTGCAATGCTGTAAGACAGTTTTTAATGTGTTAGAAGTTATATACACAAAAACTAATGTTAGAACTTCAATGATCAAGATTGTCAGTTTACAGCTTTCTGAGTCCAGTAATGTTGAAATAGTGTTTCTGTTCAAATGAAGTGAAATCAAGCCCAAATCTGCTCAAAAGCTTTTCTCTCTATTAGAGAAAGCTGTTTCATTCAATATTCAGTGCAAATCTTGCCAAACTGAAACAAGCTTATGTCTTATGAAATAAAATGTTTTCTGCAATGCTGTAAGACAGTTTTTAATGTGTTAGAAGTTATATGCACAAAAACTTATGTTAGGACTTCAATGATCAAGATTGTCAGTTTACAGCTTTCTGAGTCCAGTAATGTTGAAATAGTGTTTCTGTTCAAATGAAGTGAAATCAAGCCCAAATCTGCTCAAAAGCTTTTCTCTCTATTAGAGAAAGCTGTTTCATTCAGTATTCAGTGCAAATCTTGCCAAACTGAAACAAGCTTATGCCTTATGAAGTACAATGTTTTCTGCAATGCTGTAAGAGAGTTTTTAATGTGTTAGAAGTTATATGCACAAAAACTAATGTTAGGACTGCAATGATCAAGATTGTCAGTTTACAGCTTTCTGAGTCCAGTAATGTTGAAATAGTGTTTCTGTTCAAATGAAGTGAAATCAAGCCCAAATCTGCTCAAAAGCTTTTCTCTCTATTAGATAAAGCTGTTTCATTCAGTATTCAGTGCAAATCTTGCCAAACTGAAACAAGCTTATGCCTTATGAAGTACAATGTTTTCTGCAATGCTGTAAGACAGTTTTTAATGTGTTAGAAGTTATATACACAAAAACTAATGTTAGGACTGCAATGATCAAGATTGTCAGTTTACAGCTTTCTGAGTCCAGTAATGTTGAAATAGTGTTTCTGTTCAAATGAAGTGAAATCAAGCCCAAATCTGCTCAAAAGCTTTTCTCTCTATTAGAGAAAGCTGTTTCATTCAGTATTCAGTGCTAATCTTGCCAAACTGAAACATGCTTATGTCTTATGAAATAAAATGTTTTCTGCAATGCTGTAAGACAGTTTTTAATGTGTTAGAAGTTATATACACAAAAACTAATGTTAGGACTGCAATGATCAAGATTGTCAGTTTACAGCTTTCTGAGTCCAGTAATGCTGAAATAGTGTTTCTGTTCAAATGAAGTGAAATCAAGCCCAAATCTGCTCAAAAGCTTTTCTCTCTATTAGAGAAAGCTGTTTCATTCAGTATTCAGTGCAAATCTTGCCAAACTGAAACTTGCTTATGTCTTATGAAATAAAATGTTTTCTGCAATGCTGTAAGACAGTTTTTAATGTGTTAGAAGTTATATACACAAAAACTAATGTTAGGACTGCAATGATCAAGATTGTCAGTTTACAGCTTTCTGAGTCCAGTAATGTTGAAATAGTGTTTCTGTTCAAATGAAGTGAAATCAAGCCCAAATCTGCTCAAAAGCTTTTCTCTCTATTAGAGAAAGCTGTTTCATTCAGTATTCAGTGCTAATCTTGCCAAACTGAAACATGCTTATGTCTTATGAAATAAAATGTTTTCTGCAATGCTGTAAGACAGTTTTTAATGTGTTAGAAGTTATATACACAAAAACTAATGTTAGGACTGCAATGATCAAGATTGTCAGTTTACAGCTTTCTGAGTCCAGTATAATGCTGAAATAGTGTTTCTGTTCAAATGAAGTGAAATCAAGCCCAAATCTGCTCAAAAGCTTTTCTCTCTATTAGAGAAAGCTGTTTCATTCAGTATTCAGTGCAAATCTTGCCAAACTGAAACTTGCTTATGTCTTATGAAATAAAATGTTTTCTGCAATGCTGTAAGACAGTTTTTAATGTGTTAGAAGTTATATACACAAAAACTAATGTTAGGACTGCAATGATCAAGATTGTCAGTTTACAGCTTTCTGAGTCCAGTAATGTTGAAATAGTGTTTCTGTTCAAATGAAGTGAAATCAAGCCCAAATCTGCTCAAAAGCTTTTCTCTCTATTAGAGAAAGCTGTTTCATTCAGTATTCAGTGCTAATCTTGCCAAACTGAAACATGCTTATGTCTTATGAAATAAAATGTTTTCTGCAATGCTGTAAGACAGTTTTTAATGTGTTAGAAGTTATATACACAAAAACTAATGTTAGGACTGCAATGATCAAGATTGTCAGTTTACAGCTTTCTGAGTCCAGTAATGTTGAAATAGTGTTTCTGTTCAAATGAAGTGAAATCAAGCCCAAATCTGCTCAAAAGCTTTTCTCTCTATTAGAGAAAGCTGTTTCATTCAGTATTCAGTGCAAATCTTGCCAAACTGAAACTTGCTTATGTCTTATGAAATAAAATGTTTTCTGCGATGCTGTAAGACAGTTTTTAATGTGTTAGAAGTTATATACACAATAACTAATGTTAGGACTGCAATGATCAAGATTGTCAGTTTACAGCTTTCTGAGTCCAGTAATGTTGAAATAGTGTTTCTGTTCAAATGAAGTGAAATCAAGCCCAAATCTGCTCAAAAGCTTTTCTCTCTATTAGAGAAAGCTGTTTTATTCAGTATTCAGTGCAAATCTTGCCAAACTGAAACATGCTTATGTCTTATGAAATAAAATGTTTTCTGCAATGCTGTAAGACAGTTTTTAATGTGTTAGAAGTTATATGCACAAAAACTAATGTTAGGACTGCAATGATCAAGATTGTCAGTTTACAGCTTTCTGAGTCCAGTAATGTTGAAATAGTGTTTCTGTTCAAATGAAGTGAAATCAAGCCCAAATCTGCTCAAAAGCTTTTCTCTCTATTAGAGAAAGCTGTTTCATTCAATATTCAGTGCAAATCTTGCCAAACTGAAACAAGCTTATGCCTTATGAAGTACAATGTTTTCTGCAATGCTGTAAGACAGTTTTTAATGTGTTAGAAGTTAATATGCACAAAAACTAATGTTAGGACTGCAATGATCAAGATTGTCAGTTTACAGCTTTCTGAGTCCAGTCATGTTGAAATAGTGTTTCTGTTGAAATGAAGTGAAATCAAGCCCAAATCTGCTCAAAAGCTTTTCTCTCTATTAGAGAAAGCTGTTTCATTCAATATTCAGTGCAAATCTTGCCAAACTGAAACAAGCTTATGCCTTATGAAGTACAATGTTTTCTGCAATGCTGTAAGACAGTTTTTAATGTGTTAGAAGTTATATGCACAAAAACTTATGTTAGGACTTCAATGATCAAGATTGTCAGTTTACAGCTTTCCGAGTCCAGTAATGCTGAAATAGTGTTTCTGTTGAAATGAAGTGAAATCAAGCCCAAATCTGCTCAAAAGCTTTTCTCTCTATTAGATAAAGCTGTTTCATTCAGTATTCAGTGCAAATCTTGCCAAACTGAAACAAGCTTATGCCTTATGAAGTACAATGTTTTCTGCAATGCTGTAAGACAGTTTTTAATGTGTTAGAAGTTATATGCACAAAAACTTATGTTAGGACTTCAATGATCAAGATTGTCAGTTTACAGCTTTCTGAGTCCAGTAATGCTGAAATAGTGTTTCTGTTCAAATGAAGTGAAATCAAGCCCAAATCTGCTCAAAAGCTTTTCTCTCTATTAGAGAAAGCTGTTTCATTCAGTATTCAGTGCAAATCTTGCCAAACTGAAACAAGCTTATGCCTTATGAAGTACAATGTTTTCTGCAATGCTGTAAGACAGTTTTTAATGTGTTAGAAGTTGTATGCACAAAAACTAATGTTAGGACTGCAATGATCAAGATTGTCAGTTTACAGCTTTCTGAGTCCAGTAATGTTGAAATAGTGTTTCTGTTCAAATGAAGTGAAATCAAGCCCAAATCTGCTCAAAAGCTTTTCTCTCTATTAGAGAAAGCTGTTTCATTCAATATTCAGTGCAAATCTTGCCAAACTGAAACAAGCTTATGCCTTATGAAGTACAATGTTTTCTGCAATGCTGTAAGACAGTTTTTAATGTGTTAGAAGTTATATGCACAAAAACTTATGTTAGGACTTCAATGATCAAGATTGTCAGTTTACAGCTTTCTGAGTCCAGTAATGCTGAAATAGTGTTTCTGTTGAAATGAAGTGAAATCAAGCCCAAATCTGCTCAAAAGCTTTTCTCTCTATTAGATAAAGCTGTTTCATTCAGTATTCAGTGCAAATCTTGCCAAACTGAAACAAGCTTATGCCTTATGAAGTACAATGTTTTCTGCAATGCTGTAAGACAGTTTTTAATGTGTTAGAAGTTATATGCACAAAAACTTATGTTAGGACTTCAATGATCAAGATTGTCAGTTTACAGCTTTCTGAGTCCAGTAATGCTGAAATAGTGTTTCTGTTCAAATGAAGTGAAATCAAGCCCAAATCTGCTCAAAAGCTTTTCTCTCTATTAGAGAAAGCTGTTTCATTCAGTATTCAGTGCAAATCTTGCCAAACTGAAACTTGCTTATGTCTTATGAAATAAAATGTTTTCTGCAATGCTGTAAGACAGTTTTTAATGTGTTAGAAGTTATATACACAAAAACTAATGTTAGGACTGCAACGATCAAGATTGTCAGTTTACAGCTTTCTGAGTCCAGTAATGTTGAAATAGTGTTTCTGTTCAAATGAAGTGAAATCAAGCCCAAATCTGCTCAAAAGCTTTTCTCTCTATTAGAGAAAGCTGTTTCATTCAATATTCAGTGCAAATCTTGCCAAACTGAAACAAGCTTATGCGTTATGAAGTACAATGTTTTCTGCAATGCTGTAAGACAGTTTTTAATGTGTTAGAAGTTATATGCACAAAAACTTATGTTAGGACTTCAATGATCAAGATTGTCAGTTTACAGCTTTCTGAGTCCAGTAATGCTGAAATAGTGTTTCTGTTGAAATGAAGTGAAATCAAGCCCAAATCTGCTCAAAAGCTTTTCTCTCTATTAGATAAAGCTGTTTCATTCAGTATTCAGTGCAAATCTTGCCAAACTGAAACAAGCTTATGCCTTATGAAGTACAATGTTTTCTGCAATGCTGTAAGACAGTTTTTAATGTGTTAGAAGTTATATGCACAAAAACTTATGTTAGGACTTCAATGATCAAGATTGTCAGTTTACAGCTTTCTGAGTCCAGTAATGCTGAAATAGTGTTTCTGTTCAAATGAAATGAAATCAAGCCCAAATCTGCTCAAAAGCTTTTCTCTCTATTAGAGAAAGCTGTTTCATTCAGTATTCAGTGCAAATCTTGCCAAACTGAAACTTGCTTATGTCTTATGAAATAAAATGTTTTCTGCAATGCTGTAAGACAGTTTTTAATGTGTTAGAAGTTATATACACAAAAACTAATGTTAGGACTGCAATGATCAAGATTGTCAGTTTACAGCTTTCTGAGTCCAGTAATGTTGAAATAGTGTTTCTGTTCAAATGAAGTGAAATCAAGCCCAAATCTGCTCAAAAGCTTTTCTCTTTAATAGAGAATGCGGTTTCATTCAGTATTCAGTGCAAATCTTGCCAAACTGAAACAAGCTTATGTCTTATGAAATGAAATGTTTTTTGCAATGCTGTAAGACAGTTTTTAATGTGTTAGAAGTTATATACACAAAAACTAATGTTAGAACTTCAATGATCAAGATTGTCAGTTTACAGCTTTCTGAGTCCAGTAATGTTGAAATAGTGTTTCTGTTCAAATGAAGTGAAATCAAGCCCAAATCTGCTCAAAAGCTTTTCTCTCTATTAGAGAAAGCTGTTTCATTCAGTATTCAGTGCAAATCTTGCCAAACTGAAACAAGCTTATGCCTTATGAAGTACAATGTTTTCTGCAATGCTGTAAGACAGTTTTTAATGTGTTAGAAGTTATATGCACAAAAACTTATGTTAGGACTTCAATGATCAAGATTGTCAGTTTACAGCTTTCTGAGTCCAGTAATGCTGAAATAGTGTTTCTGTTCAAATGAAGTGAAATCAAGCCCAAATCTGCTCAAAAGCTTTTCTCTCTATTAGAGAAAGCTGTTTCATTCAGTATTCAGTGCAAATCTTGCCAAACTGAAACAAGCTTATGCCTTATGAAGTACAATGTTTTCTGCAATGCTGTAAGACAGTTTTTAATGTGTTAGAAGTTATATGCACAAAAACTAATGTTAGGACTGCAATGATCAAGATTGTCAGTTTACAGCTTTCTGAGTCCAGTAATGTTGAAATAGTGTTTCTGTTGAAATGAAGTGAAATCAAGCCCAAATCTGCTCAAAAGCTTTTCTCTCTATTAGATAAAGCTGTTTCATTCAGTATTCAGTGCAAATCTTGCCAAACTGAAACAAGCTTATGCCTTATGAAGTACAATGTTTTCTGCAATGCTGTAAGACAGTTTTTAATGTGTTAGAAGTTATATGCACAAAAACTTATGTTAGGACTTCAATGATCAAGATTGTCAGTTTACAGCTTTCTGAGTCCAGTAATGCTGAAATAGTGTTTCTGTTCAAATGAAGTGAAATCAAGCCCAAATCTGCTCAAAAGCTTTTCTCTCTATTAGAGAAAGCTGTTTCATTCAGTATTCAGTGCAAATCTTGCCAAACTGAAACTTGCTTATGTCTTATGAAATAAAATGTTTTCTGCAATGCTGTAAGACAGTTTTTAATGTGTTAGAAGTTATATACACAAAAACTAATGTTAGGACTGCAACGATCAAGATTGTCAGTTTACAGCTTTCTGAGTCCAGTAATGTTGAAATAGTGTTTCTGTTCAAATGAAGTGAAATCAAGCCCAAATCTGCTCAAAAGCTTTTCTCTCTATTAGAGAAAGCTGTTTCATTCAATATTCAGTGCAAATCTTGCCAAACTGAAACAAGCTTATGCCTTATGAAGTACAATGTTTTCTGCAATGCTGTAAGACAGTTTTTAATGTGTTAGAAGTTATATGCACAAAAACTAATGTTAGGACTGCAATGATCAAGATTGTCAGTTTACAGCTTTCTGAGTCCAGTAATGCTGAAATAGTGTTTCTGTTGAAATGAAGTGAAATCAAGCCCAAATCTGCTCAAAAGCTTTTCTCTCTATTAGATAAAGCTGTTTCATTCAGTATTCAGTGCAAATCTTGCCAAACTGAAACAAGCTTATGCCTTATGAAGTACAATGTTTTCTGCAATGCTGTAAGACAGTTTTAATGTGTTGGAAGTTATATGCACAAAAACTTATGTTAGGACTTCAATGATCAAGATTGTCAGTTTACAGCTTTCTGAGTCCAGTAATGTTGAAATAGTGTTTCTGTTCAAATGAAGTGAAATCAAGCCCAAATCTGCTCAAAAGCTTTTCTCTCTATTAGAGAAAGCTGTTTCATTCAATATTCAGTGCAAATCTTGCCAAACTGAAACAAGCTTATGCCTTATGAAGTACAATGTTTTCTGCAATGCTGTAAGACAGTTTTTAATGTGTTAGAAGTTATATGCACAAAAACTTATGTTAGGACTTCAATGATCAAGATTGTCAGTTTACAGCTTTCTGAGTCCAGTAATGCTGAAATAGTGTTTCTGTTGAAATGAAGTGAAATCAAGCCCAAATCTGCTCAAAAGCTTTTCTCTCTATTAGATAAAGCTGTTTCATTCAGTATTCAGTGCAAATCTTGCCAAACTGAAACAAGCTTATGCCTTATGAAGTACAATGTTTTCTGCAATGCTGTAAGACAGTTTTTAATGTGTTAGAAGTTATATGCACAAAAACTTATGTTAGGACTTCAATGATCAAGATTGTCAGTTTACAGCTTTCTGAGTCCAGTAATGCTGAAATAGTGTTTCTGTTCAAATGAAGTGAAATCAAGCCCAAATCTGCTCAAAAGCTTTTCTCTCTATTAGAGAAAGCTGTTTCATTCAGTATTCAGTGCAAATCTTGCCAAACTGAAACTTGCTTATGTCTTATGAAATAAAATGTTTTCTGCAATGCTGTAAGACAGTTTTTAATGTGTTAGAAGTTATATACACAAAAACTAATGTTAGGACTGCAACGATCAAGATTGTCAGTTTACAGCTTTCTGAGTCCAGTAATGTTGAAATAGTGTTTCTGTTCAAATGAAGTGAAATCAAGCCCAAATCTGCTCAAAAGCTTTTCTCTCTATTAGAGAAAGCTGTTTCATTCAATATTCAGTGCAAATCTTGCCAAACTGAAACAAGCTTATGCGTTATGAAGTACAATGTTTTCTGCAATGCTGTAAGACAGTTTTTAATGTGTTAGAAGTTATATGCACAAAAACTTATGTTAGGACTTCAATGATCAAGATTGTCAGTTTACAGCTTTCTGAGTCCAGTAATGCTGAAATAGTGTTTCTGTTGAAATGAAGTGAAATCAAGCCCAAATCTGCTCAAAAGCTTTTCTCTCTATTAGATAAAGCTGTTTCATTCAGTATTCAGTGCAAATCTTGCCAAACTGAAACAAGCTTATGCCTTATGAAGTACAATGTTTTCTGCAATGCTGTAAGACAGTTTTTAATGTGTTAGAAGTTATATGCACAAAAACTTATGTTAGGACTTCAATGATCAAGATTGTCAGTTTACAGCTTTCTGAGTCCAGTAATGCTGAAATAGTGTTTCTGTTCAAATGAAATGAAATCAAGCCCAAATCTGCTCAAAAGCTTTTCTCTCTATTAGAGAAAGCTGTTTCATTCAGTATTCAGTGCAAATCTTGCCAAACTGAAACTTGCTTATGTCTTATGAAATAAAATGTTTTCTGCAATGCTGTAAGACAGTTTTTAATGTGTTAGAAGTTATATACACAAAAACTAATGTTAGGACTGCAATGATCAAGATTGTCAGTTTACAGCTTTCTGAGTCCAGTAATGTTGAAATAGTGTTTCTGTTCAAATGAAGTGAAATCAAGCCCAAATCTGCTCAAAAGCTTTTCTCTTTAATAGAGAATGCGGTTTCATTCAGTATTCAGTGCAAATCTTGCCAAACTGAAACAAGCTTATGTCTTATGAAATGAAATGTTTTTTGCAATGCTGTAAGACAGTTTTTAATGTGTTAGAAGTTATATACACAAAAACTAATGTTAGAACTTCAATGATCAAGATTGTCAGTTTACAGCTTTCTGAGTCCAGTAATGTTGAAATAGTGTTTCTGTTCAAATGAAGTGAAATCAAGCCCAAATCTGCTCAAAAGCTTTTCTCTCTATTAGAGAAAGCTGTTTCATTCAGTATTCAGTGCAAATCTTGCCAAACTGAAACAAGCTTATGCCTTATGAAGTACAATGTTTTCTGCAATGCTGTAAGACAGTTTTTAATGTGTTAGAAGTTATATGCACAAAAACTTATGTTAGGACTTCAATGATCAAGATTGTCAGTTTACAGCTTTCTGAGTCCAGTAATGCTGAAATAGTGTTTCTGTTCAAATGAAGTGAAATCAAGCCCAAATCTGCTCAAAAGCTTTTCTCTCTATTAGAGAAAGCTGTTTCATTCAGTATTCAGTGCAAATCTTGCCAAACTGAAACAAGCTTATGCCTTATGAAGTACAATGTTTTCTGCAATGCTGTAAGACAGTTTTTAATGTGTTAGAAGTTATATGCACAAAAACTAATGTTAGGACTGCAATGATCAAGATTGTCAGTTTACAGCTTTCTGAGTCCAGTAATGTTGAAATAGTGTTTCTGTTGAAATGAAGTGAAATCAAGCCCAAATCTGCTCAAAAGCTTTTCTCTCTATTAGATAAAGCTGTTTCATTCAGTATTCAGTGCAAATCTTGCCAAACTGAAACAAGCTTATGCCTTATGAAGTACAATGTTTTCTGCAATGCTGTAAGACAGTTTTTAATGTGTTAGAAGTTATATGCACAAAAACTTATGTTAGGACTTCAATGATCAAGATTGTCAGTTTACAGCTTTCTGAGTCCAGTAATGCTGAAATAGTGTTTCTGTTCAAATGAAGTGAAATCAAGCCCAAATCTGCTCAAAAGCTTTTCTCTCTATTAGAGAAAGCTGTTTCATTCAGTATTCAGTGCAAATCTTGCCAAACTGAAACTTGCTTATGTCTTATGAAATAAAATGTTTTCTGCAATGCTGTAAGACAGTTTTTAATGTGTTAGAAGTTATATACACAAAAACTAATGTTAGGACTGCAACGATCAAGATTGTCAGTTTACAGCTTTCTGAGTCCATTAATGTTGAAATAGTGTTTCTGTTCAAATGAAGTGAAATCAAGCCCAAATCTGCTCAAAAGCTTTTCTCTCTATTAGAGAAAGCTGTTTCATTCAATATTCAGTGCAAATCTTGCCAAACTGAAACAAGCTTATGCCTTATGAAGTACAATGTTTTCTGCAATGCTGTAAGACAGTTTTTAATGTGTTAGAAGTTATATGCACAAAAACTAATGTTAGGACTGCAATGATCAAGATTGTCAGTTTACAGCTTTCTGAGTCCAGTAATGCTGAAATAGTGTTTCTGTTGAAATGAAGTGAAATCAAGCCCAAATCTGCTCAAAAGCTTTTCTCTCTATTAGATAAAGCTGTTTCATTCAGTATTCAGTGCAAATCTTGCCAAACTGAAACAAGCTTATGCCTTATGAAGTACAATGTTTTCTGCAATGCTGTAAGACAGTTTTAATGTGTTGGAAGTTATATGCACAAAAACTTATGTTAGGACTTCAATGATCAAGATTGTCAGTTTACAGCTTTCTGAGTCCAGTAATGTTGAAATAGTGTTTCTGTTCAAATGAAGTGAAATCAAGCCCAAATCTGCTCAAAAGCTTTTCTCTCTATTAGAGAAAGCTGTTTCATTCAATATTCAGTGCAAATCTTGCCAAACTGAAACAAGCTTATGCCTTATGAAGTACAATGTTTTCTGCAATGCTGTAAGACAGTTTTTAATGTGTTAGAAGTTATATGCACAAAAACTTATGTTAGGACTTCAATGATCAAGATTGTCAGTTTACAGCTTTCTGAGTCCAGTAATGCTGAAATAGTGTTTCTGTTGAAATGAAGTGAAATCAAGCCCAAATCTGCTCAAAAGCTTTTCTCTCTATTAGATAAAGCTGTTTCATTCAGTATTCAGTGCAAATCTTGCCAAACTGAAACAAGCTTATGCCTTATGAAGTACAATGTTTTCTGCAATGCTGTAAGACAGTTTTTAATGTGTTAGAAGTTATATGCACAAAAACTTATGTTAGGACTTCAATGATCAAGATTGTCAGTTTACAGCTTTCTGAGTCCAGTAATGCTGAAATAGTGTTTCTGTTCAAATGAAGTGAAATCAAGCCCAAATCTGCTCAAAAGCTTTTCTCTCTATTAGAGAAAGCTGTTTCATTCAGTATTCAGTGCAAATCTTGCCAAACTGAAACTTGCTTATGTCTTATGAAATAAAATGTTTTCTGCAATGCTGTAAGACAGTTTTTAATGTGTTAGAAGTTATATACACAAAAACTAATGTTAGGACTGCAACGATCAAGATTGTCAGTTTACAGCTTTCTGAGTCCAGTAATGTTGAAATAGTGTTTCTGTTCAAATGAAGTGAAATCAAGCCCAAATCTGCTCAAAAGCTTTTCTCTCTATTAGAGAAAGCTGTTTCATTCAATATTCAGTGCAAATCTTGCCAAACTGAAACAAGCTTATGCCTTATGAAGTACAATGTTTTCTGCAATGCTGTAAGACAGTTTTTAATGTGTTAGAAGTTATATGCACAAAAACTTATGTTAGGACTTCAATGATCAAGATTGTCAGTTTACAGCTTTCTGAGTCCAGTAATGCTGAAATAGTGTTTCTGTTCAAATGAAGTGAAATCAAGCCCAAATCTGCTCAAAAGCTTTTCTCTCTATTAGAGAAAGCTGTTTCATTCAGTATTCAGTGCAAATCTTGCCAAACTGAAACTTGCTTATGTCTTATGAAATAAAATGTTTTCTGCAATGCTGTAAGACAGTTTTTAATGTGTTAGAAGTTATATACACAAAAACTAATGTTAGGACTGCAACGATCAATATTGTCAGTTTACAGCTTTCTGAGTCCAGTAATGTTGAAATAGTGTTTCTGTTCAAATGAAGTGAAATCAAGCCCAAATCTGCTCAAAAGCTTTTCTCTCTATTAGAGAAAGCTGTTTCATTCAATATTCAGTGCAAATCTTGCCAAACTGAAACAAGCTTATGCCTTATGAAGTACAATGTTTTCTGCAATGCTGTAAGACAGTTTTTAATGTGTTAGAAGTTATATGCACAAAAACTTATGTTAGGACTTCAATGATCAAGATTGTCAGTTTACAGCTTTCTGAGTCCAGTAATGTTGAAATAGTGCCTCTGTTCAAATGAAGTGAAATCAAGCCCAAATCTGCTCAAAAGCTTTTCTCTCTATTAGAGAAAGCTGTTTCATTCAGTATTCAGTGCAAATCTTGCCAAACTGAAAGATGCTTATGCCTTATGAAATACAATGTTTTCTGCAATGCTGTAAGAAAGTTTTTAATGTGTTAGAAGTTATATGCACAAAAACTTATGTTAGGACTTCAATGATCAAGATTGTCAGTTTACAGCTTTCTGAGTCCAGTAATGTTGAAATAGTGCATCTGTTCAAATGAAGTGAAATCAAGCCCAAATCTGCTCAAAAGCTTTTCTCTGTATTAGAGAAAGCTGTTTCATTCAGTATTCAGTGCAAATCTTGCCAAACTGAAACAAGCTTATGCCTTATGAAGTACAATGTTTTCTGCAATGCTGTAAGACAGTTTTTAATGTGTTAGAAGTTGTATGCACAAAAACTAATGTTAGGACTGCAATGATCAAGATTGTCAGTTTACAGCTTTCTGAGTCCAGTAATGTTGAAATAGTGTTTCTGTTCAAATGAAGTGAAATCAAGCCCAAATCTGCTCAAAAGCTTTTCTCTCTATTAGAGAAAGCTGTTTCATTCAATATTCAGTGCAAATCTTGCCAAACTGAAACAAGCTTATGCCTTATGAAGTACAATGTTTTCTGCAATGCTGTAAGACAGTTTTTAATGTGTTAGAAGTTATATGCACAAAAACTTATGTTAGGACTTCAATGATCAAGATTGTCAGTTTACAGCTTTCTGAGTCCAGTAATGCTGAAATAGTGTTTCTGTTCAAATGAAGTGAAATCAAGCCCAAATCTGCTCAAAAGCTTTTCTCTCTATTAGAGAAAGCTGTTTCATTCAGTATTCAGTGCAAATCTTGCCAAACTGAAACTTGCTTATGTCTTATGAAATAAAATGTTTTCTGCAATGCTGTAAGACAGTTTTTAATGTGTTAGAAGTTATATACACAAAAACTAATGTTAGGACTGCAACGATCAATATTGTCAGTTTACAGCTTTCTGAGTCCAGTAATGTTGAAATAGTGTTTCTGTTCAAATGAAGTGAAATCAAGCCCAAATCTGCTCAAAAGCTTTTCTCTCTATTAGAGAAAGCTGTTTCATTCAATATTCAGTGCAAATCTTGCCAAACTGAAACAAGCTTATGCCTTATGAAGTACAATGTTTTCTGCAATGCTGTAAGACAGTTTTTAATGTGTTAGAAGTTATATGCACAAAAACTTATGTTAGGACTTCAATGATCAAGATTGTCAGTTTACAGCTTTCTGAGTCCAGTAATGTTGAAATAGTGCCTCTGTTCAAATGAAGTGAAATCAAGCCCAAATCTGCTCAAAAGCTTTTCTCTCTATTAGAGAAAGCTGTTTCATTCAGTATTTAGTGCAAATCTTGCCAAACTGAAAGATGCTTATGCCTTATGAAATACAATGTTTTCTGCAATGCTGTAAGACAGTTTTTAATGTGTTAGAAGTTATATGCACAAAAACTTATGTTAGGACTTCAATGATCAAGATTGTCAGTTTACAGCTTTCTGAGTCCAGTAATGTTGAAATAGTGCATCTGTTCAAATGAAGTGAAATCAAGCCCAAATCTGCTCAAAAGCTTTTCTCTCTAGTAGAGAAAGCTGTTTCATTCAGTATTCAGTGCAAATCTTGCCAAACTGAAAGATGCTTGTGCCTTATGAAATACAATGTTTTCTGCAATGCTGTAAGACAGTTTTTAATGTGTTAGAAGTTATATGCACAAAAACTTATGTTAGGACTTCAATGATCAAGATTGTCAGTTTACAGCTTTCTGAGTCCAGTAATGTTGAAATAGTGCATCTGTTCAAATGAAGTGAAATCAAGCCCAAATCTGCTCAAAAGCTTTTCTCTCTATTAGAGAAAGCTGTTTCATTCAATATTCAGTGCAAATCTTGCCAAACTGAAAGATGCTTGTGCCTTATGAAATACAATGTTTTCTGCAATGCTGTAAGACAGTTTTTAATGTGTTAGAAGTTATATGCACAAAAACTTATGTTAGGACTTCAATGATCAAGATTTTCAGTTTACAGCTTTCTGAGTCCAGTAATGTTGAAATAGTGCCTCTGTTCAAATGAAGTGAAATCAAGCCCAAATCTGCTCAAAAGCTTTTCTCTCTATTAGAGAAAGCTGTTTCATTTAGTATTCAGTGCAAATCTTGCCAAACTGAAAGATGCTTATGCCTTATGAAATACAATGTTTTCTGCAATGCTGTAAGACAGTTTTTAATGTGTTAGAAGTTATATGCACAAAAACTTATGTTAGGACTTCAATGATCAAGATAGTCAGTTTACAGCTTTCTGAGTCCAGTAATGTTGAAATAGTGCCTCTGTTCAAATGAAGTGAAATCAAGCCCAAATCTGCTCAAAAGCTTTTCTCTCTATTAGAGAAAGCTGTTTCATTCAGTATTCAGTGCAAATCTTGCCAAACTGAAAGATGCTTATGCCTTATGAAATACAATGTTTTCTGCAATGCTGTAAGACAGTTTTTAATGTGTTAGAAGTTATATGCACAAAAACTTATGTTAGGACTTCAATGATCAAGATTGTCAGTTTACAGCTTTCTGAGTCCAGTAATGTTGAAATAGTGCCTCTGTTCAAATGAAGTGAAATCAAGCCCAAATCTGCTCAAAAGCTTTTCCCTCTATTAGAGAAAGCTGTTTCATTCAGTATTCAGTGCAAATCTTGCCAAACTGAAAGATGCTTATGCCTTATGAAATACAATGTTTTCTGCAATGCTGTAAGACAGTTTTTAATGTGTTAGAAGTTATATGCACAAAAACTTATGTCAGTTCACAGCATTCTGAGATCACTAATGCTGAAATAGTGTTTCTGTTGAAATGAATTGGAAACAAGCCCAAATCTGCTAAAAACCATCTCTCTCAGTTAGAGAACGTTGCTTCATTCCATGTTAAATACAAATCTTGCCAAAATGCAAGATTCCTCTGTCTTGTGATTAGAAAGGCTTTTTGCAATACAGAAAGACAGTTTTCAATGTGTTAGAATTCCTAAGCACATAAACTTGTGTTAGAGCCTCAATGCTCAGGTTTGTCAGTTCACAGCATTCTGAGATCACTAATGCTGAAATAGTGTTTCTGTTGAAATGAAGTGGAAACAAGCCCAAATATGCTAAAAACCATCTCTCTCAGTTAGAGAATGTTGCTTCATTCCATGTTAAATACAAATCTTGGCAAAATGATAGATGACTCTGTCTTGTGATTAGAAATGCTTTTTGCAAGACAGAAAGACAGTTTTCAATGTGTTAGAATTCCTATGCACATAAACTTGTGTTAGAGCCTCAATGCTCAGGTTTGTCAGTTCACAGCATTCTGAGATCACTAATGCTGAAATAGTGTTTCTGTTGAAATGAAGTGGAAACAAGCCCAAATATGCTAAAAACCATCTCTCTCAGTTAGAGAATGTTGCTTCATTCCATGTTAAATACAAATCTTGCCAAAATGATAGATGACTCTGTCCTGTGATTAGAAATGCTTTTTGCAAGACAGAAAGACAGTTTTCAATGTGTTAGAATTCCTTTGCACATAAACTTGTGTTAGAGCCTCAATGCTCAGGTTTGTCAGTTCACAGTATTCTGAGATCACTAATGCTGAAATAGTGTTTCTGTTTAAATGAATTGGAAACAAGCCCAAATATGCTAAAAACCATCTCTCTCAGTTAGAGAACGTTGCTTCATTCCATGCTGAATACAAATCTTGCCAAAATGAAAGATTCCTCTGTCTTGTGATTAGAAAGGCTTTTTGCAAGACAGAAAGACAGTTTTCAATGTGTTAGAATTCCTATGCACATAAACTTGTGTTAGAGCCTCAATGCTCAGGTTTGTCAGTTCACAGCATTCTGAGATCACTAATGCTGAAATAGTGTTTCTGTTGAAATGAAGTGGAAACAAGGCCAAATATGCTAAAAACCATCTCTCTCAGTTAGAGAATGTTGCTTCATTCCATGTTAAATACAAATCTTGCCAAAATGATAGATGACTCTGTCTTGTGAATAGAAATGCTTTTTGCAATACAGAAAGACAGTTTTCAATGTCTTAGAATTCCTATGCACATAAACTTGTGTTAGAGCCTCAATGCTAAGGTTTGTCAGTTCACAGCATTCTGAGATCACTAATGCTGAAATAGTGTTTCTGTTGAAATGAAGTGGAAACAAGGCCAAATATGCTAAAAACCATCTCTCTCAGTTAGAGAATGTTGCTTCATTCCATGTTAAATACAAATCTTGCCAAAATGATAGATGACTCTGTCTTGTGTTTAGAAATGCTTTTTGCAAGACAGAAAGACAGTTTTCAATGTGTTAGAATTCCTATGCACATAAACTTGTGTTAGAGCCTCAATGCTCAGGTTTGTCAGTTCACAGCATTCTGAGATCACTAATGCTGAAATAGTGTTTCTGTTGAAATGAAGTGGAAACAAGCCCAAATATGCTAAAAACCATCTTTCTCAGTTAGAGAACGTTGCTTCATTCCATGTTAAGTACAAATCTTGCCAAAATGAAAGATTCCTCTGTCTTGTGATTAGAAAGGCTTTTTGCAATACAGAAAGACAGTTTTCAATGTGTTAGTATTCCTATGCACATAAACTTGTTTTAGAGCCTTAATGCTCAGGTTTGTCAGTTCACAGGATTCTGAGACCACTAATGCTGAAATAGTGTTTCTGTTGAAATGAATTGGAAACAAGCCCAAATATGCTAAAAACCATCTCTCTCAGTTAGAGAACGTTGCTTCATTCCATGTTAAATACAAATCTTGCCAAAATGAAAGATTCCTCTGTCTTGTGATTAGAAAGGCTTTTTGCAATACAGAAAGACAGTTTTCAATGTGTTAGAATTCCTATGCACATAAACTTGTGTTAGAGCCTCAATGCTCAGGTTTGTCAGTTCACAGCATTCTGAGATCACTAATGCTGAAATAGTTTTTCTGTTGAAATGAAGTGGAAACAAGCCCAAATATGCTAAAAACCATCTCTCTCAGTTAGAGAATGTTGCTTCATTCCATGTTGAATACAAATCTTGCCAAAATGAAAGATTCCTCTGTCTTGTAATTAGAAAGGCATTTTGCAAGACAGAAAGACAGTTTTCAATGTGTTAGAATTCCTATGCACATAAACTTGTGTTAGAGCCTCAATGCTCAGGTTTGTCAGTTCACAGCATTCTGAGACCACTAATGCTGAAATAGTGTTTCTGTTGAAATGAATTGGAAACAAGCCCAAATATGCTAAAAACCATCTCTCTCAGTTAGAGAACGTTGCTTCATTCCATGTTAAATACAAATCTTGCCAAAATGAAAGATTCCTCTGTCTTGTGATTAGAAAGGCTTTTTGCAATACAGAAAGACAGTTTTCAATGTGTTAGAATTCCTATGCACATAAACTTGTGTTAGAGCCTCAATGCTCAGGTTTGTCAGTTCACAGCATTCTGAGATCACTAATGCTGAAATAGTTTTTCTGTTGAAATGAAGTGGAAACAAGCCCAAATATGCTAAAAACCATCTCTCTCAGTTAGAGAATGTTGCTTCATTCCATGTTAAATACAAATCTTGCCAAAATGATAGATGACTCTATCTTGTGATTATAAATGCTTTTTGCAAGACAGAAAGACAGTTTTCAATGTGTTAGAATTCCTATGCACATAAACTTGTGTTAGAGCCTCAATGCTCAGGTTTGTCAGTTCACAGCATTCTGAGATCACTAATGCTGAAATAGTGTTTCTGTTGAAATGAAGTGGAAACAAGGCCAAATATGCTAAAAACCATCTCTCTCAGTTAGAGAATGTTGCTTCATTCCATGTTAAATACAAATCTTGCCAAAATGATAGATGACTCTGTCTTGTGAATAGAAATGCTTTTTGCAATACAGAAAGACAGTTTTCAATGTCTTAGAATTCCTATGCACATAAACTTGTGTTAGAGCCTCAATACTCAGGTTTGTCAGTTCACAGCCTTCTGAGATCAATAATGCTGAAATAGTGTTTCTGTTGATATGAAGTGGAAACAAGCCCAAATATGCTAAAAACCATCTCTTTCAGTTAGAGAATGTTGCTTCATTCCATGTTAAATACAAATTTTGCCAAAATGATAGATGCCTCTGTCTTGTGATTAGAAATGCTTTTTGCAAGACAGTTTTCAATGTGTTAGAATTCCTATGCACATAAACTTGTGTTAGAGCCTCAATACTCAGGTTTGTCAGTTCACAGCCTTCTGAGATCAATAATGCTGAAATAGTGTTTCTGTTGATATGAAGTGGAAATAAGCCCAAATATGCTAAAAACCATCTCTTTCAGTTAGAGAATGTTGCTTCATTCCATGTTAAATACAAATCTTGCCAAAATGAAAGATTCCTCTGTCTTGTGAATTGAAATGCTTTTTGCAAGACAGAAAGACAGTTTTCAATGTGTTAGAATTCCTATGCACATAAACTTGTGTTAGAGCCTCAATGCTCAGGTTTGTCAGTTCACAGCATTCTGAGATCACTAATGCTGAAATAGTGTTTCTGTTGAAATGAAGTGGAAACAATCCCAAATATGCTAAAAACCATCTCTCTCTGTTAGAGAACGTTGCTTCATTCCATGTTAAATACAAATCTTGCCAAAATGAAAGATTCCTCTGTCTTGTGATTAGAAAGGCTTTTTGCAATACAGAAAGACAGTTTTCAATGTGTTAGAATTCCTATGCACATAAACTTGTGTTAGAGCCTCAATGCTCAGGTTTGTCAGTTCACAGCATTCTGAGATCACTAATGCTGAAATAGTGTTTCTGTTGAAATGAATTGGAAACAAGCCCAAATATGCTAAAAACCATCTCTCTCAGTTAGAGAACGTTGCTTCATTCCATGTTAAATACAAATCTTGCCAAAATGAAAGATTCCTCTGTCTTGTGATTAGAAAGGCTTTTTGCAATACAGAAAGACAGTTTTCAATGTGTTAGAATTCCTATGCACATAAACTTGTGTTAGAGCCTCAATGCTCAGGTTTGTCAGTTCACAGCATTCTGAGATCACTAATGCTGAAATAGTGTTTCTGTTGAAATGAAGTGGAAACAAGGCCAAATATGCTAAAAACCATCTCTCTCAGTTAGAGAATGTTGCTTCATTCCATGTTAAATACAAATCTTGCCAAAATGATAGATGACTCTGTCTTGTGAATAGAAATGCTTTTTGCAATACAGAAAGACAGTTTTCAATGTCTTAGAATTCCTATGCACATAAACTTGTGTTAGAGCCTCAATGCTAAGGTTTGTCAGTTCACAGCATTCTGAGATCACTAATGCTGAAATAGTGTTTCTGTTGAAATGAAGTGGAAACAAGCCCAAATATGTTAAAAACCATCTCTTTCAGTTAGAGGATGTTGCTTCATTCCATGTTAAATACAAATCTTGCCAAAATGAAAGATTCCTCTGTCTTGTGAATTGAAATGCTTTTTGCAAGACAGAAAGACAGTTTTCAATGTGTTAGAATTCCTATGCACATAAGCTTGTGTTAGAGCCTCAATGCTCAGGTTTGTCAGTTCACAGCATTCTGAGATCACTAATGCTGAAATAGTGTTTCTGTTGAAATGAAGTGGAAACAAGCCCAAATATGCTAAAAACCATCTCTCTCAGTTAGAGAACGTTGCTTCATTCCATGTTAAATACAAATCTTGCCAAAATGAAAGATTCCTCTGTCTTGTGATTAGAAAGGCTTTTTGCAAGACAGAAAGACAGTTTTCAATGTGTTAGAATTCCTATGCACATAAACTTGTGTTAGAGCCTCAATGCTCAGGTTTGTCAGTTCACAGCATTCTGAGATCACTAATGCTGAAATAGTGTTTCTGTTGAAATGAAGTGGAAACAAGGCCAAATATGCTAAAAACCATCTCTCTCAGTTAGAGAATGTTGCTTCATTCCATGTTAAATACAAATCTTGCCAAAATGATAGATGACTCTGTCTTGTGAATAGAAATGCTTTTTGCAATACAGAAAGACAGTTTTCAATGTCTTAGAATTCCTATGCACATAAACTTGTGTTAGAGCCTCAATACTCAGGTTTGTCAGTTCACAGCCTTCTGAGATCAATAATGCTGAAATAGTGTTTCTGTTGATATGAAGTGGAAACAAGCCCAAATATGCTAAAAACCATCTCTCTCAGTTAGAGAACGTTGCTTCATTCCATGTTGAATACAAATCTTGCCAAAATGAAAGATTCCTCTGTCTTGTGATTAGAAAGGCTTTTTGCAAGACAGAAAGACAGTTTTCAATGTGTTAGAATTCCTATGCACATAAACTTGTGTTAGAGCCTCAATGCTCAGGTTTGTCAGTTCACAGCATTCTGAGATCACTAATGCTGAAATAGTGTTTCTGTTGAAATGAAGTGGAAACAAGGCCAAATATGCTAAAAACCATCTATCTCAGTTAGAGAATGTTGCTTCATTCCATGTTAAATACAAATCACGCCAAAATGATAGATGACTCTGTCTTGTGATTAGAAATGCTTTTTGCAATACAGAAAGACAGTTTTTAATGTGTTAGAATTCCTATGCACATAAACTTGTTTTAGAGCCTCAATGCTCAGGTTTGTCAGTTCACAGCATTCTGAGATCACTAATGCTGAAATAGTGTTTCTGTTTAAATGAATTGGAAACAAGCCCAAATATGCTAAAAACCATCTCTCTCAGTTAGAGAACGTTGCTTCATTCCATGTTAAATACAAATCTTGCCAAAATGAAAGATTCCTCTGTCTTGTGATTAGAAAGGCTTTTTGCAAGACAGAAAGACAGTTTTCAATGTGTTAGAATTCCTATGCACATAAACTTGTGTTAGAGCCTCAATGCTCAGGTTTGTCAGTTCACAGCATTCTGAGACCACTAATGCTGAAATAGTGTTTCTGTTGAAATGAATTGGAAACAAGCCCAAATATGCTAAAAACCATCTCTCTCAGTTAGAGAACGTTGCTTCATTCCATGTTAAATACAAATCTTGCCAAAATGAAAGATTCCTCTGTCTTGTGATTAGAAAGGCTTCTTGCAATACAGAAAGACAGTTTTCAATGTGTTAGAATTCCTGTGCACATAAACTTGTGTTAGAGCCTCAATGCTCAGGTTTGTCAGTTCACAGCATTCTGAGATCACTAATGCTGAAATAGTGTTTCTGTTGAAATGAAGTGGAAACAAGCCCAAATATGCTAAAAACCATCTCTCTCAGTTAGAGAATGTTGCTTCATTCCATGTTAAAAACAAATCTTGCCAAAATGATAGATGACTCTATCTTGTGATTATAAATGCTTTTTGCAAGACAGAAAGACAGTTTTCAATGTGTTAGAATTCCTATGCACATAAACTTGTGTTAGAGCCTCAATGCTCAGGTTTGTCAGTTCACAGCATTCTGAGATCACTAATGCTGAAATAGTGTTTCTGTTGAAATAAAGTGGAAACAAGTCCAAATATGCTAAAAACTATCTCTCTCAGTTAGAGAATGTTGCTTCATTCCATGTTAAATACAAATCTTGCCAAAATGATAGATGACTCTATCTTGTGATTATAAATGCTTTTTGCAAGACAGAAAGACAGTTTTCAATGTGTTAGAATTCCTATGCACATAAACTTGTGTTAGAGCCTCAATGCTCAGGTTTGTCAGTTCACAGCATTCTGAGATCACTAATGCTGAAATAGTGTTTCTGTTGAAATGAAGTGGAAACAAGGCCAAATATGCTAAAAACCATCTCTCTCAGTTAGAGAATGTTGCTTCATTCCATGTTAAATACAAATCTTGCCAAAATGATAGATGACTCTGTCTTGTGAATAGAAATGCTTTTTGCAATACAGAAAGACAGTTTTCAATGTCTTAGAATTCCTATGCACATAAACTTGTGTTAGAGCCTCAATACTCAGGTTTGTCAGTTCACAGCCTTCTGAGATCATTAATGCTGAAATAGTGTTTCTGTTGATATGAAGTGGAAACAAGCCCAAATATGCTAAAAACCATCTCTCTCAGTTAGAGAACGTTGCTTCATTCCATGTTGAATACAAATCTTGCCAAAATGAAAGATTCCTCTGTCTTGTGATTAGAAAGGCTTTTTGCAAGACAGAAAGACAGTTTTCAATGTGTTAGAATTCCTATGCACATAAACTTGTGTTAGAGCCTCAATGCTCAGGTTTGTCAGTTCACAGCATTCTGAGATCACTAATGCTGAAATAGTGTTTCTGTTGAAATGAAGTGGAAACAAGGCCAAATATGCTAAAAACCATCTATCTCAGTTAGAGAATGTTGCTTCATTCCATGTTAAATACAAATCACGCCAAAATGATAGATGACTCTGTCTTGTGATTAGAAATGCTTTTTGCAATACAGAAAGACAGTTTTTAATGTGTTAGAATTCCTATGCACATAAACTTGTTTTAGAGCCTCAATGCTCAGGTTTGTCAGTTCACAGCATTCTGAGATCACTAATGCTGAAATAGTGTTTCTGTTTAAATGAATTGGAAACAAGCCCAAATATGCTAAAAACCATCTCTCTCAGTTAGAGAACGTTGCTTCATTCCATGTTAAATACAAATCTTGCCAAAATGAAAGATTCCTCTGTCTTGTGATTAGAAAGGCTTTTTGCAAGACAGAAAGACAGTTTTCAATGTGTTAGAATTCCTATGCACATAAACTTGTGTTAGAGCCTCAATGCTCAGGTTTGTCAGTTCACAGCATTCTGAGACCACTAATGCTGAAATAGTGTTTCTGTTGAAATGAATTGGAAACAAGCCCAAATATGCTAAAAACCATCTCTCTCAGTTAGAGAACGTTGCTTCATTCCATGTTAAATACAAATCTTGCCAAAATGAAAGATTCCTCTGTCTTGTGATTAGAAAGGCTTTTTGCAATACAGAAAGACAGTTTTCAATGTGTTAGAATTCCTGTGCACATAAACTTGTGTTAGAGCCTCAATGCTCAGGTTTGTCAGTTCACAGCATTCTGAGATCACTAATGCTGAAATAGTGTTTCTGTTGAAATGAAGTGGAAACAAGCCCAAATATGCTAAAAACCATCTCTCTCAGTTAGAGAATGTTGCTTCATTCCATGTTAAAAACAAATCTTGCCAAAATGATAGATGACTCTATCTTGTGATTATAAATGCTTTTTGCAAGACAGAAAGACAGTTTTCAATGTGTTAGAATTCCTATGCACATAAACTTGTGTTAGAGCCTCAATGCTCAGGTTTGTCAGTTCACAGCATTCTGAGATCACTAATGCTGAAATAGTGTTTCTGTTGAAATAAAGTGGAAACAAGTCCAAATATGCTAAAAACTATCTCTCTCAGTTAGAGAATGTTGCTTCATTCCATGTTAAATACAAATCTTGCCAAAATGATAGATGACTCTATCTTGTGATTATAAATGCTTTTTGCAAGACAGAAAGACAGTTTTCAATGTGTTAGAATTCCTATGCACATAAACTTGTGTTAGAGCCTCAATGCTCAGGTTTGTCAGTTCACAGCATTCTGAGATCACTAATGCTGAAATAGTGTTTCTGTTGAAATGAAGTGGAAACAAGGCCAAATATGCTAAAAACCATCTCTCTCAGTTAGAGAATGTTGCTTCATTCCATGTTAAATACAAATCTTGCCAAAATGATAGATGACTCTGTCTTGTGAATAGAAATGCTTTTTGCAATACAGAAAGACAGTTTTCAATGTCTTAGAATTCCTATGCACATAAACTTGTGTTAGAGCCTCAATACTCAGGTTTGTCAGTTCACAGCCTTCTGAGATCAATAATGCTGAAATAGTGTTTCTGTTGATATGAAGTGGAAACAAGCCCAAATATGCTAAAAACCATCTCTTTCAGTTAGAGAATGTTGCTTCATTCCATGTTAAATAAAAATCTTGCCAAAATGAAAGATTCCTCTGTCTTGTGAATTGAAATGCTTTTTGCAAGACAGAAAGACAGTTTTCAATGTGTTAGAATTCCTATGCACATAAACTTGTGTTAGAGCCTCAATGCTCAGGTTTGTCAGTTCACAGCATTCTGAGATCACTAATGCTGAAATAGTGTTTCTGTTTAAATGAATTGGAAACAAGCCCAAAAATGCTAAAAACCATCTCTCTCAGTTAGAGAACTTTGCTTCATTCCATGTTAAATACAAATCTTGCCAAAATGAAAGATTCCTCTGTCTTGTGATTAGAAAGGCTTTTTGCAAGACAGAAAGACAGTTCCTCTTCAGGAACTCGAGCTGCGTCAAAAGCGCTTTGGGGAACGCGCCCAGCGTGCGCGACTCTGAATATCGTGTGAAATCAGACCAATGGAAGAGCGTGACGTCACCGGCGGAGTGACGTAAGCGACCAGGAAGCTATAAAAGCACGTGCCACGCAGCTGGCGTCAGCTTCGCGTCTCTCAGCAAGCGCTCTGTGTGTGATTGTCAAACTGTTTGTCTGTGAGTCTTATTTACTGTTGTCTGTCCAGTTTAAGAGCTCCTAGACAATGCCCAAAAGCAAGGCGAAAGTTAAGCATTCTGGCGATTCCAAATCGCGTTTTAGGCTGTGTGTTCCTCCCTGCCCGAGATATATAACGGGTGGGGATACACACAACCTTTGCGTGGTTTGCCAGCGCTCCCCGCGGTGCTGGTCCCGCTTCTGCTGAGGCAGAACGGCGGCTGCACTCGTGGGGTTCGCAAGTGGATCTGGTGGAGGGAATGGAGACGGGCCAGTCCCTATCTCCTTCCACTTCTGCCAGATCCGGCACCCAATCCCTAGAGTCGGAAGCACGCTCAGCGGTTCCTTCCACTCAGGGAGAGGGGTCGACGCTTCGCCTCTCTTCCTCCGAGGAGGAAGTTGATGTGGAGTCGCTCGACAGGGATTCGCCACCCCACTCGCCGCAGTATGAGGAGCTCTTGGAGGTGGTTACTCGCGCGGTGGCCAAGCTAAACATCGATTGGCCCACCGAGAAAGCAGCTGAACCGCAGAGAAGCAAGCTTGATGAACGCTTCCTGCGCGCGAGTCAGCCACCTCCCAGCCGGGGCCTGCCATTCTTTCCCGACCTGCACGATGAGATCTCCAGGTCGTGGAAACGCCCATTCTCGGCCCGCCTCTACATCCCCTCGTCAGACTACTATGGGAACGTAGTGGGGATGGGAGAGCGCGGTTATAGAGCGATGCCCCGGGTGGAACAGACGCTCGCGAGCTATCTGTCCCCCGGTGCGGCGTCGTCTCTAAAGGCCCCGGCATTGCCCTCAAAGCCACTAAGAACAACTTCGGCTTTGGTGGGCAAAGGGTATGCGGCAGCAGGTCAGGCTGGTGCGTGTCTGCACACCATGGCGGTGTTACAGGCGTACCAAGCCGATCTGCTCAAGGAGCTAGATGAGGGAGAGGAGATCAAGTCCCATGATATCTCTGAGCTAAGAAGGACCGCTGATCTCTCCCTCCGCGCCACCAAGGAGACCGCTCGAGCGATTGGGCGGTCCATGGCAGCTATGGTGGCCGCGGAGAGGCACTTATGGTTGACCCTGTCTGATATGAAAGAGCGGGACAGGGTCTGCCTCATGGACGCCCCGATCCAGCCGACTGGCCTGTTCGGCGACGCAGTCAATTCTGTCGTCGACAGGTTTCAGGAGGCCCGCAAGCAAGCGGCGGCGTTCCATAAGTTCCTCCCTCGTCGCTCCCTCGGGGCATCTGGGCGGGAGATGCCCCAGCCGCTCCCTAGCTCCTCGTACCGCGAGGCTCAGAAGCAGAGCGTCGCCTCTCGTGCTCCTCCGCTGCACTCGTGGGGTTCGCAAGTGGATCTGGTGGAGGGAATGGAGACGGGCCAGTCCCTATCTCCTTCCACTTCTGCCAGATCCGGCACCCAATCCCTAGAGTCGGAAGCACGCTCAGCGGTTCCTTCCACTCAGGGAGAGGGGTCGACGCTTCGCCTCTCTTCCTCCGAGGAGGAAGTTGATGTGGAGTCGCTCGACAGGGATTCGCCACCCCACTCGCCGCAGTATGAGGAGCTCTTGGAGGTGGTTACTCGCGCGGTGGCCAAGCTAAACATCGATTGGCCCACCGAGAAAGCAGCTGAACCGCAGAGAAGCAAGCTTGATGAACGCTTCCTGCGCGCGAGTCAGCCACCTCCCAGCCGGGGCCTGCCATTCTTTCCCGACCTGCACGATGAGATCTCCAGGTCGTGGAAACGCCCATTCTCGGCCCGCCTCTACATCCCCTCGTCAGACTACTATGGGAACGTAGTGGGGATGGGAGAGCGCGGTTATAGAGCGATGCCCCGGGTGGAACAGACGCTCGCGAGCTATCTGTCCCCCGGTGCGGCGTCGTCTCTAAAGGCCCCGGCATTGCCCTCAAAGCCACTAAGAACAACTTCGGCTTTGGTGGGCAAAGGGTATGCGGCAGCAGGTCAGGCTGGTGCGTGTCTGCACACCATGGCGGTGTTACAGGCGTACCAAGCCGATCTGCTCAAGGAGCTAGATGAGGGAGAGGAGATCAAGTCCCATGATATCTCTGAGCTAAGAAGGACCGTTGATCTCTCCCTCCGCGCCACCAAGGAGACCGCTCGAGCGATTGGGCGGTCCATGGCAGCTATGGTGGCCGCGGAGAGGCACTTATGGTTGACCCTGTCTGATATGAAAGAGCGGGACAGGGTCTGCCTCATGGATGCCCCGATCCAGCCGACTGGCCTGTTCGGCGACGCAGTCAGTTCTGTCGTCGACAGGTTTCAGGAGGCCCGCAAGCAAGCGGCGGCGTTCCATAAGTTCCTCCCTCGTCGCTCCCTCGGGGCATCTGGGCGGGAGATGCCCCAGCCGCTCCCTAGCTCCTCGTACCGCGAGGCTCAGAAGCAGAGCGTCGCCTCTCGTGCTCCTCCGCGTCGGGAACGAGAGTCTCGACGACACTCTCGGCCGAGGACTTCCCAGCCCAAACAAGATCTCAGGGCGGTTATTGAAGCTAAGAAGTCCTCGGCCAAGAAACCCTGACGCCAACAACCCAGGGTTTCAGAGGGCAGCCTCTGCTGGGGTAGAGCGGTACACACCGCAGTACACGGTGCCCGTCTCCCCTCAGCGCCCTCTGGGGGCCGGTCTGCTAACCCTGCCAGTGATCAAGGGCGCAGCAGGTCCCAGCGAGCATCGCTCTCAGTATCTTCCGCCCGTGCGCGTAGCGGGGCTGAGACGCTCGCCGCCCCTGCGGGGGCCTCTTACACCAGAGATCAGTCTCGAGAGACTGATTCCCTTAGTAGATTATTTAGCAGCGTGGAAACTACTGCCAAATGTATCTCGATGGGTCCTGCACACAGTAGAAAAAGGCTACCGCATTCAGTTCGGCTCCGTGCCGCCAGTATTCAACGGGGTCGTTCAGACAGTAGTCGGCCTCAGGCAGGGTCTGGTTATGGAACAGGAGGTGAAAACCCTATTAGAGAAGGAGGCCATCGAGGTGGTCCCTCCTCAAGACAGGGAGTCCGGATTTTACAGCCGGTATTTCATAGTTCCCAAGAAGGATGGGGGGCTGCGTCCGATTATAGACTTGAGGGTCTTAAATCGTTCAGTTATGAGACTAAAATTCAGAATGCTCACAATCAAGCAAGTTGTAGCACAGATCAGGTCCCAGGACTGGTTTGTCACAATAGATCTCAAAGACGCATATTTTCATATATCCATCCTTCCACATCACAGGAAGTTTCTGAGGTTCGCTTTCGGGGGCGAAGCTTACCAATATCGAGTACTTCCCTTCGGCCTTGCATTCTCACCCCGCACGTTCACAAAATGTGTAGACGCGGCTCTGGTCCTCCTGCGCATGCAGGGCATCCGCATTCTCAACTATATCGACGATTGGTTGATCTTAGCTCAGTCAGAGCAGGCTGCGGTTCGGCATCGAGAAGTCGTCCTCGCACATATGGGGGAGCTGGGTTTGAGACTGAACGCCAAGAAGAGTGTACTTTCTCCGGTTCAGAGAACCACCTATCTAGGCGTAGTATGGGATTCGACCACGATGCAGGCACGATTGTCCCCTGCTCGTATCGAGTCGATCCGCATCTCAGTCGAGAGAGTCAAACAAGGCCAGTCACTCACTGTCAAACAATTTCAGAGATTGTTGGGTCTGATGGCAGCTGCGTCCAACGTGATACCTCTTGGCCTGCTGTACATGAGGCCCCTGCAGTGGTGGCTCAAGACCAAGGGATTTTCCCCGAGGGGCAATCTACTCCGCACTATCAAGGTCACGCGGCGCTGCCTACGTGCCTTAGATGTATGGAAGAAACCTTGGTTCTTGAAACAGGGCCCGGTGCTGGGAGCTCTTTGTCGCCGTGTAACGCTAGCGACAGATGCATCCCTCACTGGTTGGGGTGCAGTCATGAGTGGCCACCCTACCCGTGGTCTGTGGAGCGATCGCCATCGAACATGGCATATCAATTGTCTAGAAATGCTAGCAGTTTTTCGTGCACTGAAGCACTTCCTCCCAGACCTAAGGGGTCACCATGTGTTGGTGCGCACCGACAACACATCGGTGGTCTCCTATATCAACCACCAGGGAGGTCTGCGTTCGCGCCCTTTGTACAAGCTGGCGCACCAGATCCTGGTGTGGTCCCAGAGCAAACTCCTCTCACTAAGAGCAGTATATATTCCTGGGAAACAAAATGTGGGAGCAGACATACTGTCGAGGCAGGGGCCGAGGCCCGGGGAGTGGAAACTTCACCCACAAGTAGTGAAGCAGATATGGAGAATATTTGGCAGGGCTCAAGTAGACCTATTTGCATCTCAAGAGACGTAACAATGCCCCCTTTGGTTCTCTCTAGTTCATCCAGCTCCTCTGGGACTGGACGCTATGGTACAGACCTGGCCGAGGCTTCGTCTGTACGCATTTCCCCCTATTGCTCTGCTCCCGGGAGTTCTGGCGAGAGTACGCCGGGACGGGGTCCGTCTGTTGTTAGTAGCCCCGTTCTGGCCGGGCCGAGTATGGTTCTCAGATCTAGTCTCGCTCCTCGACGGCTCTCCGTGGGAGATACCGATCAGGACAGACCTCCTCTCGCAGGCGCAGGGTACGATAATTCACCCTCGCCCGGAGTTGTGGAAGCTGTGGGTGTGGCCCCTGAGGGGGCACAACTTTTAGCAGCCGGTCTCTCAACCGAGGTTGTTGAGACCCTTCTCCAATCCAGAGCTCCCTCAACGAGGAAACTGTACGCCTGAGGTGGAAACTCTTCACCTCATGGTGCAGAGACCGCCAGCTAGACCCAGCAAACTGCCCGATTGGTACAGTTCTGGAGTTTCTACAGGCTAGGCTCTCTGCAGGGTTGACCCACTCCACGCTGAAGGTTTACGTGGCGGCTATTGCGGCCTACCACGCCCTTCTCGATGGCCAGTCTTTGGGAAGACACCCCTTAGTTACACGTTTCCTCCGCGGTGCGCTGAGGCTGAAACCTCCAGTACGGTCCCGTATTCCCCCGTGGGACCTGGTGGTGGTGTTAGAGCATTTGAACCTATTCAAGATATCTCAGACAGACACCTTACACTTAAAACCTCCTTTCTGTTGGCTATCACCTCTCTGCGGAGAGTAGGAGACCTTCAGGCCCTCTCTGTGGCCCCTACTTATCTTGAATTTGCACCAGGCATGACTAAAGCGTTCATATACCCTCGAGCGGGATATGTTCCTAAGGTTCCCTCTGTTACACCACAACCTGTCGTACTGCAGGCCTTCTGTCCTCCTCCCTTTCGGGAGCCCGACCAGGCGAAGCTAAATTGTATGTGTCCAGTTAGAGCGCTGGACGCATACGTCCACAGAGCTGCCCTGTGGAGAAAGACCGATCAATTGCTTGTATGCTACGGTCCCCCCAAGAGGGGTTTTCATGCTTCTAAGCAGACTATCAGTCGTTGGATAGTCGAGGCTATCAACGCTTCCTATGAGTCCTCTGGTCGTCCCCCGCTGTCGGGAGCCAAGGCTCACTCTACCCGGGGTATGGCGGCCTCCAAGGCCTTCTTAGCAGGTGTATCCATGCTGGACATCTGCAACGCTGCGGGATGGTCCACGCCCTCCACGTTTGTCAGATTCTATGGCCTAGACATGCCAGTCACTCCAGGCGCTTCAGTCCTCCTGACCTAAGCTGTGCTCTTCGGATGCACACTAGGCAGGGGTTTGGTAGTCTGGCGGCGTTGGTACTCGTTCCCCAAAGCGCTTTTGACGCAGCTCGAGTTCCTGAAGAGGAACGTCTCTAGGTTACGTATGTAACCCTAGTTCCTCGAGGGAACGAGACGCTGCGTCTCGGAGCCATACCCCCCGGCACCCCTGCCGGCGCTTGCTGGTACTCGAAGCTGACGCCAGCTGCGTGGCACGTGCTTTTATAGCTTCCTGGTCGCTTACGTCACTCCGCCGGTGACGTCAGGCTCTTCCATTGGTCTGATTTCACACGATATTCAGAGTCGCGCACGCTGGGCGCGTTCCCCAAAGCGCTTTTGACGCAGCGTCTCGTTCCCTCGAGGAACTATGGTTACATACGTAACCTAGAGACGTTTTCAATGTGTTAGAATTCCTATTCACATAAACTTGTGTTAGAGCCTCAATGCTCAGGTTTGTCAGTTCACAGCATTCTGAGATCACTAATGCTGAAATAGTGTTTCTGTTGAAATGAATTGGAAACAAGCCCAAATATGCTAAAAACCATCTCTCTCAGTTAGAGAACGTTGCTTCATTCCATGTTAAATACAAATCTTGCCAAAATGAAAGATTCCTCTGTCTTGTGATTAGAAAGGCTTTTTGCAAGACAGAAAGACAGTTTTCAATGTGTTAGAATTCCTATGCACATAAACTTGTGTTAGAGCCTCAATGCTCAGGTTTGTCAGTTCACAGCATTCTGAGATCACTAATGCTGAAATAGTGTTTCTGTTGAAATGAAGTGGAAACAAGTCCAAATATGCTAAAAACCATCTCTCTCAGTTAGAGAATGTTGCTTCATTCCATGTTAAATACAAATCTTGCCAAAATGATAGATGACTCTATCTTGTGATTATAAATGCTTTTTGCAAGACAGAAAGACAGTTTTCAATGTGTTAGAATTCCTATGCACATAAACTTGTGTTAGAGCCTCAATGCTCAGGTTTGTCAGTTCACAGCATTCTGAGATCACTAATGCTGAAATAGTGTTTCTGTTGAAATGAAGTGGAAACAAGGCCAAATATGCTAAAAACCATCTCTCTCAGTTAGAGAATGTTGCTTCATTTCCATGTTAAATACAAATCTTGCCAAAATGATAGATGACTCTGTCTTGTGAATAGAAATGCTTTTTGCAATACAGAAAGACAGTTTTCAATGTCTTAGAATTCCTATGCACATAAACTTGTGTTAGAGCCTCAATGCTAAGGTTTGTCAGTTCACAGCATTCTGAGATCACTAATGCTGAAATAGTGTTTCTGTTGAAATGAAGTGGAAACAAGCCCAAATATGCTAAAAACCATCTCTCTCTGTTAGAGAACGTTGCTTCATTCCATGTTAAATACAAATCTTGCCAAAATGAAAGATTCCTCTGTCTTGTGATTAGAAAGGCTTTTTGCAATACAGAAAGACAGTTTTCAATGTGTTAGAATTCCTATGCACATAAACTTGTGTTAGAGCCTCAATGCTCAGGTTTGTCAGTTCACAGCATTCTGAGATCACTAATGCTGAAATAGTGTTTCTGTTTAAATGAATTGGAAACAAGCCCAAATATGCTAAAAACCATCTCTCTCAGTTAGAGAACGTTGCTTCATTCCATGTTAAATACAAATCTTGCCAAAATGAAAGATTCCTCTGTCTTGTGATTAGAAAGGCTTTTTGCAAGACAGAAAGACAGTTTTCAATGTGTTAGAATTCCTATGCACATAAACTTGTGTTAGAGCCTCAATGCTCAGGTTTGTCAGTTCACAGCATTCTGAGATCACTAATGCTGAAATAGTGTTTCTGTTGAAATAAAGTGGAAACAAGCCCAAATATGTTAAAAACCATCTCTTTCAGTTAGAGGATGTTGCTTCATTCCATGTTAAATACAAATCTTGCCAAAATGAAAGATTCCTCTGTCTTGTGAATTGAAATGCTTTTTGCAAGACAGAAAGACAGTTTTCAATGTGTTAGAATTCCTATGCACATAAGCTTGTGTTAGAGCCTCAATGCTCAGGTTTGTCAGTTCACAGCATTCTGAGATCACTAATGCTGAAATAGTGTTTCTGTTGAAATGAAGTGGAAACAAGCCCAAATATGCTAAAAACCATCTCTCTCAGTTAGAGAACGTTGCTTCATTCCATGTTAAATACAAATCTTGCCAAAATGATAGATGACTCTGTCTTGTGAATAGAAATGCTTTTTGCAATACAGAAAGACAGTTTTCAATGTCTTAGAATTCCTATGCACATAAACTTGTGTTAGAGCCTCAATGCTAAGGTTTGTCAGTTCACAGCATTCTGAGATCACTAATGCTGAAATAGTGTTTCTGTTGAAATGAAGTGGAAACAAGCCCAAATATGTTAAAAACCATCTCTTTCAGTTAGAGGATGTTGCTTCATTCCATGTTAAATACAAATCTTGCCAAAATGAAAGATTCCTCTGTCTTGTGAATTGAAATGCTTTTTGCAAGACAGAAAGACAGTTTTCAATGTGTTAGAATTCCTATGCACATAAGCTTGTGTTAGAGCCTCAATGCTCAGGTTTGTCAGTTCACAGCATTCTGAGATCACTAATGCTGAAATAGTGTTTCTGTTGAAATGAAGTGGAAACAAGCCCAAATATGCTAAAAACCATCTCTCTCAGTTAGAGAACGTTGCTTCATTCCATGTTAAATACAAATCTTGCCAAAATGAAAGATTCCTCTGTCTTGTGATTAAAAAGGCTTTTTGCAAGACAGAAAGACAGTTTTCAATGTGTTAGAATTCCTATGCACATAAACTTGTGTTAGAGCCTCAATGCTCAGGTTTGTTAGTTCACAGCATTCTGAGATCACTAATGCTGAAATAGTGTTTCTGTTGAAATGAATTGGAAACAAGCCCAAATATGCTAAAAACCATCTCTCTCAGTTAGAGAACGTTGCTTCATTCCATGTTAAATACAAATCTTGCCAAAATGAAAGATTCCTCTGTCTTGTGATTAGAAAGGCTTTTTGCAAGACAGAAAGACAGTTTTCAATGTGTTAGAATTCCTATGCACATAAACTTGTGTTAGAGCCTCAATGCTCAGGTTTGTCAGTTCACAGCATTCTGAGATCACTAATGCTGAAATAGTGTTTCTGTTGAAATGAAGTGGAAACAAGTCCAAATATGCTAAAAACCATCTCTCTCAGTTAGAGAATGTTGCTTCATTCCATGTTAAATACAAATCTTGCCAAAATGATAGATGACTCTATCTTGTGATTATAAATGCTTTTTGCAAGACAGAAAGACAGTTTTCAATGTGTTAGAATTCCTATGCACATAAACTTGTGTTAGAGCCTCAATGCTAAGGTTTGTCAGTTCACAGCATTCTGAGATCACTAATGCTGAAATAGTGTTTCTGTTGAAATGAAGTGGAAACAAGCCCAAATATGCTAAAAACCATCTCTCTCTGTTAGAGAACGTTGCTTCATTCCATGTTAAATACAAATCTTGCCAAAATGAAAGATTCCTCTGTCTTGTGATTAGAAAGGCTTTTTGCAATACAGAAAGACAGTTTTCAATGTGTTAGAATTCCTATGCACATAAACTTGTGTTAGAGCCTCAATGCTCAGGTTTGTCAGTTCACAGCATTCTGAGATCACTAATGCTGAAATAGTGTTTCTGTTTAAATGAATTGGAAACAAGCCCAAATATGCTAAAAACCATCTCTCTCAGTTAGAGAACGTTGCTTCATTCCATGTTAAATACAAATCTTGCCAAAATGAAAGATTCCTCTGTCTTGTGATTAGAAAGGCTTTTTGCAAGACAGAAAGACAGTTTTCAATGTGTTAGAATTCCTATGCACATAAACTTGTGTTAGAGCCTCAATGCTCAGGTTTGTCAGTTCACAGCATTCTGAGATCACTAATGCTGAAATAGTGTTTCTGTTGAAATAAAGTGGAAACAAGCCCAAATATGTTAAAAACCATCTCTTTCAGTTAGAGGATGTTGCTTCATTCCATGTTAAATACAAATCTTGCCAAAATGAAAGATTCCTCTGTCTTGTGAATTGAAATGCTTTTTGCAAGACAGAAAGACAGTTTTCAATGTGTTAGAATTCCTATGCACATAAGCTTGTGTTAGAGCCTCAATGCTCAGGTTTGTCAGTTCACAGCATTCTGAGATCACTAATGCTGAAATAGTGTTTCTGTTGAAATGAAGTGGAAACAAGCCCAAATATGCTAAAAACCATCTCTCTCAGTTAGAGAACGTTGCTTCATTCCATGTTAAATACAAATCTTGCCAAAATGATAGATGACTCTGTCTTGTGAATAGAAATGCTTTTTGCAATACAGAAAGACAGTTTTCAATGTCTTAGAATTCCTATGCACATAAACTTGTGTTAGAGCCTCAATGCTAAGGTTTGTCAGTTCACAGCATTCTGAGATCACTAATGCTGAAATAGTGTTTCTGTTGAAATGAAGTGGAAACAAGCCCAAATATGTTAAAAACCATCTCTTTCAGTTAGAGGATGTTGCTTCATTCCATGTTAAATACAAATCTTGCCAAAATGAAAGATTCCTCTGTCTTGTGAATTGAAATGCTTTTTGCAAGACAGAAAGACAGTTTTCAATGTGTTAGAATTCCTATGCACATAAGCTTGTGTTAGAGCCTCAATGCTCAGGTTTGTCAGTTCACAGCATTCTGAGATCACTAATGCTGAAATAGTGTTTCTGTTGAAATGAAGTGGAAACAAGCCCAAATATGCTAAAAACCATCTCTCTCAGTTAGAGAACGTTGCTTCATTCCATGTTAAATACAAATCTTGCCAAAATGAAAGATTCCTCTGTCTTGTGATTAAAAAGGCTTTTTGCAAGACAGAAAGACAGTTTTCAATGTGTTAGAATTCCTATGCACATAAACTTGTGTTAGAGCCTCAATGCTCAGGTTTGTCAGTTCACAGCATTCTGAGATCACTAATGCTGAAATAGTGTTTCTGTTGAAATGAAGTGGAAACAAGTCCAAATATGCTAAAAACCATCTCTCTCAGTTAGAGAATGTTGCTTCATTCCATGTTAAATACAAATCTTGCCAAAATGATAGATGACTCTATCTTGTGATTATAAATGCTTTTTGCAAGACAGAAAGACAGTTTTCAATGTGTTAGAACTCCTATGCACATAAACTTGTGTTAGAGCCTCAATGCTCAGGTTTGTCAGTTCACAGCATTCTGAGATCACTAATGCTGAAATAGTGTTTCTGTTGAAATGAAGTGGAAACAAGGCCAAATATGCTAAAAACCATCTCTCTCAGTTAGAGAATGTTGCTTCATTCCATGTTAAATACAAATCTTGCCAAAATGATAGATGACTCTGTCTTGTGAATAGAAATGCTTTTTGCAATACAGAAAGACAGTTTTCAATGTCTTAGAATTCCTATGCACATAAACTTGTGTTAGAGCCTCAATGCTAAGGTTTGTCAGTTCACAGCATTCTGAGATCACTAATGCTGAAATAGTGTTTCTGTTGAAATGAAGTGGAAACAAGCCCAAATATGCTAAAAACCATCTCTCTCTGTTAGAGAACGTTGCTTCATTCCATGTTAAATACAAATCTTGCCAAAATGAAAGATTCCTCTGTCTTGTGATTAGAAAGGCTTTTTGCAATACAGAAAGACAGTTTTCAATGTGTTAGAATTCCTATGCACATAAACTTGTGTTAGAGCCTCAATGCTCAGGTTTGTCAGTTCACAGCATTCTGAGATCACTAATGCTGAAATAGTGTTTCTGTTTAAATGAATTGGAAACAAGCCCAAATATGCTAAAAACCATCTCTCTCAGTTAGAGAACGTTGCTTCATTCCATGTTAAATACAAATCTTGCCAAAATGAAAGATTCCTCTGTCTTGTGATTAGAAAGGCTTTTTGCAAGACAGAAAGACAGTTTTCAATGTGTTAGAATTCCTATGCACATAAACTTGTGTTAGAGCCTCAATGCTCAGGTTTGTCAGTTCACAGCATTCTGAGATCACTAATGCTGAAATAGTGTTTCTGTTGAAATAAAGTGGAAACAAGCCCAAATATGTTAAAAACCATCTCTTTCAGTTAGAGGATGTTGCTTCATTCCATGTTAAATACAAATCTTGCCAAAATGAAAGATTCCTCTGTCTTGTGAATTGAAATGCTTTTTGCAAGACAGAAAGACAGTTTTCAATGTGTTAGAATTCCTATGCACATAAGCTTGTGTTAGAGCCTCAATGCTCAGGTTTGTCAGTTCACAGCATTCTGAGATCACTAATGCTGAAATAGTGTTTCTGTTGAAATGAAGTGGAAACAAGCCCAAATATGCTAAAAACCATCTCTCTCAGTTAGAGAACGTTGCTTCATTCCATGTTAAATACAAATCTTGCCAAAATGAAAGATTCCTCTGTCTTGTGATTAGAAAGGCTTTTTGCAAGACAGAAAGACAGTTTTCAATGTGTTAGAATTCCTATGCACATAAACTTGTGTTAGAGCCTCAATGCTCAGGTTTGTCAGTTCACAGCATTCTGAGATCACTAATGCTGAAATAGTGTTTCTGTTGAAATGAAGTGGAAACAAGTCCAAATATGCTAAAAACCATCTCTCTCAGTTAGAGAATGTTGCTTCATTCCATGTTAAATACAAATCTTGCCAAAATGATAGATGACTCTATCTTGTGATTATAAATGCTTTTTGCAAGACAGAAAGACAGTTTTCAATGTGTTAGAATTCCTATGCACATAAACTTGTGTTAGAGCCTCAATGCTCAGGTTTGTCAGTTCACAGCATTCTGAGATCACTAATGCTGAAATAGTGTTTCTGTTGAAATGAAGTGGAAACAAGGCCAAATATGCTAAAAACCATCTCTCTTAGTTAGAGAATGTTGCTTCATTCCATGTTAAATACAAATCTTGCCAAAATGATAGATGACTCTGTCTTGTGAATAGAAATGCTTTTTGCAATAGAGAAAGACAGTTTTCAATGTCTTAGAATTCCTATGCACATAAACTTGTGTTAGAGCCTCAATGCTAAGGTTTGTCAGTTCACAGCATTCTGAGATCACTAATGCTGAAATAGTGTTTCTGTTGAAATGAAGTGGAAACAAGCCCAAATATGTTAAAAACCATCTCTTTCAGTTAGAGGATGTTGCTTCATTCCATGTTAAATACAAATCTTGCCAAAATGAAAGATTCCTCTGTCTTGTGAATTGAAATGCTTTTTGCAAGACAGAAAGACAGTTTTCAATGTGTTAGAATTCCTATGCACATAAGCTTGTGTTAGAGCCTCAATGCTCAGGTTTGTCAGTTCACAGCATTCTGAGATCACTAATGCTGAAATAGTGTTTCTGTTGAAATGAAGTGGAAACAAGCCCAAATATGCTAAAAACCATCTCTCTCAGTTAGAGAACGTTGCTTCATTACATGTTAAATACAAATCTTGCCAAAATGAAAGATTCCTCTGTCTTGTGATTAGAAAGGCTTTTTGCAAGACAGAAAGACAGTTTTCAATGTGTTAGAATTCCTATGCACATAAACTTGTGTTAGAGCCTCAATGATCAGGTTTGTCAGTTCACAGCATTCTGAGATCACTAATGCTGAAATAGTGTTTCTGTTGAAATGAATTGGAAACAAGCCCAAATATGCTAAAAACCATCTTTCTCAGTTAGAGAACAGTGCTTCATTCCATGTTAAATACAAATCTTGCCAAAATGAAAGATGACTCTGTCTTGTGATTAGAAATGCTTTTTGCAAGACAGAAAGACAGATTTCAATGTCTTAGAATTCCTATGCGCATAAACTTGTGTTAGAGCCTCAATGCTCAGGTTTGTCAGTTCACAGCATTCTGAGATCACTAATGCTGAAATAGTGTTTCTGCTGAAATGAAGTGGAAACAAGGCCAAATGTGCTAAAAACCATCTCTCTCAGTTAGAGAATGTTGCTTCATTCCATGTTAAATACAAATCTTGACAAAATGATAGATGACTCTGTCTTGTGTTTAGAAATGCTTTTCGCAAGACAGAAAGACAGTTTTCAATGTGGTAGAATTCCTATGCACATAAACTTGTGTTAGAGCCTCAATGCTCAGGTTTGTCAGTTCACAGCATTCTGAGATCACTAATGCTGAAATAGTGTTTCTGTTGAAATGAAGTGGAAACAAGCCCAAATATGCTAAAAACCATCTTTCTCAGTTAGAGAACGTTGCTTCATTCCATGTTAAATACAAATCTTGCCAAAATGAAAGATTCCTCTGTCTTGTGATTAGAAAGAATTTTTGCAATACAGAAAGACAGTTTTCAATGTGTTAGTATTCCTATGCACATAAACTTGTGTTAGAGCCTCAATGCTCACGTTTGTCAGTTCACAGCATTCTGAGATCACTAATGCTGAAATAGTGTTTCTGTTGAAATGAAGTGGAAACAAGCCCAAATATGCTAAAAACCATCTTTCTCAGTTAGAGAACGTTGCTTCATTCCATGTTAAATACAAATCTTGCCAAAATGAAAGATTCCTCTGTCTTGTGATTAGAAAGGCTTTTTGCAATACAAAAAGACAGTTTTCAATGTCTTAGAATTCCTATGCACATAAACTTGTGTTAGAGCCTCAATGCTCAGGTTTGTCAGTTCACAGCATTCTGAGATCACTAATGCTGAAATAGTGTTTCTGTTGAAATGAATTGGAAACAAGCCCAAATATTCTAAAAACCATCTCTCTCAGTTAGAGAACGTTGCTTCATTCCATGTTAAATACAAATTTTGCCAAAATGATAGATGCCTCTGTCTTGTGATTAGAAATACTTTTTGCAAGACAGAAAGACAGTTTTCAATGTCTTAGAATTCCTATGCACATAAACTTGTGTTAGAGCCTCAATGCTCAGGTTTGTCAGTTCACAGCATTCTGAGATCACTAATGCTGAAATAGTGTTTCTGTTTAAATGAATTGGAAACAAGCCCAAATATTCTAAAAACCATCTCTCTCAGTTAGAGAACGTTGCTTCATTCCATGTTAAATACAAATCTTGCCAAAATGAAAGATTCCTCTGTCTTGTGATTAGAAAGGCTTTTTGCAAGACAGAAAGACAGTTTTCAATGTGTTAGAATTCCTATGCACATAAACTTGTGTTAGAGCCTCAATGCTAAGGTTTGTCAGTTCACAGCATTCTGAGATCACTAATGCTGAAATAGTGTTTCTGTTGAAATGAAGTGGAAACAAGCTCAAATATGCTAAAAACCATCTTTCTCAGTTAGAGAACGTTGCTTCATTCCATGTTAAATACAAATCTTGCCAAAATGAAAGATTCCTCTGTCTTGTGATTAGAAAGGCTTTTTGCAATACAGAAAGACAGTTTTCAATGTGTTAGTATTCCTATGCACATAAACTTGTGTTAGAGCCTCAATGCTCACGTTTGTCAGTTCACAGCATTCTGAGATCACTAATGCTGAAATAGTGTTTCTGTTGAAATGAAGTGGAAACAAGCCCAAATATGCTAAAAACCATCTTTCTTAGTTAGAGAACGTTGCTTCATTCCATGTTAAATACAAATCTTGCCAAAATGAAAGATTCCTCTGTCTTGTGATTAGAAAGGCTTTTTGCAATACAAAAAGACAGTTTTCAATGTCTTAGAATTCCTATGCACATAAACTTGTGTTAGAGCCTCAATGCTCAGGTTTGTCAGTTCTCAGCATTCTGAGATCACTAATGCTGAAATAGTGTTTCTGTTGAAATGAAGTGGAAACAATCCCAAATATGCTAAAAACCATCTCTCTCAGTTAGAGAATGTTGCTTCATTCCATGTTAAATACAAATCTTGACAAAATGATAGATGACTCTGTCTTGTGATTAGAAATGCTTTTTGCAAGACAGTTTTCAATGTGTTAGAATTCCTATGCACATAAACTTGTGTTAGAGCCTCAATGCTCAGGTTTGTCAGTTCACAGCATTCTGAGATCACTAATGCTGAAATAGTGTTTCTGTTGAAATGAAGTGGAAACAAGCCCAAATATGCTAAAAACCATCTCTCTCAGTTAGAGAATGTTGCTTCATTCCATGTTAAATACAAATCTTGCCAAAATGATAGATGACTCTGTCTTGTGATTAGAAATGCTTTTTGCAAGACAGAAAGACAGTTTTCAATGTGTTAGAATTCCTATGCACATAAACTTGTGTTAGAGCCTCAATGCTCAGGTTTGTCAGTTCACAGCATTCTGAGATCACTAATGCTGAAATAGTGTTTCTGTTGAAATGAATTGGAAACAAGCCCAAATATGCTAAAAACCATCTCTTTCAGTTAGAGAATGTTGCTTCATTCCATGTTAAATACAAATCTTGCCAAAATGAAAGATTCCTCTCTCTTGTGAATTGAAATGCTTTTTGCAAGACAGAAAGACAGTTTTCAATGTGTTAGAATTACTATGCACATAAACTTGTGTTAGAGCCTCAATGCTCAGGTTTGTCAGTTCACAGCATTCTGAGATCACTAATGCTGAAAAAGTGTTTCTGTTGAAATGAAGTGGAAACAAGCCCAAATATGCTAAAAACCATCTCTCTCAGTTAGAGAACGTTGCTTCATTCCATGTTAAATACAAATCTTGTCAAAATGAAAGATTCCTCTGTCTTGTGATTAGAAAGGCTTTTTGCAATACAGAAAGACAGTTTTCAATGTCTTAGAATTCCTATGCACATAAACTTGTGTTAGAGCCTCAATGCTCAGGTTTGTCAGTTCATAGCATTCTGAGATCACTAATGCTGAAATAGTGTTTCTGTTTAAATGAATTGGAAACAAGCCCAAATATGCTAAAAACCATCTCTCTCAGTTAGAGAACGTTGCTTCATTCCATGTTAAATACAAATCTTGCCAAAATGAAAGATTCCTATGTCTTGTGATTAGAAAGGCTTTTTGCAAGACAGAAAGACAGTTTTCAATGTGTTAGAATTCCTATGCACATAAAATTGTGTTAGAGCCTCAATGCTCAGGTTTGTCAGTTCACAGCATTCTGAGATCACTAATGCTGAAATAGTGTTTCTGTTGAAATGAATTGGAAACAAGCCCAAATATGCTAAAAACCATCTCTCTCAGTTAGAGAACGTTGCTTCATTCCATGTTAAATACAAATCTTGCCAAAATGAAAGATTCCTCTGTCTTGTGATTAGAAAGGCTTTTTGCAATACAGAAAGACAGTTTTCAATGTGTTAGAATTCCTATGCACATAAACTTGTGTTAGAGCCTCAATGCTCAGGTTTGTCAGTTCACAGCATTCTGAGATCACTAATGCTGAAATAGTGTTTCTGTTGAAATGAAGTGGAAACAAGCCCAAATATGCTAAAAACCATCTCTCTCAGTTAGAGAATGTTGCTTCATTCCATGTTAAATACAAATCTTGCCAAAATGATAGATGACTCTGTCTTGTGATTAGAAATGCTTTTTGCAAGACAGAAAGACAGTTTTCAATGTGTTAGAATTCCTATGCACATAAACTTGTGTTAGAGCCTCAATGCTCAGGTTTGTCAGTTCACAGCATTCTGAGATCACTAATGCTGAAATAGTGTTTCTGTTTAAATGAATTGGAAACAAGACCAAATATGCTAAAAACCATCTCTCTCAGTTAGAGAACGTTGCTTCATTCCATGTTAAATACAAATCTTGCCAAAATGAAAGATTCCTCTGTCTTGTGATTAGAAAGGCTTTTTGCAAGACAGAAAGACAGTTTTCAATGTGTTAGAATTCCTATGCACATAAACTTGTGTTAGAGCCTCAATGCTAAGGTTTGTCAGTTCACAGCATTCTGAGATCACTAATGCTGAAATAGTGTTTCTGTTGAAATGAAGTGGAAACAAGCTCAAATATGCTAAAAACCATCTTTCTCAGTTAGAGAACGTTGCTTCATTCCATGTTAAATACAAATCTTGCCAAAAGGAAAGATTCCTCTGTCTTGTGATTAGAAAGGCTTTTTGCAATACAGAAAGACAGTTTTCAATGTGTTAGTATTCCTATGCACATAAACTTGTGTTAGAGCCTCAATGCTCACGTTTGTCAGTTCACAGCATTCTGAGATCACTAATGCTGAAATAGTGTTTCTGTTGAAATGAAGTGGAAACAAGCCCAAATATGCTAAAAACCATCTTTCTTAGTTAGAGAACGTTGCTTCATTCCATGTTAAATACAAATCTTGCCAAAATGAAAGATTCCTCTGTCTTGTGATTAGAAAGGCTTTTTGCAATACAAAAAGACAGTTTTCAATGTCTTAGAATTCCTATGCACATAAACTTGTGTTAGAGCCTCAATGCTCAGGTTTGTCAGTTCTCAGCATTCTGAGATCACTAATGCTGAAATAGTGTTTCTGTTGAAATGAAGTGGAAACAATCCCAAATATGCTAAAAACCATCTCTCTCAGTTAGAGAATGTTGCTTCATTCCATGTTAAATACAAATCTTGACAAAATGATAGATGACTCTGTCTTGTGATTAGAAATGCTTTTTGCAAGACAGTTTTCAATGTGTTAGAATTCCTATGCACATAAACTTGTGTTAGAGCCTCAATGCTCAGGTTTGTCAGTTCACAGCATTCTGAGATCACTAATGCTGAAATAGTGTTTCTGTTGAAATGAAGTGGAAACAAGCCCAAATATGCTAAAAACCATCTCTCTCAGTTAGAGAACGTTGCTTCATTCCATGTTAAATACAAATCTTGCCAAAATGAAAGATTCCTCTGTCTTGTGATTAGAAAGGCTTTTTGCAATACAGAAAGACAGTTTTCAATGTGGTAGAATTCCTATGCACATAAACTTGTGTTAGAGCCTCAATGCTCAGGTTTGTCAGTTCACAGCATTCTGAGATCACTAATGCTGAAATAGTGTTTCTGTTGAAATGAATTGGAAACAAGCCCAAATATGCTAAAAACCATCTCTTTCAGTTAGAGAATGTTGCTTCATTCCATGTTAAATACAAATCTTGCCAAAATGAAAGATTCCTCTCTCTTGTGAATTGAAATGCTTTTTGCAAGACAGAAAGACAGTTTTCAATGTGTTAGAATTACTATGCACATAAACTTGTGTTAGAGCCTCAATGCTCAGGTTTGTCAGTTCACAGCATTCTGAGATCACTAATGCTGAAAAAGTGTTTCTGTTGAAATGAAGTGGAAACAAGCCCAAATATGCTAAAAACCATCTCTCTCAGTTAGAGAACGTTGCTTCATTCCATGTTAAATACAAATCTTGTCAAAATGAAAGATTCCTCTGTCTTGTGATTAGAAAGGCTTTTTGCAATACAGAAAGACAGTTTTCAATGTGTTAAAATTCCTATGCACATAAACTTGTGTTAGAGCCTCAATGCTCAGGTTTGTCAATTCACAGCATTCTGAGATCACTAATGCTGAAATAGTGTTTCTGTTGAAATGAATTGGAAACAAGCCCAAATATGCTAAAACCCATCTCTCTCAGTTAGAGAACGTTGCTTCATTCCACACTGTAAAAAAATTCTTGTTGTTTTTACAAAAACTTTTTGGCAGCTGTGGTTGCCAGAATAATTTTGTAAAAATACAGAAAACTGTAAACACATTTACGTCAAAAACTGTTAATTTTACAATATAAAGCTGTAATTTACAAACAAGAAAATGTGAATATAAACCAGTAAATTCAACAACACACAAAATTAAATCTGTTTTGTACCTTGAAAATACTGACAACCACCATAATAATAAAGATGGTACTGTATAAGAGAAAGCCACATGAAGTATCAAAGCTCATCACAAGTAGCTTCACCACAAGTAGAAGTATATATTAACATATAGTAGGTGCACATTTATGGAAACACAAAACACCATCATGGTAACACACGTGATACTTAAATAATGCAAAAAACTTTCATTAAGCAACAGAAGATGTAACATAAAGCTCAAATGTACATAACTGATAACAAGAACTATTTAAAAACATGATTATTTAAACAAAATACTTTCAAAGTGAGTGTCACGCAGGGAATTCTGGGAATATCAGTTTACAGTTTTAGACTGTAAATTATACATTGATTTGTTCTTTTTTTACTTCTAAAAGCTGTATAATTAACAGAATTTTACTGTAAATTTACATTAAATGCTTTGTTAGATCTTTTACAGTTTTTCCCTGTATATAGTACGGGAACTTACTGTTAACCTATTATCAGTTTTTTTCCGTAGCGTTTTTACAAAATTTTACAGTTAAAATTACACTTATTTTTTACAGTGCATGTTAAATACAAATCTTGCCAAAATGAAAGATTCCTCTGTCTTGTGATTAGAAAGGCTTTTTGCAATACAGAAAGACAGTTTTCAATGTGGTAGAATTCCTATGCACATAAACTTGTGTTAGAGCCTCAATGCTCAGGTTTGTCAGTTCACAGCATTCTGAGATCACTAATGCTGAAATAGTGTTTCTGTTGAAATGAAGTGGAAACAAGCCCAAATATGCTAAAAACCATCTCTCTCAGTTAGAGAATGTTGCTTCATTCCATGTTAAATACAAATCTTGCCAAAATGAAAGATTCCTCTGTCTTGTGATTAGAAAGGCTTTTTGCAATACAGAAAGACAGTTTTCAATGTGTTAAAATTCCTATGCACATAAACTTGTGTTAGAGCCTCAATGCTCAGGTTTGTCAATTCACAGCATTCTGAGATCACTAATGCTGAAATAGTGTTTCTGTTGAAATGAATTGGAAACAAGCCCAAATATGCTAAAACCCATCTCTCTCAGTTAGAGAACGTTGCTTCATTCCACACTGTAAAAAAATTCTTGTTGTTTTTACAAAAACTTTTTGGCAGCTGTGGTTGCCAGAATAATTTTGTAAAAATACAGAAAACTGTAAACACATTTACGTCAAAAACTGTTAATTTTACAATATAAAGCTGTAATTTACAAACAAGAAAATGTGAATATAAACCAGTAAATTCAACAACACACAAAATTAAATCTGTTTTGTACCTTGAAAATACTGACAACCACCATAATAATAAAGATGGTACTGTATAAGAGAAAGCCACATGAAGTATCAAAGCTCATCACAAGTAGCTTCACCACAAGTAGAAGTATATATTAACATATAGTAGGTGCACATTTATGGAAACACAAAACACCATCATGGTAACACACGTGATACTTAAATAATGCAAAAAACTTTCATTAAGCAACAGAAGATGTAACATAAAGCTCAAATGTACATAACTGATAACAAGAACTATTTAAAAACATGATTATTTAAACAAAATACTTTCAAAGTGAGTGTCACGCAGGGAATTCTGGGAATATCAGTTTACAGTTTTAGACTGTAAATTATACATTGATTTGTTCTTTTTTTACTTCTAAAAGCTGTATAATTAACAGAATTTTACTGTAAATTTACATTAAATGCTTTGTTAGATCTTTTACAGTTTTTCCCTGTATATAGTACGGGAACTTACTGTTAACCTATTATCAGTTTTTTCCGTAGCGTTTTTACAAAATTTTACAGTTAAAATTACACTTATTTTTTACAGTGCATGTTAAATACAAATCTTGCCAAAATGAAAGATTCCTCTGTCTTGTGATTAGAAAGGCTTTTTGCAATACAGAAAGACAGTTTTCAATGTGGTAGAATTCCTATGCACATAAACTTGTGTTAGAGCCTCAATGCTCAGGTTTGTCAGTTCACAGCATTCTGAGATCACTAATGCTGAAATAGTGTTTCTGTTGAAATGAAGTGGAAACAAGCCCAAATATGCTAAAAACCATCTCTCTCAGTTAGAGAATGTTGCTTCATTCCATGTTAAATACAAATCTTGCCAAAATGATAGATGACTCTGTCTTGTGATTAGAAATGCTTTTTGCAAGACAGAAAGACAGTTTTCAATGTGTTAGAATTCCTATGCACATAAACTTGTGTTAGAGCCTCAATGCTCAGGTTTGTCAGTTCACAGCATTCTGAGATCACTAATGCTGAAATAGTGTTTCTGTTGAAATGAATTGGAAACAAGCCCAAATATGCTAAAAACCATCTCTTTCAGTTAGAGAATGTTGCTTCATTCCATGTTAAATACAAATCTTGCCAAAATGAAAGATTCCTCTCTCTTGTGAATTGAAATGCTTTTTGCAAGACAGAAAGACAGTTTTCAATGTGTTAGAATTCCTATGCACATAAACTTGTGTTAGAGCCTCAATGCTCAGGTTTGTCAGTTCATAGCATTCTGAGATCACTAATGCTGAAATAGTGTTTCTGTTTAAATGAATTGGAAACAAGCCCAAATATGCTAAAAACCATCTCTCTCAGTTAGAGAACGTTGCTTCATTCCATGTTAAATACAAATCTTGCCAAAATGAAAGATTCCTATGTCTTGTGATTAGAAAGGCTTTTTGCAAGACAGAAAGACAGTTTTCAATGTGTTAGAATTCCTATGCACATAAAATTGTGTTAGAGCCTCAATGCTCAGGTTTGTCAGTTCACAGCATTCTGAGATCACTAATGCTGAAATAGTGTTTCTGTTGAATTGAATTGGAAACAAGCCCAAATATGCTAAAAACCATCTCTCTCAGTTAGAGAACGTTGCTTCATTCCATGTTAAATACAAATCTTGCCAAAATGAAAGATTCCTCTGTCTTGTGATTAGAAAGGCTTTTTGCAATACAGAAAGACAGTTTTCAATGTGTTAGAATTCCTATGCACATAAACTTGTGTTAGAGCCTCAATGCTCAGGTTTGTCAGTTCACAGCATTCTGAGATCACTAATGCTGAAATAGTGTTTCTGTTGAAATGAAGTGGAAACAAGCCCAAATATGCTAAAAACCATCTCTCTCAGTTAGAGAATGTTGCTTCATTCCATGTTAAATACAAATCTTGCCAAAATGATAGATGACTCTGTCTTGTGATTAGAAATGCTTTTTGCAAGACAGAAAGACAGTTTTCAATGTGTTAGAATTCCTATGCACATAAACTTGTGTTAGAGCCTCAATGCTCAGGTTTGTCAGTTCACAGCATTCTGAGATCACTAATGCTGAAATAGTGTTTCTGTTGAAATGAAGTGGAAACAAGCCCAAATATGCTAAAAACCATCTCTCTCAGTTAGAGAATGTTGCTTCATTCCATGTTAAATACAAATCTTGCCAAAATGATAGATGACTCTATCTTGTGATCATAAATGCTTTTTGCAAGACAGAAAGACAGTTTTCAATGTGTTAGAATTCCTATGCACATAAACTTGTGTTAGAGCCTCAATGCTCAGGTTTGTCAGTTCACAGCATTCTGAGATCACTAATGCTGAAATAGTGTTTCTGTTGAAATGAAGTGGAAACAAGTCCAAATATGCTAAAAACCATCTCTCTCAGTTAGAGAATGTTGCTTCATTCCATGTTAAATACAAATCTTGCCAAAATTATAGATGACTCTGTCTTGTGATTAGAAATGCTTTTTGCAAGACAGAAAGACAGTTTTCAATGTGTTAGTATTCCTATGCACATAAACTTGTTTTAGAGCCTCAATGCTCAGGTTTGTCAGTTCACAGCATTCTGATATCACTAATGCTGAAATAGTGTTTCTGTTGAAATGAAGTGGAAACAAGGCCAAATATGCTAAAAACCATCTCTCTCAGTTAGAGAACGTTGCTTCATTCCATGTTAAATACAAATCTTGCCAAAATGAAAGATTCCTCTGTCTTGTGATTAGAAAGACTTTTTGCAAGACAGAAAGACAGTTTTCAATGTGTTAGAATTCCTATGCACATAAACTTGTGTTAGAGCCTCAATGCTCAGGTTTGTCAGTTCACAGCATTCTGAGATCACTAATGCTGAAATAGTGTTTCTGTTGAAATGAATTGGAAACAAGCCCAAATATGCTAAAAACCATCTCTCTCAGTTAGAGAACGTTGCTTCATTCCATGTTAAATACAAATCTTGCCAAAATGAAAGATTCCTCTGTCTTGTGATTAGAAAGGCTTTTTGCAATACAGAAAGACAGTTTTCAATGTGGTAGAATTCCTATGCACATAAACTTGTGTTAGAGCCTCAATGCTCAGGTTTGTCAGTTCACAGCATTCTGAGATCACTAATGCTGAAATAGTGTTTCTGTTGAAATGAAGTGGAAACAAGCCCAAATATGCTAAAAACCATCTCTCTCAGTTAGAGAATGTTGCTTCATTCCATGTTAAATACAAATCTTGCCAAAATGATAGATGACTCTGTCTTGTGATTAGAAATGCTTTTTGCAAGACAGAAAGACAGTTTTCAATGTGTTAGAATTCCTATGCACATAAACTTGTGTTAGAGCCTCAATGCTCAGGTTTGTCAGTTCACAGCATTCTGAGATCACTAATGCTGAAATAGTGTTTCTGTTGAAATGAAGTGGAAACAAGCCCAAATATGCTAAAAACCATCTCTCTCAGTTAGAGAATGTTGCTTCATTCCATGTTAAATACAAATCTTGCCAAAATGATAGATGACTCTGTCTTGTGAATAGAAATGCTTTTTGCAATACAGAAAGACAGTTTTCAATGTCTTAGAATTCCTATGCACATAAACTTGTGTTAGAGCCTCAATGCTAAGGTTTGTCAGTTCACAGCATTCTGAGATCACTAATGCTGAAATAGTGTTTCTGTTGAAATGAAGTGGAAACAAGCCCAAATATGCTAAAAACCATCTCTTTCAGTTAGAGAATGTTGCTTCATTCCATGTTAAATACAAATCTTGCCAAAATGAAAGATTCCTCTGTCTAGTGAATTGAAATGCTTTTTGCAAGACAGAAAGACAGTTTTCAATGTGTTAGAATTCCTATGCACATAAACTTGTGTTAGAGCCTCAATGCTCAGGTTTGTCAGTTCACAGCATTCTGAGATCACTAATGCTGAAATAGTGTTTCTGTTGAAATGAAGTGGAAACAAGCCCAAATATGCTAAAAACCATCTCTCTCAGTTAGAGAACGTTGCTTCATTCCATGTTAAATACAAATCTTGCCAAAATGAAAGATTCCTCTGTCTTGTGATTAGAAAGGCTTTTTGCAATACAGAAAGACAGTTTTCAATGTGTTAGAATTCCTATGCACATAAACTTGTGTTAGAGCCTCAATGCTCAGGTGTGTCAGTTCACAGCATTCTGAGATCACTAATGCTGAAATAGTGTTTCTGTGGAAATGAAGTGGAAACAAGCCCAAATATGCTAAAAACCATCTCTCTCAGTTAGAGAATGTTGCTTCATTCCATGTTAAATACAAATCTTGCCAAAATGAAAGATTCCTCTACCTTGTGAAGTGAAATGCTTTTTGCAAGACAGAAAGACAGTTTTCAAAGTGTTAGAATTCCTATGCACATAAACTTGTGTTAGAGCCTCAATGCTCAGGTTTGTCAGTTCACAGCATTCTGAGATCACTAATGCTGAAATAGTGTTTCTGTTGAAATGAAGTGGAAACAAGCCCAAATATGCTAAAAACCATCTCTCTCAGTTAGAGAATGTTGCTTCATTCCATGTTAAATACAAATCTTGCCAAAATGATAGATGACTCTATCTTGTGATTATAAATGCTTTTTGCAAGACAGAAAGACAGTTTTCAATGTGTTAGAATTCCTATGCACATAAACTTGTGTTAGAGCCTCAATGCTCAGGTTTGTCAGTTCACAGCATTCTGAGATCACTAATGCTGAAACAGTGTTTCTGTTGAAATGAAGTGGAAACAAGCCCAAATATGCTAAAAACCATCTCTCTCAGTTAGAGAATGTTGCTTCATTCCATGTTAAATACAAATCTTGCCAAAATGATAGATGACTCTATCTTGTGATTAGAAAGGCTTTTTGCAATACAGAAAGACAGTTTTCAATGTTTTAGAATTCCTATGCACATAAACTTGTGTTAGAGCCTCAATGCTCAGGTGTGTCAGTTCACAGCATTCTGAGATCACTAATGCTGAAATAGTGTTTCTGTGGAAATGAAGTGGAAACAAGGCCAAATATGCTAAAAACCATCTCTCTCAGTTAGAGAATGTTGCTTCATTCCATGTTAAATACAAATCTTGCCAAAATGATAGATGACTCTGTCTTGTGAATAGAAATGCTTTTTGCAAGACAGAAAGACAGTTTTCAATGTCTTAGAATTCCTATGCGCATAAACTTGTGTTAGAGCCTCAATGCTCAGGTTTGTCAGTTCACAGCATTCTGAGATCACTAATGCTGAAATAGTGTTTCTGTTTAAATGAATTGGAAACAAGCCCAAATATGCTAAAAACCATCTCTCTCAGTTAGAGAACGTTGCTTCATTCCATGTTAAATACAAATCTTGCCAAAATGAAAGATTCCTCTGTCTTGTGATTAGAAAGGCTTTTTGCAAGACAGAAAGACAGTTTTCAATGTGTTAGAATTCCTATGCACATAAACTTGTGTTAGAGCCTCAATGCTCAGGTTTGTCAGTTCACAGCATTCTGAGATCACTAATGCTGAAATAGTGTTTCTGTTGAAATGAATTGGAAACAAGCCCAAATATGCTAAAAACCATCTCTCTCAGTTAGAGAACGTTGCTTCATTCCATGTTAAATACAAATCTTGCCAAAATGAAAGATTCCTCTGTCTTGTGATTAGAAAGGCTTTTTGCAATACAGAAAGACAGTTTTCAATGTGGTAGAATTCCTATGCACATAAACTTGTGTTAGAGCCTCAATGCTCAGGTTTGTCAGTTCACAGCATTCTGAGATCACTAATGCTGAAATAGTGTTTCTGTTGAAATGAAGTGGAAACAAGCCCAAATATGCTAAAAACCATCTCTCTCAGTTAGAGAATGTTGCTTCATTCCATGTTAAATACAAATCTTGCCAAAATGATAGATGACTCTGTCTTGTGATTAGAAATGCTTTTTGCAAGACAGAAAGACAGTTTTCAATGTGTTAGAATTCCTATGCACATAAACTTGTGTTAGAGCCTCAATGCTCAGGTTTGTCAGTTCACAGCATTCTGAGATCACTAATGCTGAAATAGTGTTTCTGTTGAAATGAAGTGGAAACAAGCCCAAATATGCTAAAAACCATCTCTCTCAGTTAGAGAATGTTGCTTCATTCCATGTTAAATACAAATCTTGCCAAAATGAAAGATTCCTCTGTCTTGTGATTAGAAAGACTTTTTGCAAGACAGAAAGACAGTTTTCAATGTGTTAGAATTCCTATGCACATAAACTTGTGTTAGAGCCTCAATGCTCAGGTTTGTCAGTTCACAGCATTCTGAGATCACTAATGCTGAAATAGTGTTTCTGTTGAAATGAATTGGAAACAAGCCCAAATATGCTAAAAACCATCTCTCTCAGTTAGAGAACGTTGCTTCATTCCATGTTAAATACAAATCTTGCCAAAATGAAAGATTCCTCTGTCTTGTGATTAGAAAGGCTTTTTGCAATACAGAAAGACAGTTTTCAATGTGGTAGAATTCCTATGCACATAAACTTGTGTTAGAGCCTCAATGCTCAGGTTTGTCAGTTCACAGCATTCTGAGATCACTAATGCTGAAATAGTGTTTCTGTTGAAATGAAGTGGAAACAAGCCCAAATATGCTAAAAACCATCTCTCTCAGTTAGAGAATGTTGCTTCATTCCATGTTAAATACAAATCTTGCCAAAATGATAGATGACTCTGTCTTGTGATTAGAAATGCTTTTTGCAAGACAGAAAGACAGTTTTCAATGTGTTAGAATTCCTATGCACATAAACTTGTGTTAGAGCCTCAATGCTCAGGTTTGTCAGTTCACAGCATTCTGAGATCACTAATGCTGAAATAGTGTTTCGGTTGAAATGAAGTGGAAACAAGCCCAAATATGCTAAAAACCATCTCTCTCAGTTAGAGAATGTTGCTTCATTCCATGTTAAATACAAATCTTGCCAAAATGATAGATGACTCTGTCTTGTGAATAGAAATGCTTTTTGCAATACAGAAAGACAGTTTTCAATGTCTTAGAATTCCTATGCACATAAACTTGTGTTAGAGCCTCAATGCTAAGGTTTGTCAGTTCACAGCATTCTGAGATCACTAATGCTGAAATAGTGTTTCTGTTGAAATGAAGTGGAAACAAGCCCAAATATGCTAAAAACCATCTCTTTCAGTTAGAGAATGTTGCTTCATTCCATGTTAAATACAAATCTTGCCAAAATGAAAGATTCCTCTGTCTAGTGAATTGAAATGCTTTTTGCAAGACAGAAAGACAGTTTTCAATGTGTTAGAATTCCTATGCACATAAACTTGTGTTAGAGCCTCAATGCTCAGGTGTGTCAGTTCACAGCATTCTGAGATCACTAATGCTGAAATAGTGTTTCTGTGGAAATGAAGTGGAAACAAGCCCAAATATGCTAAAAACCATCTCTCTCAGTTAGAGAATGTTGCTTCATTCCATGTTAAATACAAATCTTGCCAAAATGAAAGATTCCTCTACCTTGTGAAGTGAAATGCTTTTTGCAAGACAGAAAGACAGTTTTCAAAGTGTTAGAATTCCTATGCACATAAACTTGTGTTAGAGCCTCAATGCTCAGGTTTGTCAGTTCACAGCATTCTGAGATCACTAATGCTGAAATAGTGTTTCTGTTGAAATGAAGTGGAAACAAGCCCAAATATGCTAAAAACCATCTCTCTCAGTTAGAGAATGTTGCTTCATTCCATGTTAAATACAAATCTTGCCAAAATGATAGATGACTCTGTCTTGTGATTAGAAATGGTTTTTGCAAGACAGAAAGACAGTTTTCAATGTGTTAGAATTCCTATGCACATAAACTTGTGTTAGAGCCTCAATGCTCAGGTTTGTCAGTTCACAGCATTCTGAGATCACTAATGCTGAAATAGTGTTTCTGTTGAAATGAAGTGGAAACAAGCCCAAATATGCTAAAAACCATCTCTCTCAGTTAGAGAATGTTGCTTCATTCCATGTTAAATACAAATCTTGCCAAAATGAAAGATTCCTCTGTCTTGTGATTAGAAAGACTTTTTGCAAGACAGAAAGACAGTTTTCAATGTGTTAGAATTCCTATGCACATAAACTTGTGTTAGAGCCTCAATGCTCAGGTTTGTCAGTTCACAGCATTCTGAGATCACTAATGCTGAAATAGTGTTTCTGTTGAAATGAATTGGAAACAAGCCCAAATATGCTAAAAACCATCTCTCTCAGTTAGAGAACGTTGCTTCATTCCATGTTAAATACAAATCTTGCCAAAATGAAAGATTCCTCTGTCTTGTGATTAGAAAGGCTTTTTGCAATACAGAAAGACAGTTTTCAATGTGGTAGAATTCCTATGCACATAAACTTGTGTTAGAGCCTCAATGCTCAGGTTTGTCAGTTCACAGCATTCTGAGATCACTAATGCTGAAATAGTGTTTCTGTTGAAATGAAGTGGAAACAAGCCCAAATATGCTAAAAACCATCTCTCTCAGTTAGAGAATGTTGCTTCATTCCATGTTAAATACAAATCTTGCCAAAATGATAGATGACTCTGTCTTGTGATTAGAAATGCTTTTTGCAAGACAGAAAGACAGTTTTCAATGTGTTAGAATTCCTATGCACATAAACTTGTGTTAGAGCCTCAATGCTCAGGTTTGTCAGTTCACAGCATTCTGAGATCACTAATGCTGAAATAGTGTTTCGGTTGAAATGAAGTGGAAACAAGCCCAAATATGCTAAAAACCATCTCTCTCAGTTAGAGAATGTTGCTTCATTCCATGTTAAATACAAATCTTGCCAAAATGATAGATGACTCTGTCTTGTGAATAGAAATGCTTTTTGCAATACAGAAAGACAGTTTTCAATGTCTTAGAATTCCTATGCACATAAACTTGTGTTAGAGCCTCAATGCTAAGGTTTGTCAGTTCACAGCATTCTGAGATCACTAATGCTGAAATAGTGTTTCTGTTGAAATGAAGTGGAAACAAGCCCAAATATGCTAAAAACCATCTCTTTCAGTTAGAGAATGTTGCTTCATTCCATGTTAAATACAAATCTTGCCAAAATGAAAGATTCCTCTGTCTAGTGAATTGAAATGCTTTTTGCAAGACAGAAAGACAGTTTTCAATGTGTTAGAATTCCTATGCACATAAACTTGTGTTAGAGCCTCAATGCTCAGGTGTGTCAGTTCACAGCATTCTGAGATCACTAATGCTGAAATAGTGTTTCTGTGGAAATGAAGTGGAAACAAGCCCAAATATGCTAAAAACCATCTCTCTCAGTTAGAGAATGTTGCTTCATTCCATGTTAAATACAAATCTTGCCAAAATGAAAGATTCCTCTACCTTGTGAAGTGAAATGCTTTTTGCAAGACAGAAAGACAGTTTTCAAAGTGTTAGAATTCCTATGCACATAAACTTGTGTTAGAGCCTCAATGCTCAGGTTTGTCAGTTCACAGCATTCTGAGATCACTAATGCTGAAATAGTGTTTCTGTTGAAATGAAGTGGAAACAAGCCCAAATATGCTAAAAACCATCTCTCTCAGTTAGAGAATGTTGCTTCATTCCATGTTAAATACAAATCTTGCCAAAATGATAGATGACTCTGTCTTGTGATTAGAAATGGTTTTTGCAAGACAGAAAGACAGTTTTCAATGTGTTAGAATTCCTATGCACATAAACTTGTGTTAGAGCCTCAATGCTCAGGTTTGTCAGTTCACAGCATTCTGAGATCACTAATGCTGAAATAGTGTTTCTGTTGAAATGAAGTGGAAACAAGCCCAAATATGCTAAAAACCATCTCTCTCAGTTAGAGAATGTTGCTTCATTCCATGTTAAATACAAATCTTGCCAAAATGATAGATGACTCTGTCTTGTGAATAGAAATGCTTTTTGCAATACAGAAAGACAGTTTTCAATGTCTTAGAATTCCTATGCACATAAACTTGTGTTAGAACCTCAATGCTAAGGTTTGTCAGTTCACAGCATTCTGAGATCACTAATGCTGAAATAGTGTTTCTGTTGAAATGAAGTGGAAACAAGCCCAAATATGCTAAAAACCATCTCTTTCAGTTAGAGAATGTTGCTTCATTCCATGTTAAATACAAATCTTGCCAAAATGAAAGATTCCTCTGTCTAGTGAATTGAAATGCTTTTTGCAAGACAGAAAGACAGTTTTCAATGTGTTAGAATTCCTATGCACATAAACTTGTGTTAGAGCCTCAATGCTCAGGTTTGTCAGTTCACAGCATTCTGAGATCACTAATGCTGAAATAGTGTTTCTGTTGAAATGAAGTGGAAACAAGCCCAAATATGCTAAAAACCATCTCTCTCAGTTAGAGAACGTTGCTTCATTCCATGTTAAATACAAATCTTGCCAAAATGAAAGATTCCTCTGTCTTGTGATTAGAAAGGCTTTTTGCAATACAGAAAGACAGTTTTCAATGTGTTAGAATTCCTATGCACATAAACTTGTGTTAGAGCCTCAATGCTCAGGTGTGTCAGTTCACAGCATTCTGAGATCACTAATGCTGAAATAGTGTTTCTGTGGAAATGAAGTGGAAACAAGCCCAAATATGCTAAAAACCATCTCTCTCAGTTAGAGAATGTTGCTTCATTCCATGTTAAATACAAATCTTGCCAAAATGATAGATGACTCTATCTTGTGATTATAAATGCTTTTTGCAAGACAGAAAGACAGTTTTCAATGTGTTAGAATTCCTATGCACATAAACTTGTGTTAGAGCCTCAATGCTCAGGTTTGTCAGTTCACAGCATTCTGAGATCACTAATGCTGAAATAGTGTTTCTGTTGAAATGAAGTGGAAACAAGCCCAAATATGCTAAAAACCATCTCTCTCAGTTAGAGAATGTTGCTTCATTCCATGTTAAATACAAATCTTGCCAAAATGATAGATGACTCTATCTTGTGATTAGAAAGGCTTTTTGCAATACAGAAAGACAGTTTTCAATGTTTTAGAATTCCTATGCACATAAACTTGTGTTAGAGCCTCAATGCTCAGGTGTGTCAGTTCACAGCATTCTGAGATCACTAATGCTGAAATAGTTTTTCTGTGGAAATGAAGTGGAAACAAGCCCAAATAAGCTAAAAACCATCTCTCTCAGTTAGAGAATGTTGCTTCATTCCATGTTAAATACAAATCTTGCCAAAATGAAAGATTCCTCTACCTTGTGAAGTGAAATGCTTTTTGCAAGACAGAAAGACAGTTTTCAAAGTGTTAGAATTCCTATGCACATAAACTTGTGTTAGAGCCTCAATGCTCAGGTTTGTCAGTTCACAGCATTCTGAGATCACTAATGCTGAAATAGTGTTTCTGTTGAAATGAAGTGGAAACAAGCCCAAATATGCTAAAAACCATCTCTCTCAGTTAGAGAATGTTGCTTCATTCCATGTTAAATACAAATCTTGCCAAAATGATAGATGACTCTATCTTGTGATTAGAAAGGCTTTTTGCAATACAGAAAGACAGTTTTCAATGTTTTAGAATTCCTATGCACATAAACTTGTGTTAGAGCCTCAATGCTCAGGTGTGTCAGTTCACAGCATTCTGAGATCACTAATGCTGAAATAGTTTTTCTGTGGAAATGAAGTGGAAACAAGCCCAAATATGCTAAAAACCATCTCTCTCAGTTAGAGAATGTTGCTTCATTCCATGTTAAATACAAATCTTGCCAAAATGAAAGATTCCTCTACCTTGTGAAGTGAAATGCTTTTTGCAAGACAGAAAGACAGTTTTCAAAGTGTTAGAATTCCTATGCACATAAACTTGTGTTAGAGCCTCAATGCTCAGGTTTGTCAGTTCACAGCATTCTGAGATCACTAATGCTGAAATAGTGTTTCTGTTGAAATGAAGTGGAAACAAGCCCAAATATGCTAAAAACCATCTCTTTCAGTTAGAGAATGTTGCTTCATTGCATGTTAAATACAAATCTTGCCAAAATGAAAGATTCCTCTGTCTTGTGAATTGAAATGCTTTTTGCAAGACAGAAAGACAGTTTTCAAAGTGTTAGAATTCCTATGCACATAAACTTGTGTTAGAGCCTCAATGCTCAGGTTTGTCAGTTCACAGCATTCTGAGATCACTAATGCTGAAATAGTGTTTCTGTTGAAATGAAGTGGAAACAAGCCCAAATATGCTAAAAACCATCTCTCTCAGTTAGAGAATGTTGCTTCATTCCATGTTAAATACAAATCTTGCCAAAATGAAATATTCCTCTACCTTGTGAAGTGAAATGCTTTTTGCAAGACAGAAAGACAGTTTTCAAAGTGTTAGAATTCCTATGCACATAAACTCGTGTTAGAGCCTCAATGCTCAGGTTTGTCAGTTCACAGCATTCTGAGATCACTAATGCTGAAACAGTGTTTCTGTTGAAATGAAGTGGAAACAAGCCCAAATATGCTAAAAACCATCTCTCTCAGTTAGAGAACGTTGCTTCATTCCATGTTAAATACAAATCTTGCCAAAATGAAAGATTCCTCTGTCTTGTGATTAGAAAAGCGTTTTGCAATACAGAAAGACAGTTTTCAATGTGTTAGAATTCCTATGCACATAAACTTGTGTTAGAGCCTCAATGCTCAGGTGTGTCAGTTCACAGCATTCTGAGATCAATAATGCTGAAATAGTGTTTCTGTGGAAATGAAGTGGAAACAAGCCCAAATATGCTAAAAACCATCTCTCTCAGTTAGAGAATGTTGCTTCATTCCATGTTAAATACAAATCTTGCCAAAATGAAAGATTCCTCTGTCTTGTGAATTGAAATGCTTTTTGCAAGACAGAAAGACAGTTTTCAAAGTGTTAGAATTCCTATGCACATAAACTTGTGTTAGAGCCTCAATGCTCAGGTTTGTCAGTTCACAGCATTCTGAGATCACTAATGCTGAAATAGTGTTTCTGTTGAAATGAAGTGGAAACAAGCCCAAATATGCTAAAAACCATCTCTCTCAGTTAGAGAATGTTGCTTCATTCCATGTTAAATACAAATCTTGCCAAAATGATAGATGCCTCTGTCTTGTGATTAGAAATACTTTTTGCAAGACAGAAAGACAGTTTTCAATGTGTTAGAATTCCTATGCACATAAACTTGTGTTAGAGCCTCAATGCTCAGGTTTGTCAGTTCACAGCATTCTGAGATCACTAATGCTGAAATAGTGTTTCTGTTGAAATGAAGTGGAAACAAGTCCAAATATGCTAAAAACCATCTCTCTCAGTTAGAGAATGTTGCTTCATTCCATGTTAAATACAAATCTTGCCAAAATGATAGATGACTCTGTCTTGTGATTAGAAATGCTTTTTGCAAGACAGAAAGACAGTTTTCAATGTGTTAGTATTCCTATGCACATAAACTTGTTTTAGAGCCTCAATGCTCAGGTTTGTCAGTTCACAGCATTCTGAGATCACTAATGCTGAAATAGTGTTTCTGTTGAAATGAAGTGGAAACAAGGCCAAATATGCTAAAAACCATCTCTCTCAGTTAGAGAATGTTGCTTCATTCCATGTTAAATCCAAATCTTGCCAAAATGATAGATGACTCTGTCTTGTGAATAGAAATGTTTTTTGCAAGACAGAAAGACAGTTTTCAATGTCTTAGAATTCCTATGCGCATAAACTTGTGTTAGAGCCTCAATGCTCAGGTTTGTCAGTTCACAGCATTCTGAGATCACTAATGCTGAAATAGTGTTTCTGTTTAAATGTATTGGAAACGAGCCCAAATATGCTAAAAACCATCTCTCTCAGTTAGAGAACGTTGCTTCATTCCATGTTAAATACAAATCTTGCCAAAATGAAAGATTCCTCTGTCTTGTGATTAGAAAGGCTTTTTGCAAGACAGAAAGACAGTTTTCAATGTGTTAGAATTCCTATGCACATAAACTTGTGTTAGAGCCTCAATGCTCAGGTTTGTCAGTTCACAGCATTCTGAGATCACTAATGCTGAAATAGTGTTTCTGTTGAAATGAATTGGAAACAAGCCCAAATATGCTAAAAACCATCTCTCTCAGTTAGAGAACGTTGCTTCATTCCATGTTAAATACAAATCTTGCCAAAATGAAAGATTCCTCTGTCTTGTGATTAGAAAGGCTTTTTGCAATACAGAAAGACAGTTTTCAATGTGTTAGAATTCCTATGCACATAAACTTGTGTTAGAGCCTCAATGCTCAGGTTTGTCAGTTCACAGCATTCTGAGATCACTAATGCTGAAATAGTGTTTCTGTTGAAATGAAGTGGAAACAAGCCCAAATATGCTAAAAACCATCTCTCTCAGTTAGAGAATGTTGCTTCATTCCATGTTAAATACAAATCTTGCCAAAATGATAGATGACTCTGTCTTGTGATTAGAAATGCTTTTTGCAAGACAGAAAGACAGTTTTCAATGTGTTAGAATTCCTATGCACATAAACTTGTGTTAGAGCCTCAATGCTCAGGTTTGTCAGTTCACAGCATTCTGAGATCACTAATGCTGAAATAGTGTTTCTGTTGAAATGAAGTGGAAACAAGCCCAAATATGCTAAAAACCATCTCTCTCAGTTAGAGAATGTTGCTTCATTCCATGTTAAATACAAATCTTGCCAAAATGATAGATGACTCTGTCTTGTGAATAGAAATGCTTTTTGCAATACAGAAAGACAGTTTTCAATGTCTTAGAATTCCTATGCACATAAACTTGTGTTAGAGCCTCAATGCTAAGGTTTGTCAGTTCACAGCATTCTGAGATCACTAATGCTGAAATAGTGTTTCTGTTGAAATGAAGTGGAAACAAGCCCAAATATGCTAAAAACCATCTCTTTCAGTTAGAGAATGTTGCTTCATTCCATGTTAAATACAAATCTTCCCAAAATGAAAGATTCCTCTGTCTAGTGAATTGAAATGCTTTTTGCAAGACAGAAAGACAGTTTTCAATGTGTTAGAATTCCTATGCACATAAACTTGTGTTAGAGCCTCAATGCTCAGGTTTGTCAGTTCACAGCATTCTGAGATCACTAATGCTGAAATAGTGTTTCTGTTGAAATGAAGTGGAAACAAGCCCAAATATGCTAAAAACCATCTCTCTCAGTTAGAGAACGTTGCTTCATTCCATGTTAAATACAAATCTTGCCAAAATGAAAGATTCCTCTGTCTTGTGATTAGAAAGGCTTTTTGCAATACAGAAAGACAGTTTTCAATGTGTTAGAATTCCTATGCACATAAACTTGTGTTAGAGCCTCAATGCTCAGGTGTGTCAGTTCACAGCATTCTGAGATCACTAATGCTGAAATAGTGTTTCTGTGGAAATGAAGTGGAAACAAGCCCAAATATGCTAAAAACCATCTCTCTCAGTTAGAGAATGTTGCTTCATTCCATGTTAAATACAAATCTTGCCAAAATGAAAGATTCCTCTACCTTGTGAAGTGAAATGCTTTTTGCAAGACAGAAAGACAGTTTTCAAAGTGTTAGAATTCCTATGCACATAAACTTGTGTTAGAGCCTCAATGCTCAGGTTTGTCAGTTCACAGCATTCTGAGATCACTAATGCTGAAATAGTGTTTCTGTTGAAATGAAGTGGAAACAAGCCCAAATATGCTAAAAACCATCTCTTTCAGTTAGAGAATGTTGCTTCATTCCATGTTAAATACAAATCTTGCCAAAATGAAAGATTCCTCTGTCTTGTGAATTGAAATGCTTTTTGCAAGACAGAAAGACAGTTTTCAATGTGTTAGAATTCCTATGCACATAAACTTGTGTTAGAGCCTCAATGCTCAGGTTTGTCAGTTCACAGCATTCTGAGATCACTAATGCTGAAACAGTGTTTCTGTTGAAATGAAGTGGAAACAAGCCCAAATATGCTATAAACCATCTCTCTCAGTTAGAGAACGTTGCTTCATTCCATGTTAAATACAAATCTTGCCAAAATGAAAGATTCCTCTGTCTTGTGATTAGAAAAGCGTTTTGCAATACAGAAAGACAGTTTTCAATGTGTTAGAATTCCTATGCACATAAACTTGTGTTAGAGCCTCAATGCTCAGGTGTGTCAGTTCACAGCATTCTGAGATCAATAATGCTGAAATAGTGTTTCTGTGGAAATGAAGTGGAAACAAGCCCAAATATGCTAAAAACCATCTCTCTCAGTTAGAGAATGTTGCTTCATTCCATGTTAAATACAAATCTTGCCAAAATGAAAGATTCCTCTGTCTTGTGAATTGAAATGCTTTTTGCAAGACAGAAAGACAGTTTTCAAAGTGTTAGAATTCCTATGCACATAAACTTGTGTTAGAGCCTCAATGCTCAGGTTTGTCAGTTCACAGCATTCTGAGATCACTAATGCTGAAATAGTGTTTCTGTTGAAATGAAGTGGAAACAAGCCCAAATATGCTAAAAACCATCTCTCTCAGTTAGAGAATGTTGCTTCATTCCATGTTAAATACAAATCTTGCCAAAATGATAGATGCCTCTGTCTTGTGATTAGAAATACTTTTTGCAAGACAGAAAGACAGTTTTCAATGTGTTAGAATTCCTATGCACATAAACTTGTGTTAGAGCCTCAATGCTCAGGTTTGTCAGTTCACAGCATTCTGAGATCACTAATGCTGAAATAGTGTTTCTGTTGAAATGAAGTGGAAACAAGTCCAAATATGCTAAAAACCATCTCTCTCAGTTAGAGAATGTTGCTTCATTCCATGTTAAATACAAATCTTGCCAAAATTATAGATGACTCTGTCTTGTGATTAGAAATGCTGTTTGCAAGACAGAAAGACAGTTTTCAATGTGTTAGTATTCCTATGCACATAAACTTGTTTTAGAGCCTCAATGCTCAGGTTTGTCAGTTCACAGCATTCTGAGATCACTAATGCTGAAATAGTGTTTCTGTTGAAATGAAGTGGAAACAAGGCCAAATATGCTAAAAACCATCTCTCTCAGTTAGAGAATGTTGCTTCATTCCATGTTAAATCCAAATCTTGCCAAAATGATAGATGACTCTGTCTTGTGAATAGAAATGCTTTTTGCAAGACAGAAAGACAGTTTTCAATGTCTTAGAATTCCTATGCACATAAACTTGTGTTAGAGCCTCAATGCTCAGGTTTGTCAGTTCACAGCATTCTGAGATCACTAATGCTGAAATAGTGTTTCTGTTTAAATGAATTGGAAACAAGCCCAAATATGCTAAAAACCATCTCTCTCAGTTAGAGAACGTTGCTTCATTCCATGTTAAATACAAATCTTGCCAAAATGAAAGATTCCTCTGTCTTGTGATTAGAAAGGCTTTTTGCAATACAGAAAGACAGTTTTCAATGTGGTAGAATTCCTATGCACATAAACTTGTGTTAGAGCCTCAATGCTCAGGTTTGTCAGTTCACAGCATTCTGAGATCACTAATGCTGAAATAGTGTTTCTGTTGAAATGAAGTGAAAACAAGCCCAAATATGCTAAAAACCATCTCTCTCAGTTAGAGAATGTTGCTTCATTCCATGTTAAATACAAATCTTGCCAAAATGATAGATGACTCTGTCTTGTGATTAGAAATGCTTTTTGCAAGACAGAAAGACAGTTTTCAATGTGTTAGAATTCCTATGCACATAAACTTGTGTTAGAGCCTCAATGCTCAGGTTTGTCAGTTCACAGCATTCTGAGATCACTAATGCTGAAATAGTGTTTCTGTTGAAATGAAGTGGAAACAAGCCCAAATATGCTAAAAACCATCTCTCTCAGTTAGAGAATGTTGCTTCATTCCATGTTAAATACAAATCTTGCCAAAATGATAGATGACTCTGTCTTGTGATTAGAAAGGCTTTTTGCAATACAGAAAGACAGTTTTCAATGTGGTAGAATTCCTATGCACATAAACTTGTGTTAGAGCCTCAATGCTCAGGTTTGTCAGTTCACAGCATTCTGAGATCACTAATGCTGAAATAGTGTTTCTGTTGAAATGAAGTGAAAACAAGCCCAAATATGCTAAAAACCATCTCTCTCAGTTAGAGAATGTTGCTTCATTCCATGTTAAATACAAATCTTGCCAAAATGATAGATGACTCTGTCTTGTGATTAGAAATGCTTTTTGCAAGACAGAAAGACAGTTTTCAATGTGTTAGAATTCCTATGCACATAAACTTGTGTTAGAGCCTCAATGCTCAGGTTTGTCAGTTCACAGCATTCTGAGATCACTAATGCTGAAATAGTGTTTCTGTTGAAATGAAGTGGAAACAAGCCCAAATATGCTAAAAACCATCTCTCTCAGTTAGAGAATGTTGCTTCATTCCATGTTAAATACAAATCTTGCCAAAATGATAGATGACTCTGTCTTGTGAATAGAAATGCTTTTTGCAATACAGAAAGACAGTTTTCAATGTCTTAGAATTCCTATGCACATAAACTTGTGTTAGAGCCTCAATGCTAAGGTTTGTCAGTTCACAGCATTCTGAGATCACTAATGCTGAAATAGTGTTTCTTTTGAAATGAAGTGGAAACAAGCCCAAATATGCTAAAAACCATCTCTTTCAGTTAGAGAATGTTGCTTCATTCCATGTTAAATACAAATCTTGCCAAAATGAAAGATTCCTCTGTCTAGTGAATTGAAATGCTTTTTGCAAGACAGAAAGACAGTTTTCAATGTGTTAGAATTCCTATGCACATAAACTTGTGTTAGAGCCTCAATGCTCAGGTTTGTCAGTTCACAGCATTCTGAGATCACTAATGCTGAAATAGTGTTTCTGTTGAAATGAAGTGGAAACAAGCCCAAATATGCTAAAAACCATCTCTCTCAGTTAGAGAACGTTGCTTCATTCCATGTTAAATACAAATCTTGCCAAAATGAAAGATTCCTCTGTCTTGTGATTAGAAAGGCTTTTTGCAATACAGAAAGACAGTTTTCAATGTGTTAGAATTCCTATGCACATAAACTTGTGTTAGAGCCTCAATTCTCAGGTGTGTCAGTTCACAGCATTCTGAGATCACTAATGCTGAAATAGTGTTTCTGTGGAAATGAAGTGGAAACAAGCCCAAATATGCTAAAAACCATCTCTCTCAGTTAGAGAATGTTGCTTCATTCCATGTTAAATACAAATCTTGCCAAAATGAAAGATTCCTCTACCTTGTGAAGTGAAATGCTTTTTGCAAGACAGAAAGACAGTTTTCAAAGTGTTAGAATTCCTATGCACATAAACTTGTGTTAGAGCCTCAATGCTCAGGTTTGTCAGTTCACAGCATTCTGAGATCACTAATGCTGAAATAGTGTTTCTGTTGAAATGAAGTGGAAACAAGCCCAAATATGCTAAAAACCATCTCTCTCAGTTAGAGAATGTTGCTTCATTCCATGTTAAATACAAATCTTGCCAAAATGATAGATGACTCTGTCTTGTGATTAGAAATGCTTTTTGCAAGACAGAAAGACAGTTTTCAATGTGTTAGAATTCCTATGCACATAAACTTGTGTTAGAGCCTCAATGCTCAGGTTTGTCAGTTCACAGCATTCTGAGATCACTAATGCTGAAATAGTGTTTCTGTTGAAATGAAGTGGAAACAAGCCCAAATATGCTAAAAACCATCTCTCTCAGTTAGAGAATGTTGCTTCATTCCATGTTAAATACAAATCTTGCCAAAATGATAGATGACTCTGTCTTGTGAATAGAAATGCTTTTTGCAATACAGAAAGACAGTTTTCAATGTCTTAGAATTCCTATGCACATAAACTTGTGTTAGAGCCTCAATGCTCAGGTTTGTCAGTTCACAGCATTCTGAGATCACTAATGCTGAAATAGTGTTTCTGTTGAAATGAAGTGGAAACAAGCCCAAATATGCTAAAAACCATCTCTCTCAGTTAGAGAATGTTGCTTCATTCCATGTTAAATACAAATCTTGCCAAAATGATAGATGACTCTGTCTTGTGATTAGAAATGCTTTTTGCAAGACAGAAAGACAGTTTTCAATGTCTTAGAATTCCTATGCACATAAACTTGTGTTAGAGCCTCAATGCTAAGGTTTGTCAGTTCACAGCATTCTGAGATCACTAATGCTGAAATAGTGTTTCTGTTGAAATGAAGTGGAAACAAGCCCAAATATGCTAAAAACCATCTCTTTCAGTTAGAGAATGTTGCTTCATTCCATGTTAAATACAAATCTTGCCAAAATGAAAGATTCCTCTGTCTAGTGAATTGAAATGCTTTTTGCAAGACAGAAAGACAGTTTTCAATGTGTTAGAATTCCTATGCACATAAACTTGTGTTAGAGCCTCAATGCTCAGGTTTGTCAGTTCACAGCATTCTGAGATCACTAATGCTGAAATAGTGTTTCTGTTGAAATGAAGTGGAAACAAGCCCAAATATGCTAAAAACCATCTCTCTCAGTTAGAGAACGTTGCTTCATTCCATGTTAAATACAAATCTTGCCAAAATGAAAGATTCCTCTGTCTTGTGATTAGAAAGGCTTTTTGCAATACAGAAAGACAGTTTTCAATGTGTTAGAATTCCTATGCACATAAACTTGTGTTAGAGCCTCAATGCTCAGGTGTGTCAGTTCACAGCATTCTGAGATCACTAATGCTGAAATAGTGTTTCTGTGGAAATGAAGTGGAAACAAGCCCAAATATGCTAAAAACCATCTCTCTCAGTTAGAGAATGTTGCTTCATTCCATGTTAAATACAAATCTTGCCAAAATGATAGATTCCTCTACCTTGTGAAGTGAAATGCTTTTTGCAAGACAGAAAGACAGTTTTCAAAGTGTTAGAATTCCTATGCACATAAACTTGTGTTAGAGCCTCAATGCTCAGGTTTGTCAGTTCACAGCATTCTGAGATCACTAATGCTGAAATAGTGTTTCTGTTGAAATGAAGTGGAAACAAGCCCAAATATGCTAAAAACCATCTCTTTCAGTTAGAGAATGTTGCTTCATTCCATGTTAAATACAAATCTTGCCAAAATGAAAGATTCCTCTGTCTTGTGATTAGAAAAGCGTTTTGCAATACAGAAAGACAGTTTTCAATGTGTTAGAATTCCTATGCACATAAACTTGTGTTAGAGCCTCAATGCTCAGGTGTGTCAGTTCACAGCATTCTGAGATCAATAATGCTGAAATAGTGTTTCTGTGGAAATGAAGTGGAAACAAGCCCAAATATGCTAAAAACCATCTCTCTCAGTTAGAGAATGTTGCTTCATTCCATGTTAAATACAAATCTTGCCAAAATGAAAGATTCCTCTGTCTTGTGAATTGAAATGCTTTTTGCAAGACAGAAAGACAGTTTTCAAAGTGTTAGAATTCCTATGCACATAAACTTGTGTTAGAGCCTCAATGCTCAGGTTTGTCAGTTCACAGCATTCTGAGATCACTAATGCTGAAATAGTGTTTCTGTTGAAATGAAGTGGAAACAAGCCCAAATATGCTAAAAACCATCTCTCTCAGTTAGAGAATGTTGCTTCATTCCATGTTAAATACAAATCTTGCCAAAATTATAGATGACTCTGTCTTGTGATTAGAAATGCTTTTTGCAAGACAGAAAGACAGTTTTCAATGTGTTAGTATTCCTATGCACATAAACTTGTTTTAGAGCCTCAATGCTCAGGTTTGTCAGTTCACAGCATTCTGAGATCACTAATGCTGAAATAGTGTTTCTGTTGAAATGAAGTGGAAACAAGGCCAAATATGCTAAAAACCATCTCTCTCAGTTAGAGAATGTTGCTTCATTCCATGTTAAATCCAAATCTTGCCAAAATGATAGATGACTCTGTCTTGTGAATAGAAATGCTTTTTGCAAGACAGAAAGACAGTTTTCAATGTCTTAGAATTCCTATGCGCATAAACTTGTGTTAGAGCCTCAATGCTCAGGTTTGTCAGTTCACAGCATTCTGAGATCACTAATGCTGAAATAGTGTTTCTGTTTAAATGAATTGGAAACAAGCCCAAATATGCTAAAAACCATCTCTCTCAGTTAGAGAACGTTGCTTCATTCCATGTTAAATACAAATCTTGCCAAAATGAAAGATTCCTCTGTCTTGTGATTAGAAAGGCTTTTTGCAATACAGAAAGACAGTTTTCAATGTGGTAGAATTCCTATGCACATAAACTTGTGTTAGAGCCTCAATGCTCAGGTTTGTCAGTTCACAGCATTCTGAGATCACTAATGCTGAAATAGTGTTTCTGTTGAAATGAAGTGGAAACAAGCCCAAATATGCTAAAAACCATCTCTCTCAGTTAGAGAATGTTGCTTCTTACTTGATCTTAGTCTTACTTGATCTTAGTGCTGCGTTCGACACCATAGATCATGACATACTCATAGATCGATTACAAAACTATACAGGTATTCAAGGGCAGGCTCTAAGATGGTTTAGATCCTACCTGTCCGATCGCTACCATTTTGTTTACTTAAATGGGGAGTCATCTCATTTATCATCAGTAAAATATGGAGTGCCACAAGGATCCGTCCTAGGTCCCCTTCTATTTTCAATATACATGTTGCCCCTTGGTAACATTATTAGAAAATACGGAATTAGCTTCCAGTGTTATGCTGATGATACTCAGCTATATATATCAACGAGACCAGATGAAACTTCCCAATTATCTAAGCTAACAGAGTGTGTTAAAAATGTAAAAGATTGGATGACAAAGAATTTTCTCCAATTAAATTCGGATAAGACGGAGATATTAATTATTGGACCAAAAAACACTACACAGAATCTTGTAGATTACAATCTGCAACTAGACGGATGTACTGTTACTTCCTCTACAGTCAGAAATCTGGGTGTTATATTAGACAGCAATTTGTCTTTTGAAAATCATATTTCCAATGTTACAAAAATTGCATTTTTCCATCTTAGAAACATTGCCAAGCTACGAAACATGTTATCTGTTTCTGATGCAGAAAAGCTAGTTCATGCATTCATGACCTCTAGACTGGACTATTGTAATGCACTCCTAGGTGGTTGTCCTGCTTCTTCAATAAACAAGCTACAGGTCGTCCAAAATGCAGCAGCTAGAGTCCTTACGAGGTCAAGAAAATATGATCATATTACCCCAATTTTACAGTCTCTGCACTGGCTACCTATTAAGTTCCGCATCAGTTACAAATTATCATTACTTACCTATAAGGCCCTAAATGGTTTAGCTCCAGCGTACCTAACTAGCCTTCTACCACTTTACAACCCATCACGCACCCTAAGGTCACAAAACGCTGGACTTTTGGTAGTTCCTAGGATAGCAAAGTCCACTAAAGGAGGTAGAGCCTTCTCACATTTGGCTCCCAAACTCTGGAATAGCCTTCCTGATAATGTTCGGGGTTCAGACACACTCTCTTTGTTTAAATCTAGATTAAAAACACATCTCTTTCGCCAAGCATTCGAATAATGTATCTTTTTAATTGTGAGTGTAGTTGCATCTGATCAAAGGTGCATTTTTATTCATTACCTTGGGTTAAACTAATTTTACTTTGTTGGATCAGCAGCTATGCTAATGATGTCTGTATTTTGTTTCTATGTTTTGCCACGGGATTCACATCCCGTGGTAACTAGGATTTACACAAGCTCCAGTCTGGATCCAGAACACCTGAGAAGAGATGATGCTGACCCTCAGAGGACCTCAGATGATGCTAACCTTGAATCAACAAACAGAACTAACAATTATTGCTAAATGTGTGACTGAATCATATAATAACTTAATAATATTGATAGTTCATCGTCTAGCTGACTACGTCTTGTATTATTATAATTTTTTTAGTTTTTCTAAAATCCTGTCAAATGTGCACAAACTACTAGCTACTACTAAATATTGTAGAAACATAATTTTCTGTAAAGTTGCTTTGTAACGATTTGTTTTGTAAAAAGCGCTATACAAATAAACTTGAATTCCATGTTAAATACAAATCTTGCCAAAATGATAGATGACTCTGTCTTGTGATTAGAAATGCTTTTTGCAAGACAGAAAGACAGTTTTCAATGTGTTAGAATTCCTATGCACATAAACTTGTGTTAGAGCCTCAATGCTCAGGTTTGTCAGTTCACAGCATTCTGAGATCACTAATGCTGAAATAGTGTTTCTGTTGAAATGAAGTGGAAACAAGCCCAAATATGCTAAAAACCATCTCTCTCAGTTAGAGAATGTTGCTTCATTCCATGTTAAATACAAATCTTACCAAAATGATAGATGACTCTGTCTTGTGAATAGAAATGCTTTTTGCAATACAGAAAGACAGTTTTCAATGTCTTAGAATTCCTATGCACATAAACTTGTGTTAGAGCCTCAATGCTAAGGTTTGTCAGTTCACAGCATTCTGAGATCACTAATGCTGGAATAGTGTTTCTGTTGAAATGAAGTGGAAACAAGCCCAAATATGCTAAAAACCATCTCTTTCAGTTAGAGAATGTTGCTTCATTCCATGTTAAATACAAATCTTGCCAAAATGAAAGATTCCTCTGTCTAGTGAATTGAAATGCTTTTTGCAAGACAGAAAGACAGTTTTCAATGTGTTAGAATTCCTATGCACATAAACTTGTGTTAGAGCCTCAATGCTCAGGTTTGTCAGCTCACAGCATTCTGAGATCACTAATGCTGAAATAGTGTTTCTGTTGAAATGAAGTGGAAACAAGCCCAAATATGCTAAAAACCATCTCTCTCAGTTAGAGAACGTTGCTTCATTCCATGTTAAATACAAATCTTGCCAAAATGAAAGATTCCTCTGTCTTGTGATTAGAAAGGCTTTTTGCAATACAGAAAGACAGTTTTCAATGTGTTAGAATTCCTATGCACATAAACTTGTGTTAGAGCCTCAATGCTCAGGTGTGTCAGTTCACAGCATTCTGAGATCACTAATGCTGAAATAGTGTTTCTGTGGAAATGAAGTGGAAACAAGCCCAAATATGCTAAAAACCATCTCTCTCAGTTAGAGAATGTTGCTTCATTCCATGTTAAATACAAATCTTGCCAAAATGAAAGATTCCTCTACCTTGTGAAGTGAAATGCTTTTTGCAAGACAGAAAGACAGTTTTCAAAGTGTTAGAATTCCTATGCACATAAACTTGTGTTAGAGCCTCAATGCTCAGGTTTGTCAGTTCACAGCATTCTGAGATCACTAATGCTGAAATAGTGTTTCTGTTGAAATGAAGTGGAAACAAGCCCAAATATGCTAAAAACCATCTCTCTCAGTTAGAGAATGTTGCTTCATTCCATGTTAAATACAAATCTTGCCAAAATGATAGATGACTGTATCTTGTGATTATAAATGCTTTTTGCAAGACAGAAAGACAGTTTTCAATGTGTTAGAATTCCTATGCACATAAACTTGTGTTAGAGCCTCAATGCTCAGGTTTGTCAGTTCACAGCATTCTGAGATCACTAATGCTGAAATAGTGTTTCTGTTGAAATGAAGTGGAAACAAGCCCAAATATGCTAAAAACCATCTCTCTCAGTTAGAGAATGTTGCTTCATTCCATGTTAAATACAAATCTTGCCAAAATGAAAGATTCCTCTGTCTTGTGATTAGAAAGGCTTTTTGCAATACAGAAAGACAGTTTTCAATGTTCTAGAATTCCTATGCACATAAACTTGTGTTAGAGCCTCAATGCTCAGGTGTGTCAGTTCACAGCATTCTGAGATCACTAATGCTGAAATAGTGTTTCTGTGGAAATGAAGTGGAAACAAGCCCAAATATGCTAAAAACCATCTCTCTCAGTTAGAGAATGTTGCTTCATTCCATGTTAAATACAAATCTTGCCAAAATGAAAGATTCCTCTACCTTGTGAAGTGAAATGCTTTTTGCAAGACAGAAAGACAGTTTTCAAAGTGTTAGAATTCCTATGCACATAAACTTGTGTTAGAGCCTCAATGCTCAGGTTTGTCAGTTCACAGCATTCTGAGATCACTAATGCTGAAATAGTGTTTCTGTTGAAATGAAGTGGAAACAAGCCCAAATATGCTAAAAACCATCTCTTTCAGTTAGAGAACGTTGCTTCATTCCATGTTAAATACAAATCTTGCCAAAATGAAAGATTCCTCTACCTTGTGAAGTGAAATGCTTTTTGCAAGACAGAAAGACAGTTTTCAAAGTGTTAGAATTCCTATGCACATAAACTTGTGTTAGAGCCTCAATGCTCAGGTGTGTCAGTTCACAGCATTCTGAGATCACTAATGCTGAAATAGTGTTTCTGTGGAAATGAAGTGGAAACAAGCCCAAATATGCTAAAAACCATCTCTCTCAGTTAGAGAATGTTGCTTCATTCCATGTTAAATACAAATCTTGCCAAAATGAAAGATTCCTCTACCTTGTGAAGTGAAATGCTTTTTGCAAGACAGAAAGACAGTTTTCAAAGTGTTAGAATTCCTATGCACATAAACTTGTGTTAGAGCCTCAATGCTCAGGTTTGTCAGTTCACAGCATTCTGAGATCACTAATGCTGAAATAGTGTTTCTGTTGAAATGAAGTGGAAACAAGCCCAAATATGCTAAAAACCATCTCTCTCAGTTAGAGAATGTTGCTTCATTCCATGTTAAATACAAATCTTGCCAAAATGATAGATGACTGTATCTTGTGATTATAAATGCTTTTTGCAAGACAGAAAGACAGTTTTCAATGTGTTAGAATTCCTATGCACATAAACTTGTGTTAGAGCCTCAATGCTCAGGTTTGTCAGTTCACAGCATTCTGAGATCACTAATGCTGAAATAGTGTTTCTGTTGAAATGAAGTGGAAACAAGCCCAAATATGCTAAAAACCATCTCTCTCAGTTAGAGAATGTTGCTTCATTCCATGTTAAATACAAATCTTGCCAAAATGAAAGATTCCTCTGTCTTGTGATTAGAAAGGCTTTTTGCAATACAGAAAGACAGTTTTCAATGTTCTAGAATTCCTATGCACATAAACTTGTGTTAGAGCCTCAATGCTCAGGTGTGTCAGTTCACAGCATTCTGAGATCACTAATGCTGAAATAGTGTTTCTGTGGAAATGAAGTGGAAACAAGCCCAAATATGCTAAAAACCATCTCTCTCAGTTAGAGAATGTTGCTTCATTCCATGTTAAATACAAATCTTGCCAAAATGAAAGATTCCTCTACCTTGTGAAGTGAAATGCTTTTTGCAAGACAGAAAGACAGTTTTCAAAGTGTTAGAATTCCTATGCACATAAACTTGTGTTAGAGCCTCAATGCTCAGGTTTGTCAGTTCACAGCATTCTGAGATCACTAATGCTGAAATAGTGTTTCTGTTGAAATGAAGTGGAAACAAGCCCAAATATGCTAAAAACCATCTCTTTCAGTTAGAGAATGTTGCTTCATTCCATGTTAAATACAAATCTTGCCAAAATGAAAGATTCCTCTGTCTTGTGATTAGAAAGGTTTTTTGCAATACAGAAAGACAGTTTTCAATGTCTTAGAATTCCTATGCACATAAACTTGTGTTAGAGCCTCAATGCTCAGGTTTGTCAGTTCACAGCATTCTGAGATCACTAATGCTGAAATAGTGTTTCTGTTTAAATGAATTGGAAACAAGCCCAAATATGCTAAAAACCATCTCTCTCAGTTAGAGAACGTTGCTTCATTCCATGTTAAATACAAATCTTGCCAAAATGAAAGATTCCTCTGTCTTGTGATTAGAAAGGCTTTTTGCAAGACAGAAAGACAGTTTTCAAAGTGTTAGAATTCCTATGCACATAAACTTGTGTTAGAGCCTCAATGCTCAGGTTTGTCAGTTCACAGCATTCTGAGATCACTAATGCTGAAATAGTGTTTCTGTTGAAATGAAGTGGAAACAAGCCCAAATATGCTAAAAACCATCTCTCTCAGTTAGAGAATGTTGCTTCATTCCATGTTAAATACAAATCTTGCCAAAATGATAGATGCCTCTGTCTTGTGATTAGAAATACTTTTTGCAAGACAGAAAGACAGTTTTCAATGTGTTAGAATTCCTATGCACATAAACTTGTGTTAGAGCCTCAATGCTCAGGTTTGTCAGTTCACAGCATTCTGAGATCACTAATGCTGAAATAGTGTTTCTGTTGAAATGAAGTGGAAACAAGTCCAAATATGCTAAAAACCATCTCTCTCAGTTAGAGAATGTTGCTTCATTCCATGTTAAATACAAATCTTGCCAAAATTATAGATGACTCTGTCTTGTGATTAGAAATGCTTTTTGCAAGACAGAAAGACAGTTTTCAATGTGTTAGTATTCCTATGCACATAAACTTGTCTTAGAGCCTCAATGCTCAGGTTTGTCAGTTCACAGCATTCTGAGATCACTAATGCTGAAATAGTGTTTCTGTTGAAATGAAGTGGAAACAAGGCCAAATATGCTAAAAACCATCTCTCTCAGTTAGAGAATGTTGCTTCATTCCATGTTAAATCCAAATCTTGCCAAAATGATAGATGACTCTGTCTTGTGAATAGAAATGCTTTTTGCAAGACAGAAAGACAGTTTTCAATGTCTTAGAATTCCTATGCACATAAACTTGTGTTAGAGCCTCAATGCTCAGGTTTGTCAGTTCACAGCATTCTGAGATCACTAATGCTGAAATAGTGTTTCTGTTTAAATGAATTGGAAACAAGCCCAAATATGCTAAAAACCATCTCTCTCAGTTAGAGAACGTTGCTTCATTCCATGTTAAATACAAATCTTGCCAAAATGAAAGATTCCTCTGTCTTGTGATTAGAAAGGCTTTTTGCAATACAGAAAGACAGTTTTCAATGTGGTAGAATTCCTATGCACATAAACTTGTGTTAGAGCCTCAATGCTCAGGTTTGTCAGTTCACAGCATTCTGAGATCACTAATGCTGAAATAGTGTTTCTGTTGAAATGAAGTGGAAACAAGCCCAAATATGCTAAAAACCATCTCTCTCAGTTAGACAATGTTGCTTCATTCCATGTTAAATACAAATCTTGCCAAAATGATAGATGACTCTGTCTTGTGAATAGAAATGCTTTTTGCAATACAGAAAGACAGTTTTCAATGTCTTAGAATTCCTATGCACATAAACTTGTGTTAGAGCCTCAATGCTAAGGTTTGTCAGTTCACAGCATTCTGAGATCACTAATGCTGAAATAGTGTTTCTGTTGAAATGAAGTGGAAACAAGCCCAAATATGCTAAAAACCATCTCTTTCAGTTAGAGAATGTTGCTTCATTCCATGTTAAATACAAATCTTGCCAAAATGAAAGATTCCTCTGTCTTGTGATTAGAAAGGCTTTTTGCAAGACAGAAAGACAGTTTTCAAAGTGTTAGAATTCCTATGCACATAAACTTGTGTTAGAGCCTCAATGCTCAGGTTTGTCAGTTCACAGCATTCTGAGATCACTAATGCTGAAATAGTGTTTCTGTTGAAATGAAGTGGAAACAAGCCCAAATATGCTAAAAACCATCTCTCTCAGTTAGAGAATGTTGCTTCATTCCATGTTAAATACAAATCTTGCCAAAATGATAGATGCCTCTGTCTTGTGATTAGAAATACTTTTTGCAAGACAGAAAGACAGTTTTCAATGTGTTAGAATTCCTATGCACATAAACTTGTGTTAGAGCCTCAATGCTCAGGTTTGTCAGTTCACAGCATTCTGAGATCACTAATGCTGAAATAGTGTTTCTGTTGAAATGAAGTGGAAACAAGTCCAAATATGCTAAAAACCATCTCTCTCAGTTAGAGAATGTTGCTTCATTCCATGTTAAATACAAATCTTGCCAAAATTATAGATGACTCTGTCTTGTGATTAGAAATGCTTTTTGCAAGACAGAAAGACAGTTTTCAATGTGTTAGTATTCCTATGCACATAAACTTGTTTTAGAGCCTCAATGCTCAGGTTTGTCAGTTCACAGCATTCTGAGATCACTAATGCTGAAATAGTGTTTCTGTTGAAATGAAGTGGAAACAAGGCCAAATATGCTAAAAACCATCTCTCTCAGTTAGAGAATGTTGCTTCATTCCATGTTAAATCCAAATCTTGCCAAAATGATAGATGACTCTGTCTTGTGAATAGAAATGCTTTTTGCAAGACAGAAAGACAGTTTTCAATGTCTTAGAATTCCTATGCACATAAACTTGTGTTAGAGCCTCAATGCTCAGGTTTGTCAGTTCACAGCATTCTGAGATCACTAATGCTGAAATAGTGTTTCTGTTTAAATGAATTGGAAACAAGCCCAAATATGCTAAAAACCATCTCTCTCAGTTAGAGAACGTTGCTTCATTCCATGTTAAATACAAATCTTGCCAAAATGAAAGATTCCTCTGTCTTGTGATTAGAAAGGCTTTTTGCAATACAGAAAGACAGTTTTCAATGTGGTAGAATTCCTATGCACATAAACTTGTGTTAGAGCCTCAATGCTCAGGTTTGTCAGTTCACAGCATTCTGAGATCACTAATGCTGAAATAGTGTTTCTGTTGAAATGAAGTGGAAACAAGCCCAAATATGCTAAAAACCATCTCTCTCAGTTAGACAATGTTGCTTCATTCCATGTTAAATACAAATCTTGCCAAAATGATAGATGACTCTGTCTTGTGAATAGAAATGCTTTTTGCAATACAGAAAGACAGTTTTCAATGTCTTAGAATTCCTATGCACATAAACTTGTGTTAGAGCCTCAATGCTAAGGTTTGTCAGTTCACAGCATTCTGAGATCACTAATGCTGAAATAGTGTTTCTGTTGAAATGAAGTGGAAACAAGCCCAAATATGCTAAAAACCATCTCTTTCAGTTAGAGAATGTTGCTTCATTCCATGTTAAATACAAATCTTGCCAAAATGAAAGATTCCTCTGTCTAGTGAATTGAAATGCTTTTTGCAAGACAGAAAGACAGTTTTCAATGTGTTAGAATTCCTATGCACATAAACTTGTGTTAGAGCCTAAATGCTCAGGTTTGTCAGTTCACAGCATTCTGAGATCACTAATGCTGAAATAGTGTTTCTGTTGAAATGAAGTGGAAACAAGCCCAAATATGCTAAAAACCATCTCTCTCAGTTAGAGAACGTTGCTTCATTCCATGTTAAATACAAATCTTGCCAAAATGAAAGATTCCTCTGTCTTGTGATTAGAAAGGCTTTTTGCAATACAGAAAGACAGTTTTCAATGTGTTAGAATTCCTATGCACATAAACTTGTGTTAGAGCCTCAATGCTCAGGTGTGTCAGTTCACAGCATTCTGAGATCACTAATGCTGAAATAGTGTTTCTGTGGAAATGAAGTGGAAACAAGCCCAAATATGCTAAAAACCATCTCTCTCAGTTAGAGAATGTTGCTTCATTCCATGTTAAATACAAATCTTGCCAAAATGAAAGATTCCTCTACCTTGTGAAGTGAAATGCTTTTTGCAAGACAGAAAGACAGTTTTCAAAGTGTTAGAATTCCTATGCACATAAACTTGTGTTAGAGCCTCAATGCTCAGGTTTGTCAGTTCACAGCATTCTGAGATCACTAATGCTGAAATAGTGTTTCTGTTGAAATGAAGTGGAAACAAGCCCAAATATGCTAAAAACCATCTCTCTCAGTTAGAGAATGTTGCTTCATTCCATGTTAAATACAAATCTTGCCAAAATGAAAGATTCCTCTACCTTGTGAAGTGAAATGCTTTTTGCAAGACAGAAAGACAGTTTTCAAAGTGTTAGAATTCCTATGCACATAAACTTGTGTTAGAGCCTCAATGCTCAGGTTTGTCAGTTCACAGCATTCTGAGATCTCTAATGCTGAAATAGTGTTTCTGTTGAAATGAAGTGGAAACAAGCCCAAATATGCTAAAAACCATCTCTCTCAGTTAGAGAATGTTGCTTCATTCCATGTTAAATACAAATCTTGCCAAAATGATAGATGACTCTGTCTTGTGATTAGAAATGCTTTTTGCAAGACAGAAAGACAGTTTTCAATGTGTTAGAATTCCTATGCACATAAACTTGTGTTAGAGCCTCAATGCTCAGGTTTGTCAGTTCACAGCATTCTGAGATCACTAATGCTGAAATAGTGTTTCTGTTGAAATGAAGTGGAAACAAGCCCAAATATGCTAAAAACCATCTCTCTCAGTTAGAGAATGTTGCTTCATTCCATGTTAAATACAAATCTTGCCAAAATGATAGATGACTCTGTCTTGTGAATAGAAATGCTTTTTGCAATACAGAAAGACAGTTTTCAATGTGTTAGAATTCCTATGCACATAAACTTGTGTTAGAGCCTAAATGCTCAGGTTTGTCAGTTCACAGCATTCTGAGATCACTAATGCTGAAATAGTGTTTCTGTTGAAATGAAGTGGAAACAAGCCCAAATATGCTAAAAACCATCTCTCTCAGTTAGAGAACGTTGCTTCATTCCATGTTAAATACAAATCTTGCCAAAATGAAAGATTCCTCTGTCTTGTGATTAGAAAGGCTTTTTGCAATACAGAAAGACAGTTTTCAATGTGTTAGAATTCCTATGCACATAAACTTGTGTTAGAGCCTCAATGCTCAGGTGTGTCAGTTCACAGCATTCTGAGATCACTAATGCTGAAATAGTGTTTCTGTGGAAATGAAGTGGAAACAAGCCCAAATATGCTAAAAACCATCTCTCTCAGTTAGAGAATGTTGCTTCATTCCATGTTAAATACAAATCTTGCCAAAATGAAAGATTCCTCTACCTTGTGAAGTGAAATGCTTTTTGCAAGACAGAAAGACAGTTTTCAAAGTGTTAGAATTCCTATGCACATAAACTTGTGTTAGAGCCTCAATGCTCAGGTTTGTCAGTTCACAGCATTCTGAGATCACTAATGCTGAAATAGTGTTTCTGTTGAAATGAAGTGGAAACAAGCCCAAATATGCTAAAAACCATCTCTCTCAGTTAGAGAATGTTGCTTCATTCCATGTTAAATACAAATCTTGCCAAAATGAAAGATTCCTCTACCTTGTGAAGTGAAATGCTTTTTGCAAGACAGAAAGACAGTTTTCAATGTGTTAGAATTCCTATGCACATAAACTTGTGTTAGAGCCTCAATGCTCAGGTGTGTCAGTTCACAGCATTCTGAGATCACTAATGCTGAAATAGTGTTTCTGTGGAAATGAAGTGGAAACAAGCCCAAATATGCTAAAAACCATCTCTCTCAGTTAGAGAATGTTGCTTCATTCCATGTTAAATACAAATCTTGCCAAAATGAAAGATTCCTCTACCTTGTGAAGTGAAATGCTTTTTGCAAGACAGAAAGACAGTTTTCAAAGTGTTAGAATTCCTATGCACATAAACTTGTGTTAGAGCCTCAATGCTCAGGTTTGTCAGTTCACAGCATTCTGAGATCACTAATGCTGAAATAGTGTTTCTGTTGAAATGAAGTGGAAACAAGCCCAAATATGCTAAAAACCATCTCTCTCAGTTAGAGAATGTTGCTTCATTCCATGTTAAATACAAATCTTGCCAAAATGAAAGATTCCTCTACCTTGTGAAGTGAAATGCTTTTTGCAAGACAGAAAGACAGTTTTCAAAGTGTTAGAATTCCTATGCACATAAACTTGTGTTAGAGCCTCAATGCTCAGGTTTGTCAGTTCACAGCATTCTGAGATCTCTAATGCTGAAATAGTGTTTCTGTTGAAATGAAGTGGAAACAAGCCCAAATATGCTAAAAACCATCTCTCTCAGTTAGAGAATGTTGCTTCATTCCATGTTAAATACAAATCTTGCCAAAATGATAGATGACTCTGTCTTGTGATTAGAAATGCTTTTTGCAAGACAGAAAGACAGTTTTCAATGTGTTAGAATTCCTATGCACATAAACTTGTGTTAGAGCCTCAATGCTCAGGTTTGTCAGTTCACAGCATTCTGAGATCACTAATGCTGAAATAGTGTTTCTGTTGAAATGAAGTGGAAACAAGCCCAAATATGCTAAAAACCATCTCTCTCAGTTAGAGAATGTTGCTTCATTCCATGTTAAATACAAATCTTGCCAAAATGATAGATGACTCTGTCTTGTGAATAGAAATGCTTTTTGCAATACAGAAAGACAGTTTTCAATGTGTTAGAATTCCTATGCACATAAACTTGTGTTAGAGCCTAAATGCTCAGGTTTGTCAGTTCACAGCATTCTGAGATCACTAATGCTGAAATAGTGTTTCTGTTGAAATGAAGTGGAAACAAGCCCAAATATGCTAAAAACCATCTCTCTCAGTTAGAGAACGTTGCTTCATTCCATGTTAAATACAAATCTTGCCAAAATGAAAGATTCCTCTGTCTTGTGATTAGAAAGGCTTTTTGCAATACAGAAAGACAGTTTTCAATGTGTTAGAATTCCTATGCACATAAACTTGTGTTAGAGCCTCAATGCTCAGGTGTGTCAGTTCACAGCATTCTGAGATCACTAATGCTGAAATAGTGTTTCTGTGGAAATGAAGTGGAAACAAGCCCAAATATGCTAAAAACCATCTCTCTCAGTTAGAGAATGTTGCTTCATTCCATGTTAAATACAAATCTTGCCAAAATGAAAGATTCCTCTACCTTGTGAAGTGAAATGCTTTTTGCAAGACAGAAAGACAGTTTTCAAAGTGTTAGAATTCCTATGCACATAAACTTGTGTTAGAGCCTCAATGCTCAGGTTTGTCAGTTCACAGCATTCTGAGATCACTAATGCTGAAATAGTGTTTCTGTTGAAATGAAGTGGAAACAAGCCCAAATATGCTAAAAACCATCTCTCTCAGTTAGAGAATGTTGCTTCATTCCATGTTAAATACAAATCTTGCCAAAATGAAAGATTCCTCTACCTTGTGAAGTGAAATGCTTTTTGCAAGACAGAAAGACAGTTTTCAAAGTGTTAGAATTCCTATGCACATAAACTTGTGTTAGAGCCTCAATGCTCAGGTTTGTCAGTTCACAGCATTCTGAGATCTCTAATGCTGAAATAGTGTTTCTGTTGAAATGAAGTGGAAACAAGCCCAAATATGCTAAAAACCATCTCTCTCAGTTAGAGAATGTTGCTTCATTCCATGTTAAATACAAATCTTGCCAAAATGATAGATGACTCTGTCTTGTGATTAGAAATGCTTTTTGCAAGACAGAAAGACAGTTTTCAATGTGTTAGAATTCCTATGCACATAAACTTGTGTTAGAGCCTCAATGCTCAGGTTTGTCAGTTCACAGCATTCTGAGATCACTAATGCTGAAATAGTGTTTCTGTTGAAATGAAGTGGAAACAAGCCCAAATATGCTAAAAACCATCTCTCTCAGTTAGAGAATGTTGCTTCATTCCATGTTAAATACAAATCTTGCCAAAATGATAGATGACTCTGTCTTGTGAATAGAAATGCTTTTTGCAATACAGAAAGACAGTTTTCAATGTCTTAGAATTCCTATGCACATAAACTTGTGTTAGAGCCTCAATGCTAAGGTTTGTCAGTTCACAGCATTCTGAGATCACTAATGCTGAAATAGTGTTTCTGTTGAAATGAAGTGGAAACAAGCCCAAATATGCTAAAAACCATCTCTTTCAGTTAGAGAATGTTGCTTCATTCCATGTTAAATACAAATCTTGCCAAAATGAAAGATTCCTCTGTCTAGTGAATTGAAATGCTTTTTGCAAGACAGAAAGACAGTTTTCAATGTGTTAGAATTCCTATGCACATAAACTTGTGTTAGAGCCTCAATGCTCAGGTTTGTCAGTTCACAGCATTCTGAGATCACTAATGCTGAAATAGTGTTTCTGTTGAAATGAAGTGGAAACAAGCCCAAATATGCTAAAAACCATCTCTCTCAGTTAGAGAACGTTGCTTCATTCCATGTTAAATACAAATCTTGCCAAAATGAAAGATTCCTCTGTCTTGTGATTAGAAAGGCTTTTTGCAATACAGAAAGACAGTTCCTCTTCGGGAACTCGAGCTGCGTCGATCGCATTTGGGGAACGCCTTTGGCAAGAACAACTCTGAATATCGTGTGCAATCAGTTCAATGGAAGAGCGTGACGTCACGGACGGGGTGACGTAGCGACCAGGAAGCTATAAAGGCACGTGCCACGCAGCTGGCTTCAGCTTCGCGTCTTTCAGCAAGCGCTCTGTGTGTGCATGTTCATAAGTCTGTCTTGTAAGTCTTATTTACTGTTGTCTGTCCAGTTCAGTAGACTAAAATGCCTAAGTCCAAAGCAAAGACTAGACATTTGAAGGGCGAAACCAAATCGCGCTATAAACTGTGTGTTCCTCCATGCCAGCGCTACATCACGGCTGGAGACACACATGATTTATGCGTGCTTTGCCTGGGGTCGAAGCACGCTGAGTCAGCTCTCGAGGGAGCTGACTGTCCGCATTGTGAACGATTGCCAATGCGGACGCTTCGATCCCGGAGGGCTCTCTTCGAGGAGGGAGCCTTCGCCAGCGTTCCCCGCGGTTCTGGCCCCGCTTCTGCTGAGGCAGAGCGGCTGCTGCATTCGTGGGGTTCGCAGGTAGATCTGGCAGAGGGAATGGAGACGGGCACGTCCTTATCTCCTTCCTCATCTGCTAGATCTGGCGCCCAAACCCTGGGATCGGAAGCACGCTCGTCGGTTTCTTCCGCCCAGGGCGAGGGGTCGACACTCCACCTCTCTTCGTCTGATGAGGTGGATGTGGAGACAGTTGGCAGGGATTCGCCACCCCTTTCGCCCCAGTATGAGGAGCTGCTGGAGGTGGTTACTCGCGCAGTCGAGAAGTTAAAAATAGACTGGCCCCCACAAAAATCACATGAACCGCAGAGAAGTAAATTAGATGAGCGGTATCTCAGGCCCAGACAACCACCTCCAGCCCGGAGCCTTCCCTTTTTTCCCGACCTCCATGATGAGATAGCGAGGTCGTGGAAACACCCATATTCCACCCGTCTTTTCGGCCCTGATTCGCAGTATTATGGGAATGTGACAGGGCTCGATGAGCGTGGTTACAGAGCGATGCCACGGGTTGAACAGACGCTTGCGGGCTATCTGTCACCCGGTTCGGCGTCGTCTCTGAAGGCTCCGGCCTTGCCTACTAAAGCATTGAGAACGACATCAGGGTTAGTGGGCAAGGGCTATGTGGCAGCAGGTCAGGCAGGGGCGTGCCTTCACACTATGGCCGTCCTTCAAGCATATCAGGCCGACCTGTTGAGAGATGTAGACGAGGGAGAGGGGATCAAGTCCGACGATATTGCAGAGCTTAGACGGACCGCTGATCTCTCCCTCCGCGCCACCAAAGAGACCGCTCGCGCAATTGGGCGGTCTATGGCAGCCTTGGTGGCCGCGGAGAGGCATTTGTGGCTGAACCTGTCCCAAATTAAAGACCGTGACAGGTTCTGCCTCCTGGACGCCCCGCTCCAAGCCTCGGGCCTGTTCGGCGACACAGTCATTACTGTCGTCGACAGGTTCCAGGAGGCCCGTAAACAGGCGGCGGCGTTCCAGAGTTTCCTCCCTCGTCGCTCTTGTGGGTTATCTGGACGGGAGATACCCACGCCACTAGCAGGCTCCTCATACCGCGAGGCTCAAAAGCAGAGCGTCGCCACTCGTGCTCCCCCACGCCGGGACCGAGGGTCTAAGCGACGCTCTGAGTCGGGGGCTCCTAGATTAAAATCAGATCTTCGTACTATTATCGAAGCTAGGAAGTCCTCGACAAAGAGGTCCTGACGCCATGCTACCAGTGACCTCGAGGGTAGCCCCTACGGGGTCAGAGCGGTTCCCACCTCAGTATACGGTGCCCGCCTCTCCCCGGTACCCTCCGGAGGCCGGTCTGCCAACCCTGCCAGTGTTTCAGGGCGCAGCGGTCTCCCGCGAGCGTCCCTCCCAGTTATTTCCGCCCGTGAGCGTAGCGGAGCTGGGAAGCTCGCCTCCCCTTCGGGGGCCTCTTACACCAGAGATCAGTCTCGAGAGACTGATTCCCTTAGTACATTTTCGAGCAGCGTGGAAACTTCTGCCAAATGTTTCTCAATGGGTCCTGCACACAGTAGAAAGAGGCTACGCTATTCAATTCGGCCGTCCACCGCCGAAATTCAATGGGGTTACACCGACAGTCGTCGGCCCCCAGCAGGCTCTGGTTATGGAACAAGAAGTGAATACCCTATTAAGGAAGGAGGCCATCGAGGTGGTCCCTCCTCTAGACAGGGAATCCGGGTTCTACAGCCGGTATTTCATAGTTCCAAAGAAGGATGGGGGGTTGCGTCCGATCTTAGACCTACGTCAGTTAAACCTCTCAGTTATGTCACTGAAGTTCAAAATGCTTACTGTCAAACAGGTTGTAGCTCAAATCAGATCCGAGGACTGGTTTGTCACGATAGATCTCAAAGACGCATACTTCCACATATCCATCCTTCCACAACACAGGAAGTTTCTGAGGTTCGCTTTCGGGGGCAAAGCTTATCAATATCGAGTACTTCCCTTCGGCCTTGCACTCTCACCCCGCACGTTCACGAAGTGTGTAGATGCGGCTCTGGTACCCCTCCGTATGCAGGGCATCCGCATTCTAAATTATATCGACGATTGGTTGATCTTAGCTCAATCAGAGCAGATGGCGGTTCGACATCGAGATGTCGTTCTCGCACACATGGGGGAGCTGGGTTTGAGACTGAATGCCAAGAAGAGTGTACTTTCTCCAGTTCAGAGAACCACCTATCTAGGCGTAGTATGGGATTTGACCACGATGCAGGCACGTATGTCTCCTGCTCGGACCGAGTCGATCCTCACATCAGTCAAGAGAGTCAGAGAAGGCCAGTCACTCACTGTGAAGCAGTTTCAGAGACTGTTAGGGCTCATGGCAGCTGCGTCCAACGTGATACCTTTTGGTCTCCTGCACATGAGGCCCCTTCAGTGGTGGCTCAAGACCAAGGGGTTTTCCCCGAGGGGAAATCCTTTCCGAACTATTCAGGTCACGCGGCGATGCCTTCGTGCCTTAGACATATGGAAGAAACCTTGGTTCTTGAATCAGGGCCCGGTGCTGGGAGCTCTTGGTCGCCGTGTAACGCTAGCGACAGATGCGTCCCTCACCGGTTGGGGTGCGGTCATGAGTGGCCACCCTGCCCGCGGTCTGTGGAGCGGTCGCCATCTAACATGGCACATCAATTGTCTAGAAATGCTAGCAGTGTATCGAGCTTTAAAATATTTCCTCCCAGACCTGAGAGGCTGTCATGTGTTAGTGCGCACCGACAACACAGCGGTAGTCTCTTATATCAATCACCAGGGGGGTCTGCGTTCACGCCCCTTGTACAAGCTGGTGTACCAGATCCTCCTGTGGTCCCAGGGCAAACTCCTCTCGTTAAGAGCAGTGTATATTCCTGGGCGATTGAATGTGGGAGCAGACATGCTGTCGAGACAGGGGCCGAGGCCCGGGGAATGGATGCTCCATCCCGAGGTGGTGAAGCAGATATGGCAGATATTTGGCAAAGCTCAGGTGGACCTCTTCGCGACTCGAGAGACATCGCAATGTCCCCTCTGGTTCTCTCTAGTTCACCCAGCTCCACTGGGACTAGATGCCATGGCACAGACTTGGCCGAGGCTTCGTCTGTATGCTTTTCCCCCCATCGCTCTGCTCCCGGGAGTTCTGGCGAGAGTACGCCGGGACGGGGTCCGTCTGTTGTTAGTAGCCCCGTTCTGGCCGGGCCGAGTATGGTTCGCAGATCTGATTTCTCTCCTCGACGGCTCTCCATGGCAGATTCCGATCAGGACAGATCTACTCTCTCAGGCGCAGGGCAAAATAATTCACCCTCGCCCGGAGTTGTGGAAGCTGTGGGTGTGGCCCCTGAGGGGGCACATCTGTTAGCAGCTGGTCTCTCAACCGAGGTTGTTGAGACCCTACTCCAATCCAGAGCTCCCTCTACGAGGAAACTGTACGCCCTGAAGTGGAGACTCTTCACTTCATGGTGCAGAGATCGCCACCTTGACCCTGTTAACTGCCCAGTTGGTACAGTTCTGGAGTTCTTACAAGCTAGGCTCTCTGCGGGGTTGACCCACTCCACCTTAAAGGTGTACGTGGCGGCCATAGCTGCTTACCACGTCCCTTTCAGTGACCAGTCACTGGGTAGACACCCCCTAGTTACACGTTTCCTCCGAGGTGCACTGAGGCTGAGACCTCCAGTACGGTCCCGTATTCCCCCATGGGATCTGGTTGTGGTGTTAGAGGCTCTCTGCAAAGCTCCATTCGAGCCAATTCAAGAAATATCAGACAGACATCTGACACTTAAGACTGCCCTATTATTGGCTATTACTTCTCTAAAGAGAGTTGGAGATCTCCAGGCCCTCTCGGTGGCCCCTAATTATCTAGACTTTGCCCCTGGTATGGCCAAAGCATTTCTTTACCCTCGAGCGGGTTATATTCCTAAAGTTCCCTCTGTCACACCACAACCTGTCGTACTGCAGGCCTTCTGTCCTCCTCCCTTTCGGGAGCCAGACCAGGTGAAGCTAAATTGTATGTGTCCAGTGCGAGCACTGGACGCATACGTCCACAGAGCTGCCCTGTGGAGAAAATCCGACCAATTGCTTGTATGCTACGGTCCTACTAACAGGGGTTCTCCTGCCTCTAAGCAGACCCTTAGCCGTTGGATAGTCGAGGCTATCAACGAGTCATATGAGTCCTCTGGTCTTCCCCTTCCTTTGGGAGCCAAGGCTCACTCTACGCGGAGTATGGCTGCCTCTAAGGCCTTCCTGGCAGGTGTGTCCCTCTTGGACATCTGCAACGCTGCGGGGTGGTCCACGCCCTCTACATTTGCCAGATTTTACAATCTCGATATGCGAGCCGCTCCTGGCTCTTCTGTCCTCTCGTCCTAAGCTGTGCTCTACGGATACACACTAGGCAGGGGTTTGGTAGTCTGGCAGCGTTGGCACATCGTTCCCCAAATGCGATCGACGCAGCTCGAGTTCCCGAAGAGGAACGTCCCTAGGTTACGTATGTAACCCTAGTTCCTCGAGGGAACGAGACGCTGCGTCGCCGAGCCATACTCCCGGCACCCCTGCCTGCGCTTGCTTCCCTACTCGAAGCTGAAGCCAGCTGCGTGGCACGTGCCTTTATAGCTTCCTGGTCGCTACGTCACCCCGTCCGTGACGTCACGCTTTTCCATTGAACTGATTGCACACGATATTCAGAGTTGTTCTTGCCAAAGGCGTTCCCCAAATGCGATCGACGCAGCGTCTCGTTCCCTCGAGGAACTAGGGTTACATACGTAACCTAGGGACGTTTTCAATGTGTTAGAATTCCTATGCACATAAACTTGTGTTAGAGCCTCAATGCTCAGGTGTGTCAGTTCACAGCATTCTGAGATCACTAATGCTGAAATAGTGTTTCTGTGGAAATGAAGTGGAAACAAGCCCAAATATGCTAAAAACCATCTCTCTCAGTTAGAGAATGTTGCTTCATTCCATGTTAAATACAAATCTTGCCAAAATGAAAGATTCCTCTACCTTGTGAAGTGAAATGCTTTTTGCAAGACAGAAAGACAGTTTTCAAAGTGTTAGAATTCCTATGCACATAAACTTGTGTTAGAGCCTCAATGCTCAGGTTTGTCAGTTCACAGCATTCTGAGATCACTAATGCTGAAATAGTGTTTCTGTTGAAATGAAGTGGAAACAAGCCCAAATATGCTAAAAACCATCTCTCTCAGTTAGAGAATGTTGCTTCATTCCATGTTAAATACAAATCTTGCCAAAATGAAAGATTCCTCTACCTTGTGAAGTGAAATGCTTTTTGCAAGACAGAAAGACAGTTTTCAAAGTGTTAGAATTCCTATGCACATAAACTTGTGTTAGAGCCTCAATGCTCAGGTTTGTCAGTTCACAGCATTCTGAGATCTCTAATGCTGAAATAGTGTTTCTGTTGAAATGAAGTGGAAACAAGCCCAAATATGCTAAAAACCATCTCTCTCAGTTAGAGAATGTTGCTTCATTCCATGTTAAATACAAATCTTGCCAAAATGATAGATGACTCTGTCTTGTGATTAGAAATGCTTTTTGCAAGACAGAAAGACAGTTTTCAATGTGTTAGAATTCCTATGCACATAAACTTGTGTTAGAGCCTCAATGCTCAGGTTTGTCAGTTCACAGCATTCTGAGATCACTAATGCTGAAATAGTGTTTCTGTTGAAATGAAGTGGAAACAAGCCCAAATATGCTAAAAACCATCTCTCTCAGTTAGAGAATGTTGCTTCATTCCATGTTAAATACAAATCTTGCCAAAATGATAGATGACTCTGTCTTGTGAATAGAAATGCTTTTTGCAATACAGAAAGACAGTTTTCAATGTGTTAGAATTCCTATGCACATAAACTTGTGTTAGAGCCTAAATGCTCAGGTTTGTCAGTTCACAGCATTCTGAGATCACTAATGCTGAAATAGTGTTTCTGTTGAAATGAAGTGGAAACAAGCCCAAATATGCTAAAAACCATCTCTCTCAGTTAGAGAACGTTGCTTCATTCCATGTTAAATACAAATCTTGCCAAAATGAAAGATTCCTCTGTCTTGTGATTAGAAAGGCTTTTTGCAATACAGAAAGACAGTTTTCAATGTGTTAGAATTCCTATGCACATAAACTTGTGTTAGAGCCTCAATGCTCAGGTGTGTCAGTTCACAGCATTCTGAGATCACTAATGCTGAAATAGTGTTTCTGTGGAAATGAAGTGGAAACAAGCCCAAATATGCTAAAAACCATCTCTCTCAGTTAGAGAATGTTGCTTCATTCCATGTTAAATACAAATCTTGCCAAAATGAAAGATTCCTCTACCTTGTGAAGTGAAATGCTTTTTGCAAGACAGAAAGACAGTTTTCAAAGTGTTAGAATTCCTATGCACATAAACTTGTGTTAGAGCCTCAATGCTCAGGTTTGTCAGTTCACAGCATTCTGAGATCACTAATGCTGAAATAGTGTTTCTGTTGAAATGAAGTGGAAACAAGCCCAAATATGCTAAAAACCATCTCTCTCAGTTAGAGAATGTTGCTTCATTCCATGTTAAATACAAATCTTGCCAAAATGAAAGATTCCTCTACCTTGTGAAGTGAAATGCTTTTTGCAAGACAGAAAGACAGTTTTCAAAGTGTTAGAATTCCTATGCACATAAACTTGTGTTAGAGCCTCAATGCTCAGGTTTGTCAGTTCACAGCATTCTGAGATCTCTAATGCTGAAATAGTGTTTCTGTTGAAATGAAGTGGAAACAAGCCCAAATATGCTAAAAACCATCTCTCTCAGTTAGAGAATGTTGCTTCATTCCATGTTAAATACAAATCTTGCCAAAATGATAGATGACTCTGTCTTGTGATTAGAAATGCTTTTTGCAAGACAGAAAGACAGTTTTCAATGTGTTAGAATTCCTATGCACATAAACTTGTGTTAGAGCCTCAATGCTCAGGTTTGTCAGTTCACAGCATTCTGAGATCACTAATGCTGAAATAGTGTTTCTGTTGAAATGAAGTGGAAACAAGCCCAAATATGCTAAAAACCATCTCTCTCAGTTAGAGAATGTTGCTTCATTCCATGTTAAATACAAATCTTGCCAAAATGATAGATGACTCTGTCTTGTGAATAGAAATGCTTTTTGCAATACAGAAAGACAGTTTTCAATGTCTTAGAATTCCTATGCACATAAACTTGTGTTAGAGCCTCAATGCTAAGGTTTGTCAGTTCACAGCATTCTGAGATCACTAATGCTGAAATAGTGTTTCTGTTGAAATGAAGTGGAAACAAGCCCAAATATGCTAAAAACCATCTCTTTCAGTTAGAGAATGTTGCTTCATTCCATGTTAAATACAAATCTTGCCAAAATGAAAGATTCCTCTGTCTAGTGAATTGAAATGCTTTTTGCAAGACAGAAAGACAGTTTTCAATGTGTTAGAATTCCTATGCACATAAACTTGTGTTAGAGCCTCAATGCTCAGGTTTGTCAGTTCACAGCATTCTGAGATCACTAATGCTGAAATAGTGTTTCTGTTGAAATGAAGTGGAAACAAGCCCAAATATGCTAAAAACCATCTCTCTCAGTTAGAGAACGTTGCTTCATTCCATGTTAAATACAAATCTTGCCAAAATGAAAGATTCCTCTGTCTTGTGATTAGAAAGGCTTTTTGCAATACAGAAAGACAGTTCCTCTTCGGGAACTCGAGCTGCGTCGATCGCATTTGGGGAACGCCTTTGGCAAGAACAACTCTGAATATCGTGTGCAATCAGTTCAATGGAAGAGCGTGACGTCACGGACGGGGTGACGTAGCGACCAGGAAGCTATAAAGGCACGTGCCACGCAGCTGGCTTCAGCTTCGCGTCTTTCAGCAAGCGCTCTGTGTGTGCATGTTCATAAGTCTGTCTTGTAAGTCTTATTTACTGTTGTCTGTCCAGTTCAGTAGACTAAAATGCCTAAGTCCAAAGCAAAGACTAGACATTTGAAGGGCGAAACCAAATCGCGCTATAAACTGTGTGTTCCTCCATGCCAGCGCTACATCACGGCTGGAGACACACATGATTTATGCGTGCTTTGCCTGGGGTCGAAGCACGCTGAGTCAGCTCTCGAGGGAGCTGACTGTCCGCATTGTGAACGATTGCCAATGCGGACGCTTCGATCCCGGAGGGCTCTCTTCGAGGAGGGAGCCTTCGCCAGCGTTCCCCGCGGTTCTGGCCCCGCTTCTGCTGAGGCAGAGCGGCTGCTGCATTCGTGGGGTTCGCAGGTAGATCTGGCAGAAGGAATGGAGACGGGCACGTCCTTATCTCCTTCCTCATCTGCTAGATCTGGCGCCCAAACCCTGGGATCGGAAGCACGCTCGTCGGTTTCTTCCGCCCAGGGCGAGGGGTCGACACTCCACCTCTCTTCGTCTGATGAGGTGGATGTGGAGACAGTTGGCAGGGATTCGCCACCCCTTTCGCCCCAGTATGAGGAGCTGCTGGAGGTGGTTACTCGCGCAGTCGAGAAGTTAAAAATAGACTGGCCCCCACAAAAATCACATGAACCGCAGAGAAGTAAATTAGATGAGCGGTATCTCAGGCCCAGACAACCACCTCCAGCCCGGAGCCTTCCCTTTTTTCCCGACCTCCATGATGAGATAGCGAGGTCGTGGAAACACCCATATTCCACCCGTCTTTTCGGCCCTGATTCGCAGTATTATGGGAATGTGACAGGGCTCGATGAGCGTGGTTACAGAGCGATGCCACGGGTTGAACAGACGCTTGCGGGCTATCTGTCACCCGGTTCGGCGTCGTCTCTGAAGGCTCCGGCCTTGCCTACTAAAGCATTGAGAACGACATCAGGGTTAGTGGGCAAGGGCTATGTGGCAGCAGGTCAGGCAGGGGCGTGCCTTCACACTATGGCCGTCCTTCAAGCATATCAGGCCGACCTGTTGAGAGATGTAGACGAGGGAGAGGGGATCAAGTCCGACGATATTGCAGAGCTTAGACGGACCGCTGATCTCTCCCTCCGCGCCACCAAAGAGACCGCTCGCGCAATTGGGCGGTCTATGGCAGCCTTGGTGGCCGCGGAGAGGCATTTGTGGCTGAACCTGTCCCAAATTAAAGACCGTGACAGGTTCTGCCTCCTGGACGCCCCGCTCCAAGCCTCGGGCCTGTTCGGCGACACAGTCATTACTGTCGTCGACAGGTTCCAGGAGGCCCGTAAACAGGCGGCGGCGTTCCAGAGTTTCCTCCCTCGTCGCTCTTGTGGGTTATCTGGACGGGAGATACCCACGCCACTAGCAGGCTCCTCATACCGCGAGGCTCAAAAGCAGAGCGTCGCCACTCGTGCTCCCCCACGCCGGGACCGAGGGTCTAAGCGACGCTCTGAGTCGGGGGCTCCTAGATTAAAATCAGATCTTCGTACTATTATCGAAGCTAGGAAGTCCTCGACAAAGAGGTCCTGACGCCATGCTACCAGTGACCTCGAGGGTAGCCCCTACGGGGTCAGAGCGGTTCCCACCTCAGTATACGGTGCCCGCCTCTCCCCGGTACCCTCCGGAGGCCGGTCTGCCAACCCTGCCAGTGTTTCAGGGCGCAGCGGTCTCCCGCGAGCGTCCCTCCCAGTTATTTCCGCCCGTGAGCGTAGCGGAGCTGGGAAGCTCGCCTCCCCTTCGGGGGCCTCTTACACCAGAGATCAGTCTCGAGAGACTGATTCCCTTAGTACATTTTCGAGCAGCGTGGAAACTTCTGCCAAATGTTTCTCAATGGGTCCTGCACACAGTAGAAAGAGGCTACGCTATTCAATTCGGCCGTCCACCGCCGAAATTCAATGGGGTTACACCGACAGTCGTCGGCCCCCAGCAGGCTCTGGTTATGGAACAAGAAGTGAATACCCTATTAAGGAAGGAGGCCATCGAGGTGGTCCCTCCTCTAGACAGGGAATCCGGGTTCTACAGCCGGTATTTCATAGTTCCAAAGAAGGATGGGGGGTTGCGTCCGATCTTAGACCTACGTCAGTTAAACCTCTCAGTTATGTCACTGAAGTTCAAAATGCTTACTGTCAAACAGGTTGTAGCTCAAATCAGATCCGAGGACTGGTTTGTCACGATAGATCTCAAAGACGCATACTTCCACATATCCATCCTTCCACAACACAGGAAGTTTCTGAGGTTCGCTTTCGGGGGCAAAGCTTATCAATATCGAGTACTTCCCTTCGGCCTTGCACTCTCACCCCGCACGTTCACGAAGTGTGTAGATGCGGCTCTGGTACCCCTCCGTATGCAGGGCATCCGCATTCTAAATTATATCGACGATTGGTTGATCTTAGCTCAATCAGAGCAGATGGCGGTTCGACATCGAGATGTCGTTCTCGCACACATGGGGGAGCTGGGTTTGAGACTGAATGCCAAGAAGAGTGTACTTTCTCCAGTTCAGAGAACCACCTATCTAGGCGTAGTATGGGATTTGACCACGATGCAGGCACGTATGTCTCCTGCTCGGACCGAGTCGATCCTCACATCAGTCAAGAGAGTCAGAGAAGGCCAGTCACTCACTGTGAAGCAGTTTCAGAGACTGTTAGGGCTCATGGCAGCTGCGTCCAACGTGATACCTTTTGGTCTCCTGCACATGAGGCCCCTTCAGTGGTGGCTCAAGACCAAGGGGTTTTCCCCGAGGGGAAATCCTTTCCGAACTATTCAGGTCACGCGGCGATGCCTTCGTGCCTTAGACATATGGAAGAAACCTTGGTTCTTGAATCAGGGCCCGGTGCTGGGAGCTCTTGGTCGCCGTGTAACGCTAGCGACAGATGCGTCCCTCACCGGTTGGGGTGCGGTCATGAGTGGCCACCCTGCCCGCGGTCTGTGGAGCGGTCGCCATCTAACATGGCACATCAATTGTCTAGAAATGCTAGCAGTGTATCGAGCTTTAAAATATTTCCTCCCAGACCTGAGAGGCTGTCATGTGTTAGTGCGCACCGACAACACAGCGGTAGTCTCTTATATCAATCACCAGGGGGGTCTGCGTTCACGCCCCTTGTACAAGCTGGTGTACCAGATCCTCCTGTGGTCCCAGGGCAAACTCCTCTCGTTAAGAGCAGTGTATATTCCTGGGCGATTGAATGTGGGAGCAGACATGCTGTCGAGACAGGGGCCGAGGCCCGGGGAATGGATGCTCCATCCCGAGGTGGTGAAGCAGATATGGCAGATATTTGGCAAAGCTCAGGTGGACCTCTTCGCGACTCGAGAGACATCGCAATGTCCCCTCTGGTTCTCTCTAGTTCACCCAGCTCCACTGGGACTAGATGCCATGGCACAGACTTGGCCGAGGCTTCGTCTGTATGCTTTTCCCCCCATCGCTCTGCTCCCGGGAGTTCTGGCGAGAGTACGCCGGGACGGGGTCCGTCTGTTGTTAGTAGCCCCGTTCTGGCCGGGCCGAGTATGGTTCGCAGATCTGATTTCTCTCCTCGACGGCTCTCCATGGCAGATTCCGATCAGGACAGATCTACTCTCTCAGGCGCAGGGCAAAATAATTCACCCTCGCCCGGAGTTGTGGAAGCTGTGGGTGTGGCCCCTGAGGGGGCACATCTGTTAGCAGCTGGTCTCTCAACCGAGGTTGTTGAGACCCTACTCCAATCCAGAGCTCCCTCTACGAGGAAACTGTACGCCCTGAAGTGGAGACTCTTCACTTCATGGTGCAGAGATCGCCACCTTGACCCTGTTAACTGCCCAGTTGGTACAGTTCTGGAGTTCTTACAAGCTAGGCTCTCTGCGGGGTTGACCCACTCCACCTTAAAGGTGTACGTGGCGGCCATAGCTGCTTACCACGTCCCTTTCAGTGACCAGTCACTGGGTAGACACCCCCTAGTTACACGTTTCCTCCGAGGTGCACTGAGGCTGAGACCTCCAGTACGGTCCCGTATTCCCCCATGGGATCTGGTTGTGGTGTTAGAGGCTCTCTGCAAAGCTCCATTCGAGCCAATTCAAGAAATATCAGACAGACATCTGACACTTAAGACTGCCCTATTATTGGCTATTACTTCTCTAAAGAGAGTTGGAGATCTCCAGGCCCTCTCGGTGGCCCCTAATTATCTAGACTTTGCCCCTGGTATGGCCAAAGCATTTCTTTACCCTCGAGCGGGTTATATTCCTAAAGTTCCCTCTGTCACACCACAACCTGTCGTACTGCAGGCCTTCTGTCCTCCTCCCTTTCGGGAGCCAGACCAGGTGAAGCTAAATTGTATGTGTCCAGTGCGAGCACTGGACGCATACGTCCACAGAGCTGCCCTGTGGAGAAAATCCGACCAATTGCTTGTATGCTACGGTCCTACTAACAGGGGTTCTCCTGCCTCTAAGCAGACCCTTAGCCGTTGGATAGTCGAGGCTATCAACGAGTCATATGAGTCCTCTGGTCTTCCCCTTCCTTTGGGAGCCAAGGCTCACTCTACGCGGAGTATGGCTGCCTCTAAGGCCTTCCTGGCAGGTGTGTCCCTCTTGGACATCTGCAACGCTGCGGGGTGGTCCACGCCCTCTACATTTGCCAGATTTTACAATCTCGATATGCGAGCCGCTCCTGGCTCTTCTGTCCTCTCGTCCTAAGCTGTGCTCTACGGATACACACTAGGCAGGGGTTTGGTAGTCTGGCAGCGTTGGCACATCGTTCCCCAAATGCGATCGACGCAGCTCGAGTTCCCGAAGAGGAACGTCCCTAGGTTACGTATGTAACCCTAGTTCCTCGAGGGAACGAGACGCTGCGTCGCCGAGCCATACTCCCGGCACCCCTGCCTGCGCTTGCTTCCCTACTCGAAGCTGAAGCCAGCTGCGTGGCACGTGCCTTTATAGCTTCCTGGTCGCTACGTCACCCCGTCCGTGACGTCACGCTTTTCCATTGAACTGATTGCACACGATATTCAGAGTTGTTCTTGCCAAAGGCGTTCCCCAAATGCGATCGACGCAGCGTCTCGTTCCCTCGAGGAACTAGGGTTACATACGTAACCTAGGGACGTTTTCAATGTGTTAGAATTCCTATGCACATAAACTTGTGTTAGAGTCTCAATGCTCAGGTGTGTCAGTTCACAGCATTCTGAGATCACTAATGCTGAAATAGTGTTTCTGTGGAAATGAAGTGGAAACAAGCCCAAATATGCTAAAAACCATCTCTCTCAGTTAGAGAATGTTGCTTCATTCCATGTTAAATACAAATCTTGCCAAAATGAAAGATTCCTCTACCTTGTGAAGTGAAATGCTTTTTGCAAGACAGAAAGACAGTTTTCAAAGTGTTAGAATTCCTATGCACATAAACTTGTGTTAGAGCCTCAATGCTCAGGTTTGTCAGTTCACAGCATTCTGAGATCACTAATGCTGAAATAGTGTTTCTGTTGAAATGAAGTGGAAACAAGCCCAAATATGCTAAAAACCATCTCTCTCAGTTAGAGAATGTTGCTTCATTCCATGTTAAATACAAATCTTGCCAAAATGATAGATGACTGTATCTTGTGATTATAAATGCTTTTTGCAAGACAGAAAGACAGTTTTCAATGTGTTAGAATTCCTATGCACATAAACTTGTGTTAGAGCCTCAATGCTCAGGTTTGTCAGTTCACAGCATTCTGAGATCACTAATGCTGAAATAGTGTTTCTGTTGAAATGAAGTGGAAACAAGCCCAAATATGCTAAAAACCATCTCTCTCAGTTAGAGAATGTTGCTTCATTCCATGTTAAATACAAATCTTGCCAAAATGAAAGATTCTTCTGTCTTGTGATTAGAAAGGCTTTTTGCAATACAGAAAGACAGTTTTCAATGTTTTAGAATTCCTATGCACATAAACTTGTGTTAGAGCCTCAATGCTCAGGTGTGTCAGTTCACAGCATTCTGAGATCACTAATGCTGAAATAGTGTTTCTGTGGAAATGAAGTGGAAACAAGCCCAAATATGCTAAAAACCATCTCTCTCAGTTAGAGAACGTTGCTTCATTCCATGTTAAATACAAATCTTGCCAAAATGAAAGATTCCTCTGTCTTGTGATTAGAAAGGCTTTTTGCAATACAGAAAGACAGTTTTCAATGTCTTAGAATTCCTATGCACATAAACTTGTGTTAGAGCCTCAATGCTCAGGTTTGTCAGTTCACAGCATTCTGAGATCACTAATGCTGAAATAGTGTTTCTGTTTAAATGAATTGGAAACAAGCCCAAATATGCTAAAAACCATCTCTCTCAGTTAGAGAACGTTGCTTCATTCCATGTTAAATACAAATCTTGCCAAAATGAAAGATTCCTCTGTCTTGTGATTAGAAAGGCTTTTTGCAAGACAGAAAGACAGTTTTCAATGTGTTAGAATTCCTATGCACATAAACTTGTGTTAGAGCCTCAATGCTCAGGTTTGTCAGTTCACAGCATTCTGAGATCACTAATGCTGAAATAGTGTTTCTGTTGAAATGAATTGGAAACAAGCCCAAATATGCTAAAAACCATATCTCTCAGTTAGAGAACGTTGCTTCATTCCATGTAAAATACAAATCTTGCCAAAATGAAAGATTCCTCTGTCTTGTGATTAGAAAGGCTTTTTGCAATACAGAAAGACAGTTTTCAATGTTTTAGAATTCCTATGCACATAAACTTGTGTTAGAGCCTCAATGCTCAGGTTTGTCAGTTCACAGCATTCTGAGATCACTAATGCTGAAATAGTGTTTCTGTTGAAATGAAGTGGAAACAAGCCCAAATATGCTAAAAACCATCTCTCTCAGTTAGAGAATGTTGCTTCATTCCATGTTAAATACAAATCTTGCCAAAATGATAGATGACTCTGTCTTGTGATTAGAAATGCTTTTTGCAAGACAGAAAGACAGTTTTCAATGTGTTAGAATTCCTATGCACATGAACTTGTGTTAGAGCCTCAATGCTCAGGTTTGTCAGTTCACAGCATTCTGAGATCACTAATGCTGAAATAGTGTTTCTGTTGAAATGAAGTGGAAACAAGCCCAAATATGCTAAAAACCATCTCTCTCAGTTAGAGAATGTTGCTTCATTCCATGTTAAATACAAATCTTGCCAAAACGATAGATGACTCTATCTTGGGATTATGAATGCTTTTTGCAAGACAGAAAGACAGTTTTCAATGTGTTAGAATTCCTATGCACATAAACTTGTGTTAGAGCCTCAATGCTCAAGTTTGTCAGTTCACAGCATTCTGAGATCACTAATGCTGAAATAGTGTTTCTGTTGAAATGAAGTGGAAACAAGTCCAAATATGCTAAAAACCATCTCTCTCAGTTAGAGAATGTTGCTTCATTCCATGTTAAATACAAATCTTGCCAAAATGAAAGATTCCTCTGTCTTGTGAATTGAAATGCTTTTTGCAAGACAGAAAGACAGTTTTCAATGTGTTAGAATTCCTATGCACATAAACTTGTGTTAGAGCCTCAATGCTCAGGTTTGTCAGTTCACAGCATTCTGAGATCACTAATGCTGAAATAGTGTTTCTGTTGAAATGAAGTGGAAACAAGTCCAAATATGCTAAAAACCATCTCTCTCAGTTAGAGAATGTTGCTTCATTCCATGTTAAATACAAATCTTGCCAAAATGAAAGATTCCTCTGTCTTGTGAATTGAAATGCTTTTTGCAAGACAGAAAGACAGTTTTCAATGTGTTAGAATTCCTATGCACATAAACTTGTGTTAGAGCCTCAATGCTCAGGTTTGTCAGTTCACAGCATTCTGAGATCACTAATGCTGAAATAGTGTTTCTGTTGAAATGAAGTGGAAACAAGCCCAAATATGCTAAAAACCATCTCTCTCAGTTAGAGAACGTTGCTTCATTCCATGTTAAATAGAAATCTTGCCAAAATGAAAGATTCCTCTGTCTTGTGATTAGAAAGGCTTTTTGCAATACAGAAAGACAGTTTTCAATGTGTTAGAATTCCTATGCACATAAACTTGTGTTAGAGCCTCAATGCTCAGGTGTGTCAGTTCACAGCATTCTGAGATCACTAATGCTGAAATAGTGTTTCTGTGGAAATGAAGTGGAAACAAGCCCAAATATGCTAAAAACCATCTCTCTCAGTTAGAGAATTTTGCTTCATTCCATGTTAAATACAAATCTTGCCAAAATGAAAGATTCCTCTACCTTGTGAAGTGAAATGCTTTTTGCAAGACAGAAAGACAGTTTTCAAAGTGTTAGAATTCCTATGCACATAAACTTGTGTTAGAGCCTCAATGCTCAGGTTTGTCAGTTCACAGCATTCTGAGATCACTAATGCTGAAATAGTGTTTCTGTTGAAATGAAGTGGAAACAAGCCCAAATATGCTAAAAACCATCTCTCTCAGTTAGAGAATGTTGCTTCATTCCATGTTAAATACAAATCTTGCCAAAATGATAGATGACTCTATCTTGTGATTAGAAATGCTTTTTGCAAGACAGAAAGACAGTTTTCAATGTGTTAGTATTCCTATGCACATAAACTTGTTTTAGAGCCTCAATGCTCAGGTTTGTCAGTTCACAGCATTCTGAGATCACTAATGCTGAAATAGTGTTTCTGTTGAAATGAAGTGGAAACAAGGCCAAATATGCTAAAAACCATCTCTCTCAGTTAGAGAATGTTGCTTCATTCCATGTTAAATACAAATCTTGTCAAAATGATAAATGACTCTGTCTTGTGAATAGACATGCTTTTTGCAATACAGAAAGACAGTTTTCAATGTGTTAGAATTCCTATGCACATAAACTTGTGTTAGAGCCTCAATGCTAAGGTTTGTCAGTTCACAGCATTCTGAGATCACCAATGCTGAAATAGTGTTTCTGTTGAAATGAAGTGTTGTTTCATTCAATGTTAAATAGAAATCTTGCCAAAATGAAAGATTCCTCTGTCTTGTGAATTGAAATGCTTTTTGCAAGACAGAAAGACAGTTTTCAATGTGTTAGAATTCCTATGCACATAAACTTGTGTTAGAGCCTCAATGCTCAGGTTTGTCAGTTCACAGCATTCTGAGATCACTAATGCTGAAATAGTGTTTCTGTTGAAATGAAGTGGAAACAAGCCCAAATATGCTAAAAACCATCTCTTTCATTTAGAGAATGTTGCTTCATTCCATGTTAAATACAAATCTTGCCAAAATGAAAGATTCCTCTGTCTTGTGATTAGAAAGGCTTTTTGCAAGACAGAAAGAAAGTTTTCAATGTGTTAGAATTCCTATGCACATAAACTTGTGTTAGAGCCTCAATGCTCAGGTTTGTCAGTTCACAGCATTCTGAGATCACTAATGCTGAAATAGTGTTTCTGTTGAAATGAAGTGGAAACAAGCCCAAATATGCTAAAAACCATCTCTTTCATTTAGAGAATGTTGCTTCATTCCATGTTAAATACAAATCTTGCCAAAATGAAAGATTCCTCTGTCTTGTGATTAGAAAGGCTTTTTGCAAGACAGAAAGAAAGTTTTCAATGTGTTAGAATTCCTATGCACATAAACTTGTGTTAGAGCCTCAATGCTCAGGTTTGTCAGTTCACAGCATTCTGAGATCACTAATGCTGAAATAGTGTTTCTGTTGAAATGAAGTGGAAACAAGCCCAAATATGCTAAAAACCATCTCTCTCAGTTAGAGAATGTTGCTTCATTCCATGTTAAATACAAATCTTGCCAAAATGATAGATGACTCTATCTTGTGATTAGAAATGCTTTTTGCAAGACAGAAAGACAGTTTTCAATGTGTTAGTATTCCTATGCACATAAACTTGTTTTAGAGCCTCAATGCTCAGGTTTGTCAGTTCACAGCATTCTGAGATCACTAATGCTGAAATAGTGTTTCTGTTGAAATGAAGTGGAAACAAGGCCAAATATGCTAAAAACCATCTCTCTCAGTTAGAGAATGTTGCTTCATTCCATGTTAAATACAAATCTTGCCAAAATGATAAATGACTCTGTCTTGTGAATAGACATGCTTTTTGCAATACAGAAAGACAGTTTTCAATGTGTTAGAATTCCTATGCACATAAACTTGTGTTAGAGCCTCAATGCTAAGGTTTGTCAGTTCACAGCATTCTGAGATCACCAATGCTGAAATAGTGTTTCTGTTGAAATGAAGTGTTGTTTCATTCAATGTTAAATACAAATCTTGCCAAAATGAAAGATTCCTCTGTCTTGTGAATTGAAATGCTTTTTGCAAGACAGAAAGACAGTTTTCAATGTGTTAGAATTCCTATGCACATAAACTTGTGTTAGAGCCTCAATGCTCAGGTTTGTCAGTTCACAGCATTCTGAGATCACTAATGCTGAAATAGTGTTTCTGTTGAAATGAAGTGGAAACAAGCCCAAATATGCTAAAAACCATCTCTCTCAGTTAGAGAACGTTGCTTCATTCCATGTTAAATACAAATCTTGCCAAAATGAAAGATTCCTCTGTCTTGTGATTAGAAAGGCTTTTTGCAATACAGAAAGACAGTTTTCAATGTTTTAGAATTCCTATGCACATAAACTTGTGTTAGAGCCTCAATGCTCAGGTTTGTCAGTTCACAGCATTCTGAGATCACTAATGCTGAAATAGTGTTTCTGTTGAAATGAAGTGGAAACAAGCCCAAATATGCTAAAAACCATCTCTCTCAGTTAGAGAATGTTGCTTCATTCCATGTTAAATACAAATCTTGCCAAAATGATAGATGACTCTGTCTTGTGATTAGAAATGCTTTTTGCAAGACAGAAAGACAGTTTTCAATGTGTTAGAATTCCTATGCACATGAACTTGTGTTAGAGCCTCAATGCTCAGGTTTGTCAGTTCACAGCATTCTGAGATCACTAATGCTGAAATAGTGTTTCTGTTGAAATGAAGTGGAAACAAGCCCAAATATGCTAAAAACCATCTCTCTCAGTTAGAGAATGTTGCTTCATTCCATGTTAAATACAAATCTTGCCAAAATGATAGATGACTCTATCTTGGGATTATGAATGCTTTTTGCAAGACAGAAAGACAGTTTTCAATGTGTTAGAATTCCTATGCACATAAACTTGTGTTAGAGCCTCAATGCTCAGGTGTGTCAGTTCACAGCATTCTGAGATCACTAATGCTGAAATAGTGTTTCTGTTGAAATGAAGTGGAAACAAGCCCAAATATGCTAAAAACCATCTCTTTCAGTTAGAGAATGTTGCTTCATTCCATGTTAAATACAAATCTTGCCAAAATGAAAGATTCCTCTGTCTTGTGAATTGAAATGCTTTTTGCAAGACAGAAAGACAGTTTTCAATGTGTTAGAATTCCTATGCACATAAATGTGGTTTTATTAAAAAAGTTCGGGAGAAGCACGATCAGAAAATCATCCAATTTGGCACAGGTGCATCTCGTTTAGCTAATCATCTTAAATAGCACGCAAGCGTATATATATCCAGTCTTCCTACCTACTGTCCCACGACAGTTTTTCGGCAACCCTCCTCCACCCCAACTCCTCACTTCTAATCTATTTATCCCAAATTAGGGATAGGGGGAGTTATTTAGGTTCGGGCTATGCTCCGGGACCGGACCCCTCCCCCAGGACAGCACGCCAAAATATGCCTACTATTTGCCTTCAGATTAGATGTAAGGGTGAACTCGTGAAACTTGTGTTAGAGCCTCAATGCTCAGGTTTGTCAGTTCACAGCATTCTGAGATCACTAATGCTGAAATAGTGTTTCTGTTGAAATGAAGTGGAAACAAGCCCAAATATGCTAAAAACCATCTCTCTCAGTTAGAGAACGTTGCTTCATTCCATGTTAAATATAAATCTAGCCAAAATGAAAGATTCCTCTGTCTTGTGATTAGAAAGGCTTTTTGCAATACAGAAAGACAGTTTTCAATGTGTTAGAATTCCTATGCACATAAACTTGTGTTAGAGCCTCAATGCTCAGGTGTGTCAGTTCACAGCATTCTGAGATCACTAATGCTGAAATAGTGTTTCTGTGGAAATGAAGTGGAAACAAGCCCAAATATGCTAAAAACCATCTCTCTCAGTTAGAGAATGTTGCTTCATTCCATGTTAAATACAAATCTTGCCAAAACGATAGATGACTCTATTTTGTGATTATAAATGCTTTTTGCAAGACAGAAAGACAGTTTTCAATGTGTTAGAATTCCTATGCACATAAACTTGTGTTAGAGCCTCAATGCTCAGGTTTGTCAGTTCACAGCATTCTGAGATCACTAATGCTGAAATAGTGTTTCTGTTGAAATGAAGTGGAAACAAGTCCAAATATGCTAAAAACCATCTCTCTCAGTTAGAGAATGTTGCTTCATTCCATGTTAAATACAAATCTTGCCAAAATGAAAGATTCCTCTGTCTTGTGAATTGAAATGCTTTTTGCAAGACAGAAAGACAGTTTTCAATGTGTTAGAATTCCTATGCACATAAACTTGTGTTAGAGCCTCAATGCTCAGGTTTGTCAGTTCACAGCATTCTGAGATCACTAATGCTGAAATAGTGTTTCTGTTGAAATGAAGTGGAAACAAGTCCAAATATGCTAAAAACCATCTCTCTCAGTTAGAGAATGTTGCTTCATTCCATGTTAAATACAAATCTTGCCAAAATGAAAGATTCCTCTGTCTTGTGAATTGAAATGCTTTTTGCAAGACAGAAAGACAGTTTTCAATGTGTTAGAATTCCTATGCACATAAACTTGTGTTAGAGCCTCAATGCTCAGGTTTGTCAGTTCACAGCATTCTGAGATCACTAATGCTGAAATAGTGTTTCTGTTGAAATGAAGTGGAAACAAGCCCAAATATGCTAAAAACCATCTCTCTCAGTTAGAGAACGTTGCTTCATTCCATGTTAAATAGAAATCTTGCCAAAATGAAAGATTCCTCTGTCTTGTGATTAGAAAGGCTTTTTGCAATACAGAAAGACAGTTTTCAATGTGTTAGAATTCCTATGCACATAAACTTGTGTTAGAGCCTCAATGCTCAGGTGTGTCAGTTCACAGCATTCTGAGATCACTAATGCTGAAATAGTGTTTCTGTGGAAATGAAGTGGAAACAAGCCCAAATATGCTAAAAACCATCTCTCTCAGTTAGAGAATTTTGCTTCATTCCATGTTAAATACAAATCTTGCCAAAATGAAAGATTCCTCTACCTTGTGAAGTGAAATGCTTTTTGCAAGACAGAAAGACAGTTTTCAAAGTGTTAGAATTCCTATGCACATAAACTTGTGTTAGAGCCTCAATGCTCAGGTTTGTCAGTTCACAGCATTCTGAGATCACTAATGCTGAAATAGTGTTTCTGTTGAAATGAAGTGGAAACAAGCCCAAATATGCTAAAAACCATCTCTTTCATTTAGAGAATGTTGCTTCATTCCATGTTAAATACAAATCTTGCCAAAATGAAAGATTCCTCTGTCTTGTGATTAGAAAGGCTTTTTGCAAGACAGAAAGACAGTTTTCAATGTGTTAGAATTCCTATGCACATAAACTTGTGTTAGAGCCTCAATGCTCAGGTGTGTCAGTTCACAGCATTCTGAGATCACTAATGCTGAAATAGTGTTTCTGTGGAAATGAAGTGGAAACAAGCCCAAATATGCTAAAAACCATCTCTCTCAGTTAGAGAATGTTGCTTCATTCCATGTTAAATACAAATCTTGCCAAAATGAAAGATTCCTCTACCTTGTGAAGTGAAATGCTTTTTGCAAGACAGAAAGACAGTTTTCAAAGTGTTAGAATTCCTATGCACATAAACTTGTGTTAGAGCCTCAATGCTCAGGTTTGTCAGTTCACAGCATTCTGAGATCACTAATGCTGAAATAGTGTTTCTGTTGAAATGAAGTGGAAACAAGCCCAAATATGCTAAAAACCATCTCTTTCAGTTAGAGAATGTTGCTTCATTCCATGTTAAATACAAATCTTGCCAAAATGAAAGATTCCTCTGTCTTGTGAATTGAAATTCTTTTTGCAAGACAGAAAGACAGTTTTCAATGTGTTAGAATTCCTATGCACATAAACTTGTGTTAGAGCCTCAATGCTCAGGTTTGTCAGTTCACAGCATTCTGAGATCACTAATGCTGAAATAGTGTTTCTGTTGAAATGAAGTGGAAACAAGCCCAAATATGCTAAAAACCATCTCTCTCAGTTAGAGAATGTTGCTTCATTCCATGTTAAATACAAATCTTGCCAAAATGAAAGATTCTTCTGTCTTGTGATTAGAAAGGCTTTTTGCAATACAGAAAGACAGTTTTCAATGTTTTAGAATTCCTATGCACATAAACTTGTGTTAGAGCCTCAATGCTCAGGTGTGTCAGTTCACAGCATTCTGAGATCACTAATGCTGAAATAGTGTTTCTGTGGAAATGAAGTGGAAACAAGCCCAAATATGCTAAAAACCATCTCTCTCAGTTAGAGAATGTTGCTTCATTCCATGTTAAATACAAATCTTGCCAAAATGAAAGATTCCTCTACCTTGTGAAGTGAAATGCTTTTTGCAAGACAGAAAGACAGTTTTCAAAGTGTTAGAATTCCTATGCACATAAACTTGTGTTAGAGCCTCAATGCTCAGGTTTGTCAGTTCACAGCATTCTGAGATCACTAATGCTGAAATAGTGTTTCTGTTGAAATGAAGTGGAAACAAGCCCAAATATGCTAAAAACCATCTCTTTCAGTTAGAGAATGTTGCTTCATTCCATGTTAAATACAAATCTTGCCAAAATGAAAGATTCCTCTGTCTTGTGAATTGAAATTCTTTTTGCAAGACAGAAAGACAGTTTTCAATGTGTTAGAATTCCTATGCACATAAACTTGTGTTAGAGCCTCAATGCTCAGGTTTGTCAGTTCACAGCATTCTGAGATCACTAATGCTGAAACAGTGTTTCTGTTGAAATGAAGTGGAAACAAGCCCAAATATGCTAAAAACCATCTCTCTCAGTTAGAGAACGTTGCTTCATTCCATGTTAAATACAAATCTTGCCAAAATGAAAGATTCCTCTGTCTTGTGATTAGAAAAGCGTTTTGCAATACAGAAAGACAGTTTTCAATGTGTTAGAATTCCTATGCACATAAACTTGTGTTAGAGCCTCAATGCTCAGGTGTGTCAGTTCACAGCATTCTGAGATCAATAATGCTGAAATAGTGTTTCTGTGGAAATGAAGTGGAAACAAGCCCAAATATGCTAAAAACCATCTCTCTCAGTTAGAGAATGTTGCTTCATTCCATGTTAAATACAAATCTTGCCAAAATGAAAGATTCCTCTGTCTTGTGAATTGAAATGCTTTTTGCAAGACAGAAAGACAGTTTTCAAAGTGTTAGAATTCCTATGCACATAAACTTGTGTTAGAGCCTCAATGCTCAGGTTTGTCAGTTCACAGCATTCTGAGATCACTAATGCTGAAATAGTGTTTCTGTTGAAATGAAGTGGAAACAAGCCCAACTATGCTAAAAACCATCTCTCTCAGTTAGAGAATGTTGCTTCATTCCATGTTAAATACAAATCTTGCCAAAATGATAGATGACTCTGTCTTGTGATTAGAAATACTTTTTGCAAGACAGAAAGACAGTTTTCAATGTGTTAGAATTCCTATGCACATAAACTTGTGTTAGAGCCTCAATGCTCAGGTTTGTCAGTTCACAGCATTCTGAGATCACTAATGCTGAAATAGTGTTTCTGTTGAAATGAAGTGGAAACAAGCCCAAATATGCTAAAAACCATCTCTCTCAGTTAGAGAACGTTGCTTCATTCCATGTTAAATACAAATCTTGCCAAAATGAAAGATTCCTCTGTCTTGTGATTAGAAAGGCTTTTTGCAATACAGAAAGACAGTTTTCAATGTCTTAGAATTCCTATGCACATAAACTTGTGTTAGAGCCTCAATGCTCAGGTTTGTCAGTTCACAGCATTCTGAGATCACTAATGCTGAAATAGTGTTTCTGTTTAAATGAATTGGAAACAAGCCCAAATATGCTAAAAACCATCTCTCTCAGTTAGAGAATGTTGCTTCATTCCATGTTAAATACAAATCTTGCCAAAATGAAAGATTCCTCTACCTTGTGAAGTGAAATGCTTTTTGCAAGACAGAAAGACAGTTTTCAAAGTGTTAGAATTCCTATGCACATAAACTTGTGTTAGAGCCTCAATGCTCAGGTTTGTCAGTTCACAGCATTCTGAGATCACTAATGCTGAAATAGTGTTTCTGTTGAAATGAAGTGGAAACAAGCCCAAATATGCTAAAAACCATCTCTTTCAGTTAGAGAATGTTGCTTCATTCCATGTTAAATACAAATCTTGCCAAAATGAAAGATTCCTCTGTCTTGTGAATTGAAATGCTTTTTGCAAGACAGAAAGACAGTTTTCAATGTGTTAGAATTCCTATGCACATAAACTTGTGTTAGAGCCTCAATGCTCAGGTTTGTCAGTTCACAGCATTCTGAGATCACTAATGCTGAAACAGTGTTTCTGTTGAAATGAAGTGGAAACAAGCCCAAATATGCTAAAAACCATCTCTCTCAGTTAGAGAACGTTGCTTCATTCCATGTTAAATACAAATCTTGCCAAAATGAAAGATTCCTCTGTCTTGTGATTAGAAAAGCGTTTTGCAATACAGAAAGACAGTTTTCAATGTGTTAGAATTCCTATGCACATAAACTTGTGTTAGAGCCTCAATGCTCAGGTGTGTCAGTTCACAGCATTCTGAGATCAATAATGCTGAAATAGTGTTTCTGTGGAAATGAAGTGGAAACAAGCCCAAATATGCTAAAAACCATCTCTCTCAGTTAGAGAATGTTGCTTCATTCCATGTTAAATACAAATCTTGCCAAAATGAAAGATTCCTCTGTCTTGTGAATTGAAATGCTTTTTGCAAGACAGAAAGACAGTTTTCAAAGTGTTAGAATTCCTATGCACATAAACTTGTGTTAGAGCCTCAATGCTCAGGTTTGTCAGTTCACAGCATTCTGAGATCACTAATGCTGAAATAGTGTTTCTGTTGAAATGAAGTGGAAACAAGCCCAACTATGCTAAAAACCATCTCTCTCAGTTAGAGAATGTTGCTTCATTCCATGTTAAATACAAATCTTGCCAAAATGATAGATGACTCTGTCTTGTGATTAGAAATACTTTTTGCAAGACAGAAAGACAGTTTTCAATGTGTTAGAATTCCTATGCACATAAACTTGTGTTAGAGCCTCAATGCTCAGGTTTGTCAGTTCACAGCATTCTGAGATCACTAATGCTGAAATAGTGTTTCTGTTGAAATGAAGTGGAAACAAGCCCAAATATGCTAAAAACCATCTCTCTCAGTTAGAGAACGTTGCTTCATTCCATGTTAAATACAAATCTTGCCAAAATGAAAGATTCCTCTGTCTTGTGATTAGAAAGGCTTTTTGCAATACAGAAAGACAGTTTTCAATGTCTTAGAATTCCTATGCACATAAACTTGTGTTAGAGCCTCAATGCTCAGGTTTGTCAGTTCACAGCATTCTGAGATCACTAATGCTGAAATAGTGTTTCTGTTTAAATGAATTGGAAACAAGCCCAAATATGCTAAAAACCATCTCTCTCAGTTAGAGAACGTTGCTTCATTCCATGTTAAATACAAATCTTGCCAAAATGAAAGATTCCTCTGTCTTGTGATTAGAAAGGCTTTTTGCAAGACAGAAAGACAGTTTTCAATGTGTTAGAATTCCTATGCACATAAACTTGTGTTAGAGCCTCAATGCTCAGGTTTGTCAGTTCACAGCATTCTGAGATCACTAATGCTGAAATAGTGTTTCTGTTGAAATGAATTGGAAACAAGCCCAAATATGCTAAAAACCATATCTCTCAGTTAGAGAACGTTGCTTCATTCCATGTAAAATACAAATCTTGCCAAAATGAAAGATTCCTCTGTCTTGTGATTAGAAAGGCTTTTTGCAATACAGAAAGACAGTTTTCAATGTTTTAGAATTCCTATGCACATAAACTTGTGTTAGAGCCTCAATGCTCAGGTTTGTCAGTTCACAGCATTCTGAGATCACTAATGCTGAAATAGTGTTTCTGTTGAAATGAAGTGGAAACAAGCCCAAATATGCTAAAAACCATCTCTCTCAGTTAGAGAATGTTGCTTCATTCCATGTTAAATACAAATCTTGCCAAAATGATAGATGACTCTGTCTTGTGATTAGAAATGCTTTTTGCAAGACAGAAAGACAGTTTTCAATGTGTTAGAATTCCTATGCACATGAACTTGTGTTAGAGCCTCAATGCTCAGGTTTGTCAGTTCACAGCATTCTGAGATCACTAATGCTGAAATAGTGTTTCTGTTGAAATGAAGTGGAAACAAGCCCAAATATGCTAAAAACCATCTCTCTCAGTTAGAGAATGTTGCTTCATTCCATGTTAAATACAAATCTTGCCAAAACGATAGATGACTCTATCTTGGGATTATGAATGCTTTTTGCAAGACAGAAAGACAGTTTTCAATGTGTTAGAATTCCTATGCACATAAACTTGTGTTAGAGCCTCAATGCTCAGGTTTGTCAGTTCACAGCATTCTGAGATCACTAATGCTGAAATAGTGTTTCTGTTGAAATGAAGTGGAAACAAGTCCAAATATGCTAAAAACCATCTCTCTCAGTTAGAGAATGTTGCTTCATTCCATGTTAAATACAAATCTTGCCAAAATGAAAGATTCCTCTGTCTTGTGAATTGAAATGCTTTTTGCAAGACAGAAAGACAGTTTTCAATGTGTTAGAATTCCTATGCACATAAACTTGTGTTAGAGCCTCAATGCTCAGGTTTGTCAGTTCACAGCATTCTGAGATCACTAATGCTGAAATAGTGTTTCTGTTGAAATGAAGTGGAAACAAGTCCAAATATGCTAAAAACCATCTCTCTCAGTTAGAGAATGTTGCTTCATTCCATGTTAAATACAAATCTTGCCAAAATGAAAGATTCCTCTGTCTTGTGAATTGAAATGCTTTTTGCAAGACAGAAAGACAGTTTTCAATGTGTTAGAATTCCTATGCACATAAACTTGTGTTAGAGCCTCAATGCTCAGGTTTGTCAGTTCACAGCATTCTGAGATCACTAATGCTGAAATAGTGTTTCTGTTGAAATGAAGTGGAAACAAGCCCAAATATGCTAAAAACCATCTCTCTCAGTTAGAGAACGTTGCTTCATTCCATGTTAAATAGAAATCTTGCCAAAATGAAAGATTCCTCTGTCTTGTGATTAGAAAGGCTTTTTGCAATACAGAAAGACAGTTTTCAATGTGTTAGAATTCCTATGCACATAAACTTGTGTTAGAGCCTCAATGCTCAGGTGTGTCAGTTCACAGCATTCTGAGATCACTAATGCTGAAATAGTGTTTCTGTGGAAATGAAGTGGAAACAAGCCCAAATATGCTAAAAACCATCTCTCTCAGTTAGAGAATTTTGCTTCATTCCATGTTAAATACAAATCTTGCCAAAATGAAAGATTCCTCTACCTTGTGAAGTGAAATGCTTTTTGCAAGACAGAAAGACAGTTTTCAAAGTGTTAGAATTCCTATGCACATAAACTTGTGTTAGAGCCTCAATGCTCAGGTTTGTCAGTTCACAGCATTCTGAGATCACTAATGCTGAAATAGTGTTTCTGTTGAAATGAAGTGGAAACAAGCCCAAATATGCTAAAAACCATCTCTTTCATTTAGAGAATGTTGCTTCATTCCATGTTAAATACAAATCTTGCCAAAATGAAAGATTCCTCTGTCTTGTGATTAGAAAGGCTTTTTGCAAGACAGAAAGAAAGTTTTCAATGTGTTAGAATTCCTATGCACATAAACTTGTGTTAGAGCCTCAATGCTCAGGTTTGTCAGTTCACAGCATTCTGAGATCACTAATGCTGAAATAGTGTTTCTGTTGAAATGAAGTGGAAACAAGCCCAAATATGCTAAAAACCATCTCTTTCATTTAGAGAATGTTGCTTCATTCCATGTTAAATACAAATCTTGCCAAAATGAAAGATTCCTCTGTCTTGTGATTAGAAAGGCTTTTTGCAAGACAGAAAGAAAGTTTTCAATGTGTTAGAATTCCTATGCACATAAACTTGTGTTAGAGCCTCAATGCTCAGGTTTGTCAGTTCACAGCATTCTGAGATCACTAATGCTGAAATAGTGTTTCTGTTGAAATGAAGTGGAAACAAGCCCAAATATGCTAAAAACCATCTCTCTCAGTTAGAGAATGTTGCTTCATTCCATGTTAAATACAAATCTTGCCAAAATGATAGATGACTCTATCTTGTGATTAGAAATGCTTTTTGCAAGACAGAAAGACAGTTTTCAATGTGTTAGTATTCCTATGCACATAAACTTGTTTTAGAGCCTCAATGCTCAGGTTTGTCAGTTCACAGCATTCTGAGATCACTAATGCTGAAATAGTGTTTCTGTTGAAATGAAGTGGAAACAAGGCCAAATATGCTAAAAACCATCTCTCTCAGTTAGAGAATGTTGCTTCATTCCATGTTAAATACAAATCTTGTCAAAATGATAAATGACTCTGTCTTGTGAATAGACATGCTTTTTGCAATACAGAAAGACAGTTTTCAATGTGTTAGAATTCCTATGCACATAAACTTGTGTTAGAGCCTCAATGCTAAGGTTTGTCAGTTCACAGCATTCTGAGATCACCAATGCTGAAATAGTGTTTCTGTTGAAATGAAGTGTTGTTTCATTCAATGTTAAATAGAAATCTTGCCAAAATGAAAGATTCCTCTGTCTTGTGAATTGAAATGCTTTTTGCAAGACAGAAAGACAGTTTTCAATGTGTTAGAATTCCTATGCACATAAACTTGTGTTAGAGCCTCAATGCTCAGGTTTGTCAGTTCACAGCATTCTGAGATCACTAATGCTGAAATAGTGTTTCTGTTGAAATGAAGTGGAAACAAGCCCAAATATGCTAAAAACCATCTCTTTCATTTAGAAAATGTTGCTTCATTCCATGTTAAATACAAATCTTGCCAAAATGAAAGATTCCTCTGTCTTGTGATTAGAAAGGCTTTTTGCAAGACAGAAAGAAAGTTTTCAATGTGTTAGAATTCCTATGCACATAAACTTGTGTTAGAGCCTCAATGCTCAGGTTTGTCAGTTCACAGCATTCTGAGATCACTAATGCTGAAATAGTGTTTCTGTTGAAATGAAGTGGAAACAAGCCCAAATATGCTAAAAACCATCTCTTTCATTTAGAGAATGTTGCTTCATTCCATGTTAAATACAAATCTTGCCAAAATGAAAGATTCCTCTGTCTTGTGATTAGAAAGGCTTTTTGCAAGACAGAAAGAAAGTTTTCAATGTGTTAGAATTCCTATGCACATAAACTTGTGTTAGAGCCTCAATGCTCAGGTTTGTCAGTTCACAGCATTCTGAGATCACTAATGCTGAAATAGTGTTTCTGTTGAAATGAAGTGGAAACAAGCCCAAATATGCTAAAAACCATCTCTCTCAGTTAGAGAATGTTGCTTCATTCCATGTTAAATACAAATCTTGCCAAAATGATAGATGACTCTATCTTGTGATTAGAAATGCTTTTTGCAAGACAGAAAGACAGTTTTCAATGTGTTAGTATTCCTATGCACATAAACTTGTTTTAGAGCCTCAATGCTCAGGTTTGTCAGTTCACAGCATTCTGAGATCACTAATGCTGAAATAGTGTTTCTGTTGAAATGAAGTGGAAACAAGGCCAAATATGCTAAAAACCATCTCTCTCAGTTAGAGAATGTTGCTTCATTCCATGTTAAATACAAATCTTGCCAAAATGATAAATGACTCTGTCTTGTGAATAGACATGCTTTTTGCAATACAGAAAGACAGTTTTCAATGTGTTAGAATTCCTATGCACATAAACTTGTGTTAGAGCCTCAATGCTAAGGTTTGTCAGTTCACAGCATTCTGAGATCACCAATGCTGAAATAGTGTTTCTGTTGAAATGAAGTGTTGTTTCATTCAATGTTAAATACAAATCTTGCCAAAATGAAAGATTCCTCTGTCTTGTGAATTGAAATGCTTTTTGCAAGACAGAAAGACAGTTTTCAATGTGTTAGAAATCCTATGCACATAAACTTGTGTTAGAGCCTCAATGCTCAGGTTTGTCAGTTCACAGCATTCTGAGATCACTAATGCTGAAATAGTGTTTCTGTTGAAATGAAGTGGAAACAAGCCCAAATATGCTAAAAACCATCTCTCTCAGTTAGAGAACGTTGCTTCATTCCATGTTAAATACAAATCTTGCCAAAATGAAAGATTCCTCTGTCTTGTGATTAGAAAGGCTTTTTGCAATACAGAAAGACAGTTTTCAATGTTTTAGAATTCCTATGCACATAAACTTGTGTTAGAGCCTCAATGCTCAGGTTTGTCAGTTCACAGCATTCTGAGATCACTAATGCTGAAATAGTGTTTCTGTTGAAATGAAGTGGAAACAAGCCCAAATATGCTAAAAACCATCTCTCTCAGTTAGAGAATGTTGCTTCATTCCATGTTAAATACAAATCTTGCCAAAATGATAGATGACTCTGTCTTGTGATTAGAAATGCTTTTTGCAAGACAGAAAGACAGTTTTCAATGTGTTAGAATTCCTATGCACATGAACTTGTGTTAGAGCCTCAATGCTCAGGTTTGTCAGTTCACAGCATTCTGAGATCACTAATGCTGAAATAGTGTTTCTGTTGAAATGAAGTGGAAACAAGCCCAAATATGCTAAAAACCATCTCTCTCAGTTAGAGAATGTTGCTTCATTCCATGTTAAATACAAATCTTGCCAAAATGATAGATGACTCTATCTTGGGATTATGAATGCTTTTTGCAAGACAGAAAGACAGTTTTCAATGTGTTAGAATTCCTATGCACATAAACTTGTGTTAGAGCCTCAATGCTCAGGTGTGTCAGTTCACAGCATTCTGAGATCACTAATGCTGAAATAGTGTTTCTGTTGAAATGAAGTGGAAACAAGCCCAAATATGCTAAAAACCATCTCTTTCAGTTAGAGAATGTTGCTTCATTCCATGTTAAATACAAATCTTGCCAAAATGAAAGATTCCTCTGTCTTGTGAATTGAAATGCTTTTTGCAAGACAGAAAGACAGTTTTCAATGTGTTAGAATTCCTATGCACATAAATGTGGTTTTATTAAAAAAGTTCGGGAGAAGCACGATCAGAAAATCATCCAATTTGGCACAGGTGCATCTCGTTTAGCTAATCATCTTAAATAGCACGCAAGCGTATATATATCCAGTCTTCCTACCTACTGTCCCACGACAGTTTTTCGGCAACCCTCCTCCACCCCAACTCCTCACTTCTAATCTATTTATCCCAAATTAGGGATAGGGGGAGTTATTTAGGTTCGGGCTATGCTCCGGGACCGGACCCCTCCCCCAGGACAGCACGCCAAAATATGCCTACTATTTGCCTTCAGATTAGATGTAAGGGTGAACTCGTGAAACTTGTGTTAGAGCCTCAATGCTCAGGTTTGTCAGTTCACAGAATTCTGAGATCACTAATGCTGAAATAGTGTTTCTGTTGAAATGAAGTGGAAACAAGCCCAAATATGCTAAAAACCATCTCTCTCAGTTAGAGAACGTTGCTTCATTCCATGTTAAATATAAATCTAGCCAAAATGAAAGATTCCTCTGTCTTGTGATTAGAAAGGCTTTTTGCAATACAGAAAGACAGTTTTCAATGTGTTAGAATTCCTATGCACATAAACTTGTGTTAGAGCCTCAATGCTCAGGTGTGTCAGTTCACAGCATTCTGAGATCACTAATGCTGAAATAGTGTTTCTGTGGAAATGAAGTGGAAACAAGCCCAAATATGCTAAAAACCATCTCTCTCAGTTAGAGAATGTTGCTTCATTCCATGTTAAATACAAATCTTGCCAAAACGATAGATGACTCTATTTTGTGATTATAAATGCTTTTTGCAAGACAGAAAGACAGTTTTCAATGTGTTAGAATTCCTATGCACATAAACTTGTGTTAGAGCCTCAATGCTCAGGTTTGTCAGTTCACAGCATTCTGAGATCACTAATGCTGAAATAGTGTTTCTGTTGAAATGAAGTGGAAACAAGTCCAAATATGCTAAAAACCATCTCTCTCAGTTAGAGAATGTTGCTTCATTCCATGTTAAATACAAATCTTGCCAAAATGAAAGATTCCTCTGTCTTGTGAATTGAAATGCTTTTTGCAAGACAGAAAGACAGTTTTCAATGTGTTAGAATTCCTATGCACATAAACTTGTGTTAGAGCCTCAATGCTCAGGTTTGTCAGTTCACAGCATTCTGAGATCACTAATGCTGAAATAGTGTTTCTGTTGAAATGAAGTGGAAACAAGTCCAAATATGCTAAAAACCATCTCTCTCAGTTAGAGAATGTTGCTTCATTCCATGTTAAATACAAATCTTGCCAAAATGAAAGATTCCTCTGTCTTGTGAATTGAAATGCTTTTTGCAAGACAGAAAGACAGTTTTCAATGTGTTAGAATTCCTATGCACATAAACTTGTGTTAGAGCCTCAATGCTCAGGTTTGTCAGTTCACAGCATTCTGAGATCACTAATGCTGAAATAGTGTTTCTGTTGAAATGAAGTGGAAACAAGCCCAAATATGCTAAAAACCATCTCTCTCAGTTAGAGAACGTTGCTTCATTCCATGTTAAATAGAAATCTTGCCAAAATGAAAGATTCCTCTGTCTTGTGATTAGAAAGGCTTTTTGCAATACAGAAAGACAGTTTTCAATGTGTTAGAATTCCTATGCACATAAACTTGTGTTAGAGCCTCAATGCTCAGGTGTGTCAGTTCACAGCATTCTGAGATCACTAATGCTGAAATAGTGTTTCTGTGGAAATGAAGTGGAAACAAGCCCAAATATGCTAAAAACCATCTCTCTCAGTTAGAGAATTTTGCTTCATTCCATGTTAAATACAAATCTTGCCAAAATGAAAGATTCCTCTACCTTGTGAAGTGAAATGCTTTTTGCAAGACAGAAAGACAGTTTTCAAAGTGTTAGAATTCCTATGCACATAAACTTGTGTTAGAGCCTCAATGCTCAGGTTTGTCAGTTCACAGCATTCTGAGATCACTAATGCTGAAATAGTGTTTCTGTTGAAATGAAGTGGAAACAAGCCCAAATATGCTAAAAACCATCTCTTTCATTTAGAGAATGTTGCTTCATTCCATGTTAAATACAAATCTTGCCAAAATGAAAGATTCCTCTGTCTTGTGATTAGAAAGGCTTTTTGCAAGACAGAAAGAAAGTTTTCAATGTGTTTGAATTCCTATGCACATAAACTTGTGTTAGAGCCTCAATGCTCAGGTTTGTCAGTTCACAGCATTCTGAGATCACTAATGCTGAAATAGTGTTTCTGTTGAAATGAAGTGGAAACAAGCCCAAATATGCTAAAAACCATCTCTTTCATTTAGAGAATGTTGCTTCATTCCATGTTAATTACAAATCTTGCCAAAATGAAAGATTCCTCTGTCTTGTGATTAGAAAGGCTTTTTGCAAGACAGAAAGAAAGTTTTCAATGTGTTAGAATTCCTATGCACATAAACTTGTGTTAGAGCCTCAATGCTCAGGTTTGTCAGTTCACAGCATTCTGAGATCACTAATGCTGAAATAGTGTTTCTGTTGAAATGAAGTGGAAACAAGCCCAAAAATGCTAAAAACCATCTCTCTCAGTTAGAGAATGTTGCTTCATTCCATGTTAAATACAAATCTTGCCAAAATGATAGATGACTCTATCTTGTGATTATAAATGCTTTTTGCAAGACAGAAAGACAGTTTGCAATGTGTTAGAATTCCTATGCACATAAACTTGTGTTAGAGCCTCAATGCTCAGGTTTGTCAGTTCACAGCATTCTGAGATCACTAATGCTGAAATAGTGTTTCTGTTGAAATGAAGTGGAAACAAGTCCAAATATGCTAAAAACCATCTCTCTCAGTTAGAGAATGTTGCTTCATTCCATGTTAAATACAAATCTTGCCAAAATGATAGATGACTCTGTCTTGTGATTAGAAATGCTTTTTGCAAGACAGAAAGACAGTTTTCAATGTGTTAGTATTCCTATGCACATAAACTTGTTTTAGAGCCTCAATGCTCAGGTTTGTCAGTTCACAGCATTCTGAGATCACTAATGCTGAAATAGTGTTTCTGTTGAAATGAAGTGGAAACAAGGCCAAATATGCTAAAAACCATCTCTCTCAGTTAGAGAATGTTGCTTCATTCCATGTTAAATACAAATCTTGCCAAAATGATAAATGACTCTGTCTTGTGAATAGACATGCTTTTTGCAATACAGAAAGACAGTTTTCAATGTGTTAGAATTCCTATGCACATAAACTTGTGTTAGAGCCTCAATGCTAAGGTTTGTCAGTTCACAGCATTCTGAGATCACCAATGCTGAAATAGTGTTTCTGTTGAAATGAAGTGTTGTTTCATTCAATGTTAAATACAAATCTTGCCAAAATGAAAGATTCCTCTGTCTTGTGAATTGAAATGCTTTTTGCAAGACAGAAAGACAGTTTTCAATGTGTTAGAATTCCTATGCACATAAACTTGTGTTAGAGCCTCAATGCTCAGGTTTGTCAGTTCACAGCATTCTGAGATCACTAATGCTGAAATAGTGTTTCTGTTGAAATGAAGTGGAAACAAGCCCAAATATGCTAAAAACCATCTCTCTCAGTTAGAGAACGTTGCTTCATTCCATGTTAAATACAAATCTTGCCAAAATGAAAGATTCCTCTGTCTTGTGATTAGAAAGGCTTTTTGCAATACAGAAAGACAGTTTTCAATGTGTTAGAATTCCTATGCACATAAACTTGTGTTAGAACCTCAATGCTCAGGTTTGTCAGTTCACAGCATTCTGAGATCACTAATGCTGAAATAGTGTTTCTGTTGAAATGAAGTGGAAACAAGTCCAAATATGCTAAAAACCATCTCTCTCAGTTAGAGAATGTTGCTTCATTCCATGTTAAATACAAATCTTGCCAAAATTATAGATGACTCTGTCTTGTGATTAGAAATGCTTTTTGCAAGACAGAAAGACAGTTTTCAATGTGTTAGTATTTCTATGCACATAAACTTGTTTTAGAGCCTCAATGCTCAGGTTTGTCAGTTCACAGCATTCTGAGATCACTAATGCTGAAATAGTGTTTCTGTTGAAATGAAGTGGAAACAAGGCCAAATATGCTAAAAACCATCTCTCTCAGTTAGAGAATGTTGCTTCATTCCATGTTAAATCCAAATCTTGCCAAAATGATAGATGACTCTGTCTTGTGAATAGAAATGCTTTTTGCAAGACAGAAAGACAGTTTTCAATGTCTTAGAATTCCTATGCGCATAAACTTGTGTTAGAGCCTCAATGCTCAGGTTTGTCAGTTCACAGCATTCTGAGATCACTAATGCTGAAATAGTGTTTCTGTTTAAATGAATTGGAAACAAGCCCAAATATGCTAAAAACCATCTCTCTCAGTTAGAGAACGTTACTTCATTCCATGTTAAATACAAATCTTGCCAAAATGAAAGATTCCTCTGTCTTGTGATTAGAAAGGCTTTTTGCAAGACAGAAAGACAGTTTTCAATGTGTTAGAATTCCTATGCACATAAACTTGTGTTAGAGCCTCAATGCTCAGGTTTGTCAGTTCACAGCATTCTGAGATCACTAATGCTGAAATAGTGTTTCTGTTGAAATGAAGTGGAAACAAGCCCAAATATGCTAAAAACCATCTCTCTCAGTTAGAGAATGTTGCTTCATTCCATGTTAAATACAAATCTTGCCAAAATGATAGATGACTCTGTCTTGTGATTAGAAATGCTTTTTGCAAGACAGAAAGACAGTTTTCAATGTGTTAGAATTCCTATGCACATAAACTTGTGTTAGAGCCTCAATGCTCAGGTTTGTCAGTTCACAGCATTCTGAGATCACTAATGCTGAAATAGTGTTTCTGTTGAAATGAAGTGGAAACAAGCCCAAATATGCTAAAAACCATCTCTCTCAGTTAGAGAATGTTGCTTCATTCCATGTTAAATACAAATCTTGCCAAAATGATAGATGACTCTGTCTTGTGAATAGAAATGCTTTTTGCAATACAGAAAGACAGTTTTCAATGTGTTAGAATTCCTATGCACATAAACTTGTGTTAGAGCCTCAATGCTCAGGTGTGTCAGTTCACAGCATTCTGAGATCACTAATGCTGAAATAGTGTTTCTGTGGAAATGAAGTGGAAACAAGCCCATATATGCTAAAAACCATCTCTCTCAATTAGAGAATGTTGCTTCATTCCATGTTAAATACAAATCTTGCCAAAATGAAAGATTCCTCTGTCTTGTGAATTGAAATGCTTTTTGCAAGACAGAAAGACAGTTTTCAATGTGTTAGAATTCCTATGCACATAAACTTGTGTTAGAGCCTCAATGCTCAGGTTTGTCAGTTCACAGCATTCTGAGATCACTAATGCTGAAATAGTGTTTCTGTTGAAATGAAGTGGAAACAAGCCCAAATATGCTAAAAACCATCTCTCTCAGTTAGAGAATGTTGCTTCATTCCATGTTAAATACAAATCTTGCCAAAATGAAAGATTCCTCTACCTTGTGAAGTGAAATGCTTTTTGCAAGACAGAAAGACAGTTTTCAAAGTGTTAGAATTCCTATGCACATAAACTTGTGTTAGAGCCTCAATGCTCAGGTTTGTCAGTTCACAGCATTCTGAGATCACTAATGCTGAAATAGTGTTTCTGTTGAAATGAAGTGGAAACAAGCCCAAATATGCTAAAAACCATCTCTCTCAGTTAGAGAATGTTGCTTCATTCCATGTTAAATACAAATCTTGCCAAAATGATAGATGACTCTATCTTGTGATTATAAATGCTTTTTGCAAGACAGAAAGACAGTTTTCAATGTGTTAGAATTCCTATGCACATAAACTTGTGTTAGAGCCTCAATGCTCAGGTTTGTCAGTTCACAGCATTCTGAGATCACTAATGCTGAAATAGTGTTTCTGTTGAAATGAAGTGGAAACAAGCCCAAATATGCTAAAAACCATCTCTCTCAGTTAGAGAATGTTGCTTCATTCCATGTTAAATACAAATCTTGCCAAAATGATAGATGACTCTATCTTGTGATTATAAATGCTTTTTGCAAGACAGAAAGACAGTTTTCAATGTGTTAGAATTCCTATGCACATAAACTTGTGTTAGAGCCTCAATGCTCAGGTTTGTCAGTTCACAGCATTCTGAGATCACTAATGCTGAAATAGTGTTTCTGTTGAAATGAATTGGAAACAAGCCCAAATATTCTAAAAACCATCTCTCTCAGTAAGAGAACGTTGCTTCATTCCATGTTAAATACAAATCTTGCCAAAATGAAAGATTCTTCTGTCTTGTGATTAGAAAGGCTTTTTGCAATACAGAAAGACAGTTTTCAATGTTTTAGAATTCCTATGCACATAAACTTGTTTTAGAGCCTCAATGCTCAGGTGTGTCAGTTCACAGCATTCTGAGATCACTAATGCTGAAATAGTGTTTCTGTGGAAATGAAGTGGAAACAAGCCCAAATATGCTAAAAACCATCTCTCTCAGTTAGAGAATGTTGCTTCATTCCATGTTAAATACAAATCTTGCCAAAATGAAAGATTCCTCTACCTTGTGAAGTGAAATGCTTTTTTGCAAGACAGAAAGACAGTTTTCAAAGTGTTAGAATTCCTATGCACATAAACTTGTGTTAGAGCCTCAATGCTCAGGTTTGTCAGTTCACAGCATTCTGAGATCACTAATGCTGAAATAGTGTTTCTGTTGAAATGAAGTGGAAACAAGCCCAAATATGCTAAAAACCATCTCTCTCAGTTAGAGAATGTTGCTTCATTCCATGTTAAATACAAATCTTGCCAAAATGATAGATGACTCTATCTTGTGATTATAAATGCTTTTTGCAAGACAGAAAGACAGTTTTCAATGTGTTAGAATTCCTATGCACATAAACTTGTGTTAGAGCCTCAATGCTCAGGTTTGTCAGTTCACAGCATTCTGAGATCACTAATGCTGAAATAGTGTTTCTGTTGAAATGAAGTGGAAACAAGCCCAAATATGCTAAAAACCATCTCTCTCAGTTAGAGAATGTTGCTTCATTCCATGTTAAATACAAATCTTGCCAAAATGATAGATGACTCTATCTTGTGATTATAAATGCTTTTTGCAAGACAGAAAGACAGTTTTCAATGTGTTAGAATTCCTATGCACATAAACTTGTGTTAGAGCCTCAATGCTCAGGTTTGTCAGTTCACAGCATTCTGAGATCACTAATGCTGAAATAGTGTTTCTGTTGAAATGAATTGGAAACAAGCCCAAATATTCTAAAAACCATCTCTCTCAGTTAGAGAACGTTGCTTCATTCCATGTTAAATACAAATCTTGCCAAAATGAAAGATTCTTCTGTCTTGTGATTAGAAAGGCTTTTTGCAATACAGAAAGACAGTTTTCAATGTTTTAGAATTCCTATGCACATAAACTTGTGTTAGAGCCTCAATGCTCAGGTGTGTCAGTTCACAGCATTCTGAGATCACTAATGCTGAAATAGTGTTTCTGTGGAAATGAAGTGGAAACAAGCCCAAATATGCTAAAACCCATCTCTCTCAGTTAGAGAATGTTGCTTCATTCCATGTTAAATACAAATCTTGCCAAAATGAAAGATTCCTCTGTCTTGTGATTAGAAAGGCTTTTTGCAATACAGAAAGACAGTTTTCAATGTGTTAGAATTCCTATGCACATAAACTTGTGTTAGAGCCTCAATGCTCAGGTTTGTCAGTTCACAGCATTCTGAGATCACTAATGCTGAAATAGTGTTTCTGTTGAAATGAATTGGAAACAAGCCCAAATATGCTAAAAACCATCTCTTTCAGTTAGAGAATGTTGCTTCATTCCATGTTAAATACAAATCTTGCCAAAATGAAAGATTCCTCTGTCTTGTGAATTGAAATGCTTTTTGCAAGACAGAAAGACAGTTTTCAATGTGTTAGAATTCCTATGCACATAAACTTGTGTTAGAGCCTCAATGCTCAGGTTTGTCAGTTCACAGCATTCTGAGATCACTAATGCTGAAATAGTGTTTCTGTTGAAATGAAGTGGAAACAAGCCCAAATATGCTAAAAACCATCTCTCTCAGTTAGAGAACGTTGCTTCATTCCATGTTAAATACAAATCTTGTCAAAATGAAAGATTCCTCTGTCTTGTGATTAGAAAGGCTTTTTGCAATACAGAAAGACAGTTTTCAATGTCTTAGAATTCCTATGCACATAAACTTGTGTTAGAGCCTCAATGCTCAGGTTTGTCAGTTCATAGCATTCTGAGATCACTAATGCTGAAATAGTGTTTCTGTTTAAATGAATTGGAAACAAGCCCATATATGCTAAAAACCATCTCTCTCAGTTAGAGAACGTTGCTTCATTCCATGTTAAATACAAATCTTGCCAAAATGAAAGATTCCTCTGTCTTGTGATTAGAAAGGCTTTTTGCAAGACAGAAAGTCAGTTTTCAATGTGTTAGAATTCCTATGCACATAAACTTGTGTTAGAGCCTCAATGCTCAGGTTTGTCAGTTCACAGCATTCTGAGATCACTAATGCTGAAATAGTGTTTCTGTTGAAATGAATTGGAAACAAGCCCAAATATGCTAAAAACCATCTCTCTCAGTTAGAGAACGTTGCTTCATTCCATGTTAAATACAAATCTTGCCAAAATGATAGATGACTCTAACTTGGGATTATGAATGCTTTTTGCAAGACAGAAAGACAGTTTTCAATGTGTTAGAATTCCTATGCACATAAACTTGTGTTAGAGCCTCAATGCTCAGGTGTGTCAGTTCACAGCATTCTGAGATCACTAATGCTGAAATAGTGTTTCTGTTGAAATGAAGTGGAAACAAGCCCAAATATGCTAAAAACCATCTCTTTCAGTTAGAGAATGTTGCTTCATTCCATGTTAAATACAAATCTTGCCAAAATGAAAGATTCCTCTGTCTTGTGAATTGAAATGCTTTTTGCAAGACAGAAAGACAGTTTTCAATGTGTTAGAATTCCTATGCACATAAATGTGGTTTTATTAAAAAAGTTCGGGAGAAGCACGATCAGATAATCATCCAATTTGGCACAGGTGCATCTCGTTTAGCTAATCATCTTAAATAGCACGCAAGCGTATATATATCCAGTCTTCCTACCTACTGTCCCACGACAGTTTTTCGGCAACCCTCCTCCACCCCAACTCCTCACTTCTAATCTATTTATCCCAAATTAGGGATAGGGGGAGTTATTTAGGTTCGGGCTATGCTCCGGGCCCGGACCCCTCCCCCAGGACAGCACGCCAAAATATGCCTACTATTTGCCTTCAGATTAGATGTAAGGGTGAACTCGTGAAACTTGTGTTAGAGCCTCAATGCTCAGGTTTGTCAGTTCACAGCATTCTGAGATCACTAATGCTGAAATAGTGTTTCTGTTGAAATGAAGTGGAAACAAGCCCAAATATGCTAAAAACCATCTCTCTCAGTTAGAGAACGTTGCTTCATTCCATGTTAAATATAAATCTAGCCAAAATGAAAGATTCCTCTGTCTTGTGATTAGAAAGGCTTTTTGCAATACAGAAAGACAGTTTTCAATGTGTTAGAATTCCTATGCACATAAACTTGTGTTAGAGCCTCAATGCTCAGGTGTGTCAGTTCACAGCATTCTGAGATCACTAATGCTGAAATAGTGTTTCTGTGGAAATGAAGTGGAAACAAGCCCAAATATGCTAAAAACCATCTCTCTCAGTTAGAGAATGTTGCTTCATTCCATGTTAAATACAAATCTTGCCAAAACGATAGATGACTCTATTTTGTGATTATAAATGCTTTTTGCAAGACAGAATGACAGTTTTCAATGTGTTAGAATTCCTATGCACATAAACTTGTGTTAGAGCCTCAATGCTCAGGTTTGTCAGTTCACAGCATTCTGAGATCACTAATGCTGAAATAGTGTTTCTGTTGAAATGAAGTGGAAACAAGTCCAAATATGCTAAAAACCATCTCTCTCAGTTAGAGAATGTTGCTTCATTCCATGTTAAATACAAATCTTGCCAAAATGAAAGATTCCTCTGTCTTGTGAATTGAAATGCTTTTTGCAAGACAGAAAGACAGTTTTCAATGTGTTAGAATTCCTATGCACATAAACTTGTGTTAGAGCCTCAATGCTCAGGTTTGTCAGTTCACAGCATTCTGAGATCACTAATGCTGAAATAGTGTTTCTGTTGAAATGAAGTGGAAACAAGTCCAAATATGCTAAAAACCATCTCTCTCAGTTAGAGAATGTTGCTTCATTCCATGTTAAATACAAATCTTGCCAAAATGAAAGATTCCTCTGTCTTGTGAATTGAAATGCTTTTTGCAAGACAGAAAGACAGTTTTCAATGTGTTAGAATTCCTATGCACATAAACTTGTGTTAGAGCCTCAATGCTCAGGTTTGTCAGTTCACAGCATTCTGAGATCACTAATGCTGAAATAGTGTTTCTGTTGAAATGAAGTGGAAACAAGCCCAAATATGCTAAAAACCATCTCTCTCAGTTAGAGAACGTTGCTTCATTCCATGTTAAATACAAATCTTGCCAAAATGAAAGATTCCTCTGTCTTGTGATTAGAAAGGCTTTTTGCAATACAGAAAGACAGTTTTCAATGTGTTAGAATTCCTATGCACATAAACTTGTGTTAGAGCCTCAATGCTCAGGTGTGTCAGTTCACAGCATTCTGAGATCACTAATGCTGAAATAGTGTTTCTGTGGAAATGAAGTGGAAACAAGCCCAAATATGCTAAAAACCATCTCTCTCAGTTAGAGAATTTTGCTTCATTCCATGTTAAATACAAATCTTGCCAAAATGAAAGATTCCTCTACCTTGTGAAGTGAAATGCTTTTTGCAAGACAGAAAGACAGTTTTCAAAGTGTTAGAATTCCTATGCACATAAACTTGTGTTAGAGCCTCAATGCTCAGGTTTGTCAGTTCACAGCATTCTGAGATCACTAATGCTGAAATAGTGTTTCTGTTGAAATGAAGTGGAAACAAGCCCAAATATGCTAAAAACCATCTCTTTCATTTAGAGAATGTTGCTTCATTCCATGTTAAATACAAATCTTGCCAAAATGAAAGATTCCTCTGTCTTGTGATTAGAAAGGCTTTTTGCAAGACAGAAAGAAAGTTTTCAATGTGTTAGAATTCCTATGCACATAAACTTGTGTTAGAGCCTCAATGCTCAGGTTTGTCAGTTCACAGCATTCTGAGATCACTAATGCTGAAATAGTGTTTCTGTTGAAATGAAGTGGAAACAAGCCCAAATATGCTAAAAACCATCTCTTTCATTTAGAGAATGTTGCTTCATTCCATGTTAAATACAAATCTTGCCAAAATGAAAGATTCCTCTGTCTTGTGATTAGAAAGGCTTTTTGCAAGACAGAAAGAAAGTTTTCAATGTGTTAGAATTCCTATGCACATAAACTTGTGTTAGAGCCTCAATGCTCAGGTTTGTCAGTTCACAGCATTCTGAGATCACTAATGCTGAAATAGTGTTTCTGTTTAAATGAAGTGGAAACAAGCCCAAATATGCTAAAAACCATCTCTTTCATTTAGAGAATGTTGCTTCATTCCATGTTAAATACAAATCTTGCCAAAATGAAAGATTCCTCTGTCTTGTGATTAGAAAGGCTTTTTGCAAGACAGAAAGAAAGTTTTCAATGTGTTAGAATTCCTATGCACATAAACTTGTGTTAGAGCCTCAATGCTCAGGTTTGTCAGTTCACAGCATTCTGAGATCACTAATGCTGAAATAGTGTTTCTGTTGAAATGAAGTGGAAACAAGCCCAAATATGCTAAAAACCATCTCTCTCAGTTAGAGAATGTTGCTTCATTCCATGTTAAATACAAATCTTGACAAAATGATAGATGACTCTATCTTGTGATTATAAATGCTTTTTGCAAGACAGAAAGACAGTTTGCAATGTGTTAGAATTCCTATGCACATAAACTTGTGTTAGAGCCTCAATGCTCAGGTTTGTCAGTTCACAGCATTCTGAGATCACTAATGCTGAAATAGTGTTTCTGTTGAAATGAAGTGGAAACAAGTCCAAATATGCTAAAAACCATCTCTCTCAGTTAGAGAATGTTGCTTCATTCCATGTTAAATACAAATCTTGCCAAAATGATAGATGACTCTGTCTTGTGATTAGAAATGCTTTTTGCAAGACAGAAAGACAGTTTTCAATGTGTTAGTATTCCTATGCACATAAACTTGTTTTAGAGCCTCAATGCTCAGGTTTGTCAGTTCACAGCATTCTGAGATCACTAATGCTGAAATAGTGTTTCTGTTGAAATGAAGTGGAAACAAGGCCAAATATGCTAAAAACCATCTCTCTCAGTTAGAGAATGTTGCTTCATTCCATGTTAAATACAAATCTTGCCAAAATGATAAATGACTCTGTCTTGTGAATAGACATGCTTTTTGCAATACAGAAAGACAGTTTTCAATGTGTTAGAATTCCTATGCACATAAACTTGTGTTAGAGCCTCAATGCTAAGGTTTGTCAGTTCACAGCATTCTGAGATCACCAATGCTGAAATAGTGTTTCTGTTGAAATGAATTGGAAACAAGCCCAAATATGCTAAAAACCATCTCTCTCAGTTAGAGAACGTTGCTTCATTCCATGTTAAATACAAATCTTGCCAAAATGATAGATGACTCTAACTTGGGATTATGAATGCTTTTTGCAAGACAGAAAGACAGTTTTCAATGTGTTAGAATTCCTATGCACATAAACTTGTGTTAGAGCCTCAATGCTCAGGTGTGTCAGTTCACAGCATTCTGAGATCACTAATGCTGAAATAGTGTTTCTGTTGAAATGAAGTGGAAACAAGCCCAAATATGCTAAAAACCATCTCTTTCAGTTAGAGAATGTTGCTTCATTCCATGTTAAATACAAATCTTGCCAAAATGAAAGATTCCTCTGTCTTGTGAATTGAAATGCTTTTTGCAAGACAGAAAGACAGTTTTCAATGTGTTAGAATTCCTATGCACATAAATGTGGTTTTATTAAAAAAGTTCGGGAGAAGCACGATCAGATAATCATCCAATTTGGCACAGGTGCATCTCGTTTAGCTAATCATCTTAAATAGCACGCAAGCGTATATATATCCAGTCTTCCTACCTACTGTCCCACGACAGTTTTTCGGCAACCCTCCTCCACCCCAACTCCTCACTTCTAATCTATTTATCCCAAATTAGGGATAGGGGGAGTTATTTAGGTTCGGGCTATGCTCCGGGCCCGGACCCCTCCCCCAGGACAGCACGCCAAAATATGCCTACTATTTGCCTTCAGATTAGATGTAAGGGTGAACTCGTGAAACTTGTGTTAGAGCCTCAATGCTCAGGTTTGTCAGTTCACAGCATTCTGAGATCACTAATGCTGAAATAGTGTTTCTGTTGAAATGAAGTGGAAACAAGCCCAAATATGCTAAAAACCATCTCTCTCAGTTAGAGAACGTTGCTTCATTCCATGTTAAATATAAATCTAGCCAAAATGAAAGATTCCTCTGTCTTGTGATTAGAAAGGCTTTTTGCAATACAGAAAGACAGTTTTCAATGTGTTAGAATTCCTATGCACATAAACTTGTGTTAGAGCCTCAATGCTCAGGTGTGTCAGTTCACAGCATTCTGAGATCACTAATGCTGAAATAGTGTTTCTGTGGAAATGAAGTGGAAACAAGCCCAAATATGCTAAAAACCATCTCTCTCAGTTAGAGAATGTTGCTTCATTCCATGTTAAATACAAATCTTGCCAAAACGATAGATGACTCTATTTTGTGATTATAAATGCTTTTTGCAAGACAGAATGACAGTTTTCAATGTGTTAGAATTCCTATGCACATAAACTTGTGTTAGAGCCTCAATGCTCAGGTTTGTCAGTTCACAGCATTCTGAGATCACTAATGCTGAAATAGTGTTTCTGTTGAAATGAAGTGGAAACAAGTCCAAATATGCTAAAAACCATCTCTCTCAGTTAGAGAATGTTGCTTCATTCCATGTTAAATACAAATCTTGCCAAAATGAAAGATTCCTCTGTCTTGTGAATTGAAATGCTTTTTGCAAGACAGAAAGACAGTTTTCAATGTGTTAGAATTCCTATGCACATAAACTTGTGTTAGAGCCTCAATGCTCAGGTTTGTCAGTTCACAGCATTCTGAGATCACTAATGCTGAAATAGTGTTTCTGTTGAAATGAAGTGGAAACAAGTCCAAATATGCTAAAAACCATCTCTCTCAGTTAGAGAATGTTGCTTCATTCCATGTTAAATACAAATCTTGCCAAAATGAAAGATTCCTCTGTCTTGTGAATTGAAATGCTTTTTGCAAGACAGAAAGACAGTTTTCAATGTGTTAGAATTCCTATGCACATAAACTTGTGTTAGAGCCTCAATGCTCAGGTTTGTCAGTTCACAGCATTCTGAGATCACTAATGCTGAAATAGTGTTTCTGTTGAAATGAAGTGGAAACAAGCCCAAATATGCTAAAAACCATCTCTCTCAGTTAGAGAACGTTGCTTCATTCCATGTTAAATACAAATCTTGCCAAAATGAAAGATTCCTCTGTCTTGTGATTAGAAAGGCTTTTTGCAATACAGAAAGACAGTTTTCAATGTGTTAGAATTCCTATGCACATAAACTTGTGTTAGAGCCTCAATGCTCAGGTGTGTCAGTTCACAGCATTCTGAGATCACTAATGCTGAAATAGTGTTTCTGTGGAAATGAAGTGGAAACAAGCCCAAATATGCTAAAAACCATCTCTCTCAGTTAGAGAATTTTGCTTCATTCCATGTTAAATACAAATCTTGCCAAAATGAAAGATTCCTCTACCTTGTGAAGTGAAATGCTTTTTGCAAGACAGAAAGACAGTTTTCAAAGTGTTAGAATTCCTATGCACATAAACTTGTGTTAGAGCCTCAATGCTCAGGTTTGTCAGTTCACAGCATTCTGAGATCACTAATGCTGAAATAGTGTTTCTGTTGAAATGAAGTGGAAACAAGCCCAAATATGCTAAAAACCATCTCTTTCATTTAGAGAATGTTGCTTCATTCCATGTTAAATACAAATCTTGCCAAAATGAAAGATTCCTCTGTCTTGTGATTAGAAAGGCTTTTTGCAAGACAGAAAGAAAGTTTTCAATGTGTTAGAATTCCTATGCACATAAACTTGTGTTAGAGCCTCAATGCTCAGGTTTGTCAGTTCACAGCATTCTGAGATCACTAATGCTGAAATAGTGTTTCTGTTGAAATGAAGTGGAAACAAGCCCAAATATGCTAAAAACCATCTCTTTCATTTAGAGAATGTTGCTTCATTCCATGTTAAATACAAATCTTGCCAAAATGAAAGATTCCTCTGTCTTGTGATTAGAAAGGCTTTTTGCAAGACAGAAAGAAAGTTTTCAATGTGTTAGAATTCCTATGCACATAAACTTGTGTTAGAGCCTCAATGCTCAGGTTTGTCAGTTCACAGCATTCTGAGATCACTAATGCTGAAATAGTGTTTCTGTTTAAATGAAGTGGAAACAAGCCCAAATATGCTAAAAACCATCTCTTTCATTTAGAGAATGTTGCTTCATTCCATGTTAAATACAAATCTTGCCAAAATGAAAGATTCCTCTGTCTTGTGATTAGAAAGGCTTTTTGCAAGACAGAAAGAAAGTTTTCAATGTGTTAGAATTCCTATGCACATAAACTTGTGTTAGAGCCTCAATGCTCAGGTTTGTCAGTTCACAGCATTCTGAGATCACTAATGCTGAAATAGTGTTTCTGTTGAAATGAAGTGGAAACAAGCCCAAATATGCTAAAAACCATCTCTCTCAGTTAGAGAATGTTGCTTCATTCCATGTTAAATACAAATCTTGACAAAATGATAGATGACTCTATCTTGTGATTATAAATGCTTTTTGCAAGACAGAAAGACAGTTTGCAATGTGTTAGAATTCCTATGCACATAAACTTGTGTTAGAGCCTCAATGCTCAGGTTTGTCAGTTCACAGCATTCTGAGATCACTAATGCTGAAATAGTGTTTCTGTTGAAATGAAGTGGAAACAAGTCCAAATATGCTAAAAACCATCTCTCTCAGTTAGAGAATGTTGCTTCATTCCATGTTAAATACAAATCTTGCCAAAATGATAGATGACTCTGTCTTGTGATTAGAAATGCTTTTTGCAAGACAGAAAGACAGTTTTCAATGTGTTAGTATTCCTATGCACATAAACTTGTTTTAGAGCCTCAATGCTCAGGTTTGTCAGTTCACAGCATTCTGAGATCACTAATGCTGAAATAGTGTTTCTGTTGAAATGAAGTGGAAACAAGGCCAAATATGCTAAAAACCATCTCTCTCAGTTAGAGAATGTTGCTTCATTCCATGTTAAATACAAATCTTGCCAAAATGATAAATGACTCTGTCTTGTGAATAGACATGCTTTTTGCAATACAGAAAGACAGTTTTCAATGTGTTAGAATTCCTATGCACATAAACTTGTGTTAGAGCCTCAATGCTAAGGTTTGTCAGTTCACAGCATTCTGAGATCACCAATGCTGAAATAGTGTTTCTGTTGAAATGAAGTGTTGTTTCATTCAATGTTAAATACAAATCTTGCCAAAATGAAAGATTCCTCTGTCTTGTGAATTGAAATGCTTTTTGCAAGACAGAAAGACAGTTTTCAATGTGTTAGAATTCCTATGCACATAAACTTGTGTTAGAGCCTCAATGCTCAGGTTTGTCAGTTCACAGCATTCTGAGATCACTAATGCTGAAATAGTGTTTCTGTTGAAATGAATTGGAAACAAGCCCAAATATTCTAAAAACCATCTCTCTCAGTTAGAGAACGTTGCTTCATTCCATGTTAAATACAAATCTTGCCAAAATGAAAGATTCTTCTGTCTTGTGATTAGAAAGGCTTTTTGCAATACAGAAAGACAGTTTTCAATGTTTTAGAATTCCTATGCACATAAACTTGTTTTAGAGCCTCAATGCTCAGGTGTGTCAGTTCACAGCATTCTGAGATCACTAATGCTGAAATAGTGTTTCTGTGGAAATGAAGTGGAAACAAGCCCAAATATGCTAAAAACCATCTCTCTCAGTTAGAGAATGTTGCTTCATTCCATGTTAAATACAAATCTTGCCAAAATGAAAGATTCCTCTACCTTGTGAAGTGAAATGCTTTTTGCAAGACAGAAAGACAGTTTTCAAAGTGTTAGAATTCCTATGCACATAAACTTGTGTTAGAGCCTCAATGCTCAGGTTTGTCAGTTCACAGCATTCTGAGATCACTAATGCTGAAATAGTGTTTCTGTTGAAATGAAGTGGAAACAAGCCCAAATATGCTAAAAACCATCTCTCTCAGTTAGAGAATGTTGCTTCATTCCATGTTAAATACAAATCTTGCCAAAATGATAGATGACTCTATCTTGTGATTATAAATGCTTTTTGCAAGACAGAAAGACAGTTTTCAATGTGTTAGAATTCCTATGCACATAAACTTGTGTTAGAGCCTCAATGCTCAGGTTTGTCAGTTCACAGCATTCTGAGATCACTAATGCTGAAATAGTGTTTCTGTTGAAATGAAGTGGAAACAAGCCCAAATATGCTAAAAACCATCTCTCTCAGTTAGAGAATGTTGCTTCATTCCATGTTAAATACAAATCTTGCCAAAATGATAGATGACTCTATCTTGTGATTATAAATGCTTTTTGCAAGACAGAAAGACAGTTTTCAATGTGTTAGAATTCCTATGCACATAAACTTGTGTTAGAGCCTCAATGCTCAGGTTTGTCAGTTCACAGCATTCTGAGATCACTAATGCTGAAATAGTGTTTCTGTTGAAATGAATTGGAAACAAGCCCAAATATTCTAAAAACCATCTCTCTCAGTTAGAGAACGTTGCTTCATTCCATGTTAAATACAAATCTTGCCAAAATGAAAGATTCTTCTGTCTTGTGATTAGAAAGGCTTTTTGCAATACAGAAAGACAGTTTTCAATGTTTTAGAATTCCTATGCACATAAACTTGTGTTAGAGCCTCAATGCTCAGGTGTGTCAGTTCACAGCATTCTGAGATCACTAATGCTGAAATAGTGTTTCTGTGGAAATGAAGTGGAAACAAGCCCAAATATGCTAAAACCCATCTCTCTCAGTTAGAGAATGTTGCTTCATTCCATGTTAAATACAAATCTTGCCAAAATGAAAGATTCCTCTGTCTTGTGATTAGAAAGGCTTTTTGCAATACAGAAAGACAGTTTTCAATGTGTTAGAATTCCTATGCACATAAACTTGTGTTAGAGCCTCAATGCTCAGGTTTGTCAGTTCACAGCATTCTGAGATCACTAATGCTGAAATAGTGTTTCTGTTGAAATGAATTGGAAACAAGCCCAAATATGCTAAAAACCATCTCTTTCAGTTAGAGAATGTTGCTTCATTCCATGTTAAATACAAATCTTGCCAAAATGAAAGATTCCTCTGTCTTGTGAATTGAAATGCTTTTTGCAAGACAGAAAGACAGTTTTCAATGTGTTAGAATTCCTATGCACATAAACTTGTGTTAGAGCCTCAATGCTCAGGTTTGTCAGTTCACAGCATTCTGAGATCACTAATGCTGAAATAGTGTTTCTGTTGAAATGAAGTGGAAACAAGCCCAAATATGCTAAAAACCATCTCTCTCAGTTAGAGAATGTTGCTTCATTCCATGTTAAATACAAATCTTGCCAAAACGATAGATGACTCTATCTTGGGATTATGAATGCTTTTTGCAAGACAGAAAGACAGTTTTCAATGTGTTAGAATTCCTATGCACATAAACTTGTGTTAGAGCCTCAATGCTCAGGTTTGTCAGTTCACAGCATTCTGAGATCACTAATGCTGAAATAGTGTTTCTGTTGAAATGAAGTGGAAACAAGTCCAAATATGCTAAAAACCATCTCTCTCAGTTAGAGAATGTTGCTTCATTCCATGTTAAATACAAATCTTGCCAAAATGAAAGATTCCTCTGTCTTGTGAATTGAAATGCTTTTTGCAAGACAGAAAGACAGTTTTCAATGTGTTAGAATTCCTATGCACATAAACTTGTGTTAGAGCCTCAATGCTCAGGTTTGTCAGTTCACAGCATTCTGAGATTACTAATGCTGAAATAGTGTTTCTGTTGAAATGAAGTGGAAACAAGTCCAAATATGCTAAAAACCATCTCTCTCAGTTAGAGAATGTTGCTTCATTCCATGTTAAATACAAATCTTGCCAAAATGAAAGATTCCTCTGTCTTGTGAATTGAAATGCTTTTTGCAAGACAGAAAGACAGTTTTCAATGTGTTAGAATTCCTATGCACATAAACTTGTGTTAGAGCCTCAATGCTCAGGTTTGTCAGTTCACAGCATTCTGAGATCACTAATGCTGAAATAGTGTTTCTGTTGAAATGAAGTGGAAACAAGCCCAAATATGCTAAAAACCATCTCTCTCAGTTAGAGAACGTTGCTTCATTCCATGTTAAATAGAAATCTTGCCAAAATGAAAGATTCCTCTGTCTTGTGATTAGAAAGGCTTTTTGCAATACAGAAAGACAGTTTTCAGTGTGTTAGAATTCCTATGCACATAAACTTGTGTTAGAGCCTCAATGCTCAGGTGTGTCAGTTCACAGCATTCTGAGATCACTAATGCTGAAATAGTGTTTCTGTGGAAATGAAGTGGAAACAAGCCCAAATATGCTAAAAACCATCTCTCTCAGTTAGAGAATTTTGCTTCATTCCATGTTAAATACAAATCTTGCCAAAATGAAAGATTCCTCTACCTTGTGAAGTGAAATGCTTTTTGCAAGACAGAAAGACAGTTTTCAAAGTGTTAGAATTCCTATGCACATAAACTTGTGTTAGAGCCTCAATGCTCAGGTTTGTCAGTTCACAGCATTCTGAGATCACTAATGCTGAAATAGTGTTTCTGTTGAAATGAAGTGGAAACAAGCCCAAATATGCTAAAAACCATCTCTTTCATTTAGAGAATGTTGCTTCATTCCATGTTAAATACAAATCTTGCCAAAATGAAAGATTCCTCTGTCTTGTGATTAGAAAGGCTTTTTGCAAGACAGAAAGAAAGTTTTCAATGTGTTAGAATTCCTATGCACATAAACTTGTGTTAGAGCCTCAATGCTCAGGTTTGTCAGTTCACAGCATTCTGAGATCACTAATGCTGAAATAGTGTTTCTGTTGAAATGAAGTGGAAACAAGCCCAAATATGCTAAAAACCATCTCTTTCATTTAGAGAATGTTGCTTCATTCCATGTTAAATACAAATCTTGCCAAAATGAAAGATTCCTCTGTCTTGTGATTAGAAAGGCTTTTTGCAAGACAGAAAGAAAGTTTTCAATGTGTTAGAATTCCTATGCACATAAACTTGTGTTAGAGCCTCAATGCTCAGGTTTGTCAGTTCACAGCATTCTGAGATCACTAATGCTGAAATAGTGTTTCTGTTGAAATGAAGTGGAAACAAGCCCAAATATGCTAAAAACCATCTCTCTCAGTTAGAGAATGTTGCTTCATTCCATGTTAAATACAAATCTTGCCAAAATGATAGATGACTCTATCTTGTGATTAGAAATGCTTTTTGCAAGACAGAAAGACAGTTTTCAATGTGTTAGTATTCCTATGCACATAAACTTGTTTTAGAGCCTCAATGCTCAGGTTTGTCAGTTCACAGCATTCTGAGATCACTAATGCTGAAATAGTGTTTCTGTTGAAATGAAGTGGAAACAAGGCCAAATATGCTAAAAACCATCTCTCTCAGTTAGAGAATGTTGCTTCATTCCATGTTAAATACAAATCTTGCCAAAATGATAAATGACTCTGTCTTGTGAATAGACATGCTTTTTGCAATACAGAAAGACAGTTTTCAATGTGTTAGAATTCCTATGCACATAAACTTGTGTTAGAGCCTCAATGCTAAGGTTTGTCAGTTCACAGCATTCTGAGATCACCAATGCTGAAATAGTGTTTCTGTTGAAATGAAGTGTTGTTTCATTCAATGTTAAATACAAATCTTGCCAAAATGAAAGATTCCTCTGTCTTGTGAATTGAAATGCTTTTTGCAAGACAGAAAGACAGTTTTCAATGTGTTAGAATTCCTATGCACATAAACTTGTGTTAGAGCCTCAATGCTCAGGTTTGTCAGTTCACAGCATTCTGAGATCACTAATGCTGAAATAGTGTTTCTGTTGAAATGAAGTGGAAACAAGCCCAAATATGCTAAAAACCATCTCTTTCATTTAGAGAATGTTGCTTCATTCCATGTTAAATACAAATCTTGCCAAAATGAAAGATTCCTCTGTCTTGTGATTAGAAAGGCTTTTTGCAAGACAGAAAGAAAGTTTTCAATGTGTTAGAATTCCTATGCACATAAACTTGTGTTAGAGCCTCAATGCTCAGGTTTGTCAGTTCACAGCATTCTGAGATCACTAATGCTGAAATAGTGTTTCTGTTGAAATGAAGTGGAAACAAGCCCAAATATGCTAAAAACCATCTCTTTCATTTAGAGAATGTTGCTTCATTCCATGTTAAATACAAATCTTGCCAAAATGAAAGATTCCTCTGTCTTGTGATTAGAAAGGCTTTTTGCAAGACAGAAAGAAAGTTTTCAATGTGTTAGAATTCCTATGCACATAAACTTGTGTTAGAGCCTCAATGCTCAGGTTTGTCAGTTCACAGCATTCTGAGATCACTAATGCTGAAATAGTGTTTCTGTTGAAATGAAGTGGAAACAAGCCCAAATATGCTAAAAACCATCTCTCTCAGTTAGAGAATGTTGCTTCATTCCATGTTAAATACAAATCTTGCCAAAATGATAGATGACTCTATCTTGTGATTAGAAATGCTTTTTGCAAGACAGAAAGACAGTTTTCAATGTGTTAGTATTCCTATGCACATAAACTTGTTTTAGAGCCTCAATGCTCAGGTTTGTCAGTTCACAGCATTCTGAGATCACTAATGCTGAAATAGTGTTTCTGTTGAAATGAAGTGGAAACAAGGCCAAATATGCTAAAAACCATCTCTCTCAGTTAGAGAATGTTGCTTCATTCCATGTTAAATACAAATCTTGCCAAAATGATAAATGACTCTGTCTTGTGAATAGACATGCTTTTTGCAATACAGAAAGACAGTTTTCAATGTGTTAGAATTCCTATGCACATAAACTTGTGTTAGAGCCTCAATGCTAAGGTTTGTCAGTTCACAGCATTCTGAGATCACCAATGCTGAAATAGTGTTTCTGTTGAAATGAAGTGTTGTTTCATTCAATGTTAAATACAAATCTTGCCAAAATGAAAGATTCCTCTGTCTTGTGAATTGAAATGCTTTTTGCAAGACAGAAAGACAGTTTTCAATGTGTTAGAATTCCTATGCACATAAACTTGTGTTAGAGCCTCAATGCTCAGGTTTGTCAGTTCACAGCATTCTGAGATCACTAATGCTGAAATAGTGTTTCTGTTGAAATGAAGTGGAAACAAGCCCAAATATGCTAAAAACCATCTCTCTCAGTTAGAGAACGTTGCTTCATTCCATGTTAAATACAAATCTTGCCAAAATGAAAGATTCCTCTGTCTTGTGATTAGAAAGGCTTTTTGCAATACAGAAAGACAGTTTTCAATGTTTTAGAATTCCTATGCACATAAACTTGTGTTAGAGCCTCAATGCTCAGGTTTGTCAGTTCACAGCATTCTGAGATCACTAATGCTGAAATAGTGTTTCTGTTGAAATGAAGTGGAAACAAGCCCAAATATGCTAAAAACCATCTCTCTCAGTTAGAGAATGTTGCTTCATTCCATGTTAAATACAAATCTTGCCAAAATGATAGATGACTCTGTCTTGTGATTAGAAATGCTTTTTGCAAGACAGAAAGACAGTTTTCAATGTGTTAGAATTCCTATGCACATGAACTTGTGTTAGAGCCTCAATGCTCAGGTTTGTCAGTTCACAGCATTCTGAGATCACTAATGCTGAAATAGTGTTTCTGTTGAAATGAAGTGGAAACAAGCCCAAATATGCTAAAAACCATCTCTCTCAGTTAGAGAATGTTGCTTCATTCCATGTTAAATACAAATCTTGCCAAAATGATAGATGACTCTATCTTGGGATTATGAATGCTTTTTGCAAGACAGAAAGACAGTTTTCAATGTGTTAGAATTCCTATGCACATAAACTTGTGTTAGAGCCTCAATGCTCAGGTGTGTCAGTTCACAGCATTCTGAGATCACTAATGCTGAAATAGTGTTTCTGTTGAAATGAAGTGGAAACAAGCCCAAATATGCTAAAAACCATCTCTTTCAGTTAGAGAATGTTGCTTCATTCCATGTTAAATACAAATCTTGCCAAAATGAAAGATTCCTCTGTCTTGTGAATTGAAATGCTTTTTGCAAGACAGAAAGACAGTTTTCAATGTGTTAGAATTCCTATGCACATAAATGTGGTTTTATTAAAAAAGTTCGGGAGAAGCACGATCAGAAAATCATCCAATTTGGCACAGGTGCATCTCGTTTAGCTAATCATCTTAAATAGCACGCAAGCGTATATATATCCAGTCTTCCTACCTACTGTCCCACGACAGTTTTTCTGCAACCCTCCTCCACCCCAACTCCTCACTTCTAATCTATTTATCCCAAATTAGGGATAGGGGGAGTTATTTAGGTTCGGGCTATGCTCCGGGACCGGACCACTCCCCCAGGACAGCACGCCAAAATATGCCTACTATTTGCCTTCAGATTAGATGTAAGGGTGAACTCGTGAAACTTGTGTTAGAGCCTCAATGCTCAGGTTTGTCAGTTCACAGCATTCTGAGATCACTAATGCTGAAATAGTGTTTCTGTTGAAATGAAGTGGAAACAAGCCCAAATATGCTAAAAACCATCTCTCTCAGTTAGAGAACGTTGCTTCATTCCATGTTAAATATAAATCTAGCCAAAATGAAAGATTCCTCTGTCTTGTGATTAGAAAGGCTTTTTGCAATACAGAAAGACAGTTTTCAATGTGTTAGAATTCCTATGCACATAAACTTGTGTTAGAGCCTCAATGCTCAGGTGTGTCAGTTCACAGCATTCTGAGATCACTAATGCTGAAATAGTGTTTCTGTGGAAATGAAGTGGAAACAAGCCCAAATATGCTAAAAACCATCTCTCTCAGTTAGAGAATGTTGCTTCATTCCATGTTAAATACAAATCTTGCCAAAACGATAGATGACTCTATTTTGTGATTATAAATGCTTTTTGCAAGACAGAAAGACAGTTTTCAATGTGTTAGAATTCCTATGCACATAAACTTGTGTTAGAGCCTCAATGCTCAGGTTTGTCAGTTCACAGCATTCTGAGATCACTAATGCTGAAATAGTGTTTCTGTTGAAATGAAGTGGAAACAAGTCCAAATATGCTAAAAACCATCTCTCTCAGTTAGAGAATGTTGCTTCATTCCATGTTAAATACAAATCTTGCCAAAATGAAAGATTCCTCTGTCTTGTGAATTGAAATGCTTTTTGCAAGACAGAAAGACAGTTTTCAATGTGTTAGAATTCCTATGCACATAAACTTGTGTTAGAGCCTCAATGCTCAGGTTTGTCAGTTCACAGCATTCTGAGATCACTAATGCTGAAATAGTGTTTCTGTTGAAATGAAGTGGAAACAAGTCCAAATATGCTAAAAACCATCTCTCTCAGTTAGAGAATGTTGCTTCATTCCATGTTAAATACAAATCTTGCCAAAATGAAAGATTCCTCTGTCTTGTGAATTGAAATGCTTTTTGCAAGACAGAAAGACAGTTTTCAATGTGTTAGAATTCCTATGCACATAAACTTGTGTTAGAGCCTCAATGCTCAGGTTTGTCAGTTCACAGCATTCTGAGATCACTAATGCTGAAATAGTGTTTCTGTTGAAATGAAGTGGAAACAAGCCCAAATATGCTAAAAACCATCTCTCTCAGTTAGAGAACGTTGCTTCATTCCATGTTAAATAGAAATCTTGCCAAAATGAAAGATTCCTCTGTCTTGTGATTAGAAAGGCTTTTTGCAATACAGAAAGACAGTTTTCAATGTGTTAGAATTCCTATGCACATAAACTTGTGTTAGAGCCTCAATGCTCAGGTGTGTCAGTTCACAGCATTCTGAGATCACTAATGCTGAAATAGTGTTTCTGTGGAAATGAAGTGGAAACAAGCCCAAATATGCTAAAAACCATCTCTCTCAGTTAGAGAATTTTGCTTCATTCCATGTTAAATACAAATCTTGCCAAAATGAAAGATTCCTCTACCTTGTGAAGTGAAATGCTTTTTGCAAGACAGAAAGACAGTTTTCAAAGTGTTAGAATTCCTATGCACATAAACTTGTGTTAGAGCCTCAATGCTCAGGTTTGTCAGTTCACAGCATTCTGAGATCACTAATGCTGAAATAGTGTTTCTGTTGAAATGAAGTGGAAACAAGCCCAAATATGCTAAAAACCATCTCTTTCATTTAGAGAATGTTGCTTCATTCCATGTTAAATACAAATCTTGCCAAAATGAAAGATTCCTCTGTCTTGTGATTAGAAAGGCTTTTTGCAAGACAGAAAGAAAGTTTTCAATGTGTTTGAATTCCTATGCACATAAACTTGTGTTAGAGCCTCAATGCTCAGGTTTGTCAGTTCACAGCATTCTGAGATCACTAATGCTGAAATAGTGTTTCTGTTGAAATGAAGTGGAAACAAGCCCAAATATGCTAAAAACCATCTCTTTCATTTAGAGAATGTTGCTTCATTCCATGTTAAATACAAATCTTGCCAAAATGAAAGATTCCTCTGTCTTGTGATTAGAAAGGCTTTTTGCAAGACAGAAAGAAAGTTTTCAATGTGTTAGAATTCCTATGCACATAAACTTGTGTTAGAGCCTCAATGCTCAGGTTTGTCAGTTCACAGCATTCTGAGATCACTAATGCTGAAATAGTGTTTCTGTTGAAATGAAGTGGAAACAAGCCCAAAAATGCTAAAAACCATCTCTCTCAGTTAGAGAATGTTGCTTCATTCCATGTTAAATACAAATCTTGCCAAAATGATAGATGACTCTATCTTGTGATTATAAATGCTTTTTGCAAGACAGAAAGACAGTTTGCAATGTGTTAGAATTCCTATGCACATAAACTTGTGTTAGAGCCTCAATGCTCAGGTTTGTCAGTTCACAGCATTCTGAGATCACTAATGCTGAAATAGTGTTTCTGTTGAAATGAAGTGGAAACAAGTCCAAATATGCTAAAAACCATCTCTCTCAGTTAGAGAATGTTGCTTCATTCCATGTTAAATACAAATCTTGCCAAAATGATAGATGACTCTGTCTTGTGATTAGAAATGCTTTTTGCAAGACAGAAAGACAGTTTTCAATGTGTTAGTATTCCTATGCACATAAACTTGTTTTAGAGCCTCAATGCTCAGGTTTGTCAGTTCACAGCATTCTGAGATCACTAATGCTGAAATAGTGTTTCTGTTGAAATGAAGTGGAAACAAGGCCAAATATGCTAAAAACCATCTCTCTCAGTTAGAGAATGTTGCTTCATTCCATGTTAAATACAAATCTTGCCAAAATGATAAATGACTCTGTCTTGTGAATAGACATGCTTTTTGCAATACAGAAAGACAGTTTTCAATGTGTTAGAATTCCTATGCACATAAACTTGTGTTAGAGCCTCAATGCTAAGGTTTGTCAGTTCACAGCATTCTGAGATCACCAATGCTGAAATAGTGTTTCTGTTGAAATGAAGTGTTGTTTCATTCAATGTTAAATACAAATCTTGCCAAAATGAAAGATTCCTCTGTCTTGTGAATTGAAATGCTTTTTGCAAGACAGAAAGACAGTTTTCAATGTGTTAGAATTCCTATGCACATAAACTTGTGTTAGAGCCTCAATGCTCAGGTTTGTCAGTACACAGCATTCTGAGATCACTAATGCTGAAATAGTGTTTCTGTTGAAATGAAGTGGAAACAAGCCCAAATATGCTAAAAACCATCTCTCTCAGTTAGAGAACGTTGCTTCATTCCATGTTAAATACAAATCTTGCCAAAATGAAAGATTCCTCTGTCTTGTGATTAGAAAGGCTTTTTGCAATACAGAAAGACAGTTTTCAATGTGTTAGAATTCCTATGCACATAAACTTGTGTTAGAGCCTCAATGCTCAGGTTTGTCAGTTCACAGCATTCTGAGATCACTAATGCTGAAATAGTGTTTCTGTTGAAATGAAGTGGAAACAAGTCCAAATATGCTAAAAACCATCTCTCTCAGTTAGAGAATGTTGCTTCATTCCATGTTAAATACAAATCTTGCCAAAATTATAGATGACTCTGTCTTGTGATTAGAAATGCTTTTTGCAAGACAGAAAGACAGTTTTCAATGTGTTAGTATTCCTATGCACATAAACTTGTTTTAGAGCCTCAATGCTCAGGTTTGTCAGTTCACAGCATTCTGAGATCACTAATGCTGAAATAGTGTTTCTGTTGAAATGAAGTGGAAACAAGGCCAAATATGCTAAAAACCATCTCTCTCAGTTAGAGAATGTTGCTTCATTCCATGTTAAATCCAAATCTTGCCAAAATGATAGATGACTCTGTCTTGTGAATAGAAATGCTTTTTGCAAGACAGAAAGACAGTTTTCAATGTGTTAGAATTCCTATGCGCATAAACTTGTGTTAGAGCCTCAATGCTCAGGTTTGTCAGTTCACAGCATTCTGAGATCACTAATGCTGAAATAGTGTTTCTGTTTAAATGAATTGGAAACAAGCCCAAATATGCTAAAAACCATCTCTCTCAGTTAGAGAACGTTACTTCATTCCATGTTAAATACAAATCTTGCCAAAATGAAAGATTCCTCTGTCTTGTGATTAGAAAGGCTTTTTGCAAGACAGAAAGACAGTTTTCAATGTGTTAGAATTCCTATGCACATAAACTTGTGTTAGAGCCTCAATGCTCAGGTTTGTCAGTTCACAGCATTCTGAGATCACTAATGCTGAAATAGTGTTTCTGTTGAAATGAAGTGGAAACAAGCCCAAATATGCTAAAAACCATCTCTCTCAGTTAGAGAATGTTGCTTCATTCCATGTTAAATACAAATCTTGCCAAAATGATAGATGACTCTGTCTTGTGATTAGAAATGCTTTTTGCAAGACAGAAAGACAGTTTTCAATGTGTTAGAATTCCTATGCACATAAACTTGTGTTAGAGCCTCAATGCTCAGGTTTGTCAGTTCACAGCATTCTGAGATCACTAATGCTGAAATAGTGTTTCTGTTGAAATGAAGTGGAAACAAGCCCAAATATGCTAAAAACCATCTCTCTCAGTTAGAGAATGTTGCTTCATTCCATGTTAAATACAAATCTTGCCAAAATGATAGATGACTCTGTCTTGTGAATAGAAATGCTTTTTGCAATACAGAAAGACAGTTTTCAATGTGTTAGAATTCCTATGCACATAAACTTGTGTTAGAGCCTCAATGCTCAGGTGTGTCAGTTCACAGCATTCTGAGATCACTAATGCTGAAATAGTGTTTCTGTGGAAATGAAGTGGAAACAAGCCCATATATGCTAAAAACCATCTCTCTCAGTTAGAGAATGTTGCTTCATTCCATGTTAAATACAAATCTTGCCAAAATGAAAGATTCCTCTGTCTTGTGAATTGAAATGCTTTTTGCAAGACAGAAAGACAGTTTTCAATGTGTTAGAATTCCTATGCACATAAACTTGTGTTAGAGCCTCAATGCTCAGGTTTGTCAGTTCACAGCATTCTGAGATCACTAATGCTGAAATAGTGTTTCTGTTGAAATGAAGTGGAAACAAGCCCAAATATGCTAAAAACCATCTCTCTCAGTTAGAGAATGTTGCTTCATTCCATGTTAAATACAAATCTTGCCAAAATGAAAGATTCCTCTACCTTGTGAAGTGAAATGCTTTTTGCAAGACAGAAAGACAGTTTTCAAAGTGTTAGAATTCCTATGCACATAAACTTGTGTTAGAGCCTCAATGCTCAGGTTTGTCAGTTCACAGCATTCTGAGATCACTAATGCTGAAATAGTGTTTCTGTTGAAATGAAGTGGAAACAAGCCCAAATATGCTAAAAACCATCTCTCTCAGTTAGAGAATGTTGCTTCATTCCATGTTAAATACAAATCTTGCCAAAATGATAGATGACTCTATCTTGTGATTATAAATGCTTTTTGCAAGACAGAAAGACAGTTTTCAATGTGTTAGAATTCCTATGCACATAAACTTGTGTTAGAGCCTCAATGCTCAGGTTTGTCAGTTCACAGCATTCTGAGATCACTAATGCTGAAATAGTGTTTCTGTTGAAATGAAGTGGAAACAAGCCCAAATATGCTAAAAACCATCTCTCTCAGTTAGAGAATGTTGCTTCATTCCATGTTAAATACAAATCTTGCCAAAATGATAGATGACTCTATCTTGTGATTATAAATGCTTTTTGCAAGACAGAAAGACAGTTTTCAATGTGTTAGAATTCCTATGCACATAAACTTGTGTTAGAGCCTCAATGCTCAGGTTTGTCAGTTCACAGCATTCTGAGATCACTAATGCTGAAATAGTGTTTCTGTTGAAATGAATTGGAAACAAGCCCAAATATTCTAAAAACCATCTCTCTCAGTTAGAGAACGTTGCTTCATTCCATGTTAAATACAAATCTTGCCAAAATGAAAGATTCTTCTGTCTTGTGATTAGAAAGGCTTTTTGCAATACAGAAAGACAGTTTTCAATGTTTTAGAATTCCTATGCACATAAACTTGTTTTAGAGCCTCAATGCTCAGGTGTGTCAGTTCACAGCATTCTGAGATCACTAATGCTGAAATAGTGTTTCTGTGGAAATGAAGTGGAAACAAGCCCAAATATGCTAAAAACCATCTCTCTCAGTTAGAGAATGTTGCTTCATTCCATGTTAAATACAAATCTTGCCAAAATGAAAGATTCCTCTACCTTGTGAAGTGAAATGCTTTTTTGCAAGACAGAAAGACAGTTTTCAAAGTGTTAGAATTCCTATGCACATAAACTTGTGTTAGAGCCTCAATGCTCAGGTTTGTCAGTTCACAGCATTCTGAGATCACTAATGCTGAAATAGTGTTTCTGTTGAAATGAAGTGGAAACAAGCCCAAATATGCTAAAAACCATCTCTCTCAGTTAGAGAATGTTGCTTCATTCCATGTTAAATACAAATCTTGCCAAAATGATAGATGACTCTATCTTGTGATTATAAATGCTTTTTGCAAGACAGAAAGACAGTTTTCAATGTGTTAGAATTCCTAAGCACATAAACTTGTGTTAGAGCCTCAATGCTCAGGTTTGTCAGTTCACAGCATTCTGAGATCACTAATGCTGAAATAGTGTTTCTGTTGAAATGAAGTGGAAACAAGCCCAAATATGCTAAAAACCATCTCTCTCAGTTAGAGAATGTTGCTTCATTCCATGTTAAATACAAATCTTGCCAAAATGATAGATGACTCTATCTTGTGATTATAAATGCTTTTTGCAAGACAGAAAGACAGTTTTCAATGTGTTAGAATTCCTATGCACATAAACTTGTGTTAGAGCCTCAATGCTCAGGTTTGTCAGTTCACAGCATTCTGAGATCACTAATGCTGAAATAGTGTTTCTGTTGAAATGAATTGGAAACAAGCCCAAATATTCTAAAAACCATCTCTCTCAGTTAGAGAACGTTGCTTCATTCCATGTTAAATACAAATCTTGCCAAAATGAAAGATTCTTCTGTCTTGTGATTAGAAAGGCTTTTTGCAATACAGAAAGACAGTTTTCAATGTTTTAGAATTCCTATGCACATAAACTTGTGTTAGAGCCTCAATGCTCAGGTGTGTCAGTTCACAGCATTCTGAGATCACTAATGCTGAAATAGTGTTTCTGTTGAAATGAATTGGAAACAAGCCCAAATATTCTAAATGCAAATATTCTAAATGCTCAATGCTCAGGTTTGTCAGTTCACAGCATTCTGAGATCACTAATGCTGAAATAGTGTTTCTGTTGAAATGAAGTGGAAACAAGCCCAAATATGCTAAAAACCATCTCTCTCAGTTAGAGAACGTTGCTTCATTCCATGTTAAATACAAATCTTGTCAAAATGAAAGATTCCTCTGTCTTGTGATTAGAAAGGCTTTTTGCAATACAGAAAGACAGTTTTCAATGTCTTAGAATTCCTATGCACATAAACTTGTGTTAGAGCCTCAATGCTCAGGTTTGTCAGTTCATAGCATTCTGAGATCACTAATGCTGAAATAGTGTTTCTGTTTAAATGAATTGGAAACAAGCCCATATATGCTAAAAACCATCTATCTCAGTTAGAGAACGTTGCTTCATTCCATGTTAAATACAAATCTTGCCAAAATGAAAGATTCCTCTGTCTTGTGATTAGAAAGGCTTTTTGCAAGACAGAAAGTCAGTTTTCAATGTGTTAGAATTCCTATGCACATAAACTTGTGTTAGAGCCTCAATGCTCAGGTTTGTCAGTTCACAGCATTCTGAGATCACTAATGCCGAAATAGTTTTTCTGTTGAAATGAATTGGAAACAAGCCCAAATATGCTAAAAACCATCTCTCTCAGTTAGAGAACGTTGCTTCATTCCATGTTAAATACAAATCTTGCCAAAATGATAGATGACTCTATCTTGGGATTATGAATGCTTTTTGCAAGACAGAAAGACAGTTTTCAATGTGTTAGAATTCCTATGCACATAAACTTGTGTTAGAGCCTCAATGCTCAGGTGTGTCAGTTCACAGCATTCTGAGATCACTAATGCTGAAATAGTGTTTCTGTTGAAATGAAGTGGAAACAAGCCCAAATATGCTAAAAACCATCTCTTTCAGTTAGAGAATGTTGCTTCATTCCATGTTAAATACAAATCTTGCCAAAATGAAAGATTCCTCTGTCTTGTGAATTGAAATGCTTTTTGCAAGACAGAAAGACAGTTTTCAATGTGTTAGAATTCCTATGCACATAAATGTGGTTTTATTAAAAAAGTTCGGGAGAAGCACGATCAGATAATCATCCAATTTGGCACAGGTGCATCTCGTTTAGCTAATCATCTTAAATAGCACGCAAGCGTATATATATCCAGTCTTCCTACCTACTGTCCCACGACAGTTTTTCGGCAACCCTCCTCCACCCCAACTCCTCACTTCTAATCTATTTATCCCAAATTAGGGATAGGGGGAGTTATTTAGGTTCGGGCTATGCTCCGGGCCCGGACCCCTCCCCCAGGACAGCACGCCAAAATATGCCTACTATTTGCCTTCAGATTAGATGTAAGGGTGAACTCGTGAAACTTGTGTTAGAGCCTCAATGCTCAGGTTTGTCAGTTCACAGCATTCTGAGATCACTAATGCTGAAATAGTGTTTCTGTTGAAATGAAGTGGAAACAAGCCCAAATATGCTAAAAACCATCTCTCTCAGTTAGAGAACGTTGCTTCATTCCATGTTAAATATAAATCTAGCCAAAATGAAAGATTCCTCTGTCTTGTGATTAGAAAGGCTTTTTGCAATACAGAAAGACAGTTTTCAATGTGTTAGAATTCCTATGCACATAAACTTGTGTTAGAGCCTCAATGCTCAGGTGTGTCAGTTCACAGCATTCTGAGATCACTAATGCTGAAATAGTGTTTCTGTGGAAATGAAGTGGAAACAAGCCCAAATATGCTAAAAACCATCTCTCTCAGTTAGAGAATGTTGCTTCATTCCATGTTAAATACAAATCTTGCCAAAACGATAGATGACTCTATTTTGTGATTATAAATGCTTTTTGCAAGACAGAATGACAGTTTTCAATGTGTTAGAATTCCTATGCACATAAACTTGTGTTAGAGCCTCAATGCTCAGGTTTGTCAGTTCACAGCATTCTGAGATCACTAATGCTGAAATAGTGTTTCTGTTGAAATGAAGTGGAAACAAGTCCAAATATGCTAAAAACCATCTCTCTCAGTTAGAGAATGTTGCTTCATTCCATGTTAAATACAAATCTTGCCAAAATGAAAGATTCCTCTGTCTTGTGAATTGAAATGCTTTTTGCAAGACAGAAAGACAGTTTTCAATGTGTTAGAATTCCTATGCACATAAACTTGTGTTAGAGCCTCAATGCTCAGGTTTGTCAGTTCACAGCATTCTGAGATCACTAATGCTGAAATAGTGTTTCTGTTGAAATGAAGTGGAAACAAGTCCAAATATGCTAAAAACCATCTCTCTCAGTTAGAGAATGTTGCTTCATTCCATGTTAAATACAAATCTTGCCAAAATGAAAGATTCCTCTGTCTTGTGAATTGAAATGCTTTTTGCAAGACAGAAAGACAGTTTTCAATGTGTTAGAATTCCTATGCACATAAACTTGTGTTAGAGCCTCAATGCTCAGGTTTGTCAGTTCACAGCATTCTGAGATCACTAATGCTGAAATAGTGTTTCTGTTGAAATGAAGTGGAAACAAGCCCAAATATGCTAAAAACCATCTCTCTCAGTTAGAGAACGTTGCTTCATTCCATGTTAAATACAAATCTTGCCAAAATGAAAGATTCCTCTGTCTTGTGATTAGAAAGGCTTTTTGCAATACAGAAAGACAGTTTTCAATGTGTTAGAATTCCTATGCACATAAACTTGTGTTAGAGCCTCAATGCTCAGGTGTGTCAGTTCACAGCATTCTGAGATCACTAATGCTGAAATAGTGTTTCTGTGGAAATGAAGTGGAAACAAGCCCAAATATGCTAAAAACCATCTCTCTCAGTTAGAGAATTTTGCTTCATTCCATGTTAAATACAAATCTTGCCAAAATGAAAGATTCCTCTACCTTGTGAAGTGAAATGCTTTTTGCAAGACAGAAAGACAGTTTTCAAAGTGTTAGAATTCCTATGCACATAAACTTGTGTTAGAGCCTCAATGCTCAGGTTTGTCAGTTCACAGCATTCTGAGATCACTAATGCTGAAATAGTGTTTCTGTTGAAATGAAGTGGAAACAAGCCCAAATATGCTAAAAACCATCTCTTTCATTTAGAGAATGTTGCTTCATTCCATGTTAAATACAAATCTTGCCAAAATGAAAGATTCCTCTGTCTTGTGATTAGAAAGGCTTTTTGCAAGACAGAAAGAAAGTTTTCAATGTGTTAGAATTCCTATGCACATAAACTTGTGTTAGAGCCTCAATGCTCAGGTTTGTCAGTTCACAGCATTCTGAGATCACTAATGCTGAAATAGTGTTTCTGTTGAAATGAAGTGGAAACAAGCCCAAATATGCTAAAAACCATCTCTTTCATTTAGAGAATGTTGCTTCATTCCATGTTAAATACAAATCTTGCCAAAATGAAAGATTCCTCTGTCTTGTGATTAGAAAGGCTTTTTGCAAGACAGAAAGAAAGTTTTCAATGTGTTAGAATTCCTATGCACATAAACTTGTGTTAGAGCCTCAATGCTCAGGTTTGTCAGTTCACAGCATTCTGAGATCACTAATGCTGAAATAGTGTTTCTGTTGAAATGAAGTGGAAACAAGCCCAAATATGCTAAAAACCATCTCTTTCATTTAGAGAATGTTGCTTCATTCCATGTTAAATACAAATCTTGCCAAAATGAAAGATTCCTCTGTCTTGTGATTAGAAAGGCTTTTTGCAAGACAGAAAGAAAGTTTTCAATGTGTTAGAATTCCTATGCACATAAACTTGTGTTAGAGCCTCAATGCTCAGGTTTGTCAGTTCACAGCATTCTGAGATCACTAATGCTGAAATAGTGTTTCTGTTGAAATGAAGTGGAAACAAGCCCAAATATGCTAAAAAGCATCTCTCTCAGTTAGAGAATGTTGCTTCATTCCATGTTAAATACAAATCTTGCCAAAATGATAGATGACTCTATCTTGTGATTATAAATGCTTTTTGCAAGACAGAAAGACAGTTTGCAATGTGTTAGAATTCCTATGCACATAAACTTGTGTTAGAGCCTCAATGCTCAGGTTTGTCAGTTCACAGCATTCTGAGATCACTAATGCTGAAATAGTGTTTCTGTTGAAATGAAGTGGAAACAAGTCCAAATATGCTAAAAACCATCTCTCTCAGTTAGAGAATGTTGCTTCATTCCATGTTAAATACAAATCTTGCCAAAATGATAGATGACTCTGTCTTGTGATTAGAAATGCTTTTTGCAAGACAGAAAGACAGTTTTCAATGTGTTAGTATTCCTATGCACATAAACTTGTTTTAGAGCCTCAATGCTCAGGTTTGTCAGTTCACAGCATTCTGAGATCACTAATGCTGAAATAGTGTTTCTGTTGAAATGAAGTGGAAACAAGGCCAAATATGCTAAAAACCATCTCTCTCAGTTAGAGAATGTTGCTTCATTCCATGTTAAATACAAATCTTGCCAAAATGATAAATGACTCTGTCTTGTGAATAGACATGCTTTTTGCAATACAGAAAGACAGTTTTCAATGTGTTAGAATTCCTATGCACATAAACTTGTGTTAGAGCCTCAATGCTAAGGTTTGTCAGTTCACAGCATTCTGAGATCACTAATGCTGAAATAGTGTTTCTGTTGAAATGAAGTGGAAACAAGCCCAAATATGCTAAAAACCATCTCTCTCAGTTAGAGAACGTTGCTTCATTCCATGTTAAATACAAATCTTGTCAAAATGAAAGATTCCTCTGTCTTGTGATTAGAAAGGCTTTTTGCAATACAGAAAGACAGTTTTCAATGTCTTAGAATTCCTATGCACATAAACTTGTGTTAGAGCCTCAATGCTCAGGTTTGTCAGTTCATAGCATTCTGAGATCACTAATGCTGAAATAGTGTTTCTGTTTAAATGAATTGGAAACAAGCCCATATATGCTAAAAACCATCTCTCTCAGTTAGAGAACGTTGCTTCATTCCATGTTAAATACAAATCTTGCCAAAATGAAAGATTCCTCTGTCTTGTGATTAGAAAGGCTTTTTGCAAGACAGAAAGTCAGTTTTCAATGTGTTAGAATTCCTATGCACATAAACTTGTGTTAGAGCCTCAATGCTCAGGTTTGTCAGTTCACAGCATTCTGAGATCACTAATGCTGAAATAGTGTTTCTGTTGAAATGAATTGGAAACAAGCCCAAATATGCTAAAAACCATCTCTCTCAGTTAGAGAACGTTGCTTCATTCCATGTTAAATACAAATCTTGCCAAAATGATAGATGACTCTATCTTGGGATTATGAATGCTTTTTGCAAGACAGAAAGACAGTTTTCAATGTGTTAGAATTCCTATGCACATAAACTTGTGTTAGAGCCTCAATGCTCAGGTGTGTCAGTTCACAGCATTCTGAGATCACTAATGCTGAAATAGTGTTTCTGTTGAAATGAAGTGGAAACAAGCCCAAATATGCTAAAAACCATCTCTTTCAGTTAGAGAATGTTGCTTCATTCCATGTTAAATACAAATCTTGCCAAAATGAAAGATTCCTCTGTCTTGTGAATTGAAATGCTTTTTGCAAGACAGAAAGACAGTTTTCAATGTGTTAGAATTCCTATGCACATAAATGTGGTTTTATTAAAAAAGTTCGGGAGAAGCACGATCAGATAATCATCCAATTTGGCACAGGTGCATCTCGTTTAGCTAATCATCTTAAATAGCACGCAAGCGTATATATATCCAGTCTTCCTACCTACTGTCCCACGACAGTTTTTCGGCAACCCTCCTCCACCCCAACTCCTCACTTCTAATCTATTTATCCCAAATTAGGGATAGGGGGAGTTATTTAGGTTCGGGCTATGCTCCGGGCCCGGACCCCTCCCCCAGGACAGCACGCCAAAATATGCCTACTATTTGCCTTCAGATTAGATGTAAGGGTGAACTCGTGAAACTTGTGTTAGAGCCTCAATGCTCAGGTTTGTCAGTTCACAGCATTCTGAGATCACTAATGCTGAAATAGTGTTTCTGTTGAAATGAAGTGGAAACAAGCCCAAATATGCTAAAAACCATCTCTCTCAGTTAGAGAACGTTGCTTCATTCCATGTTAAATATAAATCTAGCCAAAATGAAAGATTCCTCTGTCTTGTGATTAGAAAGGCTTTTTGCAATACAGAAAGACAGTTTTCAATGTGTTAGAATTCCTATGCACATAAACTTGTGTTAGAGCCTCAATGCTCAGGTGTGTCAGTTCACAGCATTCTGAGATCACTAATGCTGAAATAGTGTTTCTGTGGAAATGAAGTGGAAACAAGCCCAAATATGCTAAAAACCATCTCTCTCAGTTAGAGAATGTTGCTTCATTCCATGTTAAATACAAATCTTGCCAAAACGATAGATGACTCTATTTTGTGATTATAAATGCTTTTTGCAAGACAGAATGACAGTTTTCAATGTGTTAGAATTCCTATGCACATAAACTTGTGTTAGAGCCTCAATGCTCAGGTTTGTCAGTTCACAGCATTCTGAGATCACTAATGCTGAAATAGTGTTTCTGTTGAAATGAAGTGGAAACAAGCCCAAATATGCTAAAAACCATCTCTCTCAGTTAGAGAATGTTGCTTCATTCCATGTTAAATACAAATCTTGCCAAAATGAAAGATTCCTCTGTCTTGTGAATTGAAATGCTTTTTGCAAGACAGAAAGACAGTTTTCAATGTGTTAGAATTCCTATGCACATAAACTTGTGTTAGAGCCTCAATGCTCAGGTTTGTCAGTTCACAGCATTCTGAGATCACTAATGCTGAAATAGTGTTTCTGTTGAAATGAAGTGGAAACAAGTCCAAATATGCTAAAAACCATCTCTCTCAGTTAGAGAATGTTGCTTCATTCCATGTTAAATACAAATCTTGCCAAAATGAAAGATTCCTCTGTCTTGTGAATTGAAATGCTTTTTGCAAGACAGAAAGACAGTTTTCAATGTGTTAGAATTCCTATGCACATAAACTTGTGTTAGAGCCTCAATGCTCAGGTTTGTCAGTTCACAGCATTCTGAGATCACTAATGCTGAAATAGTGTTTCTGTTGAAATGAAGTGGAAACAAGCCCAAATATGCTAAAAACCATCTCTCTCAGTTAGAGAACGTTGCTTCATTCCATGTTAAATACAAATCTTGCCAAAATGAAAGATTCCTCTGTCTTGTGATTAGAAAGGCTTTTTGCAATACAGAAAGACAGTTTTCAATGTGTTAGAATTCCTATGCACATAAACTTGTGTTAGAGCCTCAATGCTCAGGTGTGTCAGTTCACAGCATTCTGAGATCACTAATGCTGAAATAGTGTTTCTGTGGAAATGAAGTGGAAACAAGCCCAAATATGCTAAAAACCATCTCTCTCAGTTAGAGAATTTTGCTTCATTCCATGTTAAATACAAATCTTGCCAAAATGAAAGATTCCTCTACCTTGTGAAGTGAAATGCTTTTTGCAAGACAGAAAGACAGTTTTCAAAGTGTTAGAATTCCTATGCACATAAACTTGTGTTAGAGCCTCAATGCTCAGGTTTGTCAGTTCACAGCATTCTGAGATCACTAATGCTGAAATAGTGTTTCTGTTGAAATGAAGTGGAAACAAGCCCAAATATGCTAAAAACCATCTCTTTCATTTAGAGAATGTTGCTTCATTCCATGTTAAATACAAATCTTGCCAAAATGAAAGATTCCTCTGTCTTGTGATTAGAAAGGCTTTTTGCAAGACAGAAAGAAAGTTTTCAATGTGTTAGAATTCCTATGCACATAAACTTGTGTTAGAGCCTCAATGCTCAGGTTTGTCAGTTCACAGCATTCTGAGATCACTAATGCTGAAATAGTGTTTCTGTTGAAATGAAGTGGAAACAAGCCCAAATATGCTAAAAACCATCTCTTTCATTTAGAGAATGTTGCTTCATTCCATGTTAAATACAAATCTTGCCAAAATGAAAGATTCCTCTGTCTTGTGATTAGAAAGGCTTTTTGCAAGACAGAAAGAAAGTTTTCAATGTGTTAGAATTCCTATGCACATAAACTTGTGTTAGAGCCTCAATGCTCAGGTTTGTCAGTTCACAGCATTCTGAGATCACTAATGCTGAAATAGTGTTTCTGTTGAAATGAAGTGGAAACAAGCCCAAATATGCTAAAAACCATCTCTTTCATTTAGAGAATGTTGCTTCATTCCATGTTAAATACAAATCTTGCCAAAATGAAAGATTCCTCTGTCTTGTGATTAGAAAGGCTTTTTGCAAGACAGAAAGAAAGTTTTCAATGTGTTAGAATTCCTATGCACATAAACTTGTGTTAGAGCCTCAATGCTCAGGTTTGTCAGTTCACAGCATTCTGAGATCACTAATGCTGAAATAGTGTTTCTGTTGAAATGAAGTGGAAACAAGCCCAAATATGCTAAAAACCATCTCTCTCAGTTAGAGAATGTTGCTTCATTCCATGTTAAATACAAATCTTGCCAAAATGATAGATGACTCTATCTTGTGATTATAAATGCTTTTTGCAAGACAGAAAGACAGTTTGCAATGTGTTAGAATTCCTATGCACATAAACTTGTGTTAGAGCCTCAATGCTCAGGTTTGTCAGTTCACAGCATTCTGAGATCACTAATGCTGAAATAGTGTTTCTGTTGAAATGAAGTGGAAACAAGTCCAAATATGCTAAAAACCATCTCTCTCAGTTAGAGAATGTTGCTTCATTCCATGTTAAATACAAATCTTGCCAAAATGATAGATGACTCTGTCTTGTGATTAGAAATGCTTTTTGCAAGACAGAAAGACAGTTTTCAATGTGTTAGTATTCCTATGCACATAAACTTGTTTTAGAGCCTCAATGCTCAGGTTTGTCAGTTCACAGCATTCTGAGATCACTAATGCTGAAATAGTGTTTCTGTTGAAATGAAGTGGAAACAAGGCCAAATATGCTAAAAACCATCTCTCTCAGTTAGAGAATGTTGCTTCATTCCATGTTAAATACAAATCTTGCCAAAATGATAAATGACTCTGTCTTGTGAATAGACATGCTTTTTGCAATACAGAAAGACAGTTTTCAATGTGTTAGAATTCCTATGCACATAAACTTGTGTTAGAGCCTCAATGCTAAGGTTTGTCAGTTCACAGCATTCTGAGATCACCAATGCTGAAATAGTGTTTCTGTTGAAATGAAGTGTTGTTTCATTCAATGTTAAATACAAATCTTGCCAAAATGAAAGATTCCTCTGTCTTGTGAATTGAAATGCTTTTTGCAAGACAGAAAGACAGTTTTCAATGTGTTAGAATTCCTATGCACATAAACTTGTGTTAGAGCCTCAATGCTCAGGTTTGTCAGTTCACAGCATTCTGAGATCACTAATGCTGAAATAGTGTTTCTGTTGAAATGAATTGGAAACAAGCCCAAATATTCTAAAAACCATCTCTCTCAGTTAGAGAACGTTGCTTCATTCCATGTTAAATACAAATCTTGCCAAAATGAAAGATTCTTCTGTCTTGTGATTAGAAAGGCTTTTTGCAATACAGAAAGACAGTTTTCAATGTTTTAGAATTCCTATGCACATAAACTTGTTTTAGAGCCTCAATGCTCAGGTGTGTCAGTTCACAGCATTCTGAGATCACTAATGCTGAAATAGTGTTTCTGTGGAAATGAAGTGGAAACAAGCCCAAATATGCTAAAAACCATCTCTCTCAGTTAGAGAATGTTGCTTCATTCCATGTTAAATACAAATCTTGCCAAAATGAAAGATTCCTCTACCTTGTGAAGTGAAATGCTTTTTGCAAGACAGAAAGACAGTTTTCAAAGTGTTAGAATTCCTATGCACATAAACTTGTGTTAGAGCCTCAATGCTCAGGTTTGTCAGTTCACAGCATTCTGAGATCACTAATGCTGAAATAGTGTTTCTGTTGAAATGAAGTGGAAACAAGCCCAAATATGCTAAAAACCATCTCTCTCAGTTAGAGAATGTTGCTTCATTCCATGTTAAATACAAATCTTGCCAAAATGATAGATGACTCTATCTTGTGATTATAAATGCTTTTTGCAAGACAGAAAGACAGTTTTCAATGTGTTAGAATTCCTATGCACATAAACTTGTGTTAGAGCCTCAATGCTCAGGTTTGTCAGTTCACAGCATTCTGAGATCACTAATGCTGAAATAGTGTTTCTGTTGAAATGAAGTGGAAACAAGCCCAAATATGCTAAAAACCATCTCTCTCAGTTAGAGAATGTTGCTTCATTCCATGTTAAATACAAATCTTGCCAAAATGATAGATGACTCTATCTTGTGATTATAAATGCTTTTTGCAAGACAGAAAGACAGTTTTCAATGTGTTAGAATTCCTATGCACATAAACTTGTGTTAGAGCCTCAATGCTCAGGTTTGTCAGTTCACAGCATTCTGAGATCACTAATGCTGAAATAGTGTTTCTGTTGAAATGAAGTGGAAACAAGCCCAAATATGCTAAAAACCATCTCTCTCAGTTAGAGAATGTTGCTTCATTCCATGTTAAATACAAATCTTGCCAAAATGATAGATGACTCTATCTTGTGATTATAAATGCTTTTTGCAAGACAGAAAGACAGTTTTCAATGTGTTAGAATTCCTATGCACATAAACTTGTGTTAGAGCCTCAATGCTCAGGTTTGTCAGTTCACAGCATTCTGAGATCACTAATGCTGAAATAGTGTTTCTGTTGAAATGAATTGGAAACAAGCCCAAATATTCTAAAAACCATCTCTCTCAGTTAGAGAATGTTGCTTCATTCCATGTTAAATACAAATCTTGCCAAAATGAAAGATTCCTCTACCTTGTGAAGTGAAATGCTTTTTGCAAGACAGAAAGACAGTTTTCAAAGTGTTAGAATTCCTATGCACATAAACTTGTGTTAGAGCCTCAATGCTCAGGTTTGTCAGTTCACAGCATTCTGAGATCACTAATGCTGAAATAGTGTTTCTGTTGAAATGAAGTGGAAACAAGCCCAAATATGCTAAAAACCATCTCTTTCATTTAGAGAATGTTGCTTCATTCCATGTTAAATACAAATCTTGCCAAAATGAAAGATTCCTCTGTCTTGTGATTAGAAAGGCTTTTTGCAAGACAGAAAGAAAGTTTTCAATGTGTTAGAATTCCTATGCACATAAACTTGTGTTAGAGCCTCAATGCTCAGGTTTGTCAGTTCACAGCATTCTGAGATCACTAATGCTGAAATAGTGTTTCTGTTGAAATGAAGTGGAAACAAGCCCAAATATGCTAAAAACCATCTCTTTCATTTAGAGAATGTTGCTTCATTCCATGTTAAATACAAATCTTGCCAAAATGAAAGATTCCTCTGTCTTGTGATTAGAAAGGCTTTTTGCAAGACAGAAAGAAAGTTTTCAATGTGTTAGAATTCCTATGCACATAAACTTGTGTTAGAGCCTCAATGCTCAGGTTTGTCAGTTCACAGCATTCTGAGATCACTAATGCTGAAATAGTGTTTCTGTTGAAATGAAGTGGAAACAAGCCCAAATATGCTAAAAACCATCTCTTTCATTTAGAGAATGTTGCTTCATTCCATGTTAAATACAAATCTTGCCAAAATGAAAGATTCCTCTGTCTTGTGATTAGAAAGGCTTTTTGCAAGACAGAAAGAAAGTTTTCAATGTGTTAGAATTCCTATGCACATAAACTTGTGTTAGAGCCTCAATGCTCAGGTTTGTCAGTTCACAGCATTCTGAGATCACTAATGCTGAAATAGTGTTTCTGTTGAAATGAAGTGGAAACAAGCCCAAATATGCTAAAAACCATCTCTCTCAGTTAGAGAATGTTGCTTCATTCCATGTTAAATACAAATCTTGCCAAAATGATAGATGACTCTATCTTGTGATTATAAATGCTTTTTGCAAGACAGAAAGACAGTTTGCAATGTGTTAGAATTCCTATGCACATAAACTTGTGTTAGAGCCTCAATGCTCAGGTTTGTCAGTTCACAGCATTCTGAGATCACTAATGCTGAAATAGTGTTTCTGTTGAAATGAAGTGGAAACAAGTCCAAATATGCTAAAAACCATCTCTCTCAGTTAGAGAATGTTGCTTCATTCCATGTTAAATACAAATCTTGCCAAAATGATAGATGACTCTGTCTTGTGATTAGAAATGCTTTTTGCAAGACAGAAAGACAGTTTTCAATGTGTTAGTATTCCTATGCACATAAACTTGTTTTAGAGCCTCAATGCTCAGGTTTGTCAGTTCACAGCATTCTGAGATCACTAATGCTGAAATAGTGTTTCTGTTGAAATGAAGTGGAAACAAGGCCAAATATGCTAAAAACCATCTCTCTCAGTTAGAGAATGTTGCTTCATTCCATGTTAAATACAAATCTTGCCAAAATGATAAATGACTCTGTCTTGTGAATAGACATGCTTTTTGCAATACAGAAAGACAGTTTTCAATGTGTTAGAATTCCTATGCACATAAACTTGTGTTAGAGCCTCAATGCTAAGGTTTGTCAGTTCACAGCATTCTGAGATCACCAATGCTGAAATAGTGTTTCTGTTGAAATGAAGTGTTGTTTCATTCAATGTTAAATACAAATCTTGCCAAAATGAAAGATTCCTCTGTCTTGTGAATTGAAATGCTTTTTGCAAGACAGAAAGACAGTTTTCAATGTGTTAGAATTCCTATGCACATAAACTTGTGTTAGAGCCTCAATGCTCAGGTTTGTCAGTTCACAGCATTCTGAGATCACTAATGCTGAAATAGTGTTTCTGTTGAAATGAATTGGAAACAAGCCCAAATATTCTAAAAACCATCTCTCTCAGTTAGAGAACGTTGCTTCATTCCATGTTAAATACAAATCTTGCCAAAATGAAAGATTCTTCTGTCTTGTGATTAGAAAGGCTTTTTGCAATACAGAAAGACAGTTTTCAATGTTTTAGAATTCCTATGCACATAAACTTGTTTTAGAGCCTCAATGCTCAGGTGTGTCAGTTCACAGCATTCTGAGATCACTAATGCTGAAATAGTGTTTCTGTGGAAATGAAGTGGAAACAAGCCCAAATATGCTAAAAACCATCTCTCTCAGTTAGAGAATGTTGCTTCATTCCATGTTAAATACAAATCTTGCCAAAATGAAAGATTCCTCTACCTTGTGAAGTGAAATGCTTTTTGCAAGACAGAAAGACAGTTTTCAAAGTGTTAGAATTCCTATGCACATAAACTTGTGTTAGAGCCTCAATGCTCAGGTTTGTCAGTTCACAGCATTCTGAGATCACTAATGCTGAAATAGTGTTTCTGTTGAAATGAAGTGGAAACAAGCCCAAATATGCTAAAAACCATCTCTCTCAGTTAGAGAATGTTGCTTCATTCCATGTTAAATACAAATCTTGCCAAAATGATAGATGACTCTATCTTGTGATTATAAATGCTTTTTGCAAGACAGAAAGACAGTTTTCAATGTGTTAGAATTCCTATGCACATAAACTTGTGTTAGAGCCTCAATGCTCAGGTTTGTCAGTTCACAGCATTCTGAGATCACTAATGCTGAAATAGTGTTTCTGTTGAAATGAAGTGGAAACAAGCCCAAATATGCTAAAAACCATCTCTCTCAGTTAGAGAATGTTGCTTCATTCCATGTTAAATACAAATCTTGCCAAAATGATAGATGACTCTATCTTGTGATTATAAATGCTTTTTGCAAGACAGAAAGACAGTTTTCAATGTGTTAGAATTCCTATGCACATAAACTTGTGTTAGAGCCTCAATGCTCAGGTTTGTCAGTTCACAGCATTCTGAGATCACTAATGCTGAAATAGTGTTTCTGTTGAAATGAAGTGGAAACAAGCCCAAATATGCTAAAAACCATCTCTCTCAGTTAGAGAATGTTGCTTCATTCCATGTTAAATACAAATCTTGCCAAAATGATAGATGACTCTATCTTGTGATTATAAATGCTTTTTGCAAGACAGAAAGACAGTTTTCAATGTGTTAGAATTCCTATGCACATAAACTTGTGTTAGAGCCTCAATGCTCAGGTTTGTCAGTTCACAGCATTCTGAGATCACTAATGCTGAAATAGTGTTTCTGTTGAAATGAATTGGAAACAAGCCCAAATATTCTAAAAACCATCTCTCTCAGTTAGAGAACGTTGCTTCATTCCATGTTAAATACAAATCTTGCCAAAATGAAAGATTCTTCTGTCTTGTGATTAGAAAGGCTTTTTGCAATACAGAAAGACAGTTTTCAATGTTTTAGAATTCCTATGCACATAAACTTGTGTTAGAGCCTCAATGCTCAGGTGTGTCAGTTCACAGCATTCTGAGATCACTAATGCTGAAATAGTGTTTCTGTGGAAATGAAGTGGAAACAAGCCCAAATATGCTAAAACCCATCTCTCTCAGTTAGAGAATGTTGCTTCATTCCATGTTAAATACAAATCTTGCCAAAATGAAAGATTCCTCTGTCTTGTGATTAGAAAGGCTTTTTGCAATACAGAAAGACAGTTTTCAATGTGTTAGAATTCCTATGCACATAAACTTGTGTTAGAGCCTCAATGCTCAGGTTTGTCAGTTCACAGCATTCTGAGATCACTAATGCTGAAATAGTGTTTCTGTTGAAATGAATTGGAAACAAGCCCAAATATGCTAAAAACCATCTCTTTCAGTTAGAGAATGTTGCTTCATTCCATGTTAAATACAAATCTTGCCAAAATGAAAGATTCCTCTGTCTTGTGAATTGAAATGCTTTTTGCAAGACAGAAAGACAGTTTTCAATGTGTTAGAATTCCTATGCACATAAACTTGTGTTAGAGCCTCAATGCTCAGGTTTGTCAGTTCACAGCATTCTGAGATCACTAATGCTGAAATAGTGTTTCTGTTGAAATGAAGTGGAAACAAGCCCAAATATGCTAAAAACCATCTCTCTCAGTTAGAGAACGTTGCTTCATTCCATGTTAAATACAAATCTTGTCAAAATGAAAGATTCCTCTGTCTTGTGATTAGAAAGGCTTTTTGCAATACAGAAAGACAGTTTTCAATGTCTTAGAATTCCTATGCACATAAACTTGTGTTAGAGCCTCAATGCTCAGGTTTGTCAGTTCATAGCATTCTGAGATCACTAATGCTGAAATAGTGTTTCTGTTTAAATGAATTGGAAACAAGCCCATATATGCTAAAAACCATCTCTCTCAGTTAGAGAACGTTGCTTCATTCCATGTTAAATACAAATCTTGCCAAAATGAAAGATTCCTCTGTCTTGTGATTAGAAAGGCTTTTTGCAAGACAGAAAGTCAGTTTTCAATGTGTTAGAATTCCTATGCACATAAACTTGTGTTAGAGCCTCAATGCTCAGGTTTGTCAGTTCACAGCATTCTGAGATCACTAATGCTGAAATAGTGTTTCTGTTGAAATGAATTGGAAACAAGCCCAAATATGCTAAAAACCATCTCTCTCAGTTAGAGAACGTTGCTTCATTCCATGTTAAATACAAATCTTGCCAAAATGAAAGATTCCTCTGTCTTGTGAATTGAAATGCTTTTTGCAAGACAGAAAGACAGTTTTCAATGTGTTAGAATTCCTATGCACATAAACTTGTGTTAGAGCCTCAATGCTCAGGTTTGTCAGTTCACAGCATTCTGAGATCACTAATGCTGAAATAGTGTTTCTGTTGAAATGAAGTGGAAACAAGCCCAAATATGCTAAAAACCATCTCTCTCAGTTAGAGAACGTTGCTTCATTCCATGTTAAATACAAATCTTGTCAAAATGAAAGATTCCTCTGTCTTGTGATTAGAAAGGCTTTTTGCAATACAGAAAGACAGTTTTCAATGTCTTAGAATTCCTATGCACATAAACTTGTGTTAGAGCCTCAATGCTCAGGTTTGTCAGTTCATAGCATTCTGAGATCACTAATGCTGAAATAGTGTTTCTGTTTAAATGAATTGGAAACAAGCCCATATATGCTAAAAACCATCTCTCTCAGTTAGAGAACGTTGCTTCATTCCATGTTAAATACAAATCTTGCCAAAATGAAAGATTCCTCTGTCTTGTGATTAGAAAGGCTTTTTGCAAGACAGAAAGTCAGTTTTCAATGTGTTAGAATTCCTATGCACATAAACTTGTGTTAGAGCCTCAATGCTCAGGTTTGTCAGTTCACAGCATTCTGAGATCACTAATGCTGAAATAGTGTTTCTGTTGAAATGAATTGGAAACAAGCCCAAATATGCTAAAAACCATCTCTCTCAGTTAGAGAACGTTGCTTCATTCCATGTTAAATACAAATCTTGCCAAAATGATAGATGACTCTATCTTGGGATTATGAATGCTTTTTGCAAGACAGAAAGACAGTTTTCAATGTGTTAGAATTCCTATGCACATAAACTTGTGTTAGAGCCTCAATGCTCAGGTGTGTCAGTTCACAGCATTCTGAGATCACTAATGCTGAAATAGTGTTTCTGTTGAAATGAAGTGGAAACAAGCCCAAATATGCTAAAAACCATCTCTTTCAGTTAGAGAATGTTGCTTCATTCCATGTTAAATACAAATCTTGCCAAAATGAAAGATTCCTCTGTCTTGTGAATTGAAATGCTTTTTGCAAGACAGAAAGACAGTTTTCAATGTGTTAGAATTCCTATGCACATAAATGTGGTTTTATTAAAAAAGTTCGGGAGAAGCACGATCAGATAATCATCCAATTTGGCACAGGTGCATCTCGTTTAGCTAATCATCTTAAATAGCACGCAAGCGTATATATATCCAGTCTTCCTACCTACTGTCCCACGACAGTTTTTCGGCAACCCTCCTCCACCCCAACTCCTCACTTCTAATCTATTTATCCCAAATTAGGGATAGGGGGAGTTATTTAGGTTCGGGCTATGCTCCGGGCCCGGACCCCTCCCCCAGGACAGCACGCCAAAATATGCCTACTATTTGCCTTCAGATTAGATGTAAGGGTGAACTCGTGAAACTTGTGTTAGAGCCTCAATGCTCAGGTTTGTCAGTTCACAGCATTCTGAGATCACTAATGCTGAAATAGTGTTTCTGTTGAAATGAAGTGGAAACAAGCCCAAATATGCTAAAAACCATCTCTCTCAGTTAGAGAACGTTGCTTCATTCCATGTTAAATATAAATCTAGCCAAAATGAAAGATTCCTCTGTCTTGTGATTAGAAAGGCTTTTTGCAATACAGAAAGACAGTTTTCAATGTGTTAGAATTCCTATGCACATAAACTTGTGTTAGAGCCTCAATGCTCAGGTGTGTCAGTTCACAGCATTCTGAGATCACTAATGCTGAAATAGTGTTTCTGTGGAAATGAAGTGGAAACAAGCCCAAATATGCTAAAAACCATCTCTCTCAGTTAGAGAATGTTGCTTCATTCCATGTTAAATACAAATCTTGCCAAAACGATAGATGACTCTATTTTGTGATTATAAATGCTTTTTGCAAGACAGAAAGACAGTTTTCAATGTGTTAGAATTCCTATGCACATAAACTTGTGTTAGAGCCTCAATGCTCAGGTTTGTCAGTTCACAGCATTCTGAGATCACTAATGCTGAAATAGTGTTTCTGTTGAAATGAAGTGGAAACAAGTCCAAATATGCTAAAAACCATCTCTCTCAGTTAGAGAATGTTGCTTCATTCCATGTTAAATACAAATCTTGCCAAAATGAAAGATTCCTCTGTCTTGTGATTAGAAAGGCTTTTTGCAATACAGAAAGACAGTTTTCAATGTCTTAGAATTCCTATGCACATAAACTTGTGTTAGAGCCTCAATGCTCAGGTTTGTCAGTTCATAGCATTCTGAGATCACTAATGCTGAAATAGTGTTTCTGTTTAAATGAATTGGAAACAAGCCCATATATGCTAAAAACCATCTCTCTCAGTTAGAGAACGTTGCTTCATTCCATGTTAAATACAAATCTTGCCAAAATGAAAGATTCCTCTGTCTTGTGATTAGAAAGGCTTTTTGCAAGACAGAAAGTCAGTTTTCAATGTGTTAGAATTCCTATGCACATAAACTTGTGTTAGAGCCTCAATGCTCAGGTTTGTCAGTTCACAGCATTCTGAGATCACTAATGCTGAAATAGTGTTTCTGTTGAAATGAATTGGAAACAAGCCCAAATATGCTAAAAACCATCTCTCTCAGTTAGAGAACGTTGCTTCATTCCATGTTAAATACAAATCTTGCCAAAATGAAAGATTCCTCTGTCTTGTGAATTGAAATGCTTTTTGCAAGACAGAAAGACAGTTTTCAATGTGTTAGAATTCCTATGCACATAAACTTGTGTTAGAGCCTCAATGCTCAGGTTTGTCAGTTCACAGCATTCTGAGATCACTAATGCTGAAATAGTGTTTCTGTTGAAATGAAGTGGAAACAAGCCCAAATATGCTAAAAACCATCTCTCTCAGTTAGAGAACGTTGCTTCATTCCATGTTAAATACAAATCTTGTCAAAATGAAAGATTCCTCTGTCTTGTGATTAGAAAGGCTTTTTGCAATACAGAAAGACAGTTTTCAATGTCTTAGAATTCCTATGCACATAAACTTGTGTTAGAGCCTCAATGCTCAGGTTTGTCAGTTCATAGCATTCTGAGATCACTAATGCTGAAATAGTGTTTCTGTTTAAATGAATTGGAAACAAGCCCATATATGCTAAAAACCATCTCTCTCAGTTAGAGAACGTTGCTTCATTCCATGTTAAATACAAATCTTGCCAAAATGAAAGATTCCTCTGTCTTGTGATTAGAAAGGCTTTTTGCAAGACAGAAAGTCAGTTTTCAATGTGTTAGAATTCCTATGCACATAAACTTGTGTTAGAGCCTCAATGCTCAGGTGTGTCAGTTCACAGCATTCTGAGATCACTAATGCTGAAATAGTGTTTCTGTTGAAATGAAGTGGAAACAAGCCCAAATATGCTAAAAACCATCTCTTTCAGTTAGAGAATGTTGCTTCATTCCATGTTAAATACAAATCTTGCCAAAATGAAAGATTCCTCTGTCTTGTGAATTGAAATGCTTTTTGCAAGACAGAAAGACAGTTTTCAATGTGTTAGAATTCCTATGCACATAAATGTGGTTTTATTAAAAAAGTTCGGGAGAAGCACGATCAGATAATCATCCAATTTGGCACAGGTGCATCTCGTTTAGCTAATCATCTTAAATAGCACGCAAGCGTATATATATCCAGTCTTCCTACCTACTGTCCCACGACAGTTTTTCGGCAACCCTCCTCCACCCCAACTCCTCACTTCTAATCTATTTATCCCAAATTAGGGATAGGGGGAGTTATTTAGGTTCGGGCTATGCTCCGGGCCCGGACCCCTCCCCCAGGACAGCACGCCAAAATATGCCTACTATTTGCCTTCAGATTAGATGTAAGGGTGAACTCGTGAAACTTGTGTTAGAGCCTCAATGCTCAGGTTTGTCAGTTCACAGCATTCTGAGATCACTAATGCTGAAATAGTGTTTCTGTTGAAATGAAGTGGAAACAAGCCCAAATATGCTAAAAACCATCTCTCTCAGTTAGAGAACGTTGCTTCATTCCATGTTAAATATAAATCTAGCCAAAATGAAAGATTCCTCTGTCTTGTGATTAGAAAGGCTTTTTGCAATACAGAAAGACAGTTTTCAATGTGTTAGAATTCCTATGCACATAAACTTGTGTTAGAGCCTCAATGCTCAGGTGTGTCAGTTCACAGCATTCTGAGATCACTAATGCTGAAATAGTGTTTCTGTGGAAATGAAGTGGAAACAAGCCCAAATATGCTAAAAACCATCTCTCTCAGTTAGAGAATGTTGCTTCATTCCATGTTAAATACAAATCTTGCCAAAACGATAGATGACTCTATTTTGTGATTATAAATGCTTTTTGCAAGACAGAAAGACAGTTTTCAATGTGTTAGAATTCCTATGCACATAAACTTGTGTTAGAGCCTCAATGCTCAGGTTTGTCAGTTCACAGCATTCTGAGATCACTAATGCTGAAATAGTGTTTCTGTTGAAATGAAGTGGAAACAAGTCCAAATATGCTAAAAACCATCTCTCTCAGTTAGAGAATGTTGCTTCATTCCATGTTAAATACAAATCTTGCCAAAATGAAAGATTCCTCTGTCTTGTGAATTGAAATGCTTTTTGCAAGACAGAAAGACAGTTTTCAATGTGTTAGAATTCCTATGCACATAAACTTGTGTTAGAGCCTCAATGCTCAGGTTTGTCAGTTCACAGCATTCTGAGATCACTAATGCTGAAATAGTGTTTCTGTTGAAATGAAGTGGAAACAAGTCCAAATATGCTAAAAACCATCTCTCTCAGTTAGAGAATGTTGCTTCATTCCATGTTAAATACAAATCTTGCCAAAATGAAAGATTCCTCTGTCTTGTGAATTGAAATGCTTTTTGCAAGACAGAAAGACAGTTTTCAATGTGTTAGAATTCCTATGCACATAAACTTGTGTTAGAGCCTCAATGCTCAGGTTTGTCAGTTCACAGCATTCTGAGATCACTAATGCTGAAATAGTGTTTCTGTTGAAATGAAGTGGAAACAAGCCCAAATATGCTAAAAACCATCTCTCTCAGTTAGAGAATTTTGCTTCATTCCATGTTAAATACAAATCTTGCCAAAATGAAAGATTCCTCTACCTTGTGAAGTGAAATGCTTTTTGCAAGACAGAAAGACAGTTTTCAAAGTGTTAGAATTCCTATGCACATAAACTTGTGTTAGAGCCTCAATGCTCAGGTTTGTCAGTTCACAGCATTCTGAGATCACTAATGCTGAAATAGTGTTTCTGTTGAAATGAAGTGGAAACAAGCCCAAATATGCTAAAAACCATCTCTTTCATTTAGAGAATGTTGCTTCATTCCATGTTAAATACAAATCTTGCCAAAATGAAAGATTCCTCTGTCTTGTGATTAGAAAGGCTTTTTGCAAGACAGAAAGAAAGTTTTCAATGTGTTAGAATTCCTATGCACATAAACTTGTGTTAGAGCCTCAATGCTCAGGTTTGTCAGTTCACAGCATTCTGAGATCACTAATGCTGAAATAGTGTTTCTGTTGAAATGAAGTGGAAACAAGCCCAAATATGCTAAAAACCATCTCTTTCATTTAGAGAATGTTGCTTCATTCCATGTTAAATACAAATCTTGCCAAAATGAAAGATTCCTCTGTCTTGTGATTAGAAAGGCTTTTTGCAAGACAGAAAGAAAGTTTTCAATGTGTTAGAATTCCTATGCACATAAACTTGTGTTAGAGCCTCAATGCTCAGGTTTGTCAGTTCACAGCATTCTGAGATCACTAATGCTGAAATAGTGTTTCTGTTGAAATGAAGTGGAAACAAGCCCAAATATGCTAAAAACCATCTCTCTCAGTTAGAGAATGTTGCTTCATTCCATGTTAAATACAAATCTTGCCAAAATGATAGATGACTCTATCTTGTGATTATAAATGCTTTTTGCAAGACAGAAAGACAGTTTGCAATGTGTTAGAATTCCTATGCACATAAACTTGTGTTAGAGCCTCAATGCTCAGGTTTGTCAGTTCACAGCATTCTGAGATCACTAATGCTGAAATAGTGTTTCTGTTGAAATGAAGTGGAAACAAGTCCAAATATGCTAAAAACCATCTCTCTCAGTTAGAGAATGTTGCTTCATTCCATGTTAAATACAAATCTTGCCAAAATGATAGATGACTCTGTCTTGTGATTAGAAATGCTTTTTGCAAGACAGAAAGACAGTTTTCAATGTGTTAGTATTCCTATGCACATAAACTTGTTTTAGAGCCTCAATGCTCAGGTTTGTCAGTTCACAGCATTCTGAGATCACTAATGCTGAAATAGTGTTTCTGTTGAAATGAAGTGGAAACAAGGCCAAATATGCTAAAAACCATCTCTCTCAGTTAGAGAATGTTGCTTCATTCCATGTTAAATACAAATCTTGCCAAAATGATAAATGACTCTGTCTTGTGAATAGACATGCTTTTTGCAATACAGAAAGACAGTTTTCAATGTGTTAGAATTCCTATGCACATAAACTTGTGTTAGAGCCTCAATGCTAAGGTTTGTCAGTTCACAGCATTCTGAGATCACCAATGCTGAAATAGTGTTTCTGTTGAAATGAAGTGTTGTTTCATTCAATGTTAAATACAAATCTTGCCAAAATGAAAGATTCCTCTGTCTTGTGAATTGAAATGCTTTTTGCAAGACAGAAAGACAGTTTTCAATGTGTTAGAATTCCTATGCACATAAACTTGTGTTAGAGCCTCAATGCTCAGGTTTGTCAGTTCACAGCATTCTGAGATCACTAATGCTGAAATAGTGTTTCTGTTGAAATGAATTGGAAACAAGCCCAAATATTCTAAAAACCATCTCTCTCAGTTAGAGAACGTTGCTTCATTCCATGTTAAATACAAATCTTGCCAAAATGAAAGATTCTTCTGTCTTGTGATTAGAAAGGCTTTTTGCAATACAGAAAGACAGTTTTCAATGTTTTAGAATTCCTATGCACATAAACTTGTTTTAGAGCCTCAATGCTCAGGTGTGTCAGTTCACAGCATTCTGAGATCACTAATGCTGAAATAGTGTTTCTGTGGAAATGAAGTGGAAACAAGCCCAAATATGCTAAAAACCATCTCTCTCAGTTAGAGAATGTTGCTTCATTCCATGTTAAATACAAATCTTGCCAAAATGAAAGATTCCTCTACCTTGTGAAGTGAAATGCTTTTTGCAAGACAGAAAGACAGTTTTCAAAGTGTTAGAATTCCTATGCACATAAACTTGTGTTAGAGCCTCAATGCTCAGGTTTGTCAGTTCACAGCATTCTGAGATCACTAATGCTGAAATAGTGTTTCTGTTGAAATGAAGTGGAAACAAGCCCAAATATGCTAAAAACCATCTCTCTCAGTTAGAGAATGTTGCTTCATTCCATGTTAAATACAAATCTTGCCAAAATGATAGATGACTCTATCTTGTGATTATAAATGCTTTTTGCAAGACAGAAAGACAGTTTTCAATGTGTTAGAATTCCTATGCACATAAACTTGTGTTAGAGCCTCAATGCTCAGGTTTGTCAGTTCACAGCATTCTGAGATCACTAATGCTGAAATAGTGTTTCTGTTGAAATGAAGTGGAAACAAGCCCAAATATGCTAAAAACCATCTCTCTCAGTTAGAGAATGTTGCTTCATTCCATGTTAAATACAAATCTTGCCAAAATGATAGATGACTCTATCTTGTGATTATAAATGCTTTTTGCAAGACAGAAAGACAGTTTTCAATGTGTTAGAATTCCTATGCACATAAACTTGTGTTAGAGCCTCAATGCTCAGGTTTGTCAGTTCACAGCATTCTGAGATCACTAATGCTGAAATAGTGTTTCTGTTGAAATGAAGTGGAAACAAGTCCAAATATGCTAAAAACCATCTCTCTCAGTTAGAGAATGTTGCTTCATTCCATGTTAAATACAAATCTTGCCAAAATGATAGATGACTCTGTCTTGTGATTAGAAATGCTTTTTGCAAGACAGAAAGACAGTTTTCAATGTGTTAGTATTCCTATGCACATAAACTTGTTTTAGAGCCTCAATGCTCAGGTTTGTCAGTTCACAGCATTCTGAGATCACTAATGCTGAAATAGTGTTTCTGTTGAAATGAAGTGGAAACAAGGCCAAATATGCTAAAAACCATCTCTCTCAGTTAGAGAATGTTGCTTCATTCCATGTTAAATACAAATCTTGCCAAAATGATAAATGACTCTGTCTTGTGAATAGACATGCTTTTTGCAATACAGAAAGACAGTTTTCAATGTGTTAGAATTCCTATGCACATAAACTTGTGTTAGAGCCTCAATGCTAAGGTTTGTCAGTTCACAGCATTCTGAGATCACCAATGCTGAAATAGTGTTTCTGTTGAAATGAAGTGTTGTTTCATTCAATGTTAAATACAAATCTTGCCAAAATGAAAGATTCCTCTGTCTTGTGAATTGAAATGCTTTTTGCAAGACAGAAAGACAGTTTTCAATGTGTTAGAATTCCTATGCACATAAACTTGTGTTAGAGCCTCAATGCTCAGGTTTGTCAGTTCACAGCATTCTGAGATCACTAATGCTGAAATAGTGTTTCTGTTGAAATGAATTGGAAACAAGCCCAAATATTCTAAAAACCATCTCTCTCAGTTAGAGAACGTTGCTTCATTCCATGTTAAATACAAATCTTGCCAAAATGAAAGATTCTTCTGTCTTGTGATTAGAAAGGCTTTTTGCAATACAGAAAGACAGTTTTCAATGTTTTAGAATTCCTATGCACATAAACTTGTTTTAGAGCCTCAATGCTCAGGTGTGTCAGTTCACAGCATTCTGAGATCACTAATGCTGAAATAGTGTTTCTGTGGAAATGAAGTGGAAACAAGCCCAAATATGCTAAAAACCATCTCTCTCAGTTAGAGAATGTTGCTTCATTCCATGTTAAATACAAATCTTGCCAAAATGAAAGATTCCTCTACCTTGTGAAGTGAAATGCTTTTTGCAAGACAGAAAGACAGTTTTCAAAGTGTTAGAATTCCTATGCACATAAACTTGTGTTAGAGCCTCAATGCTCAGGTTTGTCAGTTCACAGCATTCTGAGATCACTAATGCTGAAATAGTGTTTCTGTTGAAATGAAGTGGAAACAAGCCCAAATATGCTAAAAACCATCTCTCTCAGTTAGAGAATGTTGCTTCATTCCATGTTAAATACAAATCTTGCCAAAATGATAGATGACTCTATCTTGTGATTATAAATGCTTTTTGCAAGACAGAAAGACAGTTTTCAATGTGTTAGAATTCCTATGCACATAAACTTGTGTTAGAGCCTCAATGCTCAGGTTTGTCAGTTCACAGCATTCTGAGATCACTAATGCTGAAATAGTGTTTCTGTTGAAATGAAGTGGAAACAAGCCCAAATATGCTAAAAACCATCTCTCTCAGTTAGAGAATGTTGCTTCATTCCATGTTAAATACAAATCTTGCCAAAATGATAGATGACTCTATCTTGTGATTATAAATGCTTTTTGCAAGACAGAAAGACAGTTTTCAATGTGTTAGAATTCCTATGCACATAAACTTGTGTTAGAGCCTCAATGCTCAGGTTTGTCAGTTCACAGCATTCTGAGATCACTAATGCTGAAATAGTGTTTCTGTTGAAATGAATTGGAAACAAGCCCAAATATTCTAAAAACCATCTCTCTCAGTTAGAGAACGTTGCTTCATTCCATGTTAAATACAAATCTTGCCAAAATGAAAGATTCTTCTGTCTTGTGATTAGAAAGGCTTTTTGCAATACAGAAAGACAGTTTTCAATGTTTTAGAATTCCTATGCACATAAACTTGTGTTAGAGCCTCAATGCTCAGGTGTGTCAGTTCACAGCATTCTGAGATCACTAATGCTGAAATAGTGTTTCTGTGGAAATGAAGTGGAAACAAGCCCAAATATGCTAAAACCCATCTCTCTCAGTTAGAGAATGTTGCTTCATTCCATGTTAAATACAAATCTTGCCAAAATGAAAGATTCCTCTGTCTTGTGATTAGAAAGGCTTTTTGCAATACAGAAAGACAGTTTTCAATGTGTTAGAATTCCTATGCACATAAACTTGTGTTAGAGCCTCAATGCTCAGGTTTGTCAGTTCACAGCATTCTGAGATCACTAATGCTGAAATAGTGTTTCTGTTGAAATGAATTGGAAACAAGCCCAAATATGCTAAAAACCATCTCTTTCAGTTAGAGAATGTTGCTTCATTCCATGTTAAATACAAATCTTGCCAAAACGATAGATGACTCTATTTTGTGATTATAAATGCTTTTTGCAAGACAGAAAGACAGTTTTCAATGTGTTAGAATTCCTATGCACATAAACTTGTGTTAGAGCCTCAATGCTCAGGTTTGTCAGTTCACAGCATTCTGAGATCACTAATGCTGAAATAGTGTTTCTGTTGAAATGAAGTGGAAACAAGCCCAAATATGCTAAAAACCATCTCTCTCAGTTAGAGAACGTTGCTTCATTCCATGTTAAATACAAATCTTGTCAAAATGAAAGATTCCTCTGTCTTGTGATTAGAAAGGCTTTTTGCAATACAGAAAGACAGTTTTCAATGTCTTAGAATTCCTATGCACATAAACTTGTGTTAGAGCCTCAATGCTCAGGTTTGTCAGTTCATAGCATTCTGAGATCACTAATGCTGAAATAGTGTTTCTGTTTAAATGAATTGGAAACAAGCCCATATATGCTAAAAACCATCTCTCTCAGTTAGAGAACGTTGCTTCATTCCATGTTAAATACAAATCTTGCCAAAATGAAAGATTCCTCTGTCTTGTGATTAGAAAGGCTTTTTGCAAGACAGAAAGTCAGTTTTCAATGTGTTAGAATTCCTATGCACATAAACTTGTGTTAGAGCCTCAATGCTCAGGTTTGTCAGTTCACAGCATTCTGAGATCACTAATGCTGAAATAGTGTTTCTGTTGAAATGAATTGGAAACAAGCCCAAATATGCTAAAAACCATCTCTCTCAGTTAGAGAACGTTGCTTCATTCCATGTTAAATACAAATCTTGCCAAAATGAAAGATTCCTCTGTCTTGTGAATTGAAATGCTTTTTGCAAGACAGAAAGACAGTTTTCAATGTGTTAGAATTCCTATGCACATAAACTTGTGTTAGAGCCTCAATGCTCAGGTTTGTCAGTTCACAGCATTCTGAGATCACTAATGCTGAAATAGTGTTTCTGTTGAAATGAAGTGGAAACAAGCCCAAATATGCTAAAAACCATCTCTCTCAGTTAGAGAACGTTGCTTCATTCCATGTTAAATACAAATCTTGTCAAAATGAAAGATTCCTCTGTCTTGTGATTAGAAAGGCTTTTTGCAATACAGAAAGACAGTTTTCAATGTCTTAGAATTCCTATGCACATAAACTTGTGTTAGAGCCTCAATGCTCAGGTTTGTCAGTTCATAGCATTCTGAGATCACTAATGCTGAAATAGTGTTTCTGTTTAAATGAATTGGAAACAAGCCCATATATGCTAAAAACCATCTCTCTCAGTTAGAGAACGTTGCTTCATTCCATGTTAAATACAAATCTTGCCAAAATGAAAGATTCCTCTGTCTTGTGATTAGAAAGGCTTTTTGCAAGACAGAAAGTCAGTTTTCAATGTGTTAGAATTCCTATGCACATAAACTTGTGTTAGAGCCTCAATGCTCAGGTTTGTCAGTTCACAGCATTCTGAGATCACTAATGCTGAAATAGTGTTTCTGTTGAAATGAATTGGAAACAAGCCCAAATATGCTAAAAACCATCTCTCTCAGTTAGAGAACGTTGCTTCATTCCATGTTAAATACAAATCTTGCCAAAATGATAGATGACTCTATCTTGGGATTATGAATGCTTTTTGCAAGACAGAAAGACAGTTTTCAATGTGTTAGAATTCCTATGCACATAAACTTGTGTTAGAGCCTCAATGCTCAGGTGTGTCAGTTCACAGCATTCTGAGATCACTAATGCTGAAATAGTGTTTCTGTTGAAATGAAGTGGAAACAAGCCCAAATATGCTAAAAACCATCTCTTTCAGTTAGAGAATGTTGCTTCATTCCATGTTAAATACAAATCTTGCCAAAATGAAAGATTCCTCTGTCTTGTGAATTGAAATGCTTTTTGCAAGACAGAAAGACAGTTTTCAATGTGTTAGAATTCCTATGCACATAAATGTGGTTTTATTAAAAAAGTTCGGGAGAAGCACGATCAGATAATCATCCAATTTGGCACAGGTGCATCTCGTTTAGCTAATCATCTTAAATAGCACGCAAGCGTATATATATCCAGTCTTCCTACCTACTGTCCCACGACAGTTTTTCGGCAACCCTCCTCCACCCCAACTCCTCACTTCTAATCTATTTATCCCAAATTAGGGATAGGGGGAGTTATTTAGGTTCGGGCTATGCTCCGGGCCCGGACCCCTCCCCCAGGACAGCACGCCAAAATATGCCTACTATTTGCCTTCAGATTAGATGTAAGGGTGAACTCGTGAAACTTGTGTTAGAGCCTCAATGCTCAGGTTTGTCAGTTCACAGCATTCTGAGATCACTAATGCTGAAATAGTGTTTCTGTTGAAATGAAGTGGAAACAAGCCCAAATATGCTAAAAACCATCTCTTTCAGTTAGAGAACGTTGCTTCATTCCATGTTAAATATAAATCTAGCCAAAATGAAAGATTCCTCTGTCTTGTGATTAGAAAGGCTTTTTGCAATACAGAAAGACAGTTTTCAATGTGTTAGAATTCCTATGCACATAAACTTGTGTTAGAGCCTCAATGCTCAGGTGTGTCAGTTCACAGCATTCTGAGATCACTAATGCTGAAATAGTGTTTCTGTGGAAATGAAGTGGAAACAAGCCCAAATATGCTAAAAACCATCTCTCTCAGTTAGAGAATGTTGCTTCATTCCATGTTAAATACAAATCTTGCCAAAACGATAGATGACTCTATTTTGTGATTATAAATGCTTTTTGCAAGACAGAAAGACAGTTTTCAATGTGTTAGAATTCCTATGCACATAAACTTGTGTTAGAGCCTCAATGCTCAGGTTTGTCAGTTCACAGCATTCTGAGATCACTAATGCTGAAATAGTGTTTCTGTTGAAATGAAGTGGAAACAAGTCCAAATATGCTAAAAACCATCTCTCTCAGTTAGAGAATGTTGCTTCATTCCATGTTAAATACAAATCTTGCCAAAATGAAAGATTCCTCTGTCTTGTGAATTGAAATGCTTTTTGCAAGAGAGAAAGACAGTTTTCAATGTGTTAGAATTCCTATGCACATAAACTTGTGTTAGAGCCTCAATGCTCAGGTTTGTCAGTTCACAGCATTCTGAGATCACTAATGCTGAAATAGTGTTTCTGTTGAAATGAAGTGGAAACAAGTCCAAATATGCTAAAAACCATCTCTCTCAGTTAGAGAATGTTGCTTCATTCCATGTTAAATACAAATCTTGCCAAAATGAAAGATTCCTCTGTCTTGTGAATTGAAATGCTTTTTGCAAGACAGAAAGACAGTTTTCAATGTGTTAGAATTCCTATGCACATAAACTTGTGTTAGAGCCTCAATGCTCAGGTTTGTCAGTTCACAGCATTCTGAGATCACTAATGCTGAAATAGTGTTTCTGTTGAAATGAAGTGGAAACAAGCCCAAATATGCTAAAAACCATCTCTCTCAGTTAGAGAATTTTGCTTCATTCCATGTTAAATACAAATCTTGCCAAAATGAAAGATTCCTCTACCTTGTGAAGTGAAATGCTTTTTGCAAGACAGAAAGACAGTTTTCAAAGTGTTAGAATTCCTATGCACATAAACTTGTGTTAGAGCCTCAATGCTCAGGTTTGTCAGTTCACAGCATTCTGAGATCACTAATGCTGAAATAGTGTTTCTGTTGAAATGAAGTGGAAACAAGCCCAAATATGCTAAAAACCATCTCTTTCATTTAGAGAATGTTGCTTCATTCCATGTTAAATACAAATCTTGCCAAAATGAAAGATTCCTCTGTCTTGTGATTAGAAAGGCTTTTTGCAAGACAGAAAGAAAGTTTTCAATGTGTTAGAATTCCTATGCACATAAACTTGTGTTAGAGCCTCAATGCTCAGGTTTGTCAGTTCACAGCATTCTGAGATCACTAATGCTGAAATAGTGTTTCTGTTGAAATGAAGTGGAAACAAGCCCAAATATGCTAAAAACCATCTCTTTCATTTAGAGAATGTTGCTTCATTCCATGTTAAATACAAATCTTGCCAAAATGAAAGATTCCTCTGTCTTGTGATTAGAAAGGCTTTTTGCAAGACAGAAAGAAAGTTTTCAATGTGTTAGAATTCCTATGCACATAAACTTGTGTTAGAGCCTCAATGCTCAGGTTTGTCAGTTCACAGCATTCTGAGATCACTAATGCTGAAATAGTGTTTCTGTTGAAATGAAGTGGAAACAAGCCCAAATATGCTAAAAACCATCTCTCTCAGTTAGAGAATGTTGCTTCATTCCATGTTAAATACAAATCTTGCCAAAATGATAGATGACTCTATCTTGTGATTATAAATGCTTTTTGCAAGACAGAAAGACAGTTTGCAATGTGTTAGAATTCCTATGCACATAAACTTGTGTTAGAGCCTCAATGCTCAGGTTTGTCAGTTCACAGCATTCTGAGATCACTAATGCTGAAATAGTGTTTCTGTTGAAATGAAGTGGAAACAAGTCCAAATATGCTAAAAACCATCTCTCTCAGTTAGAGAATGTTGCTTCATTCCATGTTAAATACAAATCTTGCCAAAATGATAGATGACTCTGTCTTGTGATTAGAAATGCTTTTTGCAAGACAGAAAGACAGTTTTCAATGTGTTAGTATTCCTATGCACATAAACTTGTTTTAGAGCCTCAATGCTCAGGTTTGTCAGTTCACAGCATTCTGAGATCACTAATGCTGAAATAGTGTTTCTGTTGAAATGAAGTGGAAACAAGGCCAAATATGCTAAAAACCATCTCTCTCAGTTAGAGAATGTTGCTTCATTCCATGTTAAATACAAATCTTGCCAAAATGATAAATGACTCTGTCTTGTGAATAGACATGCTTTTTGCAATACAGAAAGACAGTTTTCAATGTGTTAGAATTCCTATGCACATAAACTTGTGTTAGAGCCTCAATGCTAAGGTTTGTCAGTTCACAGCATTCTGAGATCACCAATGCTGAAATAGTGTTTCTGTTGAAATGAAGTGTTGTTTCATTCAATGTTAAATACAAATCTTGCCAAAATGAAAGATTCCTCTGTCTTGTGAATTGAAATGCTTTTTGCAAGACAGAAAGACAGTTTTCAATGTGTTAGAATTCCTATGCACATAAACTTGTGTTAGAGCCTCAATGCTCAGGTTTGTCAGTTCACAGCATTCTGAGATCACTAATGCTGAAATAGTGTTTCTGTTGAAATGAATTGGAAACAAGCCCAAATATTCTAAAAACCATCTCTCTCAGTTAGAGAACGTTGCTTCATTCCATGTTAAATACAAATCTTGCCAAAATGAAAGATTCTTCTGTCTTGTGATTAGAAAGGCTTTTTGCAATACAGAAAGACAGTTTTCAATGTTTTAGAATTCCTATGCACATAAACTTGTTTTAGAGCCTCAATGCTCAGGTGTGTCAGTTCACAGCATTCTGAGATCACTAATGCTGAAATAGTGTTTCTGTGGAAATGAAGTGGAAACAAGCCCAAATATGCTAAAAACCATCTCTCTCAGTTAGAGAATGTTGCTTCATTCCATGTTAAATACAAATCTTGCCAAAATGAAAGATTCCTCTACCTTGTGAAGTGAAATGCTTTTTGCAAGACAGAAAGACAGTTTTCAAAGTGTTAAAATTCCTATGCACATAAACTTGTGTTAGAGCCTCAATGCTCAGGTTTGTCAGTTCACAGCATTCTGAGATCACTAATGCTGAAATAGTGTTTCTGTTGAAATGAAGTGGAAACAAGCCCAAATATGCTAAAAACCATCTCTCTCAGTTAGAGAATGTTGCTTCATTCCATGTTAAATACAAATCTTGCCAAAATGATAGATGACTCTATCTTGTGATTATAAATGCTTTTTGCAAGACAGAAAGACAGTTTTCAATGTGTTAGAATTCCTATGCACATAAACTTGTGTTAGAGCCTCAATGCTCAGGTTTGTCAGTTCACAGCATTCTGAGATCACTAATGCTGAAATAGTGTTTCTGTTGAAATGAAGTGGAAACAAGCCCAAATATGCTAAAAACCATCTCTCTCAGTTAGAGAATGTTGCTTCATTCCATGTTAAATACAAATCTTGCCAAAATGATAGATGACTCTATCTTGTGATTATAAATGCTTTTTGCAAGACAGAAAGACAGTTTTCAATGTGTTAGAATTCCTATGCACATAAACTTGTGTTAGAGCCTCAATGCTCAGGTTTGTCAGTTCACAGCATTCTGAGATCACTAATGCTGAAATAGTGTTTCTGTTGAAATGAAGTGGAAACAAGTCCAAATATGCTAAAAACCATCTCTCTCAGTTAGAGAATGTTGCTTCATTCCATGTTAAATACAAATCTTGCCAAAATGATAGATGACTCTGTCTTGTGATTAGAAATGCTTTTTGCAAGACAGAAAGACAGTTTTCAATGTGTTAGTATTCCTATGCACATAAACTTGTTTTAGAGCCTCAATGCTCAGGTTTGTCAGTTCACAGCATTCTGAGATCACTAATGCTGAAATAGTGTTTCTGTTGAAATGAAGTGGAAACAAGGCCAAATATGCTAAAAACCATCTCTCTCAGTTAGAGAATGTTGCTTCATTCCATGTTAAATACAAATCTTGCCAAAATGATAAATGACTCTGTCTTGTGAATAGACATGCTTTTTGCAATACAGAAAGACAGTTTTCAATGTGTTAGAATTCCTATGCACATAAACTTGTGTTAGAGCCTCAATGCTAAGGTTTGTCAGTTCACAGCATTCTGAGATCACCAATGCTGAAATAGTGTTTCTGTTGAAATGAAGTGTTGTTTCATTCAATGTTAAATACAAATCTTGCCAAAATGAAAGATTCCTCTGTCTTGTGAATTGAAATGCTTTTTGCAAGACAGAAAGACAGTTTTCAATGTGTTAGAATTCCTATGCACATAAACTTGTGTTAGAGCCTCAATGCTCAGGTTTGTCAGTTCACAGCATTCTGAGATCACTAATGCTGAAATAGTGTTTCTGTTGAAATGAATTGGAAACAAGCCCAAATATTCTAAAAACCATCTCTCTCAGTTAGAGAACGTTGCTTCATTCCATGTTAAATACAAATCTTGCCAAAATGAAAGATTCTTCTGTCTTGTGATTAGAAAGGCTTTTTGCAATACAGAAAGACAGTTTTCAATGTTTTAGAATTCCTATGCACATAAACTTGTTTTAGAGCCTCAATGCTCAGGTGTGTCAGTTCACAGCATTCTGAGATCACTAATGCTGAAATAGTGTTTCTGTGGAAATGAAGTGGAAACAAGCCCAAATATGCTAAAAACCATCTCTCTCAGTTAGAGAATGTTGCTTCATTCCATGTTAAATACAAATCTTGCCAAAATGAAAGATTCCTCTACCTTGTGAAGTGAAATGCTTTTTGCAAGACAGAAAGACAGTTTTCAAAGTGTTAGAATTCCTATGCACATAAACTTGTGTTAGAGCCTCAATGCTCAGGTTTGTCAGTTCACAGCATTCTGAGATCACTAATGCTGAAATAGTGTTTCTGTTGAAATGAAGTGGAAACAAGCCCAAATATGCTAAAAACCATCTCTCTCAGTTAGAGAATGTTGCTTCATTCCATGTTAAATACAAATCTTGCCAAAATGATAGATGACTCTATCTTGTGATTATAAATGCTTTTTGCAAGACAGAAAGACAGTTTTCAATGTGTTAGAATTCCTATGCACATAAACTTGTGTTAGAGCCTCAATGCTCAGGTTTGTCAGTTCACAGCATTCTGAGATCACTAATGCTGAAATAGTGTTTCTGTTGAAATGAAGTGGAAACAAGCCCAAATATGCTAAAAACCATCTCTCTCAGTTAGAGAATGTTGCTTCATTCCATGTTAAATACAAATCTTGCCAAAATGATAGATGACTCTATCTTGTGATTATAAATGCTTTTTGCAAGACAGAAAGACAGTTTTCAATGTGTTAGAATTCCTATGCACATAAACTTGTGTTAGAGCCTCAATGCTCAGGTTTGTCAGTTCACAGCATTCTGAGATCACTAATGCTGAAATAGTGTTTCTGTTGAAATGAATTGGAAACAAGCCCAAATATTCTAAAAACCATCTCTCTCAGTTAGAGAACGTTGCTTCATTCCATGTTAAATACAAATCTTGCCAAAATGAAAGATTCTTCTGTCTTGTGATTAGAAAGGCTTTTTGCAATACAGAAAGACAGTTTTCAATGTTTTAGAATTCCTATGCACATAAACTTGTGTTAGAGCCTCAATGCTCAGGTGTGTCAGTTCACAGCATTCTGAGATCACTAATGCTGAAATAGTGTTTCTGTGGAAATGAAGTGGAAACAAGCCCAAATATGCTAAAACCCATCTCTCTCAGTTAGAGAATGTTGCTTCATTCCATGTTAAATACAAATCTTGCCAAAATGAAAGATTCCTCTGTCTTGTGATTAGAAAGGCTTTTTGCAATACAGAAAGACAGTTTTCAATGTGTTAGAATTCCTATGCACATAAACTTGTGTTAGAGCCTCAATGCTCAGGTTTGTCAGTTCACAGCATTCTGAGATCACTAATGCTGAAATAGTGTTTCTGTTGAAATGAATTGGAAACAAGCCCAAATATGCTAAAAACCATCTCTTTCAGTTAGAGAATGTTGCTTCATTCCATGTTAAATACAAATCTTGCCAAAACGATAGATGACTCTATTTTGTGATTATAAATGCTTTTTGCAAGACAGAAAGACAGTTTTCAATGTGTTAGAATTCCTATGCACATAAACTTGTGTTAGAGCCTCAATGCTCAGGTTTGTCAGTTCACAGCATTCTGAGATCACTAATGCTGAAATAGTGTTTCTGTTGAAATGAAGTGGAAACAAGCCCAAATATGCTAAAAACCATCTCTCTCAGTTAGAGAACGTTGCTTCATTCCATGTTAAATACAAATCTTGTCAAAATGAAAGATTCCTCTGTCTTGTGATTAGAAAGGCTTTTTGCAATACAGAAAGACAGTTTTCAATGTCTTAGAATTCCTATGCACATAAACTTGTGTTAGAGCCTCAATGCTCAGGTTTGTCAGTTCATAGCATTCTGAGATCACTAATGCTGAAATAGTGTTTCTGTTTAAATGAATTGGAAACAAGCCCATATATGCTAAAAACCATCTCTCTCAGTTAGAGAACGTTGCTTCATTCCATGTTAAATACAAATCTTGCCAAAATGAAAGATTCCTCTGTCTTGTGATTAGAAAGGCTTTTTGCAAGACAGAAAGTCAGTTTTCAATGTGTTAGAATTCCTATGCACATAAACTTGTGTTAGAGCCTCAATGCTCAGGTTTGTCAGTTCACAGCATTCTGAGATCACTAATGCTGAAATAGTGTTTCTGTTGAAATGAATTGGAAACAAGCCCAAATATGCTAAAAACCATCTCTCTCAGTTAGAGAACGTTGCTTCATTCCATGTTAAATACAAATCTTGCCAAAATGAAAGATTCCTCTGTCTTGTGAATTGAAATGCTTTTTGCAAGACAGAAAGACAGTTTTCAATGTGTTAGAATTCCTATGCACATAAACTTGTGTTAGAGCCTCAATGCTCAGGTTTGTCAGTTCACAGCATTCTGAGATCACTAATGCTGAAATAGTGTTTCTGTTGAAATGAAGTGGAAACAAGCCCAAATATGCTAAAAACCATCTCTCTCAGTTAGAGAACGTTGCTTCATTCCATGTTAAATACAAATCTTGTCAAAATGAAAGATTCCTCTGTCTTGTGATTAGAAAGGCTTTTTGCAATACAGAAAGACAGTTTTCAATGTCTTAGAATTCCTATGCACATAAACTTGTGTTAGAGCCTCAATGCTCAGGTTTGTCAGTTCATAGCATTCTGAGATCACTAATGCTGAAATAGTGTTTCTGTTTAAATGAATTGGAAACAAGCCCATATATGCTAAAAACCATCTCTCTCAGTTAGAGAACGTTGCTTCATTCCATGTTAAATACAAATCTTGCCAAAATGAAAGATTCCTCTGTCTTGTGATTAGAAAGGCTTTTTGCAAGACAGAAAGTCAGTTTTCAATGTGTTAGAATTCCTATGCACATAAACTTGTGTTAGAGCCTCAATGCTCAGGTTTGTCAGTTCACAGCATTCTGAGATCACTAATGCTGAAATAGTGTTTCTGTTGAAATGAATTGGAAACAAGCCCAAATATGCTAAAAACCATCTCTCTCAGTTAGAGAACGTTGCTTCATTCCATGTTAAATACAAATCTTGCCAAAATGATAGATGACTCTATCTTGGGATTATGAATGCTTTTTGCAAGACAGAAAGACAGTTTTCAATGTGTTAGAATTCCTATGCACATAAACTTGTGTTAGAGCCTCAATGCTCAGGTGTGTCAGTTCACAGCATTCTGAGATCACTAATGCTGAAATAGTGTTTCTGTTGAAATGAAGTGGAAACAAGCCCAAATATGCTAAAAACCATCTCTTTCAGTTAGAGAATGTTGCTTCATTCCATGTTAAATACAAATCTTGCCAAAATGAAAGATTCCTCTGTCTTGTGAATTGAAATGCTTTTTGCAAGACAGAAAGACAGTTTTCAATGTGTTAGAATTCCTATGCACATAAATGTGGTTTTATTAAAAAAGTTCGGGAGAAGCACGATCAGATAATCATCCAATTTGGCACAGGTGCATCTCGTTTAGCTAATCATCTTAAATAGCACGCAAGCGTATATATATCCAGTCTTCCTACCTACTGTCCCACGACAGTTTTTCGGCAACCCTCCTCCACCCCAACTCCTCACTTCTAATCTATTTATCCCAAATTAGGGATAGGGGGAGTTATTTAGGTTCGGGCTATGCTCCGGGCCCGGACCCCTCCCCCAGGACAGCACGCCAAAATATGCCTACTATTTGCCTTCAGATTAGATGTAAGGGTGAACTCGTGAAACTTGTGTTAGAGCCTCAATGCTCAGGTTTGTCAGTTCACAGCATTCTGAGATCACTAATGCTGAAATAGTGTTTCTGTTGAAATGAAGTGGAAACAAGCCCAAATATGCTAAAAACCATCTCTTTCAGTTAGAGAACGTTGCTTCATTCCATGTTAAATATAAATCTAGCCAAAATGAAAGATTCCTCTGTCTTGTGATTAGAAAGGCTTTTTGCAATACAGAAAGACAGTTTTCAATGTGTTAGAATTCCTATGCACATAAACTTGTGTTAGAGCCTCAATGCTCAGGTGTGTCAGTTCACAGCATTCTGAGATCACTAATGCTGAAATAGTGTTTCTGTGGAAATGAAGTGGAAACAAGCCCAAATATGCTAAAAACCATCTCTCTCAGTTAGAGAATGTTGCTTCATTCCATGTTAAATACAAATCTTGCCAAAACGATAGATGACTCTATTTTGTGATTATAAATGCTTTTTGCAAGACAGAAAGACAGTTTTCAATGTGTTAGAATTCCTATGCACATAAACTTGTGTTAGAGCCTCAATGCTCAGGTTTGTCAGTTCACAGCATTCTGAGATCACTAATGCTGAAATAGTGTTTCTGTTGAAATGAAGTGGAAACAAGTCCAAATATGCTAAAAACCATCTCTCTCAGTTAGAGAATGTTGCTTCATTCCATGTTAAATACAAATCTTGCCAAAATGAAAGATTCCTCTGTCTTGTGAATTGAAATGCTTTTTGCAAGAGAGAAAGACAGTTTTCAATGTGTTAGAATTCCTATGCACATAAACTTGTGTTAGAGCCTCAATGCTCAGGTTTGTCAGTTCACAGCATTCTGAGATCACTAATGCTGAAATAGTGTTTCTGTTGAAATGAAGTGGAAACAAGTCCAAATATGCTAAAAACCATCTCTCTCAGTTAGAGAATGTTGCTTCATTCCATGTTAAATACAAATCTTGCCAAAATGAAAGATTCCTCTGTCTTGTGAATTGAAATGCTTTTTGCAAGACAGAAAGACAGTTTTCAATGTGTTAGAATTCCTATGCACATAAACTTGTGTTAGAGCCTCAATGCTCAGGTTTGTCAGTTCACAGCATTCTGAGATCACTAATGCTGAAATAGTGTTTCTGTTGAAATGAAGTGGAAACAAGCCCAAATATGCTAAAAACCATCTCTCTCAGTTAGAGAATTTTGCTTCATTCCATGTTAAATACAAATCTTGCCAAAATGAAAGATTCCTCTACCTTGTGAAGTGAAATGCTTTTTGCAAGACAGCAAGACAGTTTTCAAAGTGTTAGAATTCCTATGCACATAAACTTGTGTTAGAGCCTCAATGCTCAGGTTTGTCAGTTCACAGCATTCTGAGATCACTAATGCTGAAATAGTGTTTCTGTTGAAATGAAGTGGAAACAAGCCCAAATATGCTAAAAACCATCTCTTTCATTTAGAGAATGTTGCTTCATTCCATGTTAAATACAAATCTTGCCAAAATGAAAGATTCCTCTGTCTTGTGATTAGAAAGGCTTTTTGCAAGACAGAAAGAAAGTTTTCAATGTGTTAGAATTCCTATGCACATAAACTTGTGTTAGAGCCTCAATGCTCAGGTTTGTCAGTTCACAGCATTCTGAGATCACTAATGCTGAAATAGTGTTTCTGTTGAAATGAAGTGGAAACAAGCCCAAATATGCTAAAAACCATCTCTTTCATTTAGAGAATGTTGCTTCATTCCATGTTAAATACAAATCTTGCCAAAATGAAAGATTCCTCTGTCTTGTGATTAGAAAGGCTTTTTGCAAGACAGAAAGAAAGTTTTCAATGTGTTAGAATTCCTATGCACATAAACTTGTGTTAGAGCCTCAATGCTCAGGTTTGTCAGTTCACAGCATTCTGAGATCACTAATGCTGAAATAGTGTTTCTGTTGAAATGAAGTGGAAACAAGCCCAAATATGCTAAAAACCATCTCTCTCAGTTAGAGAATGTTGCTTCATTCCATGTTAAATACAAATCTTGCCAAAATGATAGATGACTCTATCTTGTGATTATAAATGCTTTTTGCAAGACAGAAAGACAGTTTGCAATGTGTTAGAATTCCTATGCACATAAACTTGTGTTAGAGCCTCAATGCTCAGGTTTGTCAGTTCACAGCATTCTGAGATCACTAATGCTGAAATAGTGTTTCTGTTGAAATGAAGTGAAAAAACAAGTCCAAATATGCTAAAAACCATCTCTCTCAGTTAGAGAATGTTGCTTCATTCCATGTTAAATACAAATCTTGCCAAAATGATAGATGACTCTGTCTTGTGATTAGAAATGCTTTTTGCAAGACAGAAAGACAGTTTTCAATGTGTTAGTATTCCTATGCACATAAACTTGTTTTAGAGCCTCAATGCTCAGGTTTGTCAGTTCACAGCATTCTGAGATCACTAATGCTGAAATAGTGTTTCTGTTGAAATGAAGTGGAAACAAGGCCAAATATGCTAAAAACCATCTCTCTCAGTTAGAGAATGTTGCTTCATTCCATGTTAAATACAAATCTTGCCAAAATGATAAATGACTCTGTCTTGTGAATAGACATGCTTTTTGCAATACAGAAAGACAGTTTTCAATGTGTTAGAATTCCTATGCACATAAACTTGTGTTAGAGCCTCAATGCTAAGGTTTGTCAGTTCACAGCATTCTGAGATCACCAATGCTGAAATAGTGTTTCTGTTGAAATGAAGTGTTGTTTCATTCAATGTTAAATACAAATCTTGCCAAAATGAAAGATTCCTCTGTCTTGTGAATTGAAATGCTTTTTGCAAGACAGAAAGACAGTTTTCAATGTGTTAGAATTCCTATGCACATAATCTTGTGTTAGAGCCTCAATGCTCAGGTTTGTCAGTTCACAGCATTCTGAGATCACTAATGCTGAAATAGTGTTTCTGTTGAAATGAATTGGAAACAAGCCCAAATATTCTAAAAACCATCTCTCTCAGTTAGAGAACGTTGCTTCATTCCATGTTAAATACAAATCTTGCCAAAATGAAAGATTCTTCTGTCTTGTGATTAGAAAGGCTTTTTGCAATACAGAAAGACAGTTTTCAATGTTTTAGAATTCCTATGCACATAAACTTGTTTTAGAGCCTCAATGCTCAGGTGTGTCAGTTCACAGCATTCTGAGATCACTAATGCTGAAATAGTGTTTCTGTGGAAATGAAGTGGAAACAAGCCCAAATATGCTAAAAACCATCTCTCTCAGTTAGAGAATGTTGCTTCATTCCATGTTAAATACAAATCTTGCCAAAATGAAAGATTCCTCTACCTTGTGAAGTGAAATGCTTTTTGCAAGACAGAAAGACAGTTTTCAAAGTGTTAGAATTCCTATGCACATAAACTTGTGTTAGAGCCTCAATGCTCAGGTTTGTCAGTTCACAGCATTCTGAGATCACTAATGCTGAAATAGTGTTTCTGTTGAAATGAAGTGGAAACAAGCCCAAATATGCTAAAAACCATCTCTCTCAGTTAGAGAATGTTGCTTCATTCCATGTTAAATACAAATCTTGCCAAAATGATAGATGACTCTATCTTGTGATTATAAATGCTTTTTGCAAGACAGAAAGACAGTTTTCAATGTGTTAGAATTCCTATGCACATAAACTTGTGTTAGAGCCTCAATGCTCAGGTTTGTCAGTTCACAGCATTCTGAGATCACTAATGCTGAAATAGTGTTTCTGTTGAAATGAAGTGGAAACAAGCCCAAATATGCTAAAAACCATCTCTCTCAGTTAGAGAATGTTGCTTCATTCCATGTTAAATACAAATCTTGCCAAAATGATAGATGACTCTATCTTGTGATTATAAATGCTTTTTGCAAGACAGAAAGACAGTTTTCAATGTGTTAGAATTCCTATGCACATAAACTTGTGTTAGAGCCTCAATGCTCAGGTTTGTCAGTTCACAGCATTCTGAGATCACTAATGCTGAAATAGTGTTTCTGTTGAAATGAATTGGAAACAAGCCCAAATATTCTAAAAACCATCTCTCTCAGTTAGAGAACGTTGCTTCATTCCATGTTAAATACAAATCTTGCCAAAATGAAAGATTCTTCTGTCTTGTGATTAGAAAGGCTTTTTGCAATACAGAAAGACAGTTTTCAATGTTTTAGAATTCCTATGCACATAAACTTGTGTTAGAGCCTCAATGCTCAGGTGTGTCAGTTCACAGCATTCTGAGATCACTAATGCTGAAATAGTGTTTCTGTGGAAATGAAGTGGAAACAAGCCCAAATATGCTAAAACCCATCTCTCTCAGTTAGAGAATGTTGCTTCATTCCATGTTAAATACAAATCTTGCCAAAATGAAAGATTCCTCTGTCTTGTGATTAGAAAGGCTTTTTGCAATACAGAAAGACAGTTTTCAATGTGTTAGAATTCCTATGCACATAAACTTGTGTTAGAGCCTCAATGCTCAGGTTTGTCAGTTCACAGCATTCTGAGATCACTAATGCTGAAATAGTGTTTCTGTTGAAATGAATTGGAAACAAGCCCAAATATGCTAAAAACCATCTCTTTCAGTTAGAGAATGTTGCTTCATTCCATGTTAAATACAAATCTTGCCAAAATGAAAGATTCCTCTGTCTTGTGAATTGAAATGCTTTTTGCAAGACAGAAAGACAGTTTTCAATGTGTTAGAATTCCTATGCACATAAACTTGTGTTAGAGCCTCAATGCTCAGGTTTGTCAGTTCACAGCATTCTGAGATCACTAATGCTGAAATAGTGTTTCTGTTGAAATGAAGTGGAAACAAGCCCAAATATGCTAAAAACCATCTCTCTCAGTTAGAGAACGTTGCTTCATTCCATGTTAAATACAAATCTTGTCAAAATGAAAGATTCCTCTGTCTTGTGATTAGAAAGGCTTTTTGCAATACAGAAAGACAGTTTTCAATGTCTTAGAATTCCTATGCACATAAACTTGTGTTAGAGCCTCAATGCTCAGGTTTGTCAGTTCATAGCATTCTGAGATCACTAATGCTGAAATAGTGTTTCTGTTTAAATGAATTGGAAACAAGCCCATATATGCTAAAAACCATCTCTCTCAGTTAGAGAACGTTGCTTCATTCCATGTTAAATACAAATCTTGCCAAAATGAAAGATTCCTCTGTCTTGTGATTAGAAAGGCTTTTTGCAAGACAGAAAGTCAGTTTTCAATGTGTTAGAATTCCTATGCACATAAACTTGTGTTAGAGCCTCAATGCTCAGGTTTGTCAGTTCACAGCATTCTGAGATCACTAATGCTGAAATAGTGTTTCTGTTGAAATGAATTGGAAACAAGCCCAAATATGCTAAAAACCATCTCTCTCAGTTAGAGAACGTTGCTTCATTCCATGTTAAATACAAATCTTGCCAAAATGAAAGATTCCTCTGTCTTGTGATTAGAAAGGCTTTTTGCAATACAGAAAGACAGTTTTCAATGTGGTAGAATTCCTATGCACATAAACTTGTGTTAGAGCCTCAATGCTCAGGTTTGTCAGTTCACAGCATTCTGAGATCACTAATGCTGAAATAGTGTTTCTGTTGAAATGAAGTGGAAACAAGCCCAAATATGCTAAAAACCATCTCTCTCAGTTAGAGAATGTTGCTTCATTCCATGTTAAATACAAATCTTGCCAAAATGATAGATGACTCTGTCTTGTGATTAGAAATGCTTTTTGCAAGACAGAAAGACAGTTTTCAATGTGTTAGAATTCCTATGCACATAAACTTGTGTTAGAGCCTCAATGCTCAGGTTTGTCAGTTCACAGCATTCTGAGATCACTAATGCTGAAATAGTGTTTCTGTTGAAATGAAGTGGAAACAAGCCCAAATATGCTAAAAACCATCTCTCTCAGTTAGACAATGTTGCTTCATTCCATGTTAAATACAAATCTTGCCAAAATGATAGATGACTCTATCTTTTGATTATAAATGCTTTTTGCAAGACAGAAAGACAGTTTTCAATGTGTTAGAATTCCTATGCACATAAACTTGTGTTAGAGCCTCAATGCTCAGGTTTGTCAGTTCACAGCATTCTGAGATCACTAATGCTGAAATAGTGTTTCTGTTGAAATGAAGTGGAAACAAGTCCAAATATGCTAAAAACCATCTCTCTCAGTTAGAGAATGTTGCTTCATTCCATGTTAAATACAAATCTTGCCAAAATTATAGATGACTCTGTCTTGTGATTAGAAATGCTTTTTGCAAGACAGAAAGACAGTTTTCAATGTGTTAGTATTCCTATGCACATAAACTTGTTTTAGAGCCTCAATGCTAAGGTTTGTCAGTTCACAGCATTCTGAGATCACTAATGCTGAAATAGTGTTTCTGTTGAAATGAAGTGGAAACAAGGCCAAATATGCTAAAAACCATCTCTCTCAGTTAGAGAATGTTGCTTCATTCCATGTTAAATCCAAATCTTGCCAAAATGATAGATGACTCTGTCTTGTGAATAGAAATGCTTTTTGCAAGACAGAAAGACAGTTTTCAATGTCTTAGAATTCCTATGCGCATAAACTTGTGTTAGAGCCTCAATGCTCAGGTTTGTCAGTTCACAGCATTCTGAGATCACTATAATGCTGAAATAGTGTTTCTGTTTAAATGAATTGGAAACAAGCCCAAATATGCTAAAAACCATCTCTCTCAGTTAGAGAACGTTGCTTCATTCCATGTTAAATACAAATCTTGCCAAAATGAAAGATTCCTCTGTCTTGTGATTAGAAAGGCTTTTTGCAAGACAGAAAGACAGTTTTCAATGTGTTAGAATTCCTATGCACATAAACTTGTGTTAGAGCCTCAATGCTCAGGTTTGTCAGTTCACAGCATTCTGAGATCACTAATGCTGAAATAGTGTTTCTGTTGAAATGAATTGGAAACAAGCCCAAATATGCTAAAAACCATCTCTCTCAGTTAGAGAACGTTGCTTCATTCCATGTTAAATACAAATCTTGCCAAAATGAAAGATTCCTCTGTCTTGTGATTAGAAAGGCTTTTTGCAATACAGAAAGACAGTTTTCAATGTGGTAGAATTCCTATGCACATAAACTTGTGTTAGAGCCTCAATGCTCAGGTTTGTCAGTTCACAGCATTCTGAGATCACTAATGCTGAAATAGTGTTTCTGTTGAAATGAAGTGGAAACAAGCCCAAATATGCTAAAAACCATCTCTCTCAGTTAGAGAATGTTGCTTCATTCCATGTTAAATACAAATCTTGCCAAAATGATAGATGACTCTGTCTTGTGATTAGAAATGCTTTTTGCAAGACAGAAAGACAGTTTTCAATGTGTTAGAATTCCTATGCACATAAACTTGTGTTAGAGCCTCAATGCTCAGGTTTGTCAGTTCACAGCATTCTGAGATCACTAATGCTGAAATAGTGTTTCTGTTGAAATGAAGTGGAAACAAGCCCAAATATGCTAAAAACCATCTCTCTCAGTTAGAGAATGTTGCTTCATTCCATGTTAAATACAAATCTTGCCAAAATGATAGATGACTCTGTCTTGTGAATAGAAATGCTTTTTGCAATACAGAAAGACAGTTTTCAATGTCTTAGAATTCCTATGCACATAAACTTGTGTTAGAGCCTCAATGCTAAGGTTTGTCAGTTCACAGCATTCTGAGATCACTAATGCTGAAATAGTGTTTCTGTTGAAATGAAGTGGAAACAAGCCCAAATATGCTAAAAACCATCTCTTTCAGTTAGAGAATGTTGCTTCATTCCATGTTAAATACAAATCTTGCCAAAATGAAAGATTCCTCTGTCTAGTGAATTGAAATGCTTTTTGCAAGACAGAAAGACAGTTTTCAATGTGTTAGAATTCCTATGCACATAAACTTGTGTTAGAGCCTCAATGCTCAGGTTTGTCAGTTCACAGCATTCTGAGATCACTAATGCTGAAATAGTGTTTCTGTTGAAATGAAGTGGAAACAAGCCCAAATATGCTAAAAACCATCTCTCTCAGTTAGAGAACGTTGCTTCATTCCATGTTAAATACAAATCTTGCCAAAATGAAAGATTCTTCTGTCTTGTGATTAGAAAGGCTTTTTGCAATACAGAAAGACAGTTTTCAATGTGTTAGAATTCCTATGCACATAAACTTGTGTTAGAGCCTCAATGCTCAGGTGTGTCAGTTCACAGCATTCTGAGATCACTAATGCTGAAATAGTGTTTCTGTGGAAATGAAGTGGAAACAAGCCCAAATATGCTAAAAACCATCTCTCTCAGTTAGAGAATGTTGCTTCATTCCATGTTAAATACAAATCTTGCCAAAATGAAAGATTCCTCTACCTTGTGAAGTGAAATGCTTTTTGCAAGACAGAAAGACAGTTTTCAAAGTGTTAGAATTCCTATGCACATAAACTTGTGTTAGAGCCTCAATGCTCAGGTTTGTCAGTTCACAGCATTCTGAGATCACTAATGCTGAAATAGTGTTTCTGTAGAAATGAAGTGGAAACAAGCCCAAATATGCTAAAAACCATCTCTCTCAGTTAGAGAATGTTGCTTCATTCCATGTTAAATACAAATCTTGCCAAAATGAAAGATTCCTCTACCTTGTGAAGTGAAATGCTTTTTGCAAGACAGAAAGACAGTTTCCAAAGTGTTAGAATTCCTATGCACATAAACTTGTGTTAGAGCCTCAATGCTCAGGTTTGTCAGTTCACAGCATTCTGAGATCACTAATGCTGAAATAGTGTTTCTGTTGAAATGAAGTGGAAACAAGCCCAAATATGCTAAAAACCATCTCTCTCAGTTAGAGAATGTTGCTTCATTCCATGTTAAATACAAATCTTGCCAAAATGATAGATGACTCTATCTTGTGATTATAAATGCTTTTTGCAAGACAGAAAGACAGTTTTCAATGTGTTAGAATTCCTATGCACATAAACTTGTGTTAGAGCCTCAATGCTCAGGTTTGTCAGTTCACAGCATTCTGAGATCACTAATGCTGAAATAGTGTTTCTGTTGAAATGAATTGGAAACAAGCCCAAATATTCTAAAAACCATCTCTCTCAGTTAGAGAATGTTGCTTCATTCCATGTTAAATACAAATCTTGCCAAAATGAAAGATTCTTCTGTCTTGTGATTAGAAAGGCTTTTTGCAATACAGAAAGACAGTTTTCAATGTTTTAGAATTCCTATGCACATAAACTTGTGTTAGAGCCTCAATGCTCAGGTGTGTCAGTTCACAGCATTCTGAGATCACTAATGCTGAAATAGTGTTTCTGTGGAAATGAAGTGGAAACAAGCCCAAATATGCTAAAAACCATCTCTCTCAGTTAGAGAATGTTGCTTCATTCCATGTTAAATACAAATCTTGCCAAAATGAAAGATTCCTCTGTCTTGTGAATTGAAATGCTTTTTGCAAGACAGAAAGGCAGTTTTCAATGTGTTAGAATTCCTATGCACATAAACTTGTGTTAGAGCCTCAATGCTCAGGTTTGTCAGTTCACAGCATTCTGAGATCACTAATGCTGAAATAGTGTTTCTGTTGAAATGAAGTGGAAACAAGCCCAAATATGCTAAAAACCATCTCTCTCAGTTAGAGAACGTTGCTTCATTCCATGTTAAATACAAATCTTGCCAAAATGAAAGATTCCTCTGTCTTGTGATTAGAAAAGCGTTTTGCAATACAGAAAGACAGTTTTCAATGTGTTAGAATTCCTATGCACATAAACTTGTGTTAGAGCCTCAATGCTCAGGTGTGTCAGTTCACAGCATTCTGAGATCAATAATGCTGAAATAGTGTTTCTGTGGAAATGAAGTGGAAACAAGCCCAAATATGCTAAAAACCATCTCTCTCAGTTAGAGAATGTTGCTTCATTCCATGTTAAATACAAATATTGCCGAAATGAAAGATTCCTCTGTCTTGTGAATTGAAATGCTTTTTGCAAGACAGAAAGACAGTTTTCAAAGTGTTAGAATTCCTATGCACATAAACTTGTGTTAGAGCCTCAATGCTCAGGTTTGTCAGTTCACAGCATTCTGAGATCACTAATGCTGAAATAGTGTTTCTGTTGAAATGAAGTGGAAACAAGCCCAAATATGCTAAAAACCATCTCTCTCAGTTAGAGAATGTTGCTTCATTCCATGTTAAATACAAATCTTGCCAAAATGATAGATGACTCTGTCTTGTGATTAGAAATACTTTTTGCAAGACAGAAAGACAGTTTTCAATGTGTTAGAATTCCTATGCACATAAACTTGTGTTAGAGCCTCAATGCTCAGGTTTGTCAGTTCACAGCATTCTGAGATCACTAATGCTGAAATAGTGTTTCTGTTGAAATGAAGTGGAAACAAGCCCAAATATGCTAAAAACCATCTCTCTCAGTTAGAGAACGTTGCTTCATTCCATGTTAAATACAAATCTTGCCAAAATGAAAGATTCCTCTGTCTTGTGATTAGAAAGGCTTTTTGCAAGACAGAAAGACAGTTTTCAATGTGTTAGAATTCCTATGCACATAAACTTGTGTTAGAGCCTCAATGCTCAGGTTTGTCAGTTCACAGCATTCTGAGATCACTAATGCTGAAATAGTGTTTCTGTTGAAATGAATTGGAAACAAGCCCAAATATGCTAAAAACCATCTCTCTCAGTTAGAGAACGTTGCTTCATTCCATGTTAAATACAAATCTTGCCAAAATGAAAGATTCCTCTGTCTTGTGATTAGAAAGGCTTTTTGCAATACAGAAAGACAGTTTTCAATGTGTTAGAATTCCTATGCACATAAACTTGTGTTAGAGCCTCAATGCTCAGGTTTGTCAGTTCACAGCATTCTGAGATCACTAATGCTGAAATAGTGTTTCTGTTGAAATGAAGTGGAAACAAGCCCAAATATGCTAAACACCATCTCTCTCAGTTAGAGAATGTTGCTTCATTCCATGTTAAATACAAATCTTGCCAAAATGATAGATGACTCTGTCTTGTGATTAGAAATGCTTTTTGCAAGACAGAAAGACAGTTTTCAATGTGTTAGAATTCCTATGCACATAAACTTGTGTTAGAGCCTCAATGCTCAGGTTTGTCAGTTCACAGCATTCTGAGATCACTAATGCTGAAATAGTGTTTCTGTTGAAATGAAGTGGAAACAAGCCCAAATATGCTAAAAACCATCTCTCTCAGTTAGAGAATGTTGCTTCATTCCATGTTAAATACAAATCTTGCCAAAATGATAGATGACTCTATCTTGTGATTATAAATGCTTTTTGCAAGACAGAAAGACAGTTTTCAATGTGTTAGAATTCCTATGCACATAAACTTGTGTTAGAGCCTCAATGCTCAGGTTTGTCAGTTCACAGCATTCTGAGATCACTGATGCTGAAATAGTGTTTCTGTTGAAATGAAGTGGAAACAAGTCCAAATATACTAAAAACCATCTCTCTCAGTTAGAGAATGTTGCTTCATTCCATGTTAAATACAAATCTTGCCAAAATTATAGATGACTCTGTCTTGTGATTAGAAATGCTTTTTGCAAGACAGAAAGACAGTTTTCAATGTGTTAGTATTCCTATGCACATAAACTTGTTTTAGAGCCTCAATGCTCAGGTTTGTCAGTTGACAGCATTCTGAGATCACTAATGCTGAAATAGTGTTTCTGTTGAAATGAAGTGGAAACAAGGCCAAATATGCTAAAAAACCATCTCTCTCAGTTAGAGAATGTTGCTTCATTCCATGTTAAATCCAAATCTTGCCAAAATGATAGATGACTCTGTCTTGTGAATAGAAATGCTTTTTGCAAGACAGAAAGACAGTTTTCAATGTCTTAGAATTCCTATGCGCATAAACTTGTGTTAGAGCCTCAATGCTCAGGTTTGTCAGTTCACAGCATTCTGAGATCACTATAATGCTGAAATAGTGTTTCTGTTTAAATGAATTGGAAACAAGCCCAAATATGCTAAAAACCATCTCTCTCAGTTAGAGAACGTTGCTTCATTCCATGTTAAATACAAATCTTGCCAAAATGAAAGATTCCTCTGTCTTTTGATTAGAAAGGCTTTTTGCAAGACAGAAAGACAGTTTTCAATGTGTTAGAATTCCTATGCACATAAACTTGTGTTAGAGCCTCAATGCTCAGGTTTGTCAGTTCACAGCATTCTGAGATCACTAATGCTGAAATAGTGTTTCTGTTGAAATGAATTGGAAACAAGCCCAAATATGCTAAAAACCATCTCTCTCAGTTAGAGAACGTTGCTTCATTCCATGTTCAATACAAATCTTGCCAAAATGAAAGATTCCTCTGTCTTGTGATTAGAAAGGCTTTTTGCAATACAGAAAGACAGTTTTCAATGTGGTAGAATTCCTATGCACATAAACTTGTGTTAGAGCCTCAATGCTCAGGTTTGTCAGTTCACAGCATTCTGAGATCACTAATGCTGAAATAGTGTTTCTGTTGAAATGAAGTGGAAACAAGCCCAAATATGCTAAAAACCATCTCTCTCAGTTAGAGAATGTTGCTTCATTCCATGTTAAATACAAATCTTGCCAAAATGATAGATGACTCTGTCTTGTGATTAGAAATGCTTTTTGCAAGACAGAAAGACAGTTTTCAATGTGTTAGAATTCCTATGCACATAAACTTGTGTTAGAGCCTCAATGCTCAGGTTTGTCAGTTCACAGCATTCTGAGATCACTAATGCTGAAATAGTGTTTCTGTTGAAATGAAGTGGAAACAAGCCCAAATATGCTAAAAACCATCTCTCTCAGTTAGAGAATGTTGCTTCATTCCATGTTAAATCCAAATCTTGCCAAAATGATAGATGACTCTGTCTTGTGAATAGAAATGCTTTTTGCAAGACAGAAAGACAGTTTTCAATGTCTTAGAATTCCTATGCGCATAAACTTGTGTTAGAGCCTCAATGCTCAGGTTTGTCAGTTCACAGCATTCTGAGATCACTATAATGCTGAAATAGTGTTTCTGTTTAAATGAATTGGAAACAAGCCCAAATATGCTAAAAACCATCTCTCTCAGTTAGAGAACGTTGCTTCATTCCATGTTAAATACAAGTCTTGCCAAAATGAAAGATTCCTCTGTCTTGTGATTAGAAAGGCTTTTTGCAAGACAGAAAGACAGTTTTCAATGTGTTAGAATTCCTATGCACATAAACTTGTGTTAGAGCCTCAATGCTCAGGTTTGTCAGTTCACAGCATTCTGAGATCACTAATGCTGAAATAGTGTTTCTGTTGAAATGAATTGGAAACAAGCCCAAATATGCTAAAAACCATCTCTCTCAGTTAGAGAACGTTGCTTCATTCCATGTTAAATACAAATCTTGCCAAAATGAAAGATTCCTCTGTCTTGTGATTAGAAAGGCTTTTTGCAATACAGAAAGACAGTTTTCAATGTGGTAGAATTCCTATGCACATAAACTTGTGTTAGAGCCTCAATGCTCAGGTTTGTCAGTTCACAGCATTCTGAGATCACTAATGCTTGAAATAGTGTTTCTGTTGAAATGAAGTGGAAACAAGCCCAAATATGCTAAAAACCATCTCTCTCAGTTAGAGAATGTTGCTTCATTCCATGTTAAATACAAATCTTGCCAAAATGATAGATGACTCTGTCTTGTGATTAGAAATGCTTTTTGCAAGACAGAAAGACAGTTTTCAATGTGTTAGAATTCCTATGCACATAAACTTGTGTTAGAGCCTCAATGCTCAGGTTTGTCAGTTCACAGCATTCTGAGATCACTAATGCTGAAATAGTGTTTCTGTTGAAATGAAGTGGAAACAAGCCCAAATATGCTAAAAACCATCTCTCTCAGTTAGAGAATGTTGCTTCATTCCATGTTAAATACAAATCTTGCCAAAATGATAGATGACTCTGTCTTGTGAATAGAAATGCTTTTTGCAATACAGAAAGACAGTTTTCAATGTCTTAGAATTCCTATGCACATAAACTTGTCTTAGAGCCTCAATGCTAAGGTTTGTCAGTTCACAGCATTCTGAGATCACTAATGCTGAAATAGTGTTTCTGTTGAAATGAAGTGGAAACAAGCCCAAATATGCTAAAAACCATCTCTTTCAGTTAGAGAATGTTGCTTCATTCCATGTTAAATACAAATCTTGCCAAAATGAAAGATTCCTCTGTCTAGTGAATTGAAATGCTTTTTGCAAGACAGAAAGACAGTTTTCAATGTGTTAGAATTCCTATGCACATAAACTTGTGTTAGAGCCTCAATGCTCAGGTTTGTCAGTTCACAGCATTCTGAGATCACTAATGCTGAAATAGTGTTTCTGTTGAAATGAAGTGGAAACAAGCCCAAATATGCTAAAAACCATCTCTCTCAGTTAGAGAACGTTGCTTCATTCCATGTTAAATACAAATCTTGCCAAAATGAAAGATTCTTCTGTCTTGTGATTAGAAAGGCTTTTTGCAATACAGAAAGACAGTTTTCAATGTGTTAGAATTCCTATGCACATAAACTTGTGTTAGAGCCTCAATGCTCAGGTGTGTCAGTTCACAGCATTCTGAGATCACTAATGCTGAAATAGTGTTTCTGTGGAAATGAAGTGGAAACAAGCCCAAATATGCTAAAAACCATCTCTCTCAGTTAGAGAATGTTGCTTCATTCCATGTTAAATACAAATCTTGCCAAAATGAAAGATTCCTCTACCTTGTGAAGTGAAATGCTTTTTGCAAGACAGAAAGACAGTTTTCAAAGTGTTAGAATTCCTATGCACATAAACTTGTGTTAGAGCCTCAATGCTCAGGTTTGTCAGTTCACAGCATTCTGAGATCACTAATGCTGAAATAGCGTTTCTGTTGAAATGAAGTGGAAACAAGCCCAAATATGCTAAAAACCATCTCTCTCAGTTAGAGAATGTTGCTTCATTCCATGTTAAATACAAATCTTGCCAAAATGAAAGATTCCTCTACCTTGTGAAGTGAAATGCTTTTTGCAAGACAGAAAGACAGTTTTCAAAGTGTTAGAATTCCTATGCACATAAACTTGTGTTAGAGCCTCAATGCTCAGGTTTGTCAGTTCACAGCATTCTGAGATCACTAATGCTGAAATAGTGTTTCTGTTGAAATGAAGTGGAAACAAGCCCAAATATGCTAAAAACCATCTCTCTCAGTTAGAGAATGTTGCTTCATTCCATGTTAAATACAAATCTTGCCAAAATGATAGATGACTCTATCTTGTGATTATAAATGCTTTTTGCAAGACAGAAAGACAGTTTTCAATGTGTTAGAATTCCTATGCACATAAACTTGTGTTAGAGCCTCAATGCTCAGGTTTGTCAGTTCACAGCATTCTGAGATCACTAATGCTGAAATAGTGTTTCTGTTGAAATGAATTGGAAACAAGCCCAAATATTCTAAAAACCATCTCTCTCAGTTAGAGAATGTTGCTTCATTCCATGTTAAATACAAATCTTGCCAAAATGAAAGATTCTTCTGTCTTGTGATTAGAAAGGCTTTTTGCAATACAGAAAGACAGTTTTCAATGTTTTAGAATTCCTATGCACATAAACTTGTGTTAGAGCCTCAATGCTCAGGTGTGTCAGTTCACAGCATTCTGAGATCACTAATGCTGAAATAGTGTTTCTGTGGAAATGAAGTGGAAACAAGCCCAAATATGCTAAAAACCATCTCTCTCAGTTAGAGAATGTTGCTTCATTCCATGTTAAATACAAATCTTGCCAAAATGAAAGATTCCTCTGTCTTGTGAATTGAAATGCTTTTTGCAAGACAGAAAGGCAGTTTTCAATGTGTTAGAATTCCTATGCACATAAACTTGTGTTAGAGCCTCAATGCTCAGGTTTGTCAGTTCACAGCATTCTGAGATCACTAATGCTGAAATAGTGTTTCTGTTGAAATGAAGTGGAAACAAGCCCAAATATGCTAAAAACCATCTCTCTCAGTTAGAGAACGTTGCTTCATTCCATGTTAAATACAAATCTTGCCAAAATGAAAGATTCCTCTGTCTTGTGATTAGAAAAGCGTTTTGCAATACAGAAAGACAGTTTTCAATGTGTTAGAATTCCTATGCACATAAACTTGTGTTAGAGCCTCAATGCTCAGGTTTGTCAGTTCACAGCATTCTGAGATCACTAATGCTGAAATAGTGTTTCTGTTGAAATGAAGTGGAAACAAGCCCAAATATGCTAAAAACCATCTCTCTCAGTTAGAGAACGTTGCTTCATTCCATGTTAAATACAAATCTTGCCAAAATGAAAGATTCCTCTGTCTTGTGATTAGAAAAGCGTTTTGCAATACAGAAAGACAGTTTTCAATGTGTTAGAATTCCTATGCACATAAACTTGTGTTAGAGCCTCAATGCTCAGGTGTGTCAGTTCACAGCATTCTGAGATCAATAATGCTGAAATAGTGTTTCTGTGGAAATGAAGTGGAAACAAGCCCAAATATGCTAAAAACCATCTCTCTCAGTTAGAGAATGTTGCTTCATTCCATGTTAAATACAAATATTGCCAAAATGAAAGATTCCTCTGTCTTGTGAATTGAAATGCTTTTTGCAAGACAGAAAGACAGTTTTCAAAGTGTTAGAATTCCTATGCACATAAACTTGTGTTAGAGCCTCAATGCTCAGGTTTGTCAGTTCACAGCATTCTGAGATCACTAATGCTGAAATAGTGTTTCTGTTGAAATGAAGTGGAAACAAGCCCAAATATGCTAAAAACCATCTCTCTCAGTTAGAGAACGTTGCTTCATTCCATGTTAAATACAAATCTTGCCAAAATGAAAGATTCCTCTGTCTTGTGATTAGAAAGGCTTTTTGCAAGACAGAAAGACAGTTTTCAATGTGTTAGAATTCCTATGCACATAAACTTGTGTTAGAGCCTCAATGCTCAGGTTTGTCAGTTCACAGCATTCTGAGATCACTAATGCTGAAATAGTGTTTCTGTTGAAATGAATTGGAAACAAGCCCAAATATGCTAAAAACCATCTCTCTCAGTTAGAGAATGTTGCTTCATTCCATGTTAAATACAAATCTTGCCAAAATGAAAGATTCCTCTACCTTGTGAAGTGAAATGCTTTTTGCAAGACAGAAAGACAGTTTTCAAAGTGTTAGAATTCCTATGCACATAAACTTGTGTTAGAGCCTCAATGCTCAGGTTTGTCAGTTCACAGCATTCTGAGATCACTAATGCTGAAATAGTGTTTCTGTTGAAATGAAGTGGAAACAAGCCCAAATATGCTAAAAACCATCTCTCTCAGTTAGAGAATGTTGCTTCATTCCATGTTAAATACAAATCTTGCCAAAATGAAAGATTCCTCTACCTTGTGAAGTGAAATGCTTTTTGCAAGACAGAAAGACAGTTTTCAAAGTGTTAGAATTCCTATGCACATAAACTTGTGTTAGAGCCTCAATGCTCAGGTTTGTCAGTTCACAGCATTCTGAGATCACTAATGCTGAAATAGTGTTTCTGTTGAAATGAAGTGGAAACAAGCCCAAATATGCTAAAAACCATCTCTCTCAGTTAGAGAATGTTGCTTCATTCCATGTTAAATACAAATCTTGCCAAAATGATAGATGACTCTATCTTGTGATTATAAATGCTTTTTGCAAGACAGAAAGACAGTTTTCAATGTGTTAGAATTCCTATGCACATAAACTTGTGTTAGAGCCTCAATGCTCAGGTTTGTCAGTTCACAGCATTCTGAGATCACTAATGCTGAAATAGTGTTTCTGTTGAAATGAATTGGAAACAAGCCCAAATATTCTAAAAACCATCTCTCTCAGTTAGAGAATGTTGCTTCATTCCATGTTAAATACAAATCTTGCCAAAATGAAAGATTCTTCTGTCTTGTGATTAGAAAGGCTTTTTGCAATACAGAAAGACAGTTTTCAATGTTTTAGAATTCCTATGCACATAAACTTGTGTTAGAGCCTCAATGCTCAGGTGTGTCAGTTCACAGCATTCTGAGATCACTAATGCTGAAATAGTGTTTCTGTGGAAATGAAGTGGAAACAAGCCCAAATATGCTAAAAACCATCTCTCTCAGTTAGAGAATGTTGCTTCATTCCATGTTAAATACAAATCTTGCCAAAATGAAAGATTCCTCTACCTTGTGAAGTGAAATGCTTTTTGCAAGACAGAAAGACAGTTTTCAAAGTGTTAGAATTCCTATGCACATAAACTTGTGTTAGAGCCTCAATGCTCAGGTTTGTCAGTTCACAGCATTCTGAGATCACTAATGCTGAAATAGTGTTTTAGTTGAAAAGAAGTGGAAACAAGCCCAAATATGCTAAAAACCATCTCTTTCAGTTAGAGAATGTTGCTTCATTCCATGTTAAATACAAATCTTGCCAAAATGAAAGATTCCTCTGTCTTGTGAATTGAAATGCTTTTTGCAAGACAGAAAGGCAGTTTTCAATGTGTTAGAATTCCTATGCACATAAACTTGTGTTAGAGCCTCAATGCTCAGGTTTGTCAGTTCACAGCATTCTGAGATCACTAATGCTGAAATAGTGTTTCTGTTGAAATGAAGTGGAAACAAGCCCAAATATGCTAAAAACCATCTCTCTCAGTTAGAGAACGTTGCTTCATTCCATGTTAAATACAAATCTTGCCAAAATGAAAGATTCCTCTGTCTTGTGATTAGAAAAGCGTTTTGCAATACAGAAAGACAGTTTTCAATGTGTTAGAATTCCTATGCACATAAACTTGTGTTAGAGCCTCAATGCTCAGGTGTGTCAGTTCACAGCATTCTGAGATCAATAATGCTGAAATAGTGTTTCTGTGGAAATGAAGTGGAAACAAGCCCAAATATGCTAAAAACCATCTCTCTCAGTTAGAGAATGTTGCTTCATTCCATGTTAAATACAAATATTGCCAAAATGAAAGATTCCTCTGTCTTGTGAATTGAAATGCTTTTTGCAAGACAGAAAGACAGTTTTCAAAGTGTTAGAATTCCTATGCACATAAACTTGTGTTAGAGCCTCAATGCTCGGGTTTGTCAGTTCACAGCATTCTGAGATCACTAATGCTGAAATAGTGTTTCTGTTGAAATGAAGTGGAAACAAGCCCAAATATGCTAAAAACCATCTCTCTCAGTTAGAGAACGTTGCTTCATTCCATGTTAAATACAAATCTTGCCAAAATGAAAGATTCCTCTGTCTTGTGATTAGAAAGGCTTTTTGCAAGACAGAAAGACAGTTTTCAATGTGTTAGAATTCCTATGCACATAAACTTGTGTTAGAGCCTCAATGCTCAGGTTTGTCAGTTCACAGCATTCTGAGATCACTAATGCTGAAATAGTGTTTCTGTTGAAATGAATTGGAAACAAGCCCAAATATGCTAAAAACCATCTCTCTCAGTTAGAGAACGTTGCTTCATTCCATGTTAAATACAAATCTTGCCAAAATGAAAGATTCCTCTGTCTTGTGATTAGAAAGGCTTTTTGCAATACAGAAAGACAGTTTTCAATGTGTTAGAATTCCTATGCACATAAACTTGTGTTAGAGCCTCAATGCTCAGGTTTGTCAGTTCACAGCATTCTGAGATCACTAATGCTGAAATAGTGTTTCTGTTGAAATGAAGTGGAAACAAGCCCAAATATGCTAAAAACCATCTCTCTCAGTTAGAGAATGTTGCTTCATTCCATGTTAAATACAAATCTTGCCAAAATGATAGATGACTCTGTCTTGTGATTAGAAATGCTTTTTGCAAGACAGAAAGACAGTTTTCAATGTGTTAGAATTCCTATGTACATAAACTTGTGTTAGAGCCTCAATGCTCAGGTTTGTCAGTTCACAGCATTCTGAGATCACTAATGCTGAAATAGTGTTTCTGTTGAAATGAAGTGGAAACAAGTCCAAATATGCTAAAAACCATCTCTCTCAGTTAGAGAATGTTGCTTCATTCCATGTTAAATACAAATCTTGCCAAAATTATAGATGACTCTGTCTTGTGATTAGAAATGCTTTTTGCAAGACAGAAAGACAGTTTTCAATGTGTTAGTATTCCTATGCACATAAACTTGTTTTAGAGCCTCAATGCTCAGGTTTGTCAGTTCACAGCATTCTGAGATCACTAATGCTGAAATAGTGTTTCTGTTGAAATGAAGTGGAAACAAGGCCAAATATGCTAAAAACCATCTCTCTCAGTTAGAGAATGTTGCTTCATTCCATGTTAAATCCAAATCTTGCCAAAATGATAGATGACTCTGTCTTGTGAATAGAAATGCTTTTTGCAAGACAGAAAGACAGTTTTCAATGTCTTAGAATTCCTATGCGCATAAACTTGTGTTAGAGCCTCAATGCTCAGGTTTGTCAGTTCACAGCATTCTGAGATCACTATAATGCTGAAATAGTGTTTCTGTTTAAATGAATTGGAAACAAGCCCAAATATGCTAAAAACCATCTCTCTCAGTTAGAGAACGTTGCTTCATTCCATGTTAAATACAAATCTTGCCAAAATGAAAGATTCCTCTGTCTTGTGATTAGAAAGGCTTTTTGCAAGACAGAAAGACAGTTTTCAATGTGTTAGAATTCCTATGCACATAAACTTGTGTTAGAGCCTCAATGCTCAGGTTTGTCAGTTCACAGCATTCTGAGATCACTAATGCTGAAATAGTGTTTCTGTTGAAATGAATTGGAAACAAGCCCAAATATGCTAAAAACCATCTCTCTCAGTTAGAGAACGTTGCTTCATTCCATGTTAAATACAAATCTTGCCAAAATGAAAGATTCCTCTGTCTTGTGATTAGAAAGGCTTTTTGCAATACAGAAAGACAGTTTTCAATGTGGTAGAATTCCTATGCACATAAACTTGTGTTAGAGCCTCAATGCTCAGGTTTGTCAGTTCACAGCATTCTGAGATCACTAATGCTGAAATAGTGTTTCTGTTGAAATGAAGTGGAAACAAGCCCAAATATGCTAAAAACCATCTCTCTCAGTTAGAGAATGTTGCTTCATTCCATGTTAAATACAAATCTTGCCAAAATGATAGATGACTCTGTCTTGTGATTAGAAATGCTTTTTGCAAGACAGAAAGACAGTTTTCAATGTGTTAGAATTCCTATGCACATAAACTTGTGTTAGAGCCTCAATGCTCAGGTTTGTCAGTTCACAGCATTCTGAGATCACTAATGCTGAAATAGTGTTTCTGTTGAAATGAAGTGGAAACAAGCCCAAATATGCTAAAAACCATCTCTCTCAGTTAGAGAATGTTGCTTCATTCCATGTTAAATACAAATCTTGCCAAAATGATAGATGACTCTGTCTTGTGAATAGAAATGCTTTTTGCAATACAGAAAGACAGTTTTCAATGTCTTAGAATTCCTATGCACATAAACTTGTGTTAGAGCCTCAATGCTAAGGTTTGTCAGTTCACAGCATTCTGAGATCACTAATGCTGAAATAGTGTTTCTGTTGAAATGAAGTGGAAACAAGCCCAAATATGCTAAAAACCATCTCTTTCAGTTAGAGAATGTTGCTTCATTCCATGTTAAATACAAATCTTGCCAAAATGAAAGATTCCTCTGTCTAGTGAATTGAAATGCTTTTTGCAAGACAGAAAGACAGTTTTCAATGTGTTAGAATTCCTATGCACATAAACTTGTGTTAGAGCCTCAATGCTCAGGTTTGTCAGTTCACAGCATTCTGAGATCACTAATGCTGAAATAGTGTTTCTGTTGAAATGAAGTGGAAACAAGCCCAAATATGCTAAAAACCATCTCTCTCAGTTAGAGAACGTTGCTTCATTCCATGTTAAATACAAATCTTGCCAAAATGAAAGATTCTTCTGTCTTGTGATTAGAAAGGCTTTTTGCAATACAGAAAGACAGTTTTCAATGTGTTAGAATTCCTATGCACATAAACTTGTGTTAGAGCCTCAATGCTCAGGTGTGTCAGTTCACAGCATTCTGAGATCACTAATGCTGAAATAGTGTTTCTGTGGAAATGAAGTGGAAACAAGCCCAAATATGCTAAAAACCATCTCTCTCAGTTAGAGAATGTTGCTTCATTCCATGTTAAATACAAATCTTGCCAAAATGAAAGATTCCTCTACCTTGTGAAGTGAAATGCTTTTTGCAAGACAGAAAGACAGTTTTCAAAGTGTTAGAATTCCTATGCACATAAACTTGTGTTAGAGCCTCAATGCTCAGGTTTGTCAGTTCACAGCATTCTGAGATCACTAATGCTGAAATAGTGTTTCTGTTGAAATGAAGTGGAAACAAGCCCAAATATGCTAAAAACCATCTCTCTCAGTTAGAGAATGTTGCTTCATTCCATGTTAAATACAAATCTTGCCAAAATGAAAGATTCCTCTACCTTGTGAAGTGAAATGCTTTTTGCAAGACAGAAAGACAGTTTTCAAAGTGTTAGAATTCCTATGCACATAAACTTGTGTTAGAGCCTCAATGCTCAGGTTTGTCAGTTCACAGCATTCTGAGATCACTAATGCTGAAATAGTGTTTCTGTTGAAATGAAGTGGAAACAAGCCCAAATATGCTAAAAACCATCTCTCTCAGTTAGAGAATGTTGCTTCATTCCATGTTAAATACAAATCTTGCCAAAATGATAGATGACTCTATCTTGTGATTATAAATGCTTTTTGCAAGACAGAAAGACAGTTTTCAATGTGTTAGAATTCCTATGCACATAAACTTGTGTTAGAGCCTCAATGCTCAGGTTTGTCAGTTCACAGCATTCTGAGATCACTAATGCTGAAATAGTGTTTCTGTTGAAATGAATTGGAAACAAGCCCAAATATTCTAAAATCCATCTCTCTCAGTTAGAGAATGTTGCTTCATTCCATGTTAAATACAAATCTTGCCAAAATGAAAGATTCTTCTGTCTTGTGATTAGAAAGGCTTTTTGCAATACAGAAAGACAGTTTTCAATGTTTTAGAATTCCTATGCACATAAACTTGTGTTAGAGCCTCAATGCTCAGGTGTGTCAGTTCACAGCATTCTGAGATCACTAATGCTGAAATAGTGTTTCTGTGGAAATGAAGTGGAAACAAGCCCAAATATGCTAAAAACCATCTCTCTCAGTTAGAGAATGTTGCTTCATTCCATGTTAAATACAAATCTTGCCAAAATGAAAGATTCCTCTACCTTGTGAAGTGAAATGCTTTTTGCAAGAAAGAAAGACAGTTTTCAAAGTGTTAGAATTCCTATGCACATAAACTTGTGTTAGAGCCTCAATGCTCAGGTTTGTCAGTTCACAGCATTCTGAGATCACTAATGCTGAAATAGTGTTTCAGTTGAAAAGAAGTGGAAACAAGCCCAAATATGCTAAAAACCATCTCTTTCAGTTAGAGAATGTTGCTTCATTCCATGTTAAATACAAATCTTGCCAAAATGAAAGATTCCTCTGTCTTGTGAATTGAAATGCTTTTTGCAAGACAGAAAGGCAGTTTTCAATGTGTTAGAATTCCTATGCACATAAACTTGTGTTAGAGCCTCAATGCTCAGGTTTGTCAGTTCACAGCATTCTGAGATCACTAATGCTGAAATAGTGTTTCTGTTGAAATGAAGTGGAAACAAGCCCAAATATGCTAAAAACCATCTCTCTCAGTTAGAGAACGTTGCTTCATTCCATGTTAAATACAAATCTTGCCAAAATGAAAGATTCCTCTGTCTTGTGATTAGAAAGGCTTTTTGCAAGACAGAAAGACAGTTTTCAATGTGTTAGAATTCCTATGCACATAAACTTGTGTTAGAGCCTCAATGCTCAGGTTTGTCAGTTCACAGCATTCTGAGATCACTAATGCTGAAATAGTGTTTCTGTTGAAATGAATTGGAAACAAGCCCAAATATGCTAAAAACCATCTCTCTCAGTTAGAGAACGTTGCTTCATTCCATGTTAAATACAAATCTTGCCAAAATGAAAGATTCCTCTGTCTTGTGATTAGAAAGGCTTTTTGCAATACAGAAAGACAGTTTTCAATGTGTTAGAATTCCTATGCACATAAACTTGTGTTAGAGCCTCAATGCTCAGGTTTGTCAGTTCACAGCATTCTGAGATCACTAATGCTGAAATAGTGTTTCTGTTGAAATGAAGTGGAAACAAGCCCAAATATGCTAAAAACCATCTCTCTCAGTTAGAGAATGTTGCTTCATTCCATGTTAAATACAAATCTTGCCAAAATGATAGATGACTCTGTCTTGTGATTAGAAATGCTTTTTGCAAGACAGAAAGACAGTTTTCAATGTGTTAGAATTCCTATGCACATAAACTTGTGTTAGAGCCTCAATGCTCAGGTTTGTCAGTTCACAGCATTCTGAGATCACTAATGCTGAAATAGTGTTTCTGTTGAAATGAAGTGGAAACAAGCCCAAATATGCTAAAAACCATCTCTCTCAGTTAGAGAATGTTGCTTCATTCCATGTTAAATACAAATCTTGCCAAAATGATAGATGACTCTATCTTGTGATTAGAAAGGCTTTTTGCAAGACAGAAAGACAGTTTTCAATGTGTTAGAATTCCTATGCACATAAACTTGTGTTAGAGCCTCAATGCTCAGGTTTGTCAGTTCACAGCATTCTGAGATCACTAATGCTGAAATAGTGTTTCTGTTGAAATGAAGTGGAAACAAGTCCAAATATGCTAAAAACCATCTCTCTCAGTTAGAGAATGTTGCTTCATTCCATGTTAAATACAAATCTTGCCAAAATTATAGATGACTCTGTCTTGTGATTAGAAATGCTTTTTGCAAGACAGAAAGACAGTTTTCAATGTGTTAGTATTCCTATGCACATAAACTTGTTTTAGAGCCTCAATGCTCAGGTTTGTCAGTTCACAGCATTCTGAGATCACTAATGCTGAAATAGTGTTTCTGTTGAAATGAAGTGGAAACAAGGCCAAATATGCTAAAAACCATCTCTCTCAGTTAGAGAATGTTGCTTCATTCCATGTTAAATCCAAATCTTGCCAAAATGATAGATGACTCTGTCTTGTGAATAGAAATGCTTTTTGCAAGACAGAAAGACAGTTTTCAATGTCTTAGAATTCCTATGCGCATAAACTTGTGTTAGAGCCTCAATGCTCAGGTTTGTCAGTTCACAGCATTCTGAGATCACTAATGCTGAAATAGTGTTTCTGTTTAAATGAATTGGAAACAAGCCCAAATATGCTAAAAACCATCTCTCTCAGTTAGAGAACGTTGCTTCATTCCATGTTAAATACAAATCTTGCCAAAATGAAAGATTCCTCTGTCTTGTGATTAGAAAGGCTTTTTGCAAGACAGAAAGACAGTTTTCAATGTGTTAGAATTCCTATGCACATAAACTTGTGTTAGAGCCTCAATGCTCAGGTTTGTCAGTTCACAGCATTCTGAGATCACTAATGCTGAAATAGTGTTTCTGTTGAAATGAATTGGAAACAAGCCCAAATATGCTAAAAACCATCTCTCTCAGTTAGAGAACGTTGCTTCATTCCATGTTAAATACAAATCTTGCCAAAATGAAAGATTCCTCTGTCTTGTGATTAGAAAGGCTTTTTGCAATACAGAAAGACAGTTTTCAATGTGTTAGAATTCCTATGCACATAAACTTGTGTTAGAGCCTCAATGCTCAGGTTTGTCAGTTCACAGCATTCTGAGATCACTAATGCTGAAATAGTGTTTCTGTTGAAATGAAGTGGAAACAAGCCCAAATATGCTAAAAACCATCTCTCTCAGTTAGAGAACGTTGCTTCATTCCATGTTAAATACAAATCTTGCCAAAATGAGATTCCTCTGTCTAGTGAATTGAAATGCTTTTTGCAAGACAGAAAGACAGTTTTCAATGTGTTAGAATTCCTATGCACATAAACTTGTGTTAGAGCCTCAATGCTCAGGTTTGTCAGTTCACAGCATTCTGAGATCACTAATGCTGAAATAGTGTTTCTGTTGAAATGAAGTGGAAACAAGCCCAAATATGCTAAAAACCATCTCTCTCAGTTAGAGAACGTTGCTTCATTCCATGTTAAATACAAATCTTGCCAAAATGATAGATGACTCTGTCTTGTGATTAGAAATGCTTTTTGCAAGACAGAAAGACAGTTTTCAATGTGTTAGAATTCCTATGCACATAAACTTGTGTTAGAGCCTCAATGCTCAGGTTTGTCAGTTCACAGCATTCTGAGATCACTAATGCTGAAATAGTGTTTCTGTTGAAATGAAGTGGAAACAAGGCCAAATATGCTAAAAACCATCTCTCTCAGTTAGAGAATGTTGCTTCATTCCATGTTAAATCCAAATCTTGCCAAAATGATAGATGACTCTGTCTTGTGAATAGAAATGCTTTTTGCAAGACAGAAAGACAGTTTTCAATGTCTTAGAATTCCTATGCGCATAAACTTGTGTTAGAGCCTCAATGCTCAGGTTTGTCAGTTCACAGCATTCTGAGATCACTAATGCTGAAATAGTGTTTCTGTTGAAATGAATTGGAAACAAGCCCAAATATGCTAAAAACCATCTCTCTCAGTTAGAGAACGTTGCTTCATTCCATGTTAAATACAAATCTTGCCAAAATGAAAGATTCCTCTGTCTTGTGATTAGAAAGGCTTTTTGCAATACAGAAAGACAGTTTTCAATGTGTTAGAATTCCTATGCACATAAACTTGTGTTAGAGCCTCAATGCTCAGGTTTGTCAGTTCACAGCATTCTGAGATCACTAATGCTGAAATAGTGTTTGTTGAAATGAAGTGGAAACAAGCCCAAATATGCTAAAAACCATCTCTCTCAGTTAGAGAACGTTGCTTCATTCCATGTTAAATACAAATCTTGCCAAAATGAGATTCCTCTGTCTAGTGAATTGAAATGCTTTTTGCAAGACAGAAAGACAGTTTTCAATGTGTTAGAATTCCTATGCACATAAACTTGTGTTAGAGCCTCAATGCTCAGGTTTGTCAGTTCACAGCATTCTGAGATCACTAATGCTGAAATAGTGTTTCTGTTGAAATGAAGTGGAAACAAGCCCAAATATGCTAAAAACCATCTCTCTCAGTTAGAGAACGTTGCTTCATTCCATGTTAAATACAAATCTTGCCAAAATGATAGATGACTCTGTCTTGTGATTAGAAATGCTTTTTGCAAGACAGAAAGACAGTTTTCAATGTGTTAGAATTCCTATGCACATAAACTTGTGTTAGAGCCTCAATGCTCAGGTTTGTCAGTTCACAGCATTCTGAGATCACTAATGCTGAAATAGTGTTTCTGTTGAAATGAAGTGGAAACAAGCCCAAATATGCTAAAAACCATCTCTCTCAGTTAGAGAATGTTGCTTCATTCCATGTTAAATACAAATCTTGCCAAAATGATAGATGACTCTATCTTGTGATTAGAAAGGCTTTTTGCAAGACAGAAAGACAGTTTTCAATGTGTTAGAATTCCTATGCACATAAACTTGTGTTAGAGCCTCAATGCTCAGGTTTGTCAGTTCACAGCATTCTGAGATCACTAATGCTGAAATAGTGTTTCTGTTGAAATGAAGTGGAAACAAGTCCAAATATGCTAAAAACCATCTCTCTCAGTTAGAGAATGTTGCTTCATTCCATGTTAAATACAAATCTTGCCAAAATTATAGATGACTCTGTCTTGTGATTAGAAATGCTTTTTGCAAGACAGAAAGACAGTTTTCAATGTGTTAGTATTCCTATGCACATAAACTTGTTTTAGAGCCTCAATGCTCAGGTTTGTCAGTTCACAGCATTCTGAGATCACTAATGCTGAAATAGTGTTTCTGTTGAAATGAAGTGGAAACAAGGCCAAATATGCTAAAAACCATCTCTCTCAGTTAGAGAATGTTGCTTCATTCCATGTTAAATCCAAATCTTGCCAAAATGATAGATGACTCTGTCTTGTGAATAGAAATGCTTTTTGCAAGACAGAAAGACAGTTTTCAATGTCTTAGAATTCCTATGCGCATAAACTTGTGTTAGAGCCTCAATGCTCAGGTTTGTCAGTTCACAGCATTCTGAGATCACTAATGCTGAAATAGTGTTTCTGTTTAAATGAATTGGAAACAAGCCCAAATATGCTAAAAACCATCTCTCTCAGTTAGAGAACGTTGCTTCATTCCATGTTAAATACAAATCTTGCCAAAATGAAAGATTCCTCTGTCTTGTGATTAGAAAGGCTTTTTGCAAGACAGAAAGACAGTTTTCAATGTGTTAGAATTCCTATGCACATAAACTTGTGTTAGAGCCTCAATGCTCAGGTTTGTCAGTTCACAGCATTCTGAGATCACTAATGCTGAAATAGTGTTTCTGTTGAAATGAATTGGAAACAAGCCCAAATATGCTAAAAACCATCTCTCTCAGTTAGAGAACGTTGCTTCATTCCATGTTAAATACAAATCTTGCCAAAATGAAAGATTCCTCTGTCTTGTGATTAGAAAGGCTTTTTGCAATACAGAAAGACAGTTTTCAATGTGTTAGAATTCCTATGCACATAAACTTGTGTTAGAGCCTCAATGCTCAGGTTTGTCAGTTCACAGCATTCTGAGATCACTAATGCTGAAATAGTGTTTCTGTTGAAATGAAGTGGAAACAAGCCCAAATATGCTAAAAACCATCTCTCTCAGTTAGAGAACGTTGCTTCATTCCATGTTAAATACAAATCTTGCCAAAATGAGATTCCTCTGTCTAGTGAATTGAAATGCTTTTTGCAAGACAGAAAGACAGTTTTCAATGTGTTAGAATTCCTATGCACATAAACTTGTGTTAGAGCCTCAATGCTCAGGTTTGTCAGTTCACAGCATTCTGAGATCACTAATGCTGAAATAGTGTTTCTGTTGAAATGAAGTGGAAACAAGCCCAAATATGCTAAAAACCATCTCTCTCAGTTAGAGAACGTTGCTTCATTCCATGTTAAATACAAATCTTGCCAAAATGATAGATGACTCTGTCTTGTGATTAGAAATGCTTTTTGCAAGACAGAAAGACAGTTTTCAATGTGTTAGAATTCCTATGCACATAAACTTGTGTTAGAGCCTCAATGCTCAGGTTTGTCAGTTCACAGCATTCTGAGATCACTAATGCTGAAATAGTGTTTCTGTTGAAATGAAGTGGAAACAAGCCCAAATATGCTAAAAACCATCTCTCTCAGTTAGAGAATGTTGCTTCATTCCATGTTAAATACAAATCTTGCCAAAATGATAGATGACTCTATCTTGTGATTAGAAAGGCTTTTTGCAAGACAGAAAGACAGTTTTCAATGTGTTAGAATTCCTATGCACATAAACTTGTGTTAGAGCCTCAATGCTCAGGTTTGTCAGTTCACAGCATTCTGAGATCACTAATGCTGAAATAGTGTTTCTGTTGAAATGAAGTGGAAACAAGTCCAAATATGCTAAAAACCATCTCTCTCAGTTAGAGAATGTTGCTTCATTCCATGTTAAATACAAATCTTGCCAAAATTATAGATGACTCTGTCTTGTGATTAGAAATGCTTTTTGCAAGACAGAAAGACAGTTTTCAATGTGTTAGTATTCCTATGCACATAAACTTGTTTTAGAGCCTCAATGCTCAGGTTTGTCAGTTCACAGCATTCTGAGATCACTAATGCTGAAATAGTGTTTCTGTTGAAATGAAGTGGAAACAAGGCCAAATATGCTAAAAACCATCTCTCTCAGTTAGAGAATGTTGCTTCATTCCATGTTAAATCCAAATCTTGCCAAAATGATAGATGACTCTGTCTTGTGAATAGAAATGCTTTTTGCAAGACAGAAAGACAGTTTTCAATGTCTTAGAATTCCTATGCGCATAAACTTGTGTTAGAGCCTCAATGCTCAGGTTTGTCAGTTCACAGCATTCTGAGATCACTAATGCTGAAATAGTGTTTCTGTTGAAATGAATTGGAAACAAGCCCAAATATGCTAAAAACCATCTCTCTCAGTTAGAGAACGTTGCTTCATTCCATGTTAAATACAAATCTTGCCAAAATGAAAGATTCCTCTGTCTTGTGATTAGAAAGGCTTTTTGCAATACAGAAAGACAGTTTTCAATGTGTTAGAATTCCTATGCACATAAACTTGTGTTAGAGCCTCAATGCTCAGGTTTGTCAGTTCACAGCATTCTGAGATCACTAATGCTGAAATAGTGTTTCTGTTGAAATGAAGTGGAAACAAGCCCAAATATGCTAAAAACCATCTCTCTCAGTTAGAGAACGTTGCTTCATTCCATGTTAAATACAAATCTTGCCAAAATGAGATTCCTCTGTCTAGTGAATTGAAATGCTTTTTGCAAGACAGAAAGACAGTTTTCAATGTGTTAGAATTCCTATGCACATAAACTTGTGTTAGAGCCTCAATGCTCAGGTTTGTCAGTTCACAGCATTCTGAGATCACTAATGCTGAAATAGTGTTTCTGTTGAAATGAAGTGGAAACAAGCCCAAATATGCTAAAAACCATCTCTCTCAGTTAGAGAACGTTGCTTCATTCCATGTTAAATACAAATCTTGCCAAAATGATAGATGACTCTGTCTTGTGATTAGAAATGCTTTTTGCAAGACAGAAAGACAGTTTTCAATGTGTTAGAATTCCTATGCACATAAACTTGTGTTAGAGCCTCAATGCTCAGGTTTGTCAGTTCACAGCATTCTGAGATCACTAATGCTGAAATAGTGTTTCTGTTGAAATGAAGTGGAAACAAGCCCAAATATGCTAAAAACCATCTCTCTCAGTTAGAGAATGTTGCTTCATTCCATGTTAAATACAAATCTTGCCAAAATGATAGATGACTCTATCTTGTGATTAGAAAGGCTTTTTGCAAGACAGAAAGACAGTTTTCAATGTGTTAGAATTCCTATGCACATAAACTTGTGTTAGAGCCTCAATGCTCAGGTTTGTCAGTTCACAGCATTCTGAGATCACTAATGCTGAAATAGTGTTTCTGTTGAAATGAAGTGGAAACAAGTCCAAATATGCTAAAAACCATCTCTCTCAGTTAGAGAATGTTGCTTCATTCCATGTTAAATACAAATCTTGCCAAAATTATAGATGACTCTGTCTTGTGATTAGAAATGCTTTTTGCAAGACAGAAAGACAGTTTTCAATGTGTTAGTATTCCTATGCACATAAACTTGTTTTAGAGCCTCAATGCTCAGGTTTGTCAGTTCACAGCATTCTGAGATCACTAATGCTGAAATAGTGTTTCTGTTGAAATGAAGTGGAAACAAGGCCAAATATGCTAAAAACCATCTCTCTCAGTTAGAGAATGTTGCTTCATTCCATGTTAAATCCAAATCTTGCCAAAATGATAGATGACTCTGTCTTGTGAATAGAAATGCTTTTTGCAAGACAGAAAGACAGTTTTCAATGTCTTAGAATTCCTATGCGCATAAACTTGTGTTAGAGCCTCAATGCTCAGGTTTGTCAGTTCACAGCATTCTGAGATCACTAATGCTGAAATAGTGTTTCTGTTTAAATGAATTGGAAACAAGCCCAAATATGCTAAAAACCATCTCTCTCAGTTAGAGAACGTTGCTTCATTCCATGTTAAATACAAATCTTGCCAAAATGAAAGATTCCTCTGTCTTGTGATTAGAAAGGCTTTTTGCAAGACAGAAAGACAGTTTTCAATGTGTTAGAATTCCTATGCACATAAACTTGTGTTAGAGCCTCAATGCTCAGGTTTGTCAGTTCACAGCATTCTGAGATCACTAATGCTGAAATAGTGTTTCTGTTGAAATGAATTGGAAACAAGCCCAAATATGCTAAAAACCATCTCTCTCAGTTAGAGAACGTTGCTTCATTCCATGTTAAATACAAATCTTGCCAAAATGAAAGATTCCACTGTCTTGTGATTAGAAAGGCTTTTTGCAATACAGAAAGACAGTTTTCAATGTGTTAGAATTCCTATGCACATAAACTTGTGTTAGAGCCTCAATGCTCAGGTTTGTCAGTTCACAGCATTCTGAGATCACTAATGCTGAAATAGTGTTTCTGTTGAAATGAAGTGGAAACAAGCCCAAATATGCTAAAAACCATCTCTCTCAGTTAGAGAACGTTGCTTCATTCCATGTTAAATACAAATCTTGCCAAAATGAGATTCCTCTGTCTAGTGAATTGAAATGCTTTTTGCAAGACAGAAAGACAGTTTTCAATGTGTTAGAATTCCTATGCACATAAACTTGTGTTAGAGCCTCAATGCTCAGGTTTGTCAGTTCACAGCATTCTGAGATCACTAATGCTGAAATAGTGTTTCTGTTGAAATGAAGTGGAAACAAGCCCAAATATGCTAAAAACCATCTCTCTCAGTTAGAGAACGTTGCTTCATTCCATGTTAAATACAAATCTTGCCAAAATGAAAGATTCTTCTGTCTTGTGATTAGAAAGGCTTTTTGCAATACAGAAAGACAGTTTTCAATGTGTTAGAATTCCTATGCACATAAACTTGTGTTAGAGCCTCAATGCTCAGGTGTGTCAGTTCACAGCATTCTGAGATCACTAATGCTGAAATAGTGTTTCTGTGGAAATGAAGTGGAAACAAGCCCAAATATGCTAAAAACCATCTCTCTCAGTTAGAGAATGTTGCTTCATTCCATGTTAAATACAAATCTTGCCAAAATGAAAGATTCCTCTACCTTGTGAAGTGAAATGCTTTTTGCAAGACAGAAAGACAGTTTTCAAAGTGTTAGAATTCCTATGCACATAAACTTGTGTTAGAGCCTCAATGCTCAGGTTTGTCAGTTCACAGCATTCTGAGATCACTAATGCTGAAATAGTGTTTCTGTTGAAATGAAGTGGAAACAAGCCCAAATATGCTAAAAACCATCTCTCTCAGTTAGAGAATGTTGCTTCATTCCATGTTAAATACAAATCTTGCCAAAATGAAAGATTCCTCTACCTTGTGAAGTGAAATGCTTTTTGCAAGACAGAAAGACAGTTTTCAAAGTGTTAGAATTCCTATGCACATAAACTTGTGTTAGAGCCTCAATGCTCAGGTTTGTCAGTTCACAGCATTCTGAGATCACTAATGCTGAAATAGTGTTTCTGTTGAAATGAAGTGGAAACAAGCCCAAATATGCTAAAAACCATCTCTCTCAGTTAGAGAATGTTGCTTCATTCCATGTTAAATACAAATCTTGCCAAAATGATAGATGACTCTATCTTGTGATTATAAATGCTTTTTGCAAGACAGAAAGACAGTTTTCAATGTGTTAGAATTCCTATGCACATAAACTTGTGTTAGAGCCTCAATGCTCAGGTTTGTCAGTTCACAGCATTCTGAGATCACTAATGCTGAAATAGTGTTTCTGTTTAAATGAATTGGAAACAAGCCCAAATATTCTAAAAACCATCTCTCTCAGTTAGAGAACGTTGCTTCATTCCATGTTAAATACAAATCTTGCCAAAATGAAAGATTCTTCTGTCTTGTGATTAGAAAGGCTTTTTGCAATACAGAAAGACAGTTTTCAATGTTTTAGAATTCCTATGCACATAAACTTGTGTTAGAGCCTCAATGCTCAGGTGTGTCAGTTCACAGCATTCTGAGATCACTAATGCTGAAATAGTGTTTCTGTGGAAATGAAGTGGAAACAAGCCCAAATATGCTAAAAACCATCTCTCTCAGTTAGAGAATGTTGCTTCATTCCATGTTAAATACAAATCTTGCCAAAATGAAAGATTCCTCTACCTTGTGAAGTGAAATGCTTTTTGCAAGACAGAAAGACAGTTTTCAAAGTGTTAGAATTCCTATGCACATAAACTTGTGTTAGAGCCTCAATGCTCAGGTTTGTCAGTTCACAGCATTCTGAGATCACTAATGCTGAAATAGTGTTTCTGTTGAAATGAAGTGGAAACAAGCCCAAATATGCTAAAAACCATCTCTCTCAGTTAGAGAATGTTGCTTCATTCCATGTTAAATACAAATCTTGCCAAAATGATAGATGACTCTATCTTGTGATTATAAATGCTTTTTGCAAGACAGAAAGACAGTTTTCAATGTGTTAGAATTCCTATGCACATAAACTTGTGTTAGAGCCTCAATGCTCAGGTTTGTCAGTTCACAGCATTCTGAGATCACTAATGCTGAAATAGTGTTTCTGTTGAAATGAAGTGGAAACAAGCCCAAATATGCTAAAAACCATCTCTCTCAGTTAGAGAATGTTGCTTCATTCCATGTTAAATACAAATCTTGCCAAAATGATAGATGACTCTGTCTTGTGATTAGAAATGCTTTTTGCAAGACAGAAAGACAGTTTTCAATGTGTTAGAATTCCTATGCACATAAACTTGTGTTAGAGCCTCAATGCTCAGGTTTGTCAGTTCACAGCATTCTGAGATCACTAATGCTGAAATAGTGTTTCTGTTGAAATGAAGTGGAAACAAGCCCAAATATGCTAAAAACCATCTCTCTCAGTTAGAGAATGTTGCTTCATTCCATGTTAAATACAAATCTTGCCAAAATGATAGATGACTCTATCTTGTGATTAGAAAGGCTTTTTGCAAGACAGAAAGACAGTTTTCAATGTGTTAGAATTCCTATGCACATAAACTTGTGTTAGAGCCTCAATGCTCAGGTTTGTCAGTTCACAGCATTCTGAGATCACTAATGCTGAAATAGTGTTTCTGTTGAAATGAAGTGGAAACAAGTCCAAATATGCTAAAAACCATCTCTCTCAGTTAGAGAATGTTGCTTCATTCCATGTTAAATACAAATCTTGCCAAAATTATAGATGACTCTGTCTTGTGATTAGAAATGCTTTTTGCAAGACAGAAAGACAGTTTTCAATGTGTTAGTATTCCTATGCACATAAACTTGTTTTAGAGCCTCAATGCTCAGGTTTGTCAGTTCACAGCATTCTGAGATCACTAATGCTGAAATAGTGTTTCTGTTGAAATGAAGTGGAAACAAGGCCAAATATGCTAAAAACCATCTCTCTCAGTTAGAGAATGTTGCTTCATTCCATGTTAAATCCAAATCTTGCCAAAATGATAGATGACTCTGTCTTGTGAATAGAAATGCTTTTTGCAAGACAGAAAGACAGTTTTCAATGTCTTAGAATTCCTATGCGCATAAACTTGTGTTAGAGCCTCAATGCTCAGGTTTGTCAGTTCACAGCATTCTGAGATCACTAATGCTGAAATAGTGTTTCTGTTGAAATGAATTGGAAACAAGCCCAAATATGCTAAAAACCATCTCTCTCAGTTAGAGAACGTTGCTTCATTCCATGTTAAATACAAATCTTGCCAAAATGAAAGATTCCTCTGTCTTGTGATTAGAAAGGCTTTTTGCAATACAGAAAGACAGTTTTCAATGTGTTAGAATTCCTATGCACATAAACTTGTGTTAGAGCCTCAATGCTCAGGTTTGTCAGTTCACAGCATTCTGAGATCACTAATGCTGAAATAGTGTTTCTGTTGAAATGAAGTGGAAACAAGCCCAAATATGCTAAAAACCATCTCTCTCAGTTAGAGAACGTTGCTTCATTCCATGTTAAATACAAATCTTGCCAAAATGAGATTCCTCTGTCTAGTGAATTGAAATGCTTTTTGCAAGACAGAAAGACAGTTTTCAATGTGTTAGAATTCCTATGCACATAAACTTGTGTTAGAGCCTCAATGCTCAGGTTTGTCAGTTCACAGCATTCTGAGATCACTAATGCTGAAATAGTGTTTCTGTTGAAATGAAGTGGAAACAAGCCCAAATATGCTAAAAACCATCTCTCTCAGTTAGAGAACGTTGCTTCATTCCATGTTAAATACAAATCTTGCCAAAATGATAGATGACTCTGTCTTGTGATTAGAAATGCTTTTTGCAAGACAGAAAGACAGTTTTCAATGTGTTAGAATTCCTATGCACATAAACTTGTGTTAGAGCCTCAATGCTCAGGTTTGTCAGTTCACAGCATTCTGAGATCACTAATGCTGAAATAGTGTTTCTGTTGAAATGAAGTGGAAACAAGCCCAAATATGCTAAAAACCATCTCTCTCAGTTAGAGAATGTTGCTTCATTCCATGTTAAATACAAATCTTGCCAAAATGATAGATGACTCTATCTTGTGATTAGAAAGGCTTTTTGCAAGACAGAAAGACAGTTTTCAATGTGTTAGAATTCCTATGCACATAAACTTGTGTTAGAGCCTCAATGCTCAGGTTTGTCAGTTCACAGCATTCTGAGATCACTAATGCTGAAATAGTGTTTCTGTTGAAATGAAGTGGAAACAAGTCCAAATATGCTAAAAACCATCTCTCTCAGTTAGAGAATGTTGCTTCATTCCATGTTAAATACAAATCTTGCCAAAATTATAGATGACTCTGTCTTGTGATTAGAAATGCTTTTTGCAAGACAGAAAGACAGTTTTCAATGTGTTAGTATTCCTATGCACATAAACTTGTTTTAGAGCCTCAATGCTCAGGTTTGTCAGTTCACAGCATTCTGAGATCACTAATGCTGAAATAGTGTTTCTGTTGAAATGAAGTGGAAACAAGGCCAAATATGCTAAAAACCATCTCTCTCAGTTAGAGAATGTTGCTTCATTCCATGTTAAATCCAAATCTTGCCAAAATGATAGATGACTCTGTCTTGTGAATAGAAATGCTTTTTGCAAGACAGAAAGACAGTTTTCAATGTCTTAGAATTCCTATGCGCATAAACTTGTGTTAGAGCCTCAATGCTCAGGTTTGTCAGTTCACAGCATTCTGAGATCACTAATGCTGAAATAGTGTTTCTGTTTAAATGAATTGGAAACAAGCCCAAATATGCTAAAAACCATCTCTCTCAGTTAGAGAACGTTGCTTCATTCCATGTTAAATACAAATCTTGCCAAAATGAAAGATTCCACTGTCTTGTGATTAGAAAGGCTTTTTGCAATACAGAAAGACAGTTTTCAATGTGTTAGAATTCCTATGCACATAAACTTGTGTTAGAGCCTCAATGCTCAGGTTTGTCAGTTCACAGCATTCTGAGATCACTAATGCTGAAATAGTGTTTCTGTTGAAATGAAGTGGAAACAAGCCCAAATATGCTAAAAACCATCTCTCTCAGTTAGAGAACGTTGCTTCATTCCATGTTAAATACAAATCTTGCCAAAATGAGATTCCTCTGTCTAGTGAATTGAAATGCTTTTTGCAAGACAGAAAGACAGTTTTCAATGTGTTAGAATTCCTATGCACATAAACTTGTGTTAGAGCCTCAATGCTCAGGTTTGTCAGTTCACAGCATTCTGAGATCACTAATGCTGAAATAGTGTTTCTGTTGAAATGAAGTGGAAACAAGCCCAAATATGCTAAAAACCATCTCTCTCAGTTAGAGAACGTTGCTTCATTCCATGTTAAATACAAATCTTGCCAAAATGAAAGATTCTTCTGTCTTGTGATTAGAAAGGCTTTTTGCAATACAGAAAGACAGTTTTCAATGTGTTAGAATTCCTATGCACATAAACTTGTGTTAGAGCCTCAATGCTCAGGTGTGTCAGTTCACAGCATTCTGAGATCACTAATGCTGAAATAGTGTTTCTGTGGAAATGAAGTGGAAACAAGCCCAAATATGCTAAAAACCATCTCTCTCAGTTAGAGAATGTTGCTTCATTCCATGTTAAATACAAATCTTGCCAAAATGAAAGATTCCTCTACCTTGTGAAGTGAAATGCTTTTTGCAAGACAGAAAGACAGTTTTCAAAGTGTTAGAATTCCTATGCACATAAACTTGTGTTAGAGCCTCAATGCTCAGGTTTGTCAGTTCACAGCATTCTGAGATCACTAATGCTGAAATAGTGTTTCTGTTGAAATGAAGTGGAAACAAGCCCAAATATGCTAAAAACCATCTCTCTCAGTTAGAGAATGTTGCTTCATTCCATGTTAAATACAAATCTTGCCAAAATGAAAGATTCCTCTACCTTGTGAAGTGAAATGCTTTTTGCAAGACAGAAAGACAGTTTTCAAAGTGTTAGAATTCCTATGCACATAAACTTGTGTTAGAGCCTCAATGCTCAGGTTTGTCAGTTCACAGCATTCTGAGATCACTAATGCTGAAATAGTGTTTCTGTTGAAATGAAGTGGAAACAAGCCCAAATATGCTAAAAACCATCTCTCTCAGTTAGAGAATGTTGCTTCATTCCATGTTAAATACAAATCTTGCCAAAATGATAGATGACTCTATCTTGTGATTATAAATGCTTTTTGCAAGACAGAAAGACAGTTTTCAATGTGTTAGAATTCCTATGCACATAAACTTGTGTTAGAGCCTCAATGCTCAGGTTTGTCAGTTCACAGCATTCTGAGATCACTAATGCTGAAATAGTGTTTCTGTTGAAATGAAGTGGAAACAAGCCCAAATATGCTAAAAACCATCTCTCTCAGTTAGAGAATGTTGCTTCATTCCATGTTAAATACAAATCTTGCCAAAATGATAGATGACTCTATCTTGTGATTATAAATGCTTTTTGCAAGACAGAAAGACAGTTTTCAATGTGTTAGAATTCCTATGCACATAAACTTGTGTTAGAGCCTCAATGCTCAGGTTTGTCAGTTCACAGCATTCTGAGATCACTAATGCTGAAATAGTGTTTCTGTTTAAATGAATTGGAAACAAGCCCAAATATTCTAAAAACCATCTCTCTCAGTTAGAGAACGTTGCTTCATTCCATGTTAAATACAAATCTTGCCAAAATGAAAGATTCTTCTGTCTTGTGATTAGAAAGGCTTTTTGCAATACAGAAAGACAGTTTTCAATGTTTTAGAATTCCTATGCACATAAACTTGTGTTAGAGCCTCAATGCTCAGGTGTGTCAGTTCACAGCATTCTGAGATCACTAATGCTGAAATAGTGTTTCTGTGGAAATGAAGTGGAAACAAGCCCAAATATGCTAAAAACCATCTCTCTCAGTTAGAGAATGTTGCTTCATTCCATGTTAAATACAAATCTTGCCAAAATGAAAGATTCCTCTACCTTGTGAAGTGAAATGCTTTTTGCAAGACAGAAAGACAGTTTTCAAAGTGTTAGAATTCCTATGCACATAAACTTGTGTTAGAGCCTCAATGCTCAGGTTTGTCAGTTCACAGCATTCTGAGATCACTAATGCTGAAATAGTGTTTCTGTTGAAATGAAGTGGAAACAAGCCCAAATATGCTAAAAACCATCTCTCTCAGTTAGAGAATGTTGCTTCATTCCATGTTAAATACAAATCTTGCCAAAATGATAGATGACTCTATCTTGTGATTATAAATGCTTTTTGCAAGACAGAAAGACAGTTTTCAATGTGTTAGAATTCCTATGCACATAAACTTGTGTTAGAGCCTCAATGCTCAGGTTTGTCAGTTCACAGCATTCTGAGATCACTAATGCTGAAATAGTGTTTCTGTTGAAATGAAGTGGAAACAAGCCCAAATATGCTAAAAACCATCTCTCTCAGTTAGAGAATGTTGCTTCATTCCATGTTAAATACAAATCTTGCCAAAATGATAGATGACTCTATCTTGTGATTATAAATGCTTTTTGCAAGACAGAAAGACAGTTTTCAATGTGTTAGAATTCCTATGCACATAAACTTGTGTTAGAGCCTCAATGCTCAGGTTTGTCAGTTCACAGCATTCTGAGATCACTAATGCTGAAATAGTGTTTCTGTTGAAATGAAGTGGAAACAAGCCCAAATATGCTAAAAACCATCTCTCTCAGTTAGAGAATGTTGCTTCATTCCATGTTAAATACAAATCTTGCCAAAATGATAGATGACTCTATCTTGTGATTAGAAAGGCTTTTTGCAAGACAGAAAGACAGTTTTCAATGTGTTAGAATTCCTATGCACATAAACTTGTGTTAGAGCCTCAATGCTCAGGTTTGTCAGTTCACAGCATTCTGAGATCACTAATGCTGAAATAGTGTTTCTGTTGAAATGAAGTGGAAACAAGTCCAAATATGCTAAAAACCATCTCTCTCAGTTAGAGAATGTTGCTTCATTCCATGTTAAATACAAATCTTGCCAAAATTATAGATGACTCTGTCTTGTGATTAGAAATGCTTTTTGCAAGACAGAAAGACAGTTTTCAATGTGTTAGTATTCCTATGCACATAAACTTGTTTTAGAGCCTCAATGCTCAGGTTTGTCAGTTCACAGCATTCTGAGATCACTAATGCTGAAATAGTGTTTCTGTTGAAATGAAGTGGAAACAAGGCCAAATATGCTAAAAACCATCTCTCTCAGTTAGAGAATGTTGCTTCATTCCATGTTAAATCCAAATCTTGCCAAAATGATAGATGACTCTGTCTTGTGAATAGAAATGCTTTTTGCAAGACAGAAAGACAGTTTTCAATGTCTTAGAATTCCTATGCGCATAAACTTGTGTTAGAGCCTCAATGCTCAGGTTTGTCAGTTCACAGCATTCTGAGATCACTAATGCTGAAATAGTGTTTCTGTTTAAATGAATTGGAAACAAGCCCAAATATGCTAAAAACCATCTCTCTCAGTTAGAGAACGTTGCTTCATTCCATGTTAAATACAAATCTTGCCAAAATGAAAGATTCCTCTGTCTTGTGATTAGAAAGGCTTTTTGCAAGACAGAAAGACAGTTTTCAATGTGTTAGAATTCCTATGCACATAAACTTGTGTTAGAGCCTCAATGCTCAGGTTTGTCAGTTCACAGCATTCTGAGATCACTAATGCTGAAATAGTGTTTCTGTTGAAATGAATTGGAAACAAGCCCAAATATGCTAAAAACCATCTCTCTCAGTTAGAGAACGTTGCTTCATTCCATGTTAAATACAAATCTTGCCAAAATGAAAGATTCCACTGTCTTGTGATTAGAAAGGCTTTTTGCAATACAGAAAGACAGTTTTCAATGTGTTAGAATTCCTATGCACATAAACTTGTGTTAGAGCCTCAATGCTCAGGTTTGTCAGTTCACAGCATTCTGAGATCACTAATGCTGAAATAGTGTTTCTGTTGAAATGAAGTGGAAACAAGCCCAAATATGCTAAAAACCATCTCTCTCAGTTAGAGAACGTTGCTTCATTCCATGTTAAATACAAATCTTGCCAAAATGAGATTCCTCTGTCTAGTGAATTGAAATGCTTTTTGCAAGACAGAAAGACAGTTTTCAATGTGTTAGAATTCCTATGCACATAAACTTGTGTTAGAGCCTCAATGCTCAGGTTTGTCAGTTCACAGCATTCTGAGATCACTAATGCTGAAATAGTGTTTCTGTTGAAATGAAGTGGAAACAAGCCCAAATATGCTAAAAACCATCTCTCTCAGTTAGAGAACGTTGCTTCATTCCATGTTAAATACAAATCTTGCCAAAATGAAAGATTCTTCTGTCTTGTGATTAGAAAGGCTTTTTGCAATACAGAAAGACAGTTTTCAATGTGTTAGAATTCCTATGCACATAAACTTGTGTTAGAGCCTCAATGCTCAGGTGTGTCAGTTCACAGCATTCTGAGATCACTAATGCTGAAATAGTGTTTCTGTGGAAATGAAGTGGAAACAAGCCCAAATATGCTAAAAACCATCTCTCTCAGTTAGAGAATGTTGCTTCATTCCATGTTAAATACAAATCTTGCCAAAATGAAAGATTCCTCTACCTTGTGAAGTGAAATGCTTTTTGCAAGACAGAAAGACAGTTTTCAAAGTGTTAGAATTCCTATGCACATAAACTTGTGTTAGAGCCTCAATGCTCAGGTTTGTCAGTTCACAGCATTCTGAGATCACTAATGCTGAAATAGTGTTTCTGTTGAAATGAAGTGGAAACAAGCCCAAATATGCTAAAAACCATCTCTCTCAGTTAGAGAATGTTGCTTCATTCCATGTTAAATACAAATCTTGCCAAAATGAAAGATTCCTCTACCTTGTGAAGTGAAATGCTTTTTGCAAGACAGAAAGACAGTTTTCAAAGTGTTAGAATTCCTATGCACATAAACTTGTGTTAGAGCCTCAATGCTCAGGTTTGTCAGTTCACAGCATTCTGAGATCACTAATGCTGAAATAGTGTTTCTGTTGAAATGAAGTGGAAACAAGCCCAAATATGCTAAAAACCATCTCTCTCAGTTAGAGAATGTTGCTTCATTCCATGTTAAATACAAATCTTGCCAAAATGATAGATGACTCTATCTTGTGATTATAAATGCTTTTTGCAAGACAGAAAGACAGTTTTCAATGTGTTAGAATTCCTATGCACATAAACTTGTGTTAGAGCCTCAATGCTCAGGTTTGTCAGTTCACAGCATTCTGAGATCACTAATGCTGAAATAGTGTTTCTGTTGAAATGAAGTGGAAACAAGCCCAAATATGCTAAAAACCATCTCTCTCAGTTAGAGAATGTTGCTTCATTCCATGTTAAATACAAATCTTGCCAAAATGATAGATGACTCTATCTTGTGATTATAAATGCTTTTTGCAAGACAGAAAGACAGTTTTCAATGTGTTAGAATTCCTATGCACATAAACTTGTGTTAGAGCCTCAATGCTCAGGTTTGTCAGTTCACAGCATTCTGAGATCACTAATGCTGAAATAGTGTTTCTGTTTAAATGAATTGGAAACAAGCCCAAATATTCTAAAAACCATCTCTCTCAGTTAGAGAACGTTGCTTCATTCCATGTTAAATACAAATCTTGCCAAAATGAAAGATTCTTCTGTCTTGTGATTAGAAAGGCTTTTTGCAATACAGAAAGACAGTTTTCAATGTTTTAGAATTCCTATGCACATAAACTTGTGTTAGAGCCTCAATGCTCAGGTGTGTCAGTTCACAGCATTCTGAGATCACTAATGCTGAAATAGTGTTTCTGTGGAAATGAAGTGGAAACAAGCCCAAATATGCTAAAAACCATCTCTCTCAGTTAGAGAATGTTGCTTCATTCCATGTTAAATACAAATCTTGCCAAAATGAAAGATTCCTCTACCTTGTGAAGTGAAATGCTTTTTGCAAGACAGAAAGACAGTTTTCAAAGTGTTAGAATTCCTATGCACATAAACTTGTGTTAGAGCCTCAATGCTCAGGTTTGTCAGTTCACAGCATTCTGAGATCACTAATGCTGAAATAGTGTTTCTGTTGAAATGAAGTGGAAACAAGCCCAAATATGCTAAAAACCATCTCTCTCAGTTAGAGAATGTTGCTTCATTCCATGTTAAATACAAATCTTGCCAAAATGATAGATGACTCTATCTTGTGATTATAAATGCTTTTTGCAAGACAGAAAGACAGTTTTCAATGTGTTAGAATTCCTATGCACATAAACTTGTGTTAGAGCCTCAATGCTCAGGTTTGTCAGTTCACAGCATTCTGAGATCACTAATGCTGAAATAGTGTTTCTGTTGAAATGAAGTGGAAACAAGCCCAAATATGCTAAAAACCATCTCTCTCAGTTAGAGAATGTTGCTTCATTCCATGTTAAATACAAATCTTGCCAAAATGATAGATGACTCTATCTTGTGATTATAAATGCTTTTTGCAAGACAGAAAGACAGTTTTCAATGTGTTAGAATTCCTATGCACATAAACTTGTGTTAGAGCCTCAATGCTCAGGTTTGTCAGTTCACAGCATTCTGAGATCACTAATGCTGAAATAGTGTTTCTGTTGAAATGAATTGGAAACAAGCCCAAATATTCTAAAAACCATCTCTCTCAGTTAGAGAACGTTGCTTCATTCCATGTTAAATACAAATCTTGCCAAAATGAAAGATTCTTCTGTCTTGTGATTAGAAAGGCTTTTTGCAATACAGAAAGACAGTTTTCAATGTGTTAGAATTCCTATGCACATAAACTTGTGTTAGAGCCTCAATGCTCAGGTGTGTCAGTTCACAGCATTCTGAGATCACTAATGCTGAAATAGTGTTTCTGTGGAAATGAAGTGGAAACAAGCCCAAATATGCTAAAACCCATCTCTCTCAGTTAGAGAATGTTGCTTCATTCCATGTTAAATACAAATCTTGCCAAAATGAAAGATTCCTCTGTCTTGTGATTAGAAAGGCTTTTTGCAATACAGAAAGACAGTTTTCAATGTGTTAGAATTCCTATGCACATAAACTTGTGTTAGAGCCTCAATGCTCAGGTTTGTCAGTTCACAGCATTCTGAGATCACTAATGCTGAAATAGTGTTTCTGTTGAAATGAATTGGAAACAAGCCCAAATATGCTAAAAACCATCTCTTTCAGTTAGAGAATGTTGCTTCATTCCATGTTAAATACAAATCTTGCCAAAATGAAAGATTCCTCTGTCTTGTGAATTGAAATGCTTTTTGCAAGACAGAAAGACAGTTTTCAATGTCTTAGAATTCCTATGCACATAAACTTGTGTTAGAGCCTCAATGCTCAGGTTTGTCAGTTCATAGCATTCTGAGATCACTAATGCTGAAATAGTGTTTCTGTTTAAATGAATTGGAAACAAGCCCAAATATGCTAAAAACCATCTCTCTCAGTTAGAGAACGTTGCTTCATTCCATGTTAAATACAAATCTTGCCAAAATGAAAGATTCCTCTGTCTTGTGATTAGAAAGGCTTTTTGCAAGACAGAAAGTCAGTTTTCAATGTGTTAGAATTCCTATGCACATAAACTTGTGTTAGAGCCTCAATGCTCAGGTTTGTCAGTTCACAGCATTCTGAGATCACTAATGCTGAAATAGTGTTTCTGTTGAAATGAATTGGAAACAAGCCCAAATATGCTAAAAACCATCTCTCTCAGTTAGAGAACGTTGCTTCATTCCATGTTAAATACAAATCTTGCCAAAATGAAAGATTCCTCTGTCTTGTGATTAGAAAGGCTTTTTGCAATACAGAAAGACAGTTTTCAATGTGTTAGAATTCCTATGCACATAAACTTGTGTTAGAGCCTCAATGCTCAGGTTTGTCAGCTCACAGCATTCTGAGATCACTAATGCTGAAATAGTGTTTCTGTTGAAATGAAGTGGAAACAAGCCCAAATATGCTAAAAACCATCTCTCTCAGTTAGAGAATGTTGCTTCATTCCATGTTAAATACAAATCTTCCCAAAATGATAGATGACTCTGTCTTGTGATTAGAAATGCTTTTTGCAAGACAGAAAGACAGTTTTCAATGTGTTAGAATTCCTATGCACATAAACTTGTGTTAGAGCCTCAATGCTCAGGTTTGTCAGTTCACAGCATTCTGAAATCACTAATGCTGAAATAGTGTTTCTGTTGAAATGAAGTGGAAACAAGCCCAAATATGCTAAAAACCATCTCTCTCAGTTAGAGAATGTTGCTTCATTCCATGTTAAATCCAAATCTTGCCAAAATGATAGATGACTCTGTCTTGTGAATAGAAATGCTTTTTGCAAGACAGAAAGACAGTTTTCAATGTCTTAGAATTCCTATGCGCATAAACTTGTGTTAGAGCCTCAATGCTCAGGTTTGTCAGTTCACAGCATTCTGAGATCACTAATGCTGAAATAGTGTTTCTGTTGAAATGAAGTGGAAACAAGCCCAAATATGCTAAAAACCATCTCTCTCAGTTAGAGAATGTTGCTTCATTCCATGTTAAATACAAATCTTGCCAAAATGATAGATGACTCTATCTTGTGATTATAAATGCTTTTTGCAAGACAGAAAGACAGTTTTCAATGTGTTAGAATTCCTATGCACATAAACTTGTGTTAGAGCCTCAATGCTCAGGTTTGTCAGTTCACAGCATTCTGAGATCACTAATGCTGAAATAGTGTTTCTGTTGAAATGAATTGGAAACAAGCCCAAATATTCTAAAAACCATCTCTCTCAGTTAGAGAACGTTGCTTCATTCCATGTTAAATACAAATCTTGCCAAAATGAAAGATTCTTCTGTCTTGTGAGTAGAAAGGCTTTTTGCAATACAGAAAGACAGTTTTCAATGTTTTAGAATTCCTATGCACATAAACTTGTGTTAGAGCCTCAATGCTCAGATGTGTCAGTTCACAGCATTCTGAGATCACTAATGCTGAAATAGTGTTTCTGTGGAAATGAAGTGGAAACAAGCCCAAATATGCTAAAAACCATCTCTCTCAGTTAGAGAATGTTGCTTCATTCCATGTTAAATACAAATCTTGCCAAAATGAAAGATTCCTCTACCTTGTGAAGTGAAATGCTTTTTGCAAGACAGAAAGACAGTTTTCAAAGTGTTAGAATTCCTATGCACATAAACTTGTGTTAGAGCCTCAATGCTCAGGTTTGTCAGTTCACAGCATTCTGAGATCACTAATGCTGAAATAGTGTTTCTGTTGAAATGAATTGGAAACAAGCCCAAATATGCTAAAAACCATCTCTCTCAGTTAGAGAATGTTGCTTCATTCCATGTTAAATACAAATCTTGCCAAAATGATAGATGACTCTATCTTGTGATTATAAATGCTTTTTGCAAGACAGAAAGACAGTTTTCAATGTGTTAGAATTCCTATGCACATAAACTTGTGTTAGAGCCTCAATGCTCAGGTTTGTCAGTTCACAGCATTCTGAGATCACTAATGCTGAAATAGTGTTTCTGTTGAAATGAAGTGGAAACAAGCCCAAATATGCTAAAAACCATCTCTCTCAGTTAGAGAATGTTGCTTCATTCCATGTTAAATACAAATCTTGCCAAAATGATAGATGACTCTATCTTGTGATTATAAATGCTTTTTGCAAGACAGAAAGACAGTTTTCAATGTGTTAGAATTCCTATGCACATAAACTTGTGTTAGAGCCTCAATGCTCAGGTTTGTCAGTTCACAGCATTCTGAGATCACTAATGCTGAAATAGTGTTTCTGTTGAAATGAATTGGAAACAAGCCCAAATATTCTAAAAACCATCTCTCTCAGTTAGAGAACGTTGCTTCATTCCATGTTAAATACAAATCTTGCCAAAATGAAAGATTCTTCTGTCTTGTGATTAGAAAGGCTTTTTGCAATACAGAAAGACAGTTTTCAATGTGTTAGAATTCCTATGCACATAAACTTGTGTTAGAGCCTCAATGCTCAGGTGTGTCAGTTCACAGCATTCTGAGATCACTAATGCTGAAATAGTGTTTCTGTTGAAATGAATTGGAAACAAGCCCAAATATTCTAAAAACCATCTCTCTCAGTTAGAGAACGTTGCTTCATTCCATGTTAAATACAAATCTTGCCAAAATGAAAGATTCTTCTGTCTTGTGATTAGAAAGGCTTTTTGCAATACAGAAAGACAGTTTTCAATGTGTTAGAATTCCTATGCACATAAACTTGTGTTAGAGCCTCAATGCTCAGGTGTGTCAGTTCACAGCATTCTGAGATCACTAATGCTGAAATAGTGTTTCTGTGGAAATGAAGTGGAAACAAGCCCAAATATGCTAAAACCCATCTCTCTCAGTTAGAGAATGTTGCTTCATTCCATGTTAAATACAAATCTTGCCAAAATGAAAGATTCCTCTGTCTTGTGATTAGAAAGGCTTTTTGCAATACAGAAAGACAGTTTTCAATGTGTTAGAATTCCTATGCACATAAACTTGTGTTAGAGCCTCAATGCTCAGGTTTGTCAGTTCACAGCATTCTGAGATCACTAATGCTGAAATAGTGTTTCTGTTGAAATGAATTGGAAACAAGCCCAAATATGCTAAAAACCATCTCTCTCAGTTAGAGAACGTTGCTTCATTCCATGTTAAATACAAATCTTGCCAAAATGAAAGATTCCTCTGTCTTGTGATTAGAAAGGCTTTTTGCAATACAGAAAGACAGTTTTCAATGTGTTAGAATTCCTATGCACATAAACTTGTGTTAGAGCCTCAATGCTCAGGTTTGTCAGTTCACAGCATTCTGAGATCACTAATGCTGAAATAGTGTTTCTGTTGAAATGAAGTGGAAACAAGCCCAAATATGCTAAAAACCATCTCTCTCAGTTAGAGAATGTTGCTTCATTCCATGTTAAATACAAATCTTGCCAAAATGATAGATGACTCTGTCTTGTGATTAGAAATGCTTTTTGCAAGACAGAAAGACAGTTTTCAATGTGTTAGAATTCCTATGCACATAAACTTGTGTTAGAGCCTCAATGCTCAGGTTTGTCAGTTCACAGCATTCTGAGATCACTAATGCTGAAATAGTGTTTCTGTTGAAATGAAGTGGAAACAAGCCCAAATATGCTAAAAACCATCTCTCTCAGTTAGAGAATGTTGCTTCATTCCATGTTAAATACAAATCTTGCCAAAATGATAGATGACTCTATCTTGTGATTATAAATGCTTTTTGCAAGACAGAAAGACAGTTTTCAATGTGTTAGAATTCCTATGCACATAAACTTGTGTTAGAGCCTCAATGCTCAGGTTTGTCAGTTCACAGCATTCTGAGATCACTAATGCTGAAATAGTGTTTCTGTTGAAATGAAGTGGAAACAAGTCCAAATATGCTAAAAACCATCTCTCTCAGTTAGAGAATGTTGCTTCATTCCATGTTAAATACAAATCTTCCCAAAATGATAGATGACTCTGTCTTGTGATTAGAAATGCTTTTTGCAAGACAGAAAGACAGTTTTCAATGTGTTAGAATTCCTATGCACATAAACTTGTGTTAGAGCCTCAATGCTCAGGTTTGTCAGTTCACAGCATTCTGAGATCACTAATGCTGAAATAGTGTTTCTGTTGAAATGAAGTGGAAACAAGCCCAAATATGCTAAAAACCATCTCTCTCAGTTAGAGAATGTTGCTTCATTCCATGTTAAATCCAAATCTTGCCAAAATGATAGATGACTCTGTCTTGTGAATAGAAATGCTTTTTGCAAGACAGAAAGACAGTTTTCAATGTCTTAGAATTCCTATGCGCATAAACTTGTGTTAGAGCCTCAATGCTCAGGTTTGTCAGTTCACAGCATTCTGAGATCACTAATGCTGAAATAGTGTTTCTGTTTAAATGATTTGGAAACAAGCCCAAATATGCTAAAAACCATCTCTCTCAGTTAGAGAACGTTGCTTCATTCCATGTTAAATACAAATCTTGCCAAAATGAAAGATTCCTCTGTCTTGTGATTAGAAAGGCTTTTTGCAAGACAGAAAGACAGTTTTCAATGTGTTAGAATTCCTATGCACATAAACTTGTGTTAGAGCCTCAATGCTCAGGTTTGTCAGTTCACAGCATTCTGAGATCACTAATGCTGAAATAGTGTTTCTGTTGAAATGAATTGGAAACAAGCCCAAATATGCTAAAAACCATCTCTCTCAGTTAGAGAACGTTGCTTCATTCCATGTTAAATACAAATCTTGCCAAAATGAAAGATTCCTCTGTCTTGTGATTAGAAAGGCTTTTTGCAAGACAGAAAGACAGTTTTCAATGTGTTAGAATTCCTATGCACATAAACATGTGTTAGAGCCTCAATGCTCAGGTTTGTCAGTTCACAGCATTCTGAGATCACTAATGCTGAAATAGTGTTTCTGTTGAAATGAATTGGAAACAAGCCCAAATATGCTAAAAACCATCTCTCTCAGTTAGAGAACGTTGCTTCATTCCATGTTAAATACAAATCTTGCCAAAATGAAAGATTCCTCTGTCTTGTGATTAGAAAGGCTTTTTGCAATACAGAAAGACAGTTTTCAATGTGTTAGAATTCCTATGCACATAAACTTGTGTTAGAGCCTCAATGCTCAGGTTTGTCAGTTCACAGCATTCTGAGATCACTAATGCTGAAATAGTGTTTCTGTTGAAATGAAGTGGAAACAAGCCCAAATATGCTAAAAACCATCTCTCTCAGTTAGAGAATGTTGCTTCATTCCATGTTAAATACAAATCTTGCCAAAATGATAGATGACTCTGTCTTGTGATTAGAAATGCTTTTTGCAAGACAGAAAGACAGTTTTCAATGTGTTAGAATTCCTATGCACATAAACTTGTGTTAGAGCCTCAATGCTCAGGTTTGTCAGTTCACAGCATTCTGAGATCACTAATGCTGAAATAGTGTTTCTGTTGAAATGAAGTGGAAACAAGCCCAAATATGCTAAAAACCATCTCTCTCAGTTAGAGAATGTTGCTTCATTCCATGTTAAATACAAATCTTGCCAAAATGATAGATGACTCTATCTTGTGATTATAAATGCTTTTTGCAAGACAGAAAGACAGTTTTCAATGTGTTAGAATTCCTATGCACATAAACTTGTGTTAGAGCCTCAATGCTCAGGTTTGTCAGTTCACAGCATTCTGAGATCACTAATGCTGAAATAGTGTTTCTGTTGAAATGAAGTGGAAACAAGTCCAAATATGCTAAAAACCATCTCTCTCAGTTAGAGAATGTTGCTTCATTCCATGTTAAATACAAATCTTGCCAAAATTATAGATGACTCTGTCTTGTGATTAGAAATGCTTTTTGCAAGACAGAAAGACAGTTTTCAATGTGTTAGTATTCCTATGCACATAAACTTGTTTTAGAGCCTCAATGCTCAGGTTTGTCAGTTCACAGCATTCTGAGATCACTAATGCTGAAATAGTGTTTCTGTTGAAATGAAGTGGAAACAAGGCCAAATATGCTAAAAACCATCTCTCTCAGTTAGAGAATGTTGCTTCATTCCATGTTAAATCCAAATCTTGCCAAAATGATAGATGACTCTGTCTTGTGAATAGAAATGCTTTTTGCAAGACAGAAAGACAGTTTTCAATGTCTTAGAATTCCTATGCGCATAAACTTGTGTTAGAGCCTCAATGCTCAGGTTTGTCAGTTCACAGCATTCTGAGATCACTATTGCTGAAATAGTGTTTCTGTTTAAATGAATTGGAAACAAGCCCAAATATGCTAAAAACCATCTCTCTCAGTTAGAGAACGTTGCTTCATTCCATGTTAAATACAAATCTAGCCAAAATGAAAGATTCCTCTGTCTTGTGATTAGAAAGGCTTTTTGCAAGACAGAAAGACAGTTTTCAATGTGTTAGAATTCCTATGCACATAAACTTGTGTTAGAGCCTCAATGCTCAGGTTTGTCAGTTCACAGCATTCTGAGATCACTAATGCTGAAATAGTGTTTCTGTTGAAATGAATTGGAAACAAGCCCAAATATGCTAAAAACCATCTCTCTCAGTTAGAGAACGTTGCTTCATTCCATGTTAAATACAAATCTTGCCAAAATGAAAGATTCCTCTGTCTTGTGATTAGAAAGGCTTTTTGCAATACAGAAAGACAGTTTTCAATGTGGTAGAATTCCTATGCACATAAACTTGTGTTAGAGCCTCAATGCTCAGGTTTGTCAGTTCACAGCATTCTGAGATCACTAATGCTGAAATAGTGTTTCTGTTGAAATGAAGTGGAAACAAGCCCAAATATGCTAAAAACCATCTCTCTCAGTTAGAGAATGTTGCTTCATTCCATGTTAAATACAAATCTTGCCAAAATGATAGATGACTCTGTCTTGTGAATAGAAATGCTTTTTGCAATACAGAAAGACAGTTTTCAATGTCTTAGAATTCCTATGCACATAAACTTGTGTTAGAGCCTCAATGCTAAGGTTTGTCAGTTCACAGCATTCTGAGATCACTAATGCTGAAATAGTGTTTCTGTTGAAATGAAGTGGAAACAAGCCCAAATATGCTAAAAACCATCTCTCTCAGTTAGAGAACGTTGCTTCATTCCATGTTAAATACAAATCTTGCCAAAATGAAAGATTCTTCTGTCTTGTGATTAGAAAGGCTTTTTGCAATACAGAAAGACAGTTTTCAATGTGTTAGAATTCCTATGCACATAAACTTGTGTTAGAGCCTCAATGCTCAGGTGTGTCAGTTCACAGCATTCTGAGATCACTAATGCTGAAATAGTGTTTCTGTGGAAATGAAGTGGAAACAAGCCCAAATATGCTAAAAACCATCTCTCTCAGTTAGAGAATGTTGCTTCATTCCATGTTAAATACAAATCTTGCCAAAATGAAAGATTCCTCTGTCTTGTGATTAGAAAGGCTTTTTGCAAGACAGAAAGTCAGTTTTCAATGTGTTAGAATTCCTATGCACATAAACTTGTGTTAGAGCCTCAATGCTCAGGTTTGTCAGTTCACAGCATTCTGAGATCACTAATGCTGAAATAGTGTTTCTGTTGAAATGAATTGGAAACAAGCCCAAATATGCTAAAAACCATCTCTCTCAGTTAGAGAACGTTGCTTCATTCCATGTTAAATACAAATCTTGCCAAAATGAAAGATTCCTCTGTCTTGTGATTAGAAAGGCTTTTTGCAATACAGAAAGACAGTTTTCAATGTGTTAGAATTCCTATGCACATAAACTTGTGTTAGAGCCTCAATGCTCAGGTTTGTCAGTTCACAGCATTCTGAGATCACTAATGCTGAAATAGTGTTTCTGTTGAAATGAAGTGGAAACAAGCCCAAATATGCTAAAAACCATCTCTCTCAGTTAGAGAATGTTGCTTCATTCCATGTTAAATACAAATCTTCCCAAAATGATAGATGACTCTGTCTTGTGATTAGAAATGCTTTTTGCAAGACAGAAAGACAGTTTTCAATGTGTTAGAATTCCTATGCACATAAACTTGTGTTAGAGCCTCAATGCTCAGGTTTGTCAGTTCACAGCATTCTGAAATCACTAATGCTGAAATAGTGTTTCTGTTGAAATGAAGTGGAAACAAGCCCAAATATGCTAAAAACCATCTCTCTCAGTTAGAGAATGTTGCTTCATTCCATGTTAAATCCAAATCTTGCCAAAATGATAGATGACTCTGTCTTGTGAATAGAAATGCTTTTTGCAAGACAGAAAGACAGTTTTCAATGTCTTAGAATTCCTATGCGCATAAACTTGTGTTAGAGCCTCAATGCTCAGGTTTGTCAGTTCACAGCATTCTGAGATCACTAATGCTGAAATAGTGTTTCTGTTGAAATGAAGTGGAAACAAGCCCAAATATGCTAAAAACCATCTCTCTCAGTTAGAGAATGTTGCTTCATTCCATGTTAAATACAAATCTTGCCAAAATGATAGATGACTCTATCTTGTGATTATAAATGCTTTTTGCAAGACAGAAAGACAGTTTTCAATGTGTTAGAATTCCTATGCACATAAACTTGTGTTAGAGCCTCAATGCTCAGGTTTGTCAGTTCACAGCATTCTGAGATCACTAATGCTGAAATAGTGTTTCTGTTGAAATGAATTGGAAACAAGCCCAAATATTCTAAAAACCATCTCTCTCAGTTAGAGAACGTTGCTTCATTCCATGTTAAATACAAATCTTGCCAAAATGAAAGATTCTTCTGTCTTGTGAGTAGAAAGGCTTTTTGCAATACAGAAAGACAGTTTTCAATGTTTTAGAATTCCTATGCACATAAACTTGTGTTAGAGCCTCAATGCTCAGATGTGTCAGTTCACAGCATTCTGAGATCACTAATGCTGAAATAGTGTTTCTGTGGAAATGAAGTGGAAACAAGCCCAAATATGCTAAAAACCATCTCTCTCAGTTAGAGAATGTTGCTTCATTCCATGTTAAATACAAATCTTGCCAAAATGAAAGATTCCTCTACCTTGTGAAGTGAAATGCTTTTTGCAAGACAGAAAGACAGTTTTCAAAGTGTTAGAATTCCTATGCACATAAACTTGTGTTAGAGCCTCAATGCTCAGGTTTGTCAGTTCACAGCATTCTGAGATCACTAATGCTGAAATAGTGTTTCTGTTGAAATGAAGTGGAAACAAGCCCAAATATGCTAAAAACCATCTCTCTCAGTTAGAGAATGTTGCTTCATTCCATGTTAAATACAAATCTTGCCAAAATGATAGATGACTCTATCTTGTGATTATAAATGCTTTTTGCAAGACAGAAAGACAGTTTTCAATGTGTTAGAATTCCTATGCACATAAACTTGTGTTAGAGCCTCAATGCTCAGGTTTGTCAGTTCACAGCATTCTGAGATCACTAATGCTGAAATAGTGTTTCTGTTGAAATGAAGTGGAAACAAGCCCAAATATGCTAAAAACCATCTCTCTCAGTTAGAGAATGTTGCTTCATTCCATGTTAAATACAAATCTTGCCAAAATGATAGATGACTCTATCTTGTGATTATAAATGCTTTTTGCAAGACAGAAAGACAGTTTTCAATGTGTTAGAATTCCTATGCACATAAACTTGTGTTAGAGCCTCAATGCTCAGGTTTGTCAGTTCACAGCATTCTGAGATCACTAATGCTGAAATAGTGTTTCTGTTGAAATGAATTGGAAACAAGCCCAAATATTCTAAAAACCATCTCTCTCAGTTAGAGAACGTTGCTTCATTCCATGTTAAATACAAATCTTGCCAAAATGAAAGATTCTTCTGTCTTGTGATTAGAAAGGCTTTTTGCAATACAGAAAGACAGTTTTCAATGTGTTAGAATTCCTATGCACATAAACTTGTGTTAGAGCCTCAATGCTCAGGTGTGTCAGTTCACAGCATTCTGAGATCACTAATGCTGAAATAGTGTTTCTGTTGAAATGAATTGGAAACAAGCCCAAATATTCTAAAAACCATCTCTCTCAGTTAGAGAACGTTGCTTCATTCCATGTTAAATACAAATCTTGCCAAAATGAAAGATTCTTCTGTCTTGTGATTAGAAAGGCTTTTTGCAATACAGAAAGACAGTTTTCAATGTGTTAGAATTCCTATGCACATAAACTTGTGTTAGAGCCTCAATGCTCAGGTGTGTCAGTTCACAGCATTCTGAGATCACTAATGCTGAAATAGTGTTTCTGTGGAAATGAAGTGGAAACAAGCCCAAATATGCTAAAACCCATCTCTCTCAGTTAGAGAATGTTGCTTCATTCCATGTTAAATACAAATCTTGCCAAAATGAAAGATTCCTCTGTCTTGTGATTAGAAAGGCTTTTTGCAATACAGAAAGACAGTTTTCAATGTGTTAGAATTCCTATGCACATAAACTTGTGTTAGAGCCTCAATGCTCAGGTTTGTCAGTTCACAGCATTCTGAGATCACTAATGCTGAAATAGTGTTTCTGTTGAAATGAATTGGAAACAAGCCCAAATATGCTAAAAACCATCTCTCTCAGTTAGAGAACGTTGCTTCATTCCATGTTAAATACAAATCTTGCCAAAATGAAAGATTCCTCTGTCTTGTGATTAGAAAGGCTTTTTGCAATACAGAAAGACAGTTTTCAATGTGTTAGAATTCCTATGCACATAAACTTGTGTTAGAGCCTCAATGCTCAGGTTTGTCAGTTCACAGCATTCTGAGATCACTAATGCTGAAATAGTGTTTCTGTTGAAATGAAGTGGAAACAAGCCCAAATATGCTAAAAACCATCTCTCTCAGTTAGAGAATGTTGCTTCATTCCATGTTAAATACAAATCTTGCCAAAATGATAGATGACTCTGTCTTGTGATTAGAAATGCTTTTTGCAAGACAGAAAGACAGTTTTCAATGTGTTAGAATTCCTATGCACATAAACTTGTGTTAGAGCCTCAATGCTCAGGTTTGTCAGTTCACAGCATTCTGAGATCACTAATGCTGAAATAGTGTTTCTGTTGAAATGAAGTGGAAACAAGCCCAAATATGCTAAAAACCATCTCTCTCAGTTAGAGAATGTTGCTTCATTCCATGTTAAATACAAATCTTGCCAAACTGATAGATGACTCTATCTTGTGATTATAAATGCTTTTTGCAAGACAGAAAGACAGTTTTCAATGTGTTAGAATTCCTATGCACATAAACTTGTGTTAGAGCCTCAATGCTCAGGTTTGTCAGTTCACAGCATTCTGAGATCACTAATGCTGAAATAGTGTTTCTGTTGAAATGAAGTGGAAACAAGTCCAAATATGCTAAAAACCATCTCTCTCAGTTAGAGAATGTTGCTTCATTCCATGTTAAATACAAATCTTCCCAAAATGATAGATGACTCTGTCTTGTGATTAGAAATGCTTTTTGCAAGACAGAAAGACAGTTTTCAATGTGTTAGAATTCCTATGCACATAAACTTGTGTTAGAGCCTCAATGCTCAGGTTTGTCAGTTCACAGCATTCTGAGATCACTAATGCTGAAATAGTGTTTCTGTTGAAATGAAGTGGAAACAAGCCCAAATATGCTAAAAACCATCTCTCTCAGTTAGAGAATGTTGCTTCATTCCATGTTAAATCCAAATCTTGCCAAAATGATAGATGACTCTGTCTTGTGAATAGAAATGCTTTTTGCAAGACAGAAAGACAGTTTTCAATGTCTTAGAATTCCTATGCGCATAAACTTGTGTTAGAGCCTCAATGCTCAGGTTTGTCAGTTCACAGCATTCTGAGATCACTAATGCTGAAATAGTGTTTCTGTTTAAATGATTTGGAAACAAGCCCAAATATGCTAAAAACCATCTCTCTCAGTTAGAGAACGTTGCTTCATTCCATGTTAAATACAAATCTTGCCAAAATGAAAGATTCCTCTGTCTTGTGATTAGAAAGGCTTTTTGCAAGACAGAAAGACAGTTTTCAATGTGTTAGAATTCCTATGCACATAAACTTGTGTTAGAGCCTCAATGCTCAGGTTTGTCAGTTCACAGCATTCTGAGATCACTAATGCTGAAATAGTGTTTCTGTTGAAATGAATTGGAAACAAGCCCAAATATGCTAAAAACCATCTCTCTCAGTTAGAGAACGTTGCTTCATTCCATGTTAAATACAAATCTTGCCAAAATGAAAGATTCCTCTGTCTTGTGATTAGAAAGGCTTTTTGCAAGACAGAAAGACAGTTTTCAATGTGTTAGAATTCCTATGCACATAAACATGTGTTAGAGCCTCAATGCTCAGGTTTGTCAGTTCACAGCATTCTGAGATCACTAATGCTGAAATAGTGTTTCTGTTGAAATGAATTGGAAACAAGCCCAAATATGCTAAAAACCATCTCTCTCAGTTAGAGAACGTTGCTTCATTCCATGTTAAATACAAATCTTGCCAAAATGAAAGATTCCTCTGTCTTGTGATTAGAAAGGCTTTTTGCAATACAGAAAGACAGTTTTCAATGTGTTAGAATTCCTATGCACATAAACTTGTGTTAGAGCCTCAATGCTCAGGTTTGTCAGTTCACAGCATTCTGAGATCACTAATGCTGAAATAGTGTTTCTGTTGAAATGAAGTGGAAACAAGCCCAAATATGCTAAAAACCATCTCTCTCAGTTAGAGAATGTTGCTTCATTCCATGTTAAATACAAATCTTGCCAAAATGATAGATGACTCTGTCTTGTGATTAGAAATGCTTTTTGCAAGACAGAAAGACAGTTTTCAATGTGTTAGAATTCCTATGCACATAAACTTGTGTTAGAGCCTCAATGCTCAGGTTTGTCAGTTCACAGCATTCTGAGATCACTAATGCTGAAATAGTGTTTCTGTTGAAATGAAGTGGAAACAAGCCCAAATATGCTAAAAACCATCTCTCTCAGTTAGAGAATGTTGCTTCATTCCATGTTAAATACAAATCTTGCCAAAATGATAGATGACTCTATCTTGTGATTATAAATGCTTTTTGCAAGACAGAAAGACAGTTTTCAATGTGTTAGAATTCCTATGCACATAAACTTGTGTTAGAGCCTCAATGCTCAGGTTTGTCAGTTCACAGCATTCTGAGATCACTAATGCTGAAATAGTGTTTCTGTTGAAATGAAGTGGAAACAAGTCCAAATATGCTAAAAACCATCTCTCTCAGTTAGAGAATGTTGCTTCATTCCATGTTAAATACAAATCTTGCCAAAATTATAGATGACTCTGTCTTGTGATTAGAAATGCTTTTTGCAAGACAGAAAGACAGTTTTCAATGTGTTAGTATTCCTATGCACATAAACTTGTTTTAGAGCCTCAATGCTCAGGTTTGTCAGTTCACAGCATTCTGAGATCACTAATGCTGAAATAGTGTTTCTGTTGAAATGAAGTGGAAACAAGGCCAAATATGCTAAAAACCATCTCTCTCAGTTAGAGAATGTTGCTTCATTCCATGTTAAATCCAAATCTTGCCAAAATGATAGATGACTCTGTCTTGTGAATAGAAATGCTTTTTGCAAGACAGAAAGACAGTTTTCAATGTCTTAGAATTCCTATGCGCATAAACTTGTGTTAGAGCCTCAATGCTCAGGTTTGTCAGTTCACAGCATTCTGAGATCACTATTGCTGAAATAGTGTTTCTGTTTAAATGAATTGGAAACAAGCCCAAATATGCTAAAAACCATCTCTCTCAGTTAGAGAACGTTGCTTCATTCCATGTTAAATACAAATCTAGCCAAAATGAAAGATTCCTCTGTCTTGTGATTAGAAAGGCTTTTTGCAAGACAGAAAGACAGTTTTCAATGTGTTAGAATTCCTATGCACATAAACTTGTGTTAGAGCCTCAATGCTCAGGTTTGTCAGTTCACAGCATTCTGAGATCACTAATGCTGAAATAGTGTTTCTGTTGAAATGAATTGGAAACAAGCCCAAATATGCTAAAAACCATCTCTCTCAGTTAGAGAACGTTGCTTCATTCCATGTTAAATACAAATCTTGCCAAAATGAAAGATTCCTCTGTCTTGTGATTAGAAAGGCTTTTTGCAATACAGAAAGACAGTTTTCAATGTGGTAGAATTCCTATGCACATAAACTTGTGTTAGAGCCTCAATGCTCAGGTTTGTCAGTTCACAGCATTCTGAGATCACTAATGCTGAAATAGTGTTTCTGTTGAAATGAAGTGGAAACAAGCCCAAATATGCTAAAAACCATCTCTCTCAGTTAGAGAATGTTGCTTCATTCCATGTTAAATACAAATCTTGCCAAAATGATAGATGACTCTGTCTTGTGAATAGAAATGCTTTTTGCAATACAGAAAGACAGTTTTCAATGTCTTAGAATTCCTATGCACATAAACTTGTGTTAGAGCCTCAATGCTAAGGTTTGTCAGTTCACAGCATTCTGAGATCACTAATGCTGAAATAGTGTTTCTGTTGAAATGAAGTGGAAACAAGCCCAAATATGCTAAAAACCATCTCTCTCAGTTAGAGAACGTTGCTTCATTCCATGTTAAATACAAATCTTGCCAAAATGAAAGATTCTTCTGTCTTGTGATTAGAAAGGCTTTTTGCAATACAGAAAGACAGTTTTCAATGTGTTAGAATTCCTATGCACATAAACTTGTGTTAGAGCCTCAATGCTCAGGTGTGTCAGTTCACAGCATTCTGAGATCACTAATGCTGAAATAGTGTTTCTGTGGAAATGAAGTGGAAACAAGCCCAAATATGCTAAAAACCATCTCTCTCAGTTAGAGAATGTTGCTTCATTCCATGTTAAATACAAATCTTGCCAAAATGAAAGATTCCTCTACCTTGTGAAGTGAAATGCTTTTTGCAAGACAGAAAGACAGTTTTCAAAGTGTTAGAATTCCTATGCACATAAACTTGTGTTAGAGCCTCAATGCTCAGGTTTGTCAGTTCACAGCATTCTGAGATCACTAATGCTGAAATAGTGTTTCTGTTGAAATGAAGTGGAAACAAGCCCAAATATGCTAAAAACCATCTCTCTCAGTTAGAGAATGTTGCTTCATTCCATGTTAAATACAAATCTTGCCAAAATGATAGATGACTCTATCTTGTGATTATAAATGCTTTTTGCAAGACAGAAAGACAGTTTTCAATGTGTTAGAATTCCTATGCACATAAACTTGTGTTAGAGCCTCAATGCTCAGGTTTGTCAGTTCACAGCATTCTGAGATCACTAATGCTGAAATAGTGTTTCTGTTGAAATGAATTGGAAACAAGCCCAAATATTCTAAAAACCATCTCTCTCAGTTAGAGAATGTTGCTTCATTCCATGTTAAATACAAATCTTGCCAAAATGAAAGATTCTTCTGACTTGTGATTAGAAAGGCTTTTTGCAATACAGAAAGACAGTTTTCAATGTTTTAGAATTCCTATGCACATAAACTTGTGTTAGAGCCTCAATGCTCAGGTGTGTCAGTTCACAGCATTCTGAGATCACTAATGCTGAAATAGTGTTTCTGTGGAAATGAAGTGGAAACAAGCCCAAATATGCTAAAAACCATCTCTCTCAGTTAGAGAATGTTGCTTCATTCCATGTTAAATACAAATCTTGCCAAAATGAAAGATTCCTCTGTCTTGTGATTAGAAAAGCGTTTTGCAAGACAGAAAGACAGTTTTCAATGTGTTAGAATTCCTATGCACATAAACTTGTGTTAGAGCCTCAATGCTCAGGTGTGTCAGTTCACAGCATTCTGAGATCAATAATGCTGAAATAGTGTTTCTGTGGAAATGAAGTGGAAACAAGCCCAAATATGCTAAAAACCATCTCTCTCAGTTAGAGAATGTTGCTTCATTCCATGTTAAATACAAATATTGCCAAAATGAAAGATTCCTCTGTCTTGTGAATTGAAATGCTTTTTGCAAGACAGAAAGACAGTTTTCAAAGTGTTAGAATTCCTATGCACATAAACTTGTGTTAGAGCCTCAATGCTCAGGTTTGTCAGTTCACAGCATTCTGAGATCACTAATGCTGAAATAGTGTTTCTGTTGAAATGAAGTGGAAACAAGCCCAAATATGCTAAAAACCATCTCTCTCAGTTAGAGAATGTTGCTTCATTCCATGTTAAATACAAATCTTGCCAAAATGATAGATGACTCTGTCTTGTGATTAGAAATACTTTTTGCAAGACAGAAAGACAGTTTTCAATGTGTTAGAATTCCTATGCACATAAACTTGTGTTAGAGCCTCAATGCTCAGGTTTGTCAGTTCACAGCATTCTGAGATCACTAATGCTGAAATAGTGTTTCTGTTGAAATGAATTGGAAACAAGCCCAAATATGCTAAAAACCATCTCTCTCAGTTAGAGAACGTTGCTTCATTCCATGTTAAATACAAATCTTGCCAAAATGAAAGATTCCTCTGTCTTGTGATTAGAAAGGCTTTTTGCAATACAGAAAGACAGTTTTCAATGTGTTAGAATTCCTATGCACATAAACTTGTGTTAGAGCCTCAATGCTCAGGTTTGTCAGTTCACAGCATTCTGAGATCACTAATGCTGAAATAGTGTTTCTGTTGAAATGAAGTGGAAACAAGCCCAAATATGCTAAAAACCATCTCTCTCAGTTAGAGAATGTTGCTTCATTCCATGTTAAATACAAATCTTGCCAAAATGATAGATGACTCTGTCTTGTGATTAGAAATGCTTTTTGCAAGACAGAAAGACAGTTTTCAATGTGTTAGAATTCCTATGCACATAAACTTGTGTTAGAGCCTCAATGCTCAGGTTTGTCAGTTCACAGCATTCTGAGGTCACTAATGCTGAAATAGTGTTTCTGTTGAAATGAAGTGGAAACAAGCCCAAATATGCTAAAAACCATCTCTCTCAGTTAGAGAATGTTGCTTCATTCCATGTTAAATACAAATCTTGCCAAAATGATAGATGACTCTATCTTGTGATTATAAATGCTTTTTGCAAGACAGAAAGACAGTTTTCAATGTGTTAGAATTCCTATGCACATAAACTTGTGTTAGAGCCTCAATGCTCAGGTTTGTCAGTTCACAGCATTCTGAGATCACTAATGCTGAAATAGTGTTTCTGTTGAAATGAAGTGGAAACAAGTCCAAATATGCTAAAAACCATCTCTCTCAGTTAGAGAATGTTGCTTCATTCCATGTTAAATACAAATCTTGCCAAAATTATAGATGACTCTGTCTTGTGATTAGAAATGCTTTTTGCAAGACAGAAAGACAGTTTTCAATGTGTTAGTATTCCTATGCACATAAACTTGTTTTAGAGCCTCAATGCTCAGGTTTGTCAGTTCACAGCATTCTGAGATCACTAATGCTGAAATAGTGTTTCTGTTGAAATGAAGTGGAAACAAGGCCAAATATGCTAAAAACCATCTCTCTCAGTTAGAGAATGTTGCTTCATTCCATGTTAAATCCAAATCTTGCCAAAATGATAGATGACTCTGTCTTGTGAATAGAAATGCTTTTTGCAAGACAGAAAGACAGTTTTCAATGTCTTAGAATTCCTATGCGCATAAACTTGTGTTAGAGCCTCAATGCTCAGGTTTGTCAGTTCACAGCATTCTGAGATCACTAATGCTGAAATAGTGTTTCTGTTTAAATGAATTGGAAACAAGCCCAAATATGCTAAAAACCATCTCTCTCAGTTAGAGAACGTTGCTTCATTCCATGTTAAATACAAATCTTGCCAAAATGAAAGATTCCTCTGTCTTGTGATTAGAAAGGCTTTTTGCAAGACAGAAAGACAGTTTTCAATGTGTTAGAATTCCTATGCACATAAACTTGTGTTAGAGCCTCAATGCTCAGGTTTGTCAGTTCACAGCATTCTGAGATCACTAATGCTGAAATAGTGTTTCTGTTGAAATGAATTGGAAACAAGCCCAAATATGCTAAAAACCATCTATCTCAGTTAGAGAACGTTGCTTCATTCCATGTTAAATACAAATCTTGCCAAAATGAAAGATTCCTCTGTCTTGTGATTAGAAAGGCTTTTTGCAATACAGAAAGACAGTTTTCAATGTGGTAGAATTCCTATGCACATAAACTTGTGTTAGAGCCTCAATGCTCAGGTTTGTCAGTTCACAGCATTCTGAGATCACTAATGCTGAAATAGTGTTTCTGTTGAAATGAAGTGGAAACAAGCCCAAATATGCTAAAAACCATCTCTCTCAGTTAGAGAATGTTGCTTCATTCCATGTTAAATACAAATCTTGCCAAAATGATAGATGACTCTGTCTTGTGAATAGAAATGCTTTTTGCAATACAGAAAGACAGTTTTCAATGTGTTAGAATTCCTATGCACATAAACTTGTGTTAGAGCCTCAATGCTCAGGTTTGTCAGTTCACAGCATTCTGAGATCACTAATGCTGAAATAGTGTTTCTGTTGAAATGAAGTGGAAACAAGCCCAAATATGCTAAAAACCATCTCTCTCAGTTAGAGAACGTTGCTTCATTCCATGTTAAATACAAATCTTGCCAAAATGAAAGATTCTTCTGTCTTGTGATTAGAAAGGCTTTTTGCAATACAGAAAGACAGTTTTCAATGTGTTAGAATTCCTATGCACATAAACTTGTGTTAGAGCCTCAATGCTCAGGTGTGTCAGTTCACAGCATTCTGAGATCACTAATGCTGAAATAGTGTTTCTGTGGAAATGAAGTGGAAACAAGCCCAAATATGCTAAAAACCATCTCTCTCAGTTAGAGAATGTTGCTTCATTCCATGTTAAATACAAATCTTGCCAAAATGAAAGATTCCTCTACCTTGTGAAGTGAAATGCTTTTTGCAAGACAGAAAGACAGTTTTCAAAGTGTTAGAATTCCTATGCACATAAACTTGTGTTAGAGCCTCAATGCTCAGGTTTGTCAGTTCACAGCATTTTGAGATCACTAATGCTGAAATAGTGTTTCTGTTGAAATGAAGTGGAAACAAGCCCAAATATGCTAAAAACCATCTCTCTCAGTTAGAGAATGTTGCTTCATTCCATGTTAAATACAAATCTTGCCAAAATGATAGATGACTCTATCTTGTGATTATAAATGCTTTTTGCAAGACAGAAAGACAGTTTTCAATGTGTTAGAATTCCTATGCACATAAACTTGTGTTAGAGCCTCAATGCTCAGGTTTGTCAGTTCACAGCATTCTGAGATCACTAATGCTGAAATAGTGTTTCTGTTGAAATGAATTGGAAACAAGCCCAAATATTCTAAAAACCATCTCTCTCAGTTAGAGAACGTTGCTTCATTCCATGTTAAATACAAATCTTGCCAAAATGAAAGATTCTTCTGTCTTGTGATTAGAAAGGCTTTTTGCAATACAGAAAGACAGTTTTCAATGTTTTTGAATTCCTATGCACATAAACTTGTGTTAGAGCCTCAATGCTCAGGTGTGTCAGTTCACAGCATTCTGAGATCACTAATGCTGAAATAGTGTTTCTGTGGAAATTAAGTGGAAACAAGCCCAAATATGCTAAAAACCATCTCTCTCAGTTAGAGAATGTTGCTTCATTCCATGTTAAATACAAATCTTGCCAAAATGAAAGATTCCTCTACCTTGTGAAGTGAAATGCTTTTTGCAAGACAGAAAGACAGTTTTCAAAGTGTTAGATTTCCTATGCACATAAACTTGTGTTAGAGCCTCAATGCTCAGGTTTGTCAGTTCACAGCATTCTGAGATCACTAATGCTGAAATAGTGTTTCTGTTGAAATGAAGTGGAAACAAGCCCAAATATGCTAAAAACCATCTCTCTCAGTTAGAGAATGTTGCTTCATTCCATGTTAAATACAAATCTTGCCAAAATGAAAGATTCCTCTACCTTGTGAAGTGAAATGCTTTTTGCAAGACAGAAAGACAGTTTTCAAAGTGTTAGAATTCCTATGCACATAAACTTGTGTTAGAGCCTCAATGCTCAGGTTTGTCAGTTCACAGCATTCTGAGATCACTAATGCTGAAATAGTGTTTCTGTTGAAATGAAGTGGAAACAAGCCCAAATATGCTAAAAACCATCTCTCTCAGTTAGAGAATGTTGCTTCATTCCATGTTAAATACAAATCTTGCCAAAATGATAGATGACTCTATCTTGTGATTATAAATGCTTTTTGCAAGACAGAAAGACAGTTTTCAATGTGTTAGAATTCCTATGCACATAAACTTGTGTTAGAGCCTCAATGCTCAGGTTTGTCAGTTCACAGCATTCTGAGATCACTAATGCTGAAATAGTGTTTCTGTTGAAATGAATTGGAAACAAGCCCAAATATTCTAAAAACCATCTCTCTCAGTTAGAGAATGTTGCTTCATTCCATGTTAAATACAAATCTTGCCAAAATGAAAGATTCTTCTGTCTTGTGATTAGAAAGGCTTTTTGCAATACAGAAAGACAGTTTTCAATGTTTTAGAATTCCTATGCACATAAACTTGTGTTAGAGCCTCAATGCTCAGGTGTGTCAGTTCACAGCATTCTGAGATCACTAATGCTGAAATAGTGTTTCTGTGGAAATGAAGTGGAAACAAGCCCAAATATGCTAAAAACCATCTCTCTCAGTTAGAGAATGTTGCTTCATTCCATGTTAAATACAAATCTTGCCAAAATGAAAGATTCCTCTACCTTGTGAAGTGAAATGCTTTTTGCAAGACAGAAAGACAGTTTTCAAAGTGTTAGAATTCCTATGCACATAAACTTGTGTTAGAGCCTCAATGCTCAGGTTTGTCAGTTCACAGCATTCTGAGATCACTAATGCTGAAATAGTGTTTCAGTTGAAAAGAAGTGGAAACAAGCCCAAATATGCTAAAAACCATCTCTTTCAGTTAGAGAATGTTGCTTCATTCCATGTTAAATACAAATCTTGCCAAAATGAAAGATTCCTCTGTCTTGTGAATTGAAATGCTTTTTGCAAGACAGAAAGGCAGTTTTCAATGTGTTAGAATTCCTATGCACATAAACTTGTGTTAGAGCCTCAATGCTCAGGTTTGTCAGTTCACAGCATTCTGAGATCACTAATGCTGAAATAGTGTTTCTGTTGAAATGAAGTGGAAACAAGCCCAAATATGCTAAAAACCATCTCTCTCAGTTAGAGAACGTTGCTTCATTCCATGTTAAATACAAATCTTGCCAAAATGAAAGATTCCTCTGTCTTGTGATTAGAAAAGCGTTTTGCAATACAGAAAGACAGTTTTCAATGTGTTAGAATTCCTATGCACATAAACTTGTGTTAGAGCCTCAATGCTCAGGTGTGTCAGTTCACAGCATTCTGAGATCAATAATGCTGAAATAGTGTTTCTGTGGAAATGAAGTGGAAACAAGCCCAAATATGCTAAAAACCATCTCTCTCAGTTAGAGAATGTTGCTTCATTCCATGTTAAATACAAATATTGCCAAAATGAAAGATTCCTCTGTCTTGTGAATTGAAATGCTTTTTGCAAGACAGAAAGACAGTTTTCAAAGTGTTAGAATTCCTATGCACATAAACTTGTGTTAGAGCCTCAATGCTCAGGTTTGTCAGTTCACAGCATTCTGAGATCACTAATGCTGAAATAGTGTTTCTGTTGAAATGAAGTGGAAACAAGCCCAAATATGCTAAAAACCATCTCTCTCAGTTAGAGAATGTTGCTTCATTCCATGTTAAATACAAATCTTGCCAAAATGATAGATGACTCTGTCTTGTGATTAGAAATACTTTTTGCAAGACAGAAAGACAGTTTTCAATGTGTTAGAATTCCTATGCACATAAACTTGTGTTAGAGCCTCAATGCTCAGGTTTGTCAGTTCACAGCATTCTGAGATCACTAATGCTGAAATAGTGTTTCTGTTGAAATGAAGTGGAAACAAGCCCAAATATGCTAAAAACCATCTCTCTCAGTTAGAGAACGTTGCTTCATTCCATGTTAAATACAAATCTTGCCAAAATGAAAGATTCCTCTGTCTTGTGATTAGAAAGGCTTTTTGCAAGACAGAAAGACAGTTTTCAATGTGTTAGAATTCCTATGCACATAAACTTGTGTTAGAGCCTCAATGCTCAGGTTTGTCAGTTCACAGCATTCTGAGATCACTAATGCTGAAATAGTGTTTCTGTTGAAATGAATTGGAAACAAGCCCAAATATGCTAAAAACCATCTCTCTCAGTTAGAGAACGTTGCTTCATTCCATGTTAAATACAAATCTTGCCAAAATGAAAGATTCCTCTGTCTTGTGATTAGAAATGCTTTTTGCAAGACAGAAAGACAGTTTTCAATGTGTTAGAATTCCTATGCACATAAACTTGTGTTAGAGCCTCAATGCTCAGGTTTGTCAGTTCACAGCATTCTGAGATCACTAATGCTGAAATAGTGTTTCTGTTGAAATGAATTGGAAACAAGCCCAAATATGCTAAAAACCATCTATCTCAGTTAGAGAACGTTGCTTCATTCCATGTTAAATACAAATCTTGCCAAAATGAAAGATTCCTCTGTCTTGTGATTAGAAAGGCTTTTTGCAATACAGAAAGACAGTTTTCAATGTGGTAGAATTCCTATGCACATAAACTTGTGTTAGAGCCTCAATGCTCAGGTTTGTCAGTTTACAGCATTCTGAGATCACTAATGCTGAAATAGTGTTTCTGTTGAAATGAAGTGGAAACAAGCCCAAATATGCTAAAAACCATCTCTCTCAGTTAGAGAATGTTGCTTCATTCCATGTTAAATACAAATCTTGCCAAAATGATAGATGACTCTGTCTTGTGATTAGAAATGCTTTTTGCAAGACAGAAAGACAGTTTTCAATGTGTTAGAATTCCTATGCACATAAACTTGTGTTAGAGCCTCAATGCTCAGGTGTGTCAGTTCACAGCATTCTGAGATCACTAATGCTGAAATAGTGTTTCTGTGGAAATTAAGTGGAAACAAGCCCAAATATGCTAAAAACCATCTCTCTCAGTTAGAGAATGTTGCTTCATTCCATGTTAAATACAAATCTTGCCAAAATGAAAGATTCCTCTACCTTGTGAAGTGAAATGCTTTTTGCAAGACAGAAAGACAGTTTTCAAAGTGTTAGATTTCCTATGCACATAAACTTGTGTTAGAGCCTCAATGCTCAGGTTTGTCAGTTCACAGCATTCTGAGATCACTAATGCTGAAATAGTGTTTCTGTTGAAATGAAGTGGAAACAAGCCCAAATATGCTAAAAACCATCTCTCTCAGTTAGAGAATGTTGCTTCATTCCATGTTAAATACAAATCTTGCCAAAATGAAAGATTCCTCTACCTTGTGAAGTGAAATGCTTTTTGCAAGACAGAAAGACAGTTTTCAAAGTGTTAGAATTCCTATGCACATAAACTTGTGTTAGAGCCTCAATGCTCAGGTTTGTCAGTTCACAGCATTCTGAGATCACTAATGCTGAAATAGTGTTTCTGTTGAAATGAAGTGGAAACAAGCCCAAATATGCTAAAAACCATCTCTCTCAGTTAGAGAATGTTGCTTCATTCCATGTTAAATACAAATCTTGCCAAAATGATAGATGACTCTATCTTGTGATTATAAATGCTTTTTGCAAGACAGAAAGACAGTTTTCAATGTGTTAGAATTCCTATGCACATAAACTTGTGTTAGAGCCTCAATGCTCAGGTTTGTCAGTTCACAGCATTCTGAGATCACTAATGCTGAAATAGTGTTTCTGTTGAAATGAATTGGAAACAAGCCCAAATATTCTAAAAACCATCTCTCTCAGTTAGAGAATGTTGCTTCATTCCATGTTAAATACAAATCTTTCCAAAATGAAAGATTCTTCTGTCTTGTGATTAGAAAGGCTTTTTGCAATACAGAAAGACAGTTTTCAATGTTTTAGAATTCCTATGCACATAAACTTGTGTTAGAGCCTCAATGCTCAGGTGTGTCAGTTCACAGCATTCTGAGATCACTAATGCTGAAATAGTGTTTCTGTGGAAATGAAGTGGAAACAAGCCCAAATATGCTAAAAACCATCTCTCTCAGTTAGAGAATGTTGCTTCATTCCATGTTAAATACAAATCTTGCCAAAATGAAAGATTCCTCTACCTTGTGAAGTGAAATGCTTTTTGCAAGACAGAAAGACAGTTTTCAAAGTGTTAGAATTCCTATGCACATAAACTTGTGTTAGAGCCTCAATGCTCAGGTTTGTCAGTTCACAGCATTCTGAGATCACTAATGCTGAAATAGTGTTTCAGTTGAAAAGAAGTGGAAACAAGCCCAAATATGCTAAAAACCATCTCTTTCAGTTAGAGAATGTTGCTTCATTCCATGTTAAATACAAATCTTGCCAAAATGAAAGATTCCTCTGTCTTGTGAATTGAAATGCTTTTTGCAAGACAGAAAGGCAGTTTTCAATGTGTTAGAATTCCTATGCACATAAACTTGTGTTAGAGCCTCAATGCTCAGGTTTGTCAGTTCACAGCATTCTGAGATCACTAATGCTGAAATAGTGTTTCTGTTGAAATGAAGTGGAAACAAGCCCAAATATGCTAAAAACCATCTCTCTCAGTTAGAGAACGTTGCTTCATTCCATGTTAAATACAAATCTTGCCAAAATGAAAGATTCCTCTGTCTTGTGATTAGAAAAGCGTTTTGCAATACAGAAAGACAGTTTTCAATGTGTTAGAATTCCTATGCACATAAACTTGTGTTAGAGCCTCAATGCTCAGGTGTGTCAGTTCACAGCATTCTGAGATCAATAATGCTGAAATAGTGTTTCTGTGGAAATGAAGTGGAAACAAGCCCAAATATGCTAAAAACCATCTCTCTCAGTTAGAGAATGTTGCTTCATTCCATGTTAAATACAAATATTGCCAAAATGAAAGATTCCTCTGTCTTGTGAATTGAAATGCTTTTTGCAAGACAGAAAGACAGTTTTCAAAGTGTTAGAATTCCTATGCACATAAACTTGTGTTAGAGCCTCAATGCTCAGGTTTGTCAGTTCACAGCATTCTGAGATCACTAATGCTGAAATAGTGTTTCTGTTGAAATGAAGTGGAAACAAGCCCAAATATGCTAAAAACCATCTCTCTCAGTTAGAGAATGTTGCTTCATTCCATGTTAAATACAAATCTTGCCAAAATGATAGATGACTCTGTCTTGTGATTAGAAATACTTTTTGCAAGACAGAAAGACAGTTTTCAATGTGTTAGAATTCCTATGCACATAAACTTGTGTTAGAGCCTCAATGCTCAGGTTTGTCAGTTCACAGCATTCTGAGATCACTAATGCTGAAATAGTGTTTCTGTTGAAATGAAGTGGAAACAAGCCCAAATATGCTAAAAACCATCTCTCTCAGTTAGAGAACGTTGCTTCATTCCATGTTAAATACAAATCTTGCCAAAATGAAAGATTCCTCTGTCTTGTGATTAGAAAGGCTTTTTGCAAGACAGAAAGACAGTTTTCAATGTGTTAGAATTCCTATGCACATAAACTTGTGTTAGAGCCTCAATGCTCAGGTTTGTCAGTTCACAGCATTCTGAGATCACTAATGCTGAAATAGTGTTTCTGTTGAAATGAATTGGAAACAAGCCCAAATATGCTAAAAACCATCTCTCTCAGTTAGAGAACGTTGCTTCATTCCATGTTAAATACAAATCTTGCCAAAATGAAAGATTCCTCTGTCTTGTGATTAGAAAGGCTTTTTGCAAGACAGAAAGACAGTTTTCAATGTGTTAGAATTCCTATGCACATAAACTTGTGTTAGAGCCTCAATGCTCAGGTTTGTCAGTTCACAGCATTCTGAGATCACTAATGCTGAAATAGTGTTTCTGTTGAAATGAATTGGAAACAAGCCCAAATATGCTAAAAACCATCTATCTCAGTTAGAGAACGTTGCTTCATTCCATGTTAAATACAAATCTTGCCAAAATGAAAGATTCCTCTACCTTGTGAAGTGAAATGCTTTTTGCAAGACAGAAAGACAGTTTTCAAAGTGTTAGAATTCCTATGCACATAAACTTGTGTTAGAGCCTCAATGCTCAGGTTTGTCAGTTCACAGCATTCTGAGATCACTAATGCTGAAATAGTGTTTCTGTTGAAATGAAGTGGAAACAAGCCCAAATATGCTAAAAACCATCTCTCTCAGTTAGAGAATGTTGCTTCATTCCATGTTAAATACAAATCTTGCCAAAATGATAGATGACTCTATCTTGTGATTATAAATGCTTTTTGCAAGACAGAAAGACAGTTTTCAATGTGTTAGAATTCCTATGCACATAAACTTGTGTTAGAGCCTCAATGCTCAGGTTTGTCAGTTCACAGCATTCTGAGATCACTAATGCTGAAATAGTGTTTCTGTTTAAATGAAGTGGAAACAAGCCCAAATATTCTAAAAACCATCTCTCTCAGTTAGAGAATGTTGCTTCATTCCATGTTAAATACAAATCTTGCCAAAATGAAAGATTCTTCTGTCTTGTGATTAGAAAGGCTTTTTGCAATACAGAAAGACAGTTTTCAATGTTTTAGAATTCCTATGCACATAAACTTGTGTTAGAGCCTCAATGCTCAGGTGTGTCAGTTCACAGCATTCTGAGATCACTAATGCTGAAATAGTGTTTCTGTGGAAATGAAGTGGAAACAAGCCCAAATATGCTAAAAACCATCTCTCTCAGTTAGAGAATGTTGCTTCATTCCATGTTAAATACAAATCTTGCCAAAATGAAAGATTCCTCTGTCTAGTGAATTGAAATGCTTTTTGCAAGACAGAAAGACAGTTTTCAATGTGTTAGAATTCCTATGCACATAAACTTGTGTTAGAGCCTCAATGCTCAGGTTTGTCAGTTCACAGCATTCTGAGATCACTAATGCTGAAATAGTGTTTCTGTTGAAATGAAGTGGAAACAAGCCCAAATATGCTAAAAACCATCTCTCTCAGTTAGAGAACGTTGCTTCATTCCATGTTAAATACAAATCTTGCCAAAATGAAAGATTCTTCTGTCTTGTGATTAGAAAGGCTTTTTGCAATACAGAAAGACAGTTTTCAATGTGTTAGAATTCCTATGCACATAAACTTGTGTTAGAGCCTCAATGCTCAGGTGTGTCAGTTCACAGCATTCTGAGATCACTAATGCTGAAATAGTGTTTCTGTGGAAATGAAGTGGAAACAAGCCCAAATATGCTAAAAACCATCTCTCTCAGTTAGAGAATGTTGCTTCATTCCATGTTAAATACAAATCTTGCCAAAATGAAAGATTCCTCTACCTTGTGAAGTGAAATGCTTTTTGCAAGACAGAAAGACAGTTTTCAAAGTGTTAGAATTCCTATGCACATAAACTTGTGTTAGAGCCTCAATGCTCAGGTTTGTCAGTTCACAGCATTTTGAGATCACTAATGCTGAAATAGTGTTTCTGTTGAAATGAAGTGGAAACAAGCCCAAATATGCTAAAAACCATCTCTCTCAGTTAGAGAATGTTGCTTCATTCCATGTTAAATACAAATCTTGCCAAAATGATAGATGACTCTATCTTGTGATTATAAATGCTTTTTGCAAGACAGAAAGACAGTTTTCAATGTGTTAGAATTCCTATGCACATAAACTTGTGTTAGAGCCTCAATGCTCAGGTTTGTCAGTTCACAGCATTCTGAGATCACTAATGCTGAAATAGTGTTTCTGTTGAAATGAATTGGAAACAAGCCCAAATATTCTAAAAACCATCTCTCTCAGTTAGAGAACGTTGCTTCATTCCATGTTAAATACAAATCTTGCCAAAATGAAAGATTCTTCTGTCTTGTGATTAGAAAGGCTTTTTGCAATACAGAAAGACAGTTTTCAATGTTTTTGAATTCCTATGCACATAAACTTGTGTTAGAGCCTCAATGCTCAGGTGTGTCAGTTCACAGCATTCTGAGATCACTAATGCTGAAATAGTGTTTCTGTGGAAATTAAGTGGAAACAAGCCCAAATATGCTAAAAACCATCTCTCTCAGTTAGAGAATGTTGCTTCATTCCATGTTAAATACAAATCTTGCCAAAATGAAAGATTCCTCTACCTTGTGAAGTGAAATGCTTTTTGCAAGACAGAAAGACAGTTTTCAAAGTGTTAGATTTCCTATGCACATAAACTTGTGTTAGAGCCTCAATGCTCAGGTTTGTCAGTTCACAGCATTCTGAGATCACTAATGCTGAAATAGTGTTTCTGTTGAAATGAAGTGGAAACAAGCCCAAATATGCTAAAAACCATCTCTCTCAGTTAGAGAATGTTGCTTCATTCCATGTTAAATACAAATCTTGCCAAAATGAAAGATTCCTCTACCTTGTGAAGTGAAATGCTTTTTGCAAGACAGAAAGACAGTTTTCAAAGTGTTAGAATTCCTATGCACATAAACTTGTGTTAGAGCCTCAATGCTCAGGTTTGTCAGTTCACAGCATTCTGAGATCACTAATGCTGAAATAGTGTTTCTGTTGAAATGAATTGGAAACAAGCCCAAATATTCTAAAAACCATCTCTCTCAGTTAGAGAATGTTGCTTCATTCCATGTTAAATACAAATCTTGCCAAAATGAAAGATTCTTCTGTCTTGTGATTAGAAAGGCTTTTTGCAATACAGAAAGACAGTTTTCAATGTTTTAGAATTCCTATGCACATAAACTTGTGTTAGAGCCTCAATGCTCAGGTGTGTCAGTTCACAGCATTCTGAGATCACTAATGCTGAAATAGTGTTTCTGTGGAAATGAAGTGGAAACAAGCCCAAATATGCTAAAAACCATCTCTCTCAGTTAGAGAATGTTGCTTCATTCCATGTTAAATACAAATCTTGCCAAAATGAAAGATTCCTCTACCTTGTGAAGTGAAATGCTTTTTGCAAGACAGAAAGACAGTTTTCAAAGTGTTAGAATTCCTATGCACATAAACTTGTGTTAGAGCCTCAATGCTCAGGTTTGTCAGTTCACAGCATTCTGAGATCACTAATGCTGAAATAGTGTTTCAGTTGAAAAGAAGTGGAAACAAGCCCAAATATGCTAAAAACCATCTCTTTCAGTTAGAGAATGTTGCTTCATTCCATGTTAAATACAAATCTTGCCAAAATGAAAGATTCCTCTGTCTTGTGAATTGAAATGCTTTTTGCAAGACAGAAAGGCAGTTTTCAATGTGTTAGAATTCCTATGCACATAAACTTGTGTTAGAGCCTCAATGCTCAGGTTTGTCAGTTCACAGCATTCTGAGATCACTAATGCTGAAATAGTGTTTCTGTTGAAATGAAGTGGAAACAAGCCCAAATATGCTAAAAACCATCTCTCTCAGTTAGAGAACGTTGCTTCATTCCATGTTAAATACAAATCTTGCCAAAATGAAAGATTCCTCTGTCTTGTGATTAGAAAAGCGTTTTGCAATACAGAAAGACAGTTTTCAATGTGTTAGAATTCCTATGCACATAAACTTGTGTTAGAGCCTCAATGCTCAGGTGTGTCAGTTCACAGCATTCTGAGATCAATAATGCTGAAATAGTGTTTCTGTGGAAATGAAGTGGAAACAAGCCCAAATATGCTAAAAACCATCTCTCTCAGTTAGAGAATGTTGCTTCATTCCATGTTAAATACAAATATTGCCAAAATGAAAGATTCCTCTGTCTTGTGAATTGAAATGCTTTTTGCAAGACAGAAAGACAGTTTTCAAAGTGTTAGAATTCCTATGCACATAAACTTGTGTTAGAGCCTCAATGCTCAGGTTTGTCAGTTCACAGCATTCTGAGATCACTAATGCTGAAATAGTGTTTCTGTTGAAATGAAGTGGAAACAAGCCCAAATATGCTAAAAACCATCTCTCTCAGTTAGAGAACGTTGCTTCATTCCATGTTAAATACAAATCTTGCCAAAATGAAAGATTCTTCTGTCTTGTGATTAGAAAGGCTTTTTGCAATACAGAAAGACAGTTTTCAATGTGTTAGAATTCCTATGCACATAAACTTGTGTTAGAGCCTCAATGCTCAGGTGTGTCAGTTCACAGCATTCTGAGATCACTAATGCTGAAATAGTGTTTCTGTGGAAATGAAGTGGAAACAAGCCCAAATATGCTAAAAACCATCTCTCTCAGTTAGAGAATGTTGCTTCATTCCATGTTAAATACAAATCTTGCCAAAATGAAAGATTCCTCTACCTTGTGAAGTGAAATGCTTTTTGCAAGACAGAAAGACAGTTTTCAAAGTGTTAGAATTCCTATGCACATAAACTTGTGTTAGAGCCTCAATGCTCAGGTTTGTCAGTTCACAGCATTTTGAGATCACTAATGCTGAAATAGTGTTTCTGTTGAAATGAAGTGGAAACAAGCCCAAATATGCTAAAAACCATCTCTCTCAGTTAGAGAATGTTGCTTCATTCCATGTTAAATACAAATCTTGCCAAAATGATAGATGACTCTATCTTGTGATTATAAATGCTTTTTGCAAGACAGAAAGACAGTTTTCAATGTGTTAGAATTCCTATGCACATAAACTTGTGTTAGAGCCTCAATGCTCAGGTTTGTCAGTTCACAGCATTCTGAGATCACTAATGCTGAAATAGTGTTTCTGTTGAAATGAATTGGAAACAAGCCCAAATATTCTAAAAACCATCTCTCTCAGTTAGAGAACGTTGCTTCATTCCATGTTAAATACAAATCTTGCCAAAATGAAAGATTCTTCTGTCTTGTGATTAGAAAGGCTTTTTGCAATACAGAAAGACAGTTTTCAATGTTTTTGAATTCCTATGCACATAAACTTGTGTTAGAGCCTCAATGCTCAGGTGTGTCAGTTCACAGCATTCTGAGATCACTAATGCTGAAATAGTGTTTCTGTGGAAATTAAGTGGAAACAAGCCCAAATATGCTAAAAACCATCTCTCTCAGTTAGAGAATGTTGCTTCATTCCATGTTAAATACAAATCTTGCCAAAATGAAAGATTCCTCTACCTTGTGAAGTGAAATGCTTTTTGCAAGACAGAAAGACAGTTTTCAAAGTGTTAGATTTCCTATGCACATAAACTTGTGTTAGAGCCTCAATGCTCAGGTTTGTCAGTTCACAGCATTCTGAGATCACTAATGCTGAAATAGTGTTTCTGTTGAAATGAAGTGGAAACAAGCCCAAATATGCTAAAAACCATCTCTCTCAGTTAGAGAATGTTGCTTCATTCCATGTTAAATACAAATCTTGCCAAAATGAAAGATTCCTCTACCTTGTGAAGTGAAATGCTTTTTGCAAGACAGAAAGACAGTTTTCAAAGTGTTAGAATTCCTATGCACATAAACTTGTGTTAGAGCCTCAATGCTCAGGTTTGTCAGTTCACAGCATTCTGAGATCACTAATGCTGAAATAGTGTTTCTGTTGAAATGAAGTGGAAACAAGCCCAAATATGCTAAAAACCATCTCTCTCAGTTAGAGAATGTTGCTTCATTCCATGTTAAATACAAATCTTGCCAAAATGATAGATGACTCTATCTTGTGATTATAAATGCTTTTTGCAAGACAGAAAGACAGTTTTCAATGTGTTAGAATTCCTATGCACATAAACTTGTGTTAGAGCCTCAATGCTCAGGTTTGTCAGTTCACAGCATTCTGAGATCACTAATGCTGAAATAGTGTTTCTGTTGAAATGAATTGGAAACAAGCCCAAATATTCTAAAAACCATCTCTCTCAGTTAGAGAATGTTGCTTCATTCCATGTTAAATACAAATCTTGCCAAAATGAAAGATTCTTCTGTCTTGTGATTAGAAAGGCTTTTTGCAATACAGAAAGACAGTTTTCAATGTTTTAGAATTCCTATGCACATAAACTTGTGTTAGAGCCTCAATGCTCAGGTGTGTCAGTTCACAGCATTCTGAGATCACTAATGCTGAAATAGTGTTTCTGTGGAAATGAAGTGGAAACAAGCCCAAATATGCTAAAAACCATCTCTCTCAGTTAGAGAATGTTGCTTCATTCCATGTTAAATACAAATCTTGCCAAAATGAAAGATTCCTCTACCTTGTGAAGTGAAATGCTTTTTGCAAGACAGAAAGACAGTTTTCAAAGTGTTAGAATTCCTATGCACATAAACTTGTGTTAGAGCCTCAATGCTCAGGTTTGTCAGTTCACAGCATTCTGAGATCACTAATGCTGAAATAGTGTTTCAGTTGAAAAGAAGTGGAAACAAGCCCAAATATGCTAAAAACCATCTCTTTCAGTTAGAGAATGTTGCTTCATTCCATGTTAAATACAAATCTTGCCAAAATGAAAGATTCCTCTGTCTTGTGAATTGAAATGCTTTTTGCAAGACAGAAAGGCAGTTTTCAATGTGTTAGAATTCCTATGCACATAAACTTGTGTTAGAGCCTCAATGCTCAGGTTTGTCAGTTCACAGCATTCTGAGATCACTAATGCTGAAATAGTGTTTCTGTTGAAATGAAGTGGAAACAAGCCCAAATATGCTAAAAACCATCTCTCTCAGTTAGAGAACGTTGCTTCATTCCATGTTAAATACAAATCTTGCCAAAATGAAAGATTCCTCTGTCTTGTGATTAGAAAAGCGTTTTGCAATACAGAAAGACAGTTTTCAATGTGTTAGAATTCCTATGCACATAAACTTGTGTTAGAGCCTCAATGCTCAGGTGTGTCAGTTCACAGCATTCTGAGATCAATAATGCTGAAATAGTGTTTCTGTGGAAATGAAGTGGAAACAAGCCCAAATATGCTAAAAACCATCTCTCTCAGTTAGAGAATGTTGCTTCATTCCATGTTAAATACAAATATTGCCAAAATGAAAGATTCCTCTGTCTTGTGAATTGAAATGCTTTTTGCAAGACAGAAAGACAGTTTTCAAAGTGTTAGAATTCCTATGCACATAAACTTGTGTTAGAGCCTCAATGCTCAGGTTTGTCAGTTCACAGCATTCTGAGATCACTAATGCTGAAATAGTGTTTCTGTTGAAATGAAGTGGAAACAAGCCCAAATATGCTAAAAACCATCTCTCTCAGTTAGAGAATGTTGCTTCATTCCATGTTAAATACAAATCTTGCCAAAATGATAGATGACTCTGTCTTGTGATTAGAAATACTTTTTGCAAGACAGAAAGACAGTTTTCAAAGTGTTAGAATTCCTATGCACATAAACTTGTGTTAGAGCCTCAATGCTCAGGTTTGTCAGTTCACAGCATTCTGAGATCACTAATGCTGAAATAGTGTTTCAGTTGAAAAGAAGTGGAAACAAGCCCAAATATGCTAAAAACCATCTCTTTCAGTTAGAGAATGTTGCTTCATTCCATGTTAAATACAAATCTTGCCAAAATGAAAGATTCCTCTGTCTTGTGAATTGAAATGCTTTTTGCAAGACAGAAAGGCAGTTTTCAATGTGTTAGAATTCCTATGCACATAAACTTGTGTTAGAGCCTCAATGCTCAGGTTTGTCAGTTCACAGCATTCTGAGATCACTAATGCTGAAATAGTGTTTCTGTTGAAATGAAGTGGAAACAAGCCCAAATATGCTAAAAACCATCTCTCTCAGTTAGAGAACGTTGCTTCATTCCATGTTAAATACAAATCTTGCCAAAATGAAAGATTCCTCTGTCTTGTGATTAGAAAAGCGTTTTGCAATACAGAAAGACAGTTTTCAATGTGTTAGAATTCCTATGCACATAAACTTGTGTTAGAGCCTCAATGCTCAGGTGTGTCAGTTCACAGCATTCTGAGATCAATAATGCTGAAATAGTGTTTCTGTGGAAATGAAGTGGAAACAAGCCCAAATATGCTAAAAACCATCTCTCTCAGTTAGAGAATGTTGCTTCATTCCATGTTAAATACAAATATTGCCAAAATGAAAGATTCCTCTGTCTTGTGAATTGAAATGCTTTTTGCAAGACAGAAAGACAGTTTTCAAAGTGTTAGAATTCCTATGCACATAAACTTGTGTTAGAGCCTCAATGCTCAGGTTTGTCAGTTCACAGCATTCTGAGATCACTAATGCTGAAATAGTGTTTCTGTTGAAATGAAGTGGAAACAAGCCCAAATATGCTAAAAACCATCTCTCTCAGTTAGAGAATGTTGCTTCATTCCATGTTAAATACAAATCTTGCCAAAATGATAGATGACTCTGTCTTGTGATTAGAAATACTTTTTGCAAGACAGAAAGACAGTTTTCAATGTGTTAGAATTCCTATGCACATAAACTTGTGTTAGAGCCTCAATGCTCAGGTTTGTCAGTTCACAGCATTCTGAGATCACTAATGCTGAAATAGTGTTTCTGTTGAAATGAAGTGGAAACAAGCCCAAATATGCTAAAAACCATCTCTCTCAGTTAGAGAACGTTGCTTCATTCCATGTTAAATACAAATCTTGCCAAAATGAAAGATTCCTCTGTCTTGTGATTAGAAAGGCTTTTTGCAAGACAGAAAGACAGTTTTCAATGTGTTAGAATTCCTATGCACATAAACTTGTGTTAGAGCCTCAATGCTCAGGTTTGTCAGTTCACAGCATTCTGAGATCACTAATGCTGAAATAGTGTTTCTGTTGAAATGAATTGGAAACAAGCCCAAATATGCTAAAAACCATCTCTCTCAGTTAGAGAACGTTGCTTCATTCCATGTTAAATACAAATCTTGCCAAAATGAAAGATTCCTCTGTCTTGTGATTAGAAAGGCTTTTTGCAATACAGAAAGACAGTTTTCAATGTGTTAGAATTCCTATGCACATAAACTTGTGTTAGAGCCTCAATGCTCAGGTTTGTCAGTTCACAGCATTCTGAGATCACTAATGCTGAAATAGTGTTTCTGTTGAAATGAAGTGGAAACAAGCCCAAATATGCTAAAAACCATCTCTCTCAGTTAGAGAATGTTGCTTCATTCCATGTTAAATACAAATCTTGCCAAAATGATAGATGACTCTGTCTTGTGATTAGAAATGCTTTTTGCAAGACAGAAAGACAGTTTTCAATGTGTTAGAATTCCTATGCACATAAACTTGTGTTAGAGCCTCAATGCTCAGGTTTGTCAGTTCACAGCATTCTGAGATCACTAATGCTGAAATAGTGTTTCTGTTGAAATGAAGTGGAAACAAGCCCAAATATGCTAAAAACCATCTCTCTCAGTTAGAGAATGTTGCTTCATTCCATGTTAAATACAAATCTTGCCAAAATGATAGATGACTCTATCTTGTGATTATAAATGCTTTTTGCAAGACAGAAAGACAGTTTTCAATGTGTTAGAATTCCTATGCACATAAACTTGTGTTAGAGCCTCAATGCTCAGGTTTGTCAGTTCACAGCATTCTGAGATCACTAATGCTGAAATAGTGTTTCTGTTGAAATGAAGTGGAAACAAGTCCAAATATGCTAAAAACCATCTCTCTCAGTTAGAGAATGTTGCTTCATTCCATGTTAAATACAAATCTTGCCAAAATTATAGATGACTCTGTCTTGTGATTAGAAATGCTTTTTGCAAGACAGAAAGACAGTTTTCAATGTGTTAGTATTCCTATGCACATAAACTTGTTTTAGAGCCTCAGGGCCCTATTTTAACGATCTGAAACGCAAGTGTCAAAGCGCGAAGCGCAAGTAACTTTGTGGGCGGGTCTCGGCGCTGTTGCTATTTTCCCGGCGGGATAAATGGCTCTTGCGCCCGGCGCAAATCTAAAGTGGGTTGGTCTGAAGTAGCTTCATTATTCATAGGTGTGGTTTGGGCGTAACGTGAAATAAACCAATCAGAGCGTCATCCAACATTCCCTTTAAAAGCAGGTGCGCAAGTTCCATTATGGATTGCTATTATTGTGGCGTATTTACCAGGCGCACGCCAGGAGCGGTTCACAGCCGAGGAGACTGATGTTCTTGTAAGAGCAGTGAAAGACAGAGAAGTTGTGTTGTATGGGGATGGGAGAAACCCACCCAAAATACACCACAATGATTTCCTTCATCTCATGTGTTAATATTTTTTTTAGTGTAACAATTTATGATATGCAAAAATAACTGTTGCATCTGTGTAGATTACATGAGCAAAGTGTATGCGCGTTGTGCACGCTATACATTATGGTCAAGCATGCGCCCTTAAAATAGCATAATGAACAACGCGCAACGCGCCACTGACTTTAGACTAGGTTTTTTCTGGTCAGTGGCGCAATTGTTTAATGAAACAGCAAAATAGCACCAGGGATTGTTTGCGCCGGAACACGCCTCCTTTTTTGCGCTGAACCGCCCAGGGAGCGCAAGTTCATTCACTAGTTTAGCGACGTGCTTCTGTGGAGGGAAAAGCGCGCTTTGCGCGGGTGCAAAATAGGAATGACACATGCGTCGGTGTACAAAGTCAATTGCGCTGGGTGCAAGATAGGGCCCTCAATGCTCAGGTTTGTCAGTTCACAGCATTCTGAGATCACTAATGCTGAAATAGTGTTTCTGTTGAAATGAAGTGTAAACAAGGCCAAATATGCTAAAAACCATCTCTCTCAGTTAGAGAATGTTGCTTCATTCCATGTTAAATCCAAATCTTGCCAAAATGATAGATGACTCTGTCTTGTGAATAGAAATGCTTTTTGCAAGACAGAAAGACAGTTTTCAATGTCTTAGAATTCCTATGCGCATAAACTTGTGTTAGAGCCTCAATGCTCAGGTTTGTCAGTTCACAGCATTCTGAGATCACTAATGCTGAAATAGTGTTTCTGTTTAAATGAATTGGAAACAAGCCCAAATATGCTAAAAACCATCTCTCTCAGTTAGAGAACGTTGCTTCATTCCATGTTAAATACAAATCTTGCCAAAATGAAAGATTCCTCTGTCTTGTGATTAGAAAGGCTTTTTGCAAGACAGAAAGACAGTTTTCAATGTGTTAGAATTCCTATGCACATAAACTTGTGTTAGAGCCTCAATGCTCAGGTTTGTCAGTTCACAGCATTCTGAGATCACTAATGCTGAAATAGTGTTTCTGTTGAAATGAATTGGAAACAAGCCCAAATATGCTAAAAAACATCTCTCTCAGTTAGACAACGTTGCTTCATTCCATGTTAAATACAAATCTTGCCAAAATGAAAGATTCCTCTGTCTTGTGATTAGAAAGGCTTTTTGCAATACAGAAAGACAGTTTTCAATGTGGTAGAATTCCTATGCACATAAACTTGTGTTAGAGCCTCAATGCTCAGGTTTGTCAGTTTACAGCATTCTGAGATCACTAATGCTGAAATAGTGTTTCTGTTGAAATGAAGTGGAAACAAGCCCAAATATGCTAAAAACCATCTCTCTCAGTTAGAGAATGTTGCTTCATTCCATGTTAAATACAAATCTTGCCAAAATGATAGATGACTCTGTCTTGTGATTAGAAATGCTTTTTGCAAGACAGAAAGACAGTTTTCAATGTGTTAGAATTCCTATGCACATAAACTTGTGTTAGAGCCTCAATGCTCAGGTTTGTCAGTTCACAGCATTCTGAGATCACTAATGCTGAAATAGTGTTTCTGTTGAAATGAAGTGGAAACAAGCCCAAATATGCTAAAAACCATCTCTCTCAGTTAGAGAATGTTGCTTCATTCCATGTTAAATACAAATCTTGCCAAAATGATAGATGACTCTGTCTTGTGAATAGAAATGCTTTTTGCAATACAGAAAGACAGTTTTCAATGTCTTAGAATTCCTATGCACATAAACTTGTGTTAGAGCCTCAATGCTAAGGTTTGTCAGTTCACAGCATTCTGAGATCACTAATGCTGAAATAGTGTTTCTGTTGAAATGAAGTGGAAACAAGCCCAAATATGCTAAAAACCATCTCTTTCAGTTAGAGAATGTTGCTTCATTCCATGTTAAATACAAATCTTGCCAAAATGAAAGATTCCTCTGTCTAGTGAATTGAAATGCTTTTTGCAAGACAGAAAGACAGTTTTCAATGTGTTAGAATTCCTATGCACATAAACTTGTGTTAGAGCCTCAATGCTCAGGTTTGTCAGTTCACAGCATTCTGAGATCACTAATGCTGAAATAGTGTTTCTGTTGAAATGAAGTGGAAACAAGCCCAAATATGCTAAAAACCATCTCTCTCAGTTAGAGAACGTTGCTTCATTCCATGTTAAATACAAATCTTGCCAAAATGAAAGATTCTTCTGTCTTGTGATTAGAAAGGCTTTTTGCAATAGAGAAAGACAGTTTTCAATGTGTTAGAATTCCTATGCACATAAACTTGTGTTAGAGCCTCAATGCTCAGGTGTGTCAGTTCACAGCATTCTGAGATCACTAATGCTGAAATAGTGTTTCTGTGGAAATGAAGTGGAAACAAGCCCAAATATGCTAAAAACCATCTCTCTCAGTTAGAGAATGTTGCTTCATTCCATGTTAAATACAAATCTTGCCAAAATGAAAGATTCCTCTACCTTGTGAAGTGAAATGCTTTTTGCAAGACAGAAAGACAGTTTTCAAAGTGTTAGAATTCCTATGCACATAAACTTGTGTTAGAGCCTCAATGCTCAGGTTTGTCAGTTCACAGCATTCTGAGATCACTAATGCTGAAATAGTGTTTCTGTGGAAATGAAGTGGAAACAAGCCCAAATATGCTAAAAACCATCTCTCTCAGTTAGAGAATGTTGCTTCATTCCATGTTAAATACAAATATTGCCAAAATGAAAGATTCCTCTGTCTTGTGAATTGAAATGCTTTTTGCAAGACAGAAAGACAGTTTTCAAAGTGTTAGAATTCCTATGCACATAAACTTGTGTTAGAGCCTCAATGCTCAGGTTTGTCAGTTCACAGCATTCTGAGATCACTAATGCTGAAATAGTGTTTCTGTTGAAATGAAGTGGAAACAAGCCCAAATATGCTAAAAACCATCTCTCTCAGTTAGAGAATGTTGCTTCATTCCATGTTAAATACAAATCTTGCCAAAATGATAGATGACTCTGTCTTGTGATTAGAAATACTTTTTGCAAGACAGAAAGACAGTTTTCAATGTGTTAGAATTCCTATGCACATAAACTTGTGTTAGAGCCTCAATGCTCAGGTTTGTCAGTTCACAGCATTCTGAGATCACTAATGCTGAAATAGTGTTTCTGTTGAAATGAAGTGGAAACAAGCCCAAATATGCTAAAAACCATCTCTCTCAGTTAGAGAACGTTGCTTCATTCCATGTTAAATACAAATCTTGCCAAAATGAAAGATTCCTCTGTCTTGTGATTAGAAAGGCTTTTTGCAAGACAGAAAGACAGTTTTCAATGTGTTAGAATTCCTATGCACATAAACTTGTGTTAGAGCCTCAATGCTCAGGTTTGTCAGTTCACAGCATTCTGAGATCACTAATGCTGAAATAGTGTTTCTGTTGAAATGAATTGGAAACAAGCCCAAATATGCTAAAAACCATCTCTCTCAGTTAGAGAACGTTGCTTCATTCCATGTTAAATACAAATCTTGCCAAAATGAAAGATTCCTCTGTCTTGTGATTAGAAAGGCTTTTTGCAATACAGAAAGACAGTTTTCAATGTGGTAGAATTCCTATGCACATAAACTTGTGTTAGAGCCTCAATGCTCAGGTTTGTCAGTTTACAGCATTCTGAGATCACTAATGCTGAAATAGTGTTTCTGTTGAAATGAAGTGGAAACAAGCCCAAATATGCTAAAAACCATCTCTCTCAGTTAGAGAATGTTGCTTCATTCCATGTTAAATACAAATCTTGCCAAAATGATAGATGACTCTGTCTTGTGATTAGAAATGCTTTTTGCAAGACAGAAAGACAGTTTTCAATGTGTTAGAATTCCTATGCACATAAACTTGTGTTAGAGCCTCAATGCTCAGGTTTGTCAGTTCACAGCATTCTGAGATCACTAATGCTGAAATAGTGTTTCTGTTGAAATGAAGTGGAAACAAGCCCAAATATGCTAAAAACCATCTCTCTCAGTTAGAGAATGTTGCTTCATTCCATGTTAAATACAAATCTTGCCAAAATGATAGATGACTCTGTCTTGTGAATAGAAATGCTTTTTGCAATACAGAAAGACAGTTTTCAATGTCTTAGAATTCCTATGCACATAAACTTGTGTTAGAGCCTCAATGCTAAGGTTTGTCAGTTCACAGCATTCTGAGATCACTAATGCTGAAATAGTGTTTCTGTTGAAATGAAGTGGAAACAAGCCCAAATATGCTAAAAACCATCTCTTTCAGTTAGAGAATGTTGCTTCATTCCATGTTAAATACAAATCTTGCCAAAATGAAAGATTCCTCTGTCTAGTGAATTGAAATGCTTTTTGCAAGACAGAAAGACAGTTTTCAATGTGTTAGAATTCCTATGCACATAAACTTGTGTTAGAGCCTCAATGCTCAGGTTTGTCAGTTCACAGCATTCTGAGATCACTAATGCTGAAATAGTGTTTCTGTTGAAATGAAGTGGAAACAAGCCCAAATATGCTAAAAACCATCTCTCTCAGTTAGAGAACGTTGCTTCATTCCATGTTAAATACAAATCTTGCCAAAATGAAAGATTCTTCTGTCTTGTGATTAGAAAGGCTTTTTGCAATAGAGAAAGACAGTTTTCAATGTGTTAGAATTCCTATGCACATAAACTTGTGTTAGAGCCTCAATGCTCAGGTGTGTCAGTTCACAGCATTCTGAGATCACTAATGCTGAAATAGTGTTTCTGTGGAAATGAAGTGGAAACAAGCCCAAATATGCTAAAAACCATCTCTCTCAGTTAGAGAATGTTGCTTCATTCCATGTTAAATACAAATCTTGCCAAAATGAAAGATTCCTCTACCTTGTGAAGTGAAATGCTTTTTGCAAGACAGAAAGACAGTTTTCAAAGTGTTAGAATTCCTATGCACATAAACTTGTGTTAGAGCCTCAATGCTCAGGTTTGTCAGTTCACAGCATTCTGAGATCACTAATGCTGAAATAGTGTTTCTGTGGAAATGAAGTGGAAACAAGCCCAAATATGCTAAAAACCATCTCTCTCAGTTAGAGAATGTTGCTTCATTCCATGTTAAATACAAATATTGCCAAAATGAAAGATTCCTCTGTCTTGTGAATTGAAATGCTTTTTGCAAGACAGAAAGACAGTTTTCAAAGTGTTAGAATTCCTATGCACATAAACTTGTGTTAGAGCCTCAATGCTCAGGTTTGTCAGTTCACAGCATTCTGAGATCACTAATGCTGAAATAGTGTTTCTGTTGAAATGAAGTGGAAACAAGCCCAAATATGCTAAAAACCATCTCTCTCAGTTAGAGAATGTTGCTTCATTCCATGTTAAATACAAATCTTGCCAAAATGATAGATGACTCTGTCTTGTGATTAGAAATACTTTTTGCAAGACAGAAAGACAGTTTTCAATGTGTTAGAATTCCTATGCACATAAACTTGTGTTAGAGCCTCAATGCTCAGGTTTGTCAGTTCACAGCATTCTGAGATCACTAATGCTGAAATAGTGTTTCTGTTGAAATGAAGTGGAAACAAGCCCAAATATGCTAAAAACCATCTCTCTCAGTTAGAGAACGTTGCTTCATTCCATGTTAAATACAAATCTTGCCAAAATGAAAGATTCCTCTGTCTTGTGATTAGAAAGGCTTTTTGCAAGACAGAAAGACAGTTTTCAATGTGTTAGAATTCCTATGCACATAAACTTGTGTTAGAGCCTCAATGCTCAGGTTTGTCAGTTCACAGCATTCTGAGATCACTAATGCTGAAATAGTGTTTCTGTTGAAATGAATTGGAAACAAGCCCAAATATGCTAAAAACCATCTCTCTCAGTTAGAGAACGTTGCTTCATTCCATGTTAAATACAAATCTTGCCAAAATGAAAGATTCCTCTGTCTTGTGATTAGAAAGGCTTTTTGCAATACAGAAAGACAGTTTTCAATGTGGTAGAATTCCTATGCACATAAACTTGTGTTAGAGCCTCAATGCTCAGGTTTGTCAGTTTACAGCATTCTGAGATCACTAATGCTGAAATAGTGTTTCTGTTGAAATGAAGTGGAAACAAGCCCAAATATGCTAAAAACCATCTCTCTCAGTTAGAGAATGTTGCTTCATTCCATGTTAAATACAAATCTTGCCAAAATGATAGATGACTCTGTCTTGTGATTAGAAATGCTTTTTGCAAGACAGAAAGACAGTTTTCAATGTGTTAGAATTCCTATGCACATAAACTTGTGTTAGAGCCTCAATGCTCAGGTTTGTCAGTTCACAGCATTCTGAGATCACTAATGCTGAAATAGTGTTTCTGTTGAAATGAAGTGGAAACAAGCCCAAATATGCTAAAAACCATCTCTTTCAGTTAGAGAATGTTGCTTCATTCCATGTTAAATACAAATCTTGCCAAAATGAAAGATTCCTCTGTCTAGTGAATTGAAATGCTTTTTGCAAGACAGAAAGACAGTTTTCAATGTGTTAGAATTCCTATGCACATAAACTTATGTTAGAGCCTCAATGCTCAGGTTTGTCAGTTCACAGCATTCTGAGATCACTAATGCTGAAATAGTGTTTCTGTTGAAATGAAGTGGAAACAAGCCCAAATATGCTAAAAACCATCTCTCTCAGTTAGAGAACGTTGCTTCATTCAATGTTAAATACAAATCTTGCCAAAATGAAAGATTCTTCTGTCTTGTGATTAGAAAGGCTTTTTGCAATACAGAAAGACAGTTTTCAATGTGTTAGAATTCCTATGCACATAAACTTGTGTTAGAGCCTCAATGCTCAGGTGTGTCAGTTCACAGCATTCTGAGATCACTAATGCTGAAATAGTGTTTCTGTGGAAATGAAGTGGAAACAAGCCCAAATATGCTAAAAACCATCTCTCTCAGTTAGAGAATGTTGCTTCATTCCATGTTAAATACAAATCTTGCCAAAATGAAAGATTCCTCTACCTTGTGAAGTGAAATGCTTTTTGCAAGACAGACAGTTTTCAAAGTGTTAGAATTCCTATGCACATAAACTTGTGTTAGAGCCTCAATGCTCAGGTTTGTCAGTTCACAGCATTCTGAGATCACTAATGCTGAAATAGTGTTTCTGTTGAAATGAAGTGGAAACAAGCCCAAATATGCTAAAAACCATCTCTCTCAGTTAGAGAATGTTGCTTCATTCCATGTTAAATACAAATCTTGCCAAAATGAAAGATTCCTCTACCTTGTGAAGTGAAATGCTTTTTGCAAGACAGAAAGACAGTTTTCAAAGTGTTAGAATTCCTATGCATATAAACTTGTGTTAGAGCCTCAATGCTCAGGTTTGTCAGTTCACAGCATTCTGAGATCACTAATGCTGAAATAGTGTTTCTGTTGAAATGAAGTGGAAACAAGCCCAAATATGCTAAAAACCATCTCTCTCAGTTAGAGAATGTTGCTTCATTCCATGTTAAATACAAATCTTGCCAAAATGATAGATGACTCTATCTTGTGATTATAAATGCTTTTTGCAAGACAGAAAGACAGTTTTCAATGTGTTAGAATTCCTATGCACATAAACTTGTGTTAGAGCCTCAATGCTCAGGTTTGTCAGTTCACAGCATTCTGAGATCACTAATGCTGAAATAGTGTTTCTGTTGAAATGAATTGGAAACAAGCCCAAATATTCTAAAAACCATCTCTCTCAGTTAGAGAACGTTGCTTCATTCCATGTTAAATACAAATCTTGCCAAAATGAAAGATTCTTCTGTCTTGTGATTAGAAAGGCTTTTTGCAATACAGAAAGACAGTTTTCAATGTTTTAGAATTCCTATGCACATAAACTTGTGTTAGAGCCTCAATGCTCAGGTGTGTCAGTTCACAGCATTCTGAGATCACTAATGCTGAAATAGTGTTTCTGTGGAAATGAAGTGGAAACAAGCCCAAATATGCTAAAAACCATCTCTCTCAGTTAGAGAATGTTGCTTCATTCCATGTTAAATACAAATCTTGCCAAAATGAAAGATTCCTCTACCTTGTGAAGTGAAATGCTTTTTGCAAGACAGAAAGACAGTTTTCAAAGTGTTAGAATTCCTATGCACATAAACTTGTGTTAGAGCCTCAATGCTCAGGTTTGTCAGTTCACAGCATTCTGAGATCACTAATGCTGAAATAGTGTTTCAGTTGAAATGAAGTGGAAACAAGCCCAAATATGCTAAAAACCATCTCTTTCAGTTAGAGAATGTTGCTTCATTCCATGTTAAATACAAATCTTGCCAAAATGAAAGATTCCTCTGTCTTGTGAATTGAAATGCTTTTTGCAAGACAGAAAGACAGTTTTCAATGTGTTAGAATTCCTATGCACATAAACTTGTGTTAGAGCCTCAATGCTCAGGTTTGTCAGTTCACAGCATTCTGAGATCACTAATGCTGAAATAGTGTTTCTGTTGAAATGAAGTGGAAACAAGCCCAAATATGCTAAAAACCATCTCTCTCAGTTAGAGAACGTTGCTTCATTCCATGTTAAATACAAATCTTGCCAAAATGAAAGATTCCTCTGTCTTGTGATTAGAAAAGCGTTTTGCAATACAGAAAGACAGTTTTCAATGTGTTAGAATTCCTATGCACATAAACTTGTGTTAGAGCCTCAATGCTCAGGTGTGTCAGTTCACAGCATTCTGAGATCAATAATGCTGAAATAGTGTTTCTGTGGAAATGAAGTGGAAACAAGCCCAAATATGCTAAAAACCATCTCTCTCAGTTAGAGAATGTTGCTTCATTCCATGTTAAATACAAATATTGCCAAAATGAAAGATTCCTCTGTCTTGTGAATTGAAATGCTTTTTGCAAGACAGAAAGACAGTTTTCAAAGTGTTAGAATTCCTATGCACATAAACTTGTGTTAGAGCCTCAATGCTCAGGTTTGTCAGTTCACAGCATTCTGAGATCACTAATGCTGAAATAGTGTTTCTGTGGAAATGAAGTGGAAACAAGCCCAAATATGCTAAAAACCATCTCTCTCAGTTAGAGAATGTTGCTTCATTCCATGTTAAATACAAATATTGCCAAAATGAAAGATTCCTCTGTCTTGTGATTAGAAATACTTTTTGCAAGACAGAAAGACAGTTTTCAAAGTGTTAGAATTCCTATGCACATAAACTTGTGTTAGAGCCTCAATGCTCAGGTTTGTCAGTTCACAGCATTCTGAGATCACTAATGCTGAAATAGTGTTTCTGTTGAAATGAAGTGGAAACAAGCCCAAATATGCTAAAAACCATCTCTCTCAGTTAGAGAATGTTGCTTCATTCCATGTTAAATACAAATCTTGCCAAAATGATAGATGACTCTGTCTTGTGATTAGAAATACTTTTTGCAAGACAGAAAGACAGTTTTCAAAGTGTTAGAATTCCTATGCACATAAACTTGTGTTAGAGCCTCAATGCTCAGGTTTGTCAGTTCACAGCATTCTGAGATCACTAATGCTGAAATAGTGTTTCTGTGGAAATGAAGTGGAAACAAGCCCAAATATGCTAAAAACCATCTCTCTCAGTTAGAGAATGTTGCTTCATTCCATGTTAAATACAAATATTGCCAAAATGAAAGATTCCTCTGTCTTGTGAATTGAAATGCTTTTTGCAAGACAGAAAGACAGTTTTCAAAGTGTTAGAATTCCTATGCACATAAACTTGTGTTAGAGCCTCAATGCTCAGGTTTGTCAGTTCACAGCATTCTGAGATCACTAATGCTGAAATAGTGTTTCTGTTGAAATGAAGTGGAAACAAGCCCAAATATGCTAAAAACCATCTCTCTCAGTTAGAGAACGTTGCTTCATTCCATGTTAAATACAAATCTTGCCAAAATGAAAGATTCCTCTGTCTTGTGATTAGAAAGGCTTTTTGCAATACAGAAAGACAGTTTTCAATGTCTTAGAATTCCTATGCACATAAACTTGTGTTAGAGCCTCAATGCTCAGGTTTGTCAGTTCACAGCATTCTGAGATCACTAATGCTGAAATAGTGTTTCTGTTTAAATGAATTGGAAACAAGCCCAAATATGCTAAAAACCATCTCTCTCAGTTAGAGAACGTTGCTTCATTCCATGTTAAATACAAATCTTGCCAAAATGAAAGATTCCTCTGTCTTGTGATTAGAAAGGCTTTTTGCAAGACAGAAAGACAGTTTTCAATGTGTTAGAATTCCTATGCACATAAACTTGTGTTAGAGCCTCAATGCTCAGGTTTGTCAGTTCACAGCATTCTGAGATCACTAATGCTGAAATAGTGTTTCTGTTGAAATGAAGTGGAAACAAGCCCAAATATGCTAAAAACCATCTCTCTCAGTTAGAGAACGTTGCTTCATTACATGTTAAATACAAATCTTGCCAAAATGAAAGATTCCTCTGTCTTGTGATTAGAAAGGCTTTTTGCAATACAGAAAGACAGTTTTCAATGTTTTAGAATTCCTATGCACATAAACTTGTGTTAGAGCCTCAATGCTCAGGTTTGTCAGTTCACAGCATTCTGAGATCACTAATGCTGAAATAGTGTTTCTGTTGAAATGAAGTGGAAACAAGCCCAAAAATGCTAAAAACCATCTCTCTCAGTTAGAGAATGTTGCTCATTCCATGTTAAATACAAATCTTGCCAAAATGATAGATGACTCTGTCTTGTGATTAGAAATGCTTTTTGCAAGACAGAAAGACAGTTTTCAATGTGTTAGAATTCCTATGCACATAAACTTGTGTTAGAGCCTCAATGCTCAGGTTTGTCAGTTCACAGCATTCTGAGATCACTAATGCTGAAATAGTGTTTCTGTTGAAATGAAGTGGAAACAAGCCCAAATATGCTAAAAACCATCTCTCTCAGTTAGAGAATGTTGCTTCATTCCATGTTAAATACAAATCTTGCCAAAATGATAGATGACTCTATCTTGTGATTATGAATGCTTTTTGCAAGACAGAAAGACAGTTCCTCTTCGGGAACTCGAGCTGCGTCGATCGCATTTGGCGACGCAGCGTCTCGTTCCCTCGAGGAACTAGGGTTACATACGTAACCTAGGGACGTTCCTCTTCGGGAACTCGAGCTGCGTCGATCGCATTTGGGGAACGCCTTTGGCAAGAACAACTCTGAATATCGTGTGCAATCAGTTCAATGGAAGAGCGTGACGTCACGGACGGGGTGACGTAGCGACCAGGAAGCTATAAAGGCACGTGCCACGCAGCTGGCTTCAGCTTCGCGTCTTTCAGCAAGCGCTCTGTGTGTGCATGTTCATAAGTCTGTCTTGTAAGTCTTATTTACTGTTGTCTGTCCAGTATCATTAGACTACGATGCCTAAGTCTAAAGCTAAGACGAGACATTTGAAGGGCGAAACCAAATCGCGCTATAAACTGTGTGTTCCTCCATGCCAGCGCTACATCACGGCTGGGGACACACATGATTTATGCGTGGTTTGCCTGGGGTCGAAGCACGCTGAGTCGGCTCTCGAGGGAGCCGACTGTCCGCATTGTGAACGATTGCCAATGCGGACGCTTCGATCCCGGAGGGCTCTCTTCGAGGAGGGAGCCTTCGCCAGCGTTCCCCGCGGCTCTGGCCCCGCTTCTGCTGAGGCAGAGCGGCTGCTGCACTCGTGGGGTTCGCAGGTGGATCTGGCAGAGGGAATGGAGACGGGCACGTCCTTATCTCCTTCCTCATCTGCTAGATCTGGCGGCCAAACCCTGGGATCGGAAGCACGCTCGTCGGTTTCTTCCGCCCAGGGCGAGGGGTCGACACTCCACCTCTCTTCGTCTGATGAGGTGGATGTGGAGACAGTTGGCAGGGATTCGCCACCCCTTTCGCCCCAGTATGAGGAGCTGCTGGAGGTGGTTACTCGCGCAGTCGAGAAGTTAAAAATAGACTGGCCCCCACAAAAATCACATGAACCGCAGAGAAGTAAATTAGATGAGCGGTATCTCAGGCCCAGACAACCACCTCCAGCCCGGAGCCTTCCCTTTTTTCCCGACCTCCATGATGAGATAGCGAGGTCGTGGAAACATCCATATTCCACCCGTCTTTTCGGCCCTGATTCGCAGTATTATGGGAATGTGACAGGGCTCGATGAGCGTGGTTACAGAGCGATGCCACGGGTTGAACAGACGCTTGCGGGCTATCTGTCACCCGGTTCGGCGTCGTCTCTGAAGGCTCCGGCCTTGCCTACTAAAGCTTTAAGAACGACATCAGGGTTAGTGGGCAAGGGCTATGTGGCAGCAGGTCAGGCAGGGGCGTGCCTTCACACCATGGCCGTCCTTCAAGCATATCAGGCCGACCTGTTGAGAGATGTAGACGAGGGAGAGGGGATCAAGTCCGACGATATTGCAGAGCTTAGACGGGCCGCTGATCTCTCCCTCCGCGCCACCAAAGAGACCGCTCGCGCAATTGGGCGGTCTATGGCAGCCTTGGTGGCCGCGGAGAGGCATTTATGGCTGAACCTGTCCCAAATTAAAGACCGTTACAGGTTCTGCCTCCTGGACGCCCCGCTCCAAGCCTCGGGCCTGTTCGGCGACACAGTCAATACTGTCGTCGACAGGTTCCAGGAGGCCCGTAAACAGGCGGCGGCGTTCCAGAGTTTCCTCCCTCGTCGCTCTTGTGGGTTATCTGGACGGGAGATACCCACGCCACTAGCAGGCTCAGGTTGAGTCGGGGGCTCCTAGATTAAAATCAGACCTTCGTACTATTATCGAAGCTAGGAAGTCCTCGACAAAGAGGTCCTGACGCCATGCTACCAGTGACCTCGAGGGTAGCCCCTACGGGGTCAGAGCGGTTCCCACCTCAGTATACGGTGCCCGCCTCTCCCCGGTACCCTCCGGAGGCCGGTCTGCCAACCCTGCCAGTGTTTCAGGGCGCAGCGGTCTCCCGCGAGCGTCCCTCCCAGTTATTTCCGCCCGTGAGCGTAGCGGAGCTGGGAAGCTCGCCTCCCCTTCGGGGGCCTCTTACACCAGAGATCAGTCTCGAGAGACTGATTCCCTTAGTACATTTTCGAGCAGCGTGGAGACTTCTGCCAAATGTTTCTCAATGGGTCCTGCACACAGTAGAAAGAGGCTACGCTATTCAATTCGGCCGTCCACCGCCGAAATTCAATGGGGTTACACCGACAGTCGTCGGCCCCAAGCAGGCTCTGGTTATGGAACAAGAAGTGAATACCCTATTAAGGAAGGAGGCCATCGAGGTGGTCCCTCCTCTAGACAGGGAATCCGGGTTCTACAGCCGGTATTTCATAGTTCCAAAGAAGGATGGGGGGTTGCGTCCGATCTTAGACCTACGTCAGTTAAACCTCTCAGTTATGTCACTGAAGTTCAAAATGCTTACTGTCAAACAGGTTGTAGCTCAAATCAGATCCGAGGACTGGTTTGTCACGATAGATCTCAAAGACGCATACTTCCACATATCCATCCTTCCACAACACAGGAAGTTTCTGAGGTTCGCTTTCGGGGGCAAAGCTTATCAATATCGAGTACTTCCATTCGGCCTTGCACTCTCACCCCGCACATTCACGAAGTGTGTAGATGCGGCTCTGGTACCCCTCCGTATGCAGGGCATCCGCATTCTGAATTATATCGACGATTGGTTGATCCTAGCTCAATCAGAGCAGATGGCGGTTCGACATCGAGATGTCGTTCTCGCACACATGGGGGAGCTGGGTTTGAGACTGAATGCCAAGAAGAGTGTACTTTCTCCAGTTCAGAGAACCACCTATCTAGGCGTAGTATGGGATTCGACCACGATGCAGGCACGTATGTCTCCTGCTCGGATCGAGTCGATCCTCACATCAGTCAAGAGAGTCAGAGAAGGCCAGTCACTCACTGTGAAGCAGTTTCAGAGACTGTTAGGGCTCATGGCAGCTGCGTCCAACGTGATACCTTTTGGTCTCCTGCACATGAGGCCCCTTCAGTGGTGGCTCAAGACCAAGGGGTTTTCCCCGAGGGGAAATCCTTTCCGAACTATTCAGGTCACGCGGCGATGCCTTCGTGCCTTAGACATATGGAAGAAACCTTGGTTCTTGAATCAGGGCCCGGTGCTGGGAGCTCTTGGTCGCCGTGTAACGCTAGCGACAGATGCGTCCCTCACCGGTTGGGGTGCGGTCATGAGTGGCCACCCTGCCCGCGGTCTGTGGAGCGGTCGCCATCTGACATGGCACATCAATTGTCTAGAAATGCTAGCAGTGTATCGAGCTTTAAAATATTTCCTCCCAGACCTGAGAGGCTGTCATGTGTTAGTGCGCACCGACAACACAGCGGTAGTCTCTTATATCAATCACCAGGGGGGTCTGCGTTCACGCCCCTTGTACAAGCTGGTGTACCAGATCCTCCTGTGGTCCCAGGGCAAACTCCTCTCGTTAAGAGCAGTGTATATTCCTGGGCGATTGAATGTGGGAGCAGACATGCTGTCGAGACAGGGGCCAAGGCCCGGGGAATGGATGCTTCATCCCGAGGTGGTGAAGCAGATATGGCAGATATTTGGCAAAGCTCAGGTGGACCTCTTCGCGACTCGAGAGACATCGCAATGTCCCCTCTGGTTCTCTCTAGTTCACCCAGCTCCACTGGGACTAGATGCCATGGCACAGACTTGGCCGAGGCTTCGTCTGTATGCCTTTCCCCCCATCGCTCTGCTCCCGGGAGTTCTGGCGAGAGTACGCCGGGACGGGGTCCGTCTGTTGTTAGTAGCCCCGTTCTGGCCGGGCCGAGTATGGTTCGCAGATCTGATTTCTCTCCTCGACGGCTCTCCATGGCAGATTCCGATCAGGACAGATCTACTCTCTCAGGCGCAGGGCAAAATAATTCACCCTCGCCCGGAGTTGTGGAAGCTGTGGGTGTGGCCCCTGAGGGGGCACATCTGTTAGCAGCTGGTCTCTCAACCGAGGTTGTTGAGACCCTACTCCAATCCAGAGCTCCCTCTACGAGGAAACTGTACGCCCTGAAGTGGAAACTCTTCACTTCATGGTGCAGAGATCGCCACCTTGACCCTGTTAACTGCCCAGTTGGTACAGTTCTGGAGTTTTTACAAGCTAGGCTCTCTGCGGGGTTGACCCACTCCACCTTAAAGGTGTACGTGGCGGCCATAGCTGCTTACCACGTCCCTTTCAGTGACCAGTCACTGGGTAGACACCCCCAAGTTACACGTTTCCTCCGAGGTGCACTGAGGCTGAGACCTCCAGTACGGTCCCGTATTCCCCCATGGGATCTGGTTGTGGTGTTAGAGGCTCTCTGCAAAGCTCCATTCGAGCCAATTCAAGAAATATCAGACAGACATCTGACACTTAAGACTGCCCTATTATTGGCTATTACTTCTCTAAAGAGAGTTGGAGATCTCCAGGCCCTCTCGGTGGCCCCTAATTATCTAGACTTTGCCCCTGGTATGGCCAAAGCATTTCTTTACCCTCGAGCGGGTTATATTCCTAAAGTTCCCTCTGTCACACCACAACCTGTCGTACTGCAGGCCTTCTGTCCTCCTCCCTTTCGGGAGCCAGACCAGGTGAAGCTAAATTGTATGTGTCCAGTGCGAGCACTGGACGCATACGTCCACAGAGCTGCCCTGTGGAGAAAATCCGACCAATTGCTTGTATGCTACGGTCCTACTAACAGGGGTTCTCCTGCCTCTAAGCAGACCCTTAGCCGTTGGATAGTCGAGGCTATCAACGAGTCATATGAGTCCTCTGGTCTTCCCCTTCCTTTGGGAGCCAAGGCTCACTCTACGCGGAGTATGGCTGCCTCTAAGGCCTTCCTGGCAGGTGTGTCCCTCTTGGACATCTGCAATGCTGCGGGGTGGTCCACGCCCTCTACATTTGCCAGATTTTACAATCTCGATATGCGAGCCGCTCCTGGCTCTTCTGTCCTCTCGTCCTAAGCTGTGCTCTACGGATACACACTAGGCAGGGGTTTGGTAGTCTGGCAGCGTTGGCACATCGTTCCCCAAATGCGATCGACGCAGCTCGAGTTCCCGAAGAGGAACGTCCCTAGGTTACGTATGTAACCCTAGTTCCTCGAGGGAACGAGACGCTGCGTCGCCGAGCCATACTCCCGGCACCCCTGCCTGCGCTTGCTTCCCTACTCGAAGCTGAAGCCAGCTGCGTGGCACGTGCCTTTATAGCTTCCTGGTCGCTACGTCACCCCGTCCGTGACGTCACGCTCTTCCATTGAACTGATTGCACACGATATTCAGAGTTGTTCTTGCCAAAGGCGTTCCCCAAATGCGATCGACGCAGCTCGAGTTCCCGAAGAGGAACGTCCCTAGGTTACGTATGTAACCCTAGTTCCTCGAGGGAACGAGACGCTGCGTCGCCAAATGCGATCGACGCAGCGTCTCATTCCCTCGAGGAACTAGGGTTACATACGTAACCTAGGGACGTTTTCAATGTGTTAGAATTCCTATGCACATAAACTTGTGTTAGAGCCTCAATGCTCAGGTGTGTCAGTTCACAGCATTCTGAGATCACTAATGCTGAAATAGTGTTTCTGTTGAAATGAAGTGGAAACAAGCCCAAATATGCTAAAAACCATCTCTTTCAGTTAGAGAATGTTGCTTCATTCCATGTTAAATACAAATCTTGCCAAAATGAAAGATTCCTCTGTCTTGTGAATTGAAATGCTTTTTGCAAGACAGAAAGACAGTTTTCAATGTGTTAGAATTCCTATGCACATAAACCTGTGTTAGAGCCTCAATGCTCAGGTTTGTCAGTTCACAGCATTCTGAGATCACTAATGCTGAAATAGTGTTTCTGTTGAAATGAAGTGGAAACAAGCCCAAATATGCTAAAAACCATCTCTCTCAGTTAGAGAACGTTGCTTCATTCCATGTTAAATACAAATCTTGCCAAAATGAAAGATTCCTCTGTCTTGTGATTAGAAAGGCTTTTTGCAATACAGAAAGACAGTTTTCAATGTGTTAGAATTCCTATGCACATAAACTTGTGTTAGAGCCTCAATGCTCAGGTGTGTCAGTTCACAGCATTCTGAGATCACTAATGCTGAAATAGTGTTTCTGTGGAAATGAAGTGGAAACAAGCCCAAATATGCTAAAAACCATCTCTCTCAGTTAGAGAATGTTGCTTCATTCCATGTTAAATACAAATCTTGCCAAAACGATAGATGACTCTATTTTGTGATTATAAATGCTTTTTGCAAGACAGAAAGACAGTTTTCAATGTGTTAGAATTCCTATGCACATAAACTTGTGTTAGAGCCTCAATGCTCAGGTTTGTCAGTTCACAGCATTCTGAGATCACTAATGCTGAAATAGTGTTTCTGTTGAAATGAAGTGGAAACAAGTCCAAATATGCTAAAAACCATCTCTCTCAGTTAGAGAATGTTGCTTCATTCCATGTTAAATACAAATCTTGCCAAAATGATAGATGACTCTGTCTTGTGATTAGAAATGCTTTTTGCAAGACAGAAAGACAGTTTTCAATGTGTTAGTATTCCTATGCACATAAACTTGTGTTAGAGCATCAATGCTCAGGTTTGTCAGTTCACAGCATTCTGAGATCACTAATGCTGAAATAGTGTTTCTGTTGAAATGAAGTGGAAACAAGTCCAAATATGCTAAAAACCATTTCTCTCAGTTAGAGAACGTTGCTTCATTCCATGTTAAATACAAATCTTGCCAAAATGAAAGATTCCTCTGTCTTGTGATTAGAAAGGCTTTTTGCAATACAGAAAGACAGTTTTCAATGTGTTAGAATTCCTATGCACATAAACTTGTGTTAGAGCCTCAATGCTCAGGTGTGTCAGTTCACAGCATTCTGAGATCACTAATGCTGAAATAGTGTTTCTGTGGAAATGAAGTGGAAACAAGCCCAAATATGCTAAAAACCATCTCTCTCAGTTAGAGAATTTTGCTTCATTCCATGTTAAATACAAATCTTGCCAAAATGAAAGATTCCTCTACCTTGTGAAGTGAAATGCTTTTTGCAAGACAGAAAGACAGTTTTCAAAGTGTTAGAATTCCTATGCACATAAACTTGTGTTAGAGCCTCAATGCTCAGGTTTGTCAGTTCACAGCATTGTGAGATCACTAATGCTGAAATAGTGTTTCTGTTGAAATGAAGTGGAAACAAGCCCAAATATGCTAAAAACCATCTCTTTCATTTAGAGAGTGTTGCTTCATTCCATGTTAAATACAAATCTTGCCAAAATGAAAGATTCCTCTGTCTTGTGAATTGAAATGCTTTTTGCAAGACAGAAAGACAGTTTTCAATGTGTTAGAATTCCTATGCACATAAACTTGTGTTAGAGCCTCAATGCTCAGGTTTGTCAGTTCACAGCATTCTGAGATCACTAATGCTGAAATAGTGTTTCTGTTGAAATGAAGTGGAAACAAGCCCAAATATGCTAAAAACCATCTCTCTCAGTTAGAGAACGTTGCTTCATTACATGTTAAATACAAATCTTGCCAAAATGAAAGATTCCTCTGTCTTGTGATTAGAAAGGCTTTTTGCAATACAGAAAGACAGTTTTCAATGTGTTAGAATTCCTATGCACATAAACTTGTGTTAGAGCCTCAATGCTCAGGTGTGTCAGTTCACAGCATTCTGAGATCACTAATGCTGAAATAGTGTTTCTGTGGAAATGAATTGGAAACAAGCCCAAATATGCTAAAAACCATCTCTCTCAGTTAGAGAATGTTGCTTCATTCCATGTTAAATACAAATATTGCCAAAATGAAAGATTCCTCTACCTTGTGAAGTGAAATGCTTTTTGCAAGACAGAAAGACAGTTTTCAAAGTGTTAGAATTCCTATGCACATACACTTGTGTTAGAGCCTCAATGCTCAGGTTTGTCAGTTCACAGCATTCTGAGATCACTAATGCTGAAATAGTGTTTCTGTTGAAATGAAGTGGAAACAAGCCCAAATATGCTAAAAACCATCTCTCTCAGTTAGAGAACGTTGCTTCATTCCATGTTAAATACAAATCTCGCCAAAATGAAAGATTCTTCTGTCTTGTGATTAGAAAGGCTTTTTGCAATACAGAAAGACAGTTTTCAATGTGTTAGAATTCCTATGCACATAAACTTGTGTTAGAGCCTCAATGCTCAGGTGTGTCAGTTCACAGCATTCTGAGATCACTAATGCTGAAATAGTGTTTCTGTTGAAATGAATTGGAAACAAGCCCAAATATGCTAAAAACCATATCTCTCAGTTAGAGAACGTTGCTTCATTCCATGTTAAATACAAATCTTGCCAAAATGAAAGATTCCTCTGTCTTGTGATTAGAAAGGCTTTTTGCAATACAGAAAGACAGTTTTCAATGTTTTAGAATTCCTATGCACATAAACTTGTGTTAGAGCCTCAATGCTCAGGTTTGTCAGTTCACAGCATTCTGAGATCACTAATGCTGAAATAGTGTTTCTGTTGAAATGAAGTGGAAAAAAGCCCAAAAATGCTAAAAACCATCTCTCTCAGTTAGAGAATGTTGCTCATTCCATGTTAAATACAAATCTTGCCAAAATGATAGATGACTCTGTCTTGTGATTAGAAATGCTTTTTGCAAGACAGAAAGACAGTTTTCAATGTGTTAGAATTCCTATGCACATAAACTTGTGTTAGAGCCTCAATGCTCAGGTTTGTCAGTTCACAGCATTCTGAGATCACTAATGCTGAAATAGTGTTTCTGTTGAAATGAAGTGGAAACAAGCCCAAATATGCTAAAAACCATCTCTCTCAGTTAGAGAATGTTGCTTCATTCCTTGTTAAATACAAATCTTGCCAAAATGATAGATGACTCTATCTTGTGATTATGAATGCTTTTTGCAAGACAGAAAGACAGTTTTCAATGTGTTAGAATTCCTATGCACATAAACTTGTGTTAGAGCCTCAATGCTCAGGTGTGTCAGTTCACAGCATTCTGAGATCACTAATGCTGAAATAGTGTTTCTGTTGAAATGAAGTGGAAACAAGCCCAAATATGCTAAAAACCATCTCTTTCAGTTAGAGAATGTTGCTTCATTCCATGTTAAATACAAATCTTGCCAAAATGAAAGATTCCTCTGTCTTGTGATTAGAAATGCTTTTTGCAAGACAGAAAGACAGTTTTCAATGTGTTAGTATTCCTATGCACATAAACTTGTGTTAGAGCATCAATGCTCAGGTTTGTCAGTTCACAGCATTCTGAGATCACTAATGCTGAAATAGTGTTTCTGTTGAAATGAAGTGGAAACAAGTCCAAATATGCTAAAAACCATCTCTCTCAGTTAGAGAACGTTGCTTCATTCCATGTTAAATACAAATCTTGCCAAAATGAAAGATTCCTCTGTCTTGTGATTAGAAAGGCTTTTTGCAAGACAGAAAGACAGTTTTCAAAGTGTTAGAATTCCTATGCACATAAACTTGTGTTAGAGCCTCAATGCTCAGGTTTGTCAGTTCACAGCATTCTGAGATCACTAATGCTGAAATAGTGTTTCTGTGGAAATTAAGTGGAAACAAGTCCAAATATGCTAAAAACCATCTCTCTCAGTTAGAGAATTTTGCTTCATTCCATGTTAAATACAAATATTGCCAAAATGAAAGATTCCTCTACCTTGTGAAGTGAAATGCTTTTTGCAAGACAGAAAGACAGTTTTCAAAGTGTTAGAATTCCTATGCACATACACTTGTGTTAGAGCCTCAATGCTCAGGTTTGTCAGTTCACAGCATTCTGAGATCACTAATGCTGAAATAGTGTTTCTGTTGAAATGAAGTGGAAACAAGCCCAAATATGCTAAAAACCATCTCTCTCAGTTAGAGAACGTTGCTTCATTCCATGTTAAATACAAATCTTGCCAAAATGAAAGATTCTTCTGTCTTGTGATTAGAAAGGCTTTTTGCAATACAGAAAGACAGTTTTCAATGTGTTAGAATTCCTATGCACATAAACTTGTGTTAGAGCCTCAATGCTCAGGTGTGTCAGTTCACAGCATTCTGAGATCACTAATGCTGAAATAGTGTTTCTGTGGAATTGAAGTGGAAACAAGCCCAAATATGCTAAAAACCATCTCTCTCAGTTAGAGAATGTTGCTTCATTCCATGTTAAATACAAATCTTGCCAAAATGAAAGATTCCTCTACCTTGTGAAGTGAAATGCTTTTTGCAAGACAGAAAGACAGTTTTCAATGTGTTAGAATTCCTATGCACATAAACTTGTGTTAGAGCCTCAATGCTCAGGTTTGTCAGTTCACAGCATTCTGAGATCACTAATGCTGAAATAGTGTTTCTGTTGAAATGAAGTGGAAACAAGTCCAAATATGCTAAAAACCATCTCTCTCAGTTAGAGAATGTTGCTTCATTCCATGTTAAATACAAATCTTGCCAAAATGATAGATGACTCTGTCTTGTGATTAGAAATGCTTTTTGCAAGACAGAAAGACAGTTTTCAATGTGTTAGTATTCCTTTGCACATAAACTTGTGTTAGAGCATCAATGCTCAGGTTTGTCAGTTCACAGCATTCTGAGATCACTAATGCTGAAATAGTGTTTCTGTTGAAATGAAGTGGAAACAAGTCCAAATATGCTAAAAACCATCTCTCTCAGTTAGAGAACGTTGCTTCATTCCATGTTAAATACAAATCTTGCCAAAATGAAAGATTCCTCTGTCTTGTGATTAGAAAGGCTTTTTGCAATACAGAAAGACAGTTTTCAATGTGTTAGAATTCCTATGCACATAAACTTGTGTTAGAGCCTCAAAGCTCAGGTGTGTCAGTTCACAGCATTCTGAGATCACTAATGCTGAAATAGTGTTTCTGTGGAAATGAAGTGGAAACAAGCCCAAATATGCTAAAAACCATCTCTCTCAGTTAGAGAATTTTGCTTCATTCCATGTTAAATACAAATCTTGCCAAAATGAAAGATTCCTCTACCTTGTGAAGTGAAATGCTTTTTGCAAGACAGAAAGACAGTTTTCAAAGTGTTAGAATTCCTATGCACATAAACTTGTGTTAGAGCCTCAATGCTCAGGTTTGTCAGTTCACAGCATTGTGAGATCACTAATGCTGAAATAGTGTTTCTGTTGAAATGAAGTGGAAACAAGCCCAAATATGCTAAAAACCATCTCTTTCATTTAGAGAGTGTTGCTTCATTCCATGTTAAATACAAATCTTGCCAAAATGAAAGATTCCTCTGTCTTGTGAATTGAAATGCTTTTTGCAAGACAAAAAGACAGTTTTCAATGTGTTAGAATTCCTATGCACATAAACTTGTGTTAGAGCCTCAATGCTCAGGTTTGTCAGTTCACAGCATTCTGAGATCACTAATGCTGAAATAGTGTTTCTGTTGAAATGAAGTGGAAACAAGCCCAAATATGCTAAAAACCATCTCTCTCAGTTAGAGAACGTTGCTTCATTACATGTTAAATACAAATCTTGCCAAAATGAAAGATTCCTCTGTCTTGTGATTAGAAAGGCTTTTTGCAATACAGAAAGACAGTTTTCAATGTTTTAGAATTCCTATGCACATAAACTTGTGTTAGAGCCTCAATGCTCAGGTTTGTCAGTTCACAGCATTCTGAGATCACTAATGCTGAAATAGTGTTTCTGTTGAAATGAAGTGGAAACAAGCCCAAAAATGCTAAAAACCATCTCTCTCAGTTAGAGAATGTTGCTCATTCCATGTTAAATACAAATCTTGCCAAAATGATAGATGACTCTGTCTTGTGATTAGAAATGCTTTTTGCAAGACAGAAAGACAGTTTTCAATGTGTTAGAATTCCTATGCACATAAACTTGTGTTAGAGCCTCAATGCTCAGGTTTGTCAGTTCACAGCATTCTGAGATCACTAATGCTGAAATAGTGTTTCTGTTGAAATGAAGTGGAAACAAGCCCAAATATGCTAAAAACCATCTCTCTCAGTTAGAGAATGTTGCTTCATTCCATGTTAAATACAAATCTTGCCAAAATGATAGATGACTCTATCTTGTGATTATGAATGCTTTTTGCAAGACAGAAAGACAGTTCCTCTTCGGGAACTCGAGCTGCGTCGATCGCATTTGGCGACGCAGCGTCTCGTTCCCTCGAGGAACTAGGGTTACATACGTAACCTAGGGACGTTCCTCTTCGGGAACTCGAGCTGCGTCGATCGCATTTGGGGAACGCCTTTGGCAAGAACAACTCTGAATATCGTGTGCAATCAGTTCAATGGAAGAGCGTGACGTCACGGACGGGGTGACGTAGCGACCAGGAAGCTATAAAGGCACGTGCCACGCAGCTGGCTTCAGCTTCGCGTCTTTCAGCAAGCGCTCTGTGTGTGCATGTTCATAAGTCTGTCTTGTAAGTCTTATTTACTGTTGTCTGTCCAGTATCATTAGACTACGATGCCTAAGTCTAAAGCTAAGACGAGACATTTGAAGGGCGAAACCAAATCGCGCTATAAACTGTGTGTTCCTCCATGCCAGCGCTACATCACGGCTGGGGACACACATGATTTATGCGTGGTTTGCCTGGGGTCGAAGCACGCTGAGTCGGCTCTCGAGGGTCCGACTGTCCGCATTGTGAACGATTGCCAATGCGGACGCTTCGATCCCGGAGGGCTCTCTTCGAGGAGGGAGCCTTCGCCAGCGTTCCCCGCGGCTCTGGCCCCGCTTCTGCTGAGGCAGAGCGGCTGCTGCACTCGTGGGGTTCGCAGGTGGATCTGGCAGAGGGAATGGAGACGGGCACGTCCTTATCTCCTTCCTCATCTGCTAGATCTGGCGGCCAAACCCTGGGATCGGAAGCACGCTCGTCGGTTTCTTCCGCCCAGGGCGAGGGGTCGACACTCCACCTCTCTTCGTCTGATGAGGTGGATGTGGAGACAGTTGGCAGGGATTCGCCACCCCTTTCGCCCCAGTATGAGGAGCTGCTGGAGGTGGTTACTCGCGCAGTCGAGAAGTTAAAAATAGACTGGCCCCCACAAAAATCACATGAACCGCAGAGAAGTAAATTAGATGAGCGGTATCTCAGGCCCAGACAACCACCTCCAGCCCGGAGCCTTCCCTTTTTTCCCGACCTCCATGATGAGATAGCGAGGTCGTGGAAACATCCATATTCCAACCGTCTTTTCGGCCCTGATTCGCAGTATTATGGGAATGTGACAGGGCTCGATGAGCGTGGTTACAGAGCGATGCCACGGGTTGAACAGACGCTTGCGGGCTATCTGTCACCCGGTTCGGCGTCGTCTCTGAAGGCTCCGGCCTTGCCTACTAAAGCTTTAAGAACGACATCAGGGTTAGTGGGCAAGGGCTATGTGGCAGCAGGTCAGGCAGGGGCGTGCCTTCACACCATGGCCGTCCTTCAAGCATATCAGGCCGACCTGTTGAGAGATGTAGACGAGGGAGAGGGGATCAAGTCCGACGATATTGCAGAGCTTAGACGGGCCGCTGATCTCTCCCTCCGCGCCACCAAAGAGACCGCTCGCGCAATTGGGCGGTCTATGGCAGCCTTGGTGGCCGCGGAGAGGCATTTATGGCTGAACCTGTCCCAAATTAAAGACCGTGACAGGTTCTGCCTCCTGGACGCCCCGCTCCAAGCCTCGGGCCTGTTCGGCGACACAGTCAATACTGTCGTCGACAGGTTCCAGGAGGCCCGTAAACAGGCGGCGGCGTTCCAGAGTTTCCTCCCTCGTCGCTCTTGTGGGTTATCTGGACGGGAGATACCCACGCCACTAGCAGGCTCAGGTTGAGTCGGGGGCTCCTAGATTAAAATCAGACCTTCGTACTATTATCGAAGCTAGGAAGTCCTCGACAAAGAGGTCCTGACGCCATGCTACCAGTGACCTCGAGGGTAGCCCCTACGGGGTCAGAGCGGTTCCCACCTCAGTATACGGTGCCCGCCTCTCCCCGGTACCCTCCGGAGGCCGGTCTGCCAACCCTGCCAGTGTTTCAGGGCGCAGCGGTCTCCCGCGAGCGTCCCTCCCAGTTATTTCCGCCCGTGAGCGTAGCGGAGCTGGGAAGCTCGCCTCCCCTTCGGGGGCCTCTTACACCAGAGATCAGTCTCGAGAGACTGATTCCCTTAGTACATTTTCGAGCAGCGTGGAGACTTCTGCCAAATGTTTCTCAATGGGTCCTGCACACAGTAGAAAGAGGCTACGCTATTCAATTCGGCCGTCCACCGCCGAAATTCAATGGGGTTACACCGACAGTCGTCGGCCCCAAGCAGGCTCTGGTTATGGAACAAGAAGTGAATACCCTATTAAGGAAGGAGGCCATCGAGGTGGTCCCTCCTCTAGACAGGGAATCCGGGTTCTACAGCCGGTATTTCATAGTTCCAAAGAAGGATGGGGGGTTGCGTCCGATCTTAGACCTACGTCAGTTAAACCTCTCAGTTATGTCACTGAAGTTCAAAATGCTTACTGTCAAACAGGTTGTAGCTCAAATCAGATCCGAGGACTGGTTTGTCACGATAGATCTCAAAGACGCATACTTCCACATATCCATCCTTCCACAACACAGGAAGTTTCTGAGGTTCGCTTTCGGGGGCAAAGCTTATCAATATCGAGTACTTCCATTCGGCCTTGCACTCTCACCCCGCACATTCACGAAGTGTGTAGATGCGGCTCTGGTACCCCTCCGTATGCAGGGCATCCGCATTCTGAATTATATCGACGATTGGTTGATCCTAGCTCAATCAGAGCAGATGGCGGTTCGACATCGAGATGTCGTTCTCGCACACATGGGGGAGCTGGGTTTGAGACTGAATGCCAAGAAGAGTGTACTTTCTCCAGTTCAGAGAACCACCTATCTAGGCGTAGTATGGGATTCGACCACGATGCAGGCACGTATGTCTCCTGCTCGGATCGAGTCGATCCTCACATCAGTCAAGAGAGTCAGAGAAGGCCAGTCACTCACTGTGAAGCAGTTTCAGAGACTGTTAGGGCTCATGGCAGCTGCGTCCAACGTGATACCTTTTGGTCTCCTGCACATGAGGCCCCTTCAGTGGTGGCTCAAGACCAAGGGGTTTTCCCCGAGGGGAAATCCTTTCCGAACTATTCAGGTCACGCGGCGATGCCTTCGTGCCTTAGACATATGGAAGAAACCTTGGTTCTTGAATCAGGGCCCGGTGCTGGGAGCTCTTGGTCGCCGTGTAACGCTAGCGACAGATGCGTCCCTCACCGGTTGGGGTGCGGTCATGAGTGGCCACCCTGCCCGCGGTCTGTGGAGCGGTCGCCATCTGACATGGCACATCAATTGTCTAGAAATGCTAGCAGTGTATCGAGCTTTAAAATATTTCCTCCCAGACCTGAGAGGCTGTCATGTGTTAGTGCGCACCGACAACACAGCGGTAGTCTCTTATATCAATCACCAGGGGGGTCTGCGTTCACGCCCCTTGTACAAGCTGGTGTACCAGATCCTCCTGTGGTCCCAGGGCAAACTCCTCTCGTTAAGAGCAGTGTATATTCCTGGGCGATTGAATGTGGGAGCAGACATGCTGTCGAGACAGGGGCCAAGGCCCGGGGAATGGATGCTTCATCCCGAGGTGGTGAAGCAGATATGGCAGATATTTGGCAAAGCTCAGGTGGACCTCTTCGCGACTCGAGAGACATCGCAATGTCCCCTCTGGTTCTCTCTAGTTCACCCAGCTCCACTGGGACTAGATGCCATGGCACAGACTTGGCCGAGGCTTCGTCTGTATGCCTTTCCCCCCATCGCTCTGCTCCCGGGAGTTCTGGCGAGAGTACGCCGGGACGGGGTCCGTCTGTTGTTAGTAGCCCCGTTCTGGCCGGGCCGAGTATGGTTCGCAGATCTGATTTCTCTCCTCGACGGCTCTCCATGGCAGATTCCGATCAGGACAGATCTACTCTCTCAGGCGCAGGGCAAAATAATTCACCCTCGCCCGGAGTTGTGGAAGCTGTGGGTGTGGCCCCTGAGGGGGCACATCTGTTAGCAGCTGGTCTCTCAACCGAGGTTGTTGAGACCCTACTCCAATCCAGAGCTCCCTCTACGAGGAAACTGTACGCCCTGAAGTGGAAACTCTTCACTTCATGGTGCAGAGATCGCCACCTTGACCCTGTTAACTGCCCAGTTGGTACAGTTCTGGAGTTTTTACAAGCTAGGCTCTCTGCGGGGTTGACCCACTCCACCTTAAAGGTGTACGTGGCGGCCATAGCTGCTTACCACGTCCCTTTCAGTGACCAGTCACTGGGTAGACACCCCCAAGTTACACGTTTCCTCCGAGGTGCACTGAGGCTGAGACCTCCAGTACGGTCCCGTATTCCCCCATGGGATCTGGTTGTGGTGTTAGAGGCTCTCTGCAAAGCTCCATTCGAGCCAATTCAAGAAATATCAGACAGACATCTGACACTTAAGACTGCCCTATTATTGGCTATTACTTCTCTAAAGAGAGTTGGAGATCTCCAGGCCCTCTCGGTGGCCCCTAATTATCTAGACTTTGCCCCTGGTATGGCCAAAGCATTTCTTTACCCTCGAGCGGGTTATATTCCTAAAGTTCCCTCTGTCACACCACAACCTGTCGTACTGCAGGCCTTCTGTCCTCCTCCCTTTCGGGAGCCAGACCAGGTGAAGCTAAATTGTATGTGTCCAGTGCGAGCACTGGACGCATACGTCCACAGAGCTGCCCTGTGGAGAAAATCCGACCAATTGCTTGTATGCTACGGTCCTACTAACAGGGGTTCTCCTGCCTCTAAGCAGACCCTTAGCCGTTGGATAGTCGAGGCTATCAACGAGTCATATGAGTCCTCTGGTCTTCCCCTTCCTTTGGGAGCCAAGGCTCACTCTACGCGGAGTATGGCTGCCTCTAAGGCCTTCCTGGCAGGTGTGTCCCTCTTGGACATCTGCAATGCTGCGGGGTGGTCCACGCCCTCTACATTTGCCAGATTTTACAATCTCGATATGCGAGCCGCTCCTGGCTCTTCTGTCCTCTCGTCCTAAGCTGTGCTCTACGGATACACACTAGGCAGGGGTTTGGTAGTCTGGCAGCGTTGGCACATCGTTCCCCAAATGCGATCGACGCAGCTCGAGTTCCCGAAGAGGAACGTCCCTAGGTTACGTATGTAACCCTAGTTCCTCGAGGGAACGAGACGCTGCGTCGCCGAGCCATACTCCCGGCACCCCTGCCTGCGCTTGCTTCCCTACTCGAAGCTGAAGCCAGCTGCGTGGCACGTGCCTTTATAGCTTCCTGGTCGCTACGTCACCCCGTCCGTGACGTCACGCTCTTCCATTGAACTGATTGCACACGATATTCAGAGTTGTTCTTGCCAAAGGCGTTCCCCAAATGCGATCGACGCAGCTCGAGTTCCCGAAGAGGAACGTCCCTAGGTTACGTATGTAACCCTAGTTCCTCGAGGGAACGAGACGCTGCGTCGCCAAATGCGATCGACGCAGCGTCTCATTCCCTCGAGGAACTAGGGTTACATACGTAACCTAGGGACGTTTTCAATGTGTTAGAATTCCTATGCACATAAACTTGTGTTAGAGCCTCAATGCTCAGGTGTGTCAGTTCACAGCATTCTGAGATCACTAATGCTGAAATAGTGTTTCTGTTGAAATGAAGTGGAAACAAGCCCAAATATGCTAAAAACCATCTCTTTCAGTTAGAGAATGTTGCTTCATTCCATGTTAAATACAAATCTTGCCAAAATGAAAGATTCCTCTGTCTTGTGAATTGAAATGCTTTTTGCAAGACAGAAAGACAGTTTTCAATGTGTTAGAATTCCTATGCACATAAACCTGTGTTAGAGCCTCAATGCTCAGGTTTGTCAGTTCACAGCATTCTGAGATCACTAATGCTGAAATAGTGTTTCTGTTGAAATGAAGTGGAAACAAGCCCAAATATGCTAAAAACCATCTCTCTCAGTTAGAGAACGTTGCTTCATTCCATGTTAAATACAAATCTTGCCAAAATGAAAGATTCCTCTGTCTTGTGATTAGAAAGGCTTTTTGCAATACAGAAAGACAGTTTTCAATGTGTTAGAATTCCTATGCACATAAACTTGTGTTAGAGCCTCAATGCTCAGGTGTGTCAGTTCACAGCATTCTGAGATCACTAATGCTGAAATAGTGTTTCTGTGGAAATGAAGTGGAAACAAGCCCAAATATGCTAAAAACCATCTCTCTCAGTTAGAGAATGTTGCTTCATTCCATGTTAAATACAAATCTTGCCAAAACGATAGATGACTCTATTTTGTGATTATAAATGCTTTTTGCAAGACAGAAAGACAGTTTTCAATGTGTTAGAATTCCTATGCACATAAACTTGTGTTAGAGCCTCAATGCTCAGGTTTGTCAGTTCACAGCATTCTGAGATCACTAATGCTGAAATAGTGTTTCTGTTGAAATGAAGTGGAAACAAGTCCAAATATGCTAAAAACCATCTCTCTCAGTTAGAGAATGTTGCTTCATTCCATGTTAAATACAAATCTTGCCAAAATGATAGATGACTCTGTCTTGTGATTAGAAATGCTTTTTGCAAGACAGAAAGACAGTTTTCAATGTGTTAGTATTCCTATGCACATAAACTTGTGTTAGAGCATCAATGCTCAGGTTTGTCAGTTCACAGCATTCTGAGATCACTAATGCTGAAATAGTGTTTCTGTTGAAATGAAGTGGAAACAAGTCCAAATATGCTAAAAACCATTTCTCTCAGTTAGAGAACGTTGCTTCATTCCATGTTAAATACAAATCTTGCCAAAATGAAAGATTCCTCTGTCTTGTGATTAGAAAGGCTTTTTGCAATACAGAAAGACAGTTTTCAATGTGTTAGAATTCCTATGCACATAAACTTGTGTTAGAGCCTCAATGCTCAGGTGTGTCAGTTCACAGCATTCTGAGATCACTAATGCTGAAATAGTGTTTCTGTGGAAATGAAGTGGAAACAAGCCCAAATATGCTAAAAACCATCTCTCTCAGTTAGAGAATTTTGCTTCATTCCATGTTAAATACAAATCTTGCCAAAATGAAAGATTCCTCTACCTTGTGAAGTGAAATGCTTTTTGCAAGACAGAAAGACAGTTTTCAAAGTGTTAGAATTCCTATGCACATAAACTTGTGTTAGAGCCTCAATGCTCAGGTTTGTCAGTTCACAGCATTGTGAGATCACTAATGCTGAAATAGTGTTTCTGTTGAAATGAAGTGGAAACAAGCCCAAATATGCTAAAAACCATCTCTTTCATTTAGAGAGTGTTGCTTCATTCCATGTTAAATACAAATCTTGCCAAAATGAAAGATTCCTCTGTCTTGTGAATTGAAATGCTTTTTGCAAGACAGAAAGACAGTTTTCAATGTGTTAGAATTCCTATGCACATAAACTTGTGTTAGAGCCTCAATGCTCAGGTTTGTCAGTTCACAGCATTCTGAGATCACTAATGCTGAAATAGTGTTTCTGTTGAAATGAAGTGGAAACAAGCCCAAATATGCTAAAAACCATCTCTCTCAGTTAGAGAACGTTGCTTCATTACATGTTAAATACAAATCTTGCCAAAATGAAAGATTCCTCTGTCTTGTGATTAGAAAGGCTTTTTGCAATACAGAAAGACAGTTTTCAATGTGTTAGAATTCCTATGCACATAAACTTGTGTTAGAGCCTCAATGCTCAGGTGTGTCAGTTCACAGCATTCTGAGATCACTAATGCTGAAATAGTGTTTCTGTGGAAATGAATTGGAAACAAGCCCAAATATGCTAAAAACCATCTCTCTCAGTTAGAGAATGTTGCTTCATTCCATGTTAAATACAAATATTGCCAAAATGAAAGATTCCTCTACCTTGTGAAGTGAAATGCTTTTTGCAAGACAGAAAGACAGTTTTCAAAGTGTTAGAATTCCTATGCACATACACTTGTGTTAGAGCCTCAATGCTCAGGTTTGTCAGTTCACAGCATTCTGAGATCACTAATGCTGAAATAGTGTTTCTGTTGAAATGAAGTGGAAACAAGCCCAAATATGCTAAAAACCATCTCTCTCAGTTAGAGAACGTTGCTTCATTCCATGTTAAATACAAATCTCGCCAAAATGAAAGATTCTTCTGTCTTGTGATTAGAAAGGCTTTTTGCAATACAGAAAGACAGTTTTCAATGTGTTAGAATTCCTATGCACATAAACTTGTGTTAGAGCCTCAATGCTCAGGTGTGTCAGTTCACAGCATTCTGAGATCACTAATGCTGAAATAGTGTTTCTGTTGAAATGAATTGGAAACAAGCCCAAATATGCTAAAAACCATATCTCTCAGTTAGAGAACGTTGCTTCATTCCATGTTAAATACAAATCTTGCCAAAATGAAAGATTCCTCTGTCTTGTGATTAGAAAGGCTTTTTGCAATACAGAAAGACAGTTTTCAATGTTTTAGAATTCCTATGCACATAAACTTGTGTTAGAGCCTCAATGCTCAGGTTTGTCAGTTCACAGCATTCTGAGATCACTAATGCTGAAATAGTGTTTCTGTTGAAATGAAGTGGAAAAAAGCCCAAAAATGCTAAAAACCATCTCTCTCAGTTAGAGAATGTTGCTCATTCCATGTTAAATACAAATCTTGCCAAAATGATAGATGACTCTGTCTTGTGATTAGAAATGCTTTTTGCAAGACAGAAAGACAGTTTTCAATGTGTTAGAATTCCTATGCACATAAACTTGTGTTAGAGCCTCAATGCTCAGGTTTGTCAGTTCACAGCATTCTGAGATCACTAATGCTGAAATAGTGTTTCTGTTGAAATGAAGTGGAAACAAGCCCAAATATGCTAAAAACCATCTCTCTCAGTTAGAGAATGTTGCTTCATTCCTTGTTAAATACAAATCTTGCCAAAATGATAGATGACTCTATCTTGTGATTATGAATGCTTTTTGCAAGACAGAAAGACAGTTTTCAATGTGTTAGAATTCCTATGCACATAAACTTGTGTTAGAGCCTCAATGCTCAGGTGTGTCAGTTCACAGCATTCTGAGATCACTAATGCTGAAATAGTGTTTCTGTTGAAATGAAGTGGAAACAAGCCCAAATATGCTAAAAACCATCTCTTTCAGTTAGAGAATGTTGCTTCATTCCATGTTAAATACAAATCTTGCCAAAATGAAAGATTCCTCTGTCTTGTGATTAGAAATGCTTTTTGCAAGACAGAAAGACAGTTTTCAATGTGTTAGTATTCCTATGCACATAAACTTGTGTTAGAGCATCAATGCTCAGGTTTGTCAGTTCACAGCATTCTGAGATCACTAATGCTGAAATAGTGTTTCTGTTGAAATGAAGTGGAAACAAGTCCAAATATGCTAAAAACCATCTCTCTCAGTTAGAGAACGTTGCTTCATTCCATGTTAAATACAAATCTTGCCAAAATGAAAGATTCCTCTGTCTTGTGATTAGAAAGGCTTTTTGCAAGACAGAAAGACAGTTTTCAAAGTGTTAGAATTCCTATGCACATAAACTTGTGTTAGAGCCTCAATGCTCAGGTTTGTCAGTTCACAGCATTCTGAGATCACTAATGCTGAAATAGTGTTTCTGTGGAAATTAAGTGGAAACAAGTCCAAATATGCTAAAAACCATCTCTCTCAGTTAGAGAATTTTGCTTCATTCCATGTTAAATACAAATATTGCCAAAATGAAAGATTCCTCTACCTTGTGAAGTGAAATGCTTTTTGCAAGACAGAAAGACAGTTTTCAAAGTGTTAGAATTCCTATGCACATACACTTGTGTTAGAGCCTCAATGCTCAGGTTTGTCAGTTCACAGCATTCTGAGATCACTAATGCTGAAATAGTGTTTCTGTTGAAATGAAGTGGAAACAAGCCCAAATATGCTAAAAACCATCTCTCTCAGTTAGAGAACGTTGCTTCATTCCATGTTAAATACAAATCTTGCCAAAATGAAAGATTCTTCTGTCTTGTGATTAGAAAGGCTTTTTGCAATACAGAAAGACAGTTTTCAATGTGTTAGAATTCCTATGCACATAAACTTGTGTTAGAGCCTAATGCTCAGGTGTGTCAGTTCACAGCATTCTGAGATCACTAATGCTGAAATAGTGTTTCTGTGGAATTGAAGTGGAAACAAGCCCAAATATGCTAAAAACCATCTCTCTCAGTTAGAGAATGTTGCTTCATTCCATGTTAAATACAAATCTTGCCAAAATGAAAGATTCCTCTACCTTGTGAAGTGAAATGCTTTTTGCAAGACAGAAAGACAGTTTTCAATGTGTTAGAATTCCTATGCACATAAACTTGTGTTAGAGCCTCAATGCTCAGGTTTGTCAGTTCACAGCATTCTGAGATCACTAATGCTGAAATAGTGTTTCTGTTGAAATGAAGTGGAAACAAGTCCAAATATGCTAAAAACCATCTCTCTCAGTTAGAGAATGTTGCTTCATTCCATGTTAAATACAAATCTTGCCAAAATGATAGATGACTCTGTCTTGTGATTAGAAATGCTTTTTGCAAGACAGAAAGACAGTTTTCAATGTGTTAGTATTCCTATGCACATAAACTTGTGTTAGAGCATCAATGCTCAGGTTTGTCAGTTCACAGCATTCTGAGATCACTAATGCTGAAATAGTGTTTCTGTTGAAATGAAGTGGAAACAAGTCCAAATATGCTAAAAACCATCTCTCTCAGTTAGAGAACGTTGCTTCATTCCATGTTAAATACAAATCTTGCCAAAATGAAAGATTCCTCTGTCTTGTGATTAGAAAGGCTTTTTGCAATACAGAAAGACAGTTTTCAATGTGTTAGAATTCCTATGCACATAAACTTGTGTTAGAGCCTCAAAGCTCAGGTGTGTCAGTTCACAGCATTCTGAGATCACTAATGCTGAAATAGTGTTTCTGTGGAAATGAAGTGGAAACAAGCCCAAATATGCTAAAAACCATCTCTCTCAGTTAGAGAATTTTGCTTCATTCCATGTTAAATACAAATCTTGCCAAAATGAAAGATTCCTCTACCTTGTGAAGTGAAATGCTTTTTGCAAGACAGAAAGACAGTTTTCAAAGTGTTAGAATTCCTATGCACATAAACTTGTGTTAGAGCCTCAATGCTCAGGTTTGTCAGTTCACAGCATTGTGAGATCACTAATGCTGAAATAGTGTTTCTGTTGAAATGAAGTGGAAACAAGCCCAAATATGCTAAAAACCATCTCTTTCATTTAGAGAGTGTTGCTTCATTCCATGTTAAATACAAATCTTGCCAAAATGAAAGATTCCTCTGTCTTGTGAATTGAAATGCTTTTTGCAAGACAAAAAGACAGTTTTCAATGTGTTAGAATTCCTATGCACATAAACTTGTGTTAGAGCCTCAATGCTCAGGTTTGTCAGTTCACAGCATTCTGAGATCACTAATGCTGAAATAGTGTTTCTGTTGAAATGAAGTGGAAACAAGCCCAAATATGCTAAAAACCATCTCTCTCAGTTAGAGAACGTTGCTTCATTACATGTTAAATACAAATCTTGCCAAAATGAAAGATTCCTCTGTCTTGTGATTAGAAAGGCTTTTTGCAATACAGAAAGACAGTTTTCAATGTGTTAGAATTCCTATGCACATAAACTTGTGTTAGAGCCTCAATGCTCAGGTGTGTCAGTTCACAGCATTCTGAGATCACTAATGCTGAAATAGTGTTTCTGTGGAAATGAATTGGAAACAAGCCCAAATATGCTAAAAACCATCTCTCTCAGTTAGAGAATGTTGCTTCATTCCATGTTAAATACAAATATTGCCAAAATGAAAGATTCCTCTACCTTGTGAAGTGAAATGCTTTTTGCAAGACAGAAAGACAGTTTTCAAAGTGTTAGAATTCCTATGCACATACACTTGTGTTAGAGCCTCAATGCTCAGGTTTGTCAGTTCACAGCATTCTGAGATCACTAATGCTGAAATAGTGTTTCTGTTGAAATGAAGTGGAAACAAGCCCAAATATGCTAAAAACCATCTCTCTCAGTTAGAGAACGTTGCTTCATTCCATGTTAAATACAAATCTTGCCAAAATGAAAGATTCTTCTGTCTTGTGATTAGAAAGGCTTTTTGCAATACAGAAAGACAGTTTTCAATGTGTTAGAATTCCTATGCACATAAACTTGTGTTAGAGCCTCAATGCTCAGGTGTGTCAGTTCACAGCATTCTGAGATCACTAATGCTGAAATAGTGTTTCTGTTGAAATGAATTGGAAACAAGCCCAAATATGCTAAAAACCATATCTCTCAGTTAGAGAACGTTGCTTCATTCCATGTTAAATACAAATCTTGCCAAAATGAAAGATTCCTCTGTCTTGTGATTAGAAAGGCTTTTTGCAATACAGAAAGACAGTTTTCAATGTTTTAGAATACCTATGCACATAAACTTGTGTTAGAGCCTCAATGCTCAGGTTTGTCAGTTCACAGCATTCTGAGATCACTAATGCTGAAATAGTGTTTCTGTTGAAATGAAGTGGAAACAAGCCCAAAAATGCTAAAAACCATCTCTCTCAGTTAGAGAATGTTGCTCATTCCATGTTAAATACAAATCTTGCCAAAATGATAGATGACTCTGTCTTGTGATTAGAAATGCTTTTTGCAAGACAGAAAGACAGTTTTCAATGTGTTAGAATTCCTATGCACATAAACTTGTGTTAGAGCCTCAATGCTCAGGTTTGTCAGTTCACAGCATTCTGAGATCACTAATGCTGAAATAGTGTTTCTGTTGAAATGAAGTGGAAACAAGCCCAAATATGCTAAAAACCATCTCTCTCAGTTAGAGAATGTTGCTTCATTCCATGTTAAATACAAATCTTGCCAAAATGATAGATGACTCTATCTTGTGATTATGAATGCTTTTTGCAAGACAGAAAGACAGTTTTCAATGTGTTAGAATTCCTATGCACATAAACTTGTGTTAGAGCCTCAATGCTCAGGTGTGTCAGTTCACAGCATTCTGAGATCACTAATGCTGAAATAGTGTTTCTGTTGAAATGAAGTGGAAACAAGCCCAAATATGCTAAAAACCATCGCTTTCAGTTAGAGAATGTTGCTTCATTCCATGTTAAATACAAATCTTGCCAAAATGAAAGATTCCTCTGTCTTGTGAATTGAAATGCTTTTTGCAAGACAGAAAGACAGTTTTCAATGTGTTAGAATTCCTATGCACATAAACTTGTGTTAGAGCCTCAATGCTCAGGTTTGTCAGTTCACAGCATTCTGAGATCACTAATGCTGAAATAGTGTTTCTGTTGAAATGAAGTGGAAACAAGCCCAAATATGCTAAAAACCATCTCTCTCAGTTAGAGAACGTTGCTTCATTCCATGTTAAATACAAATCTTGCCAAAATGAAAGATTCCTCTGTCTTGTGATTAGAAAGGCTTTTTGCAATACAGAAAGACAGTTTTCAATGTGTTAGAATTCCTATGCACATAAACTTGTGTTAGAGCCTCAATGCTCAGGTGTGTCAGTTCACAGCATTCTGAGATCACTAATGCTGAAATAGTGTTTCTGTGGAAATGAAGTGGAAACAAGCCCAAATATGCTAAAAACCATCTCTCTCAGTTAGAGAATGTTGCTTCATTCCATGTTAAATACAAATCTTGCCAAAACGATAGATGACTCTATTTTGTGATTATAAATGCTTTTTGCAAGACAGAAAGACAGTTTTCAATGTGTTAGAATTCCTATGCACATAAACTTGTGTTAGAGCCTCAATGCTCAGGTTTGTCAGTTCACAGCATTCTGAGATCACTAATGCTGAAATAGTGTTTCTGTTGAAATGAAGTGGAAACAAGTCCAAATATGCTAAAAACCATCTCTCTCAGTTAGAGAATGTTGCTTCATTCCATGTTAAATACAAATCTTGCCAAAATGATAGATGACTCTGTCTTGTGATTAGAAATGCTTTTTGCAAGACAGAAAGACAGTTTTCAATGTGTTAGTATTCCTATGCACATAAACTTGTGTTAGAGCATCAATGCTCAGGTTTGTCAGTTCACAGCATTCTGAGATCACTAATGCTGAAATAGTGTTTCTGTTGAAATGAAGTGGAAACAAGTCCAAAAATGCTAAAAACCATCTCTCTCAGTTAGAGAACGTTGCTTCATTCCATGTTAAATACAAATCTTGCCAAAATGAAAGATTCCTCTGTCTTGTGATTAGAAAGGCTTTTTGCAAGACAGAAAGACAGTTTTCAAAGTGTTAGAATTCCTATGCACATAAACTTGTGTTAGAGCCTCAATGCTCAGGTTTGTCAGTTCACAGCATTCTGAGATCACTAATGCTGAAATAGTGTTTCTGTGGAAATGAAGTGGAAACAAGCCCAAATATGCTAAAAACCATCTCTCTCAGTTAGAGAATTTTGCTTCATTCCATGTTAAATACAAATATTGCCAAAATGAAAGATTCCTCTACCTTGTGAAGTGAAATGCTTTTTGCAAGACAGAAAGACAGTTTTCAAAGTGTTAGAATTCCTATGCACATACACTTGTGTTAGAGCCTCAATGCTCAGGTTTGTCAGTTCACAGCATTCTGAGATCACTAATGCTGAAATAGTGTTTCTGTTGAAATGAAGTGGAAACAAGCCCAAATATGCTAAAAACCATCTCTCTCAGTTAGAGAACGTTGCTTCATTCCATGTTAAATACAAATCTTGCCAAAATGAAAGATTCTTCTGTCTTGTGATTAGAAAGGCTTTTTGCAATACAGAAAGACAGTTTTCAATGTGTTAGAATTCCTATGCACATAAACTTGTGTTAGAGCCTCAATGCTCAGGTGTGTCAGTTCACAGCATTCTGAGATCACTAATGCTGAAATAGTGTTTCTGTGGAATTGAAGTGGAAACAAGCCCAAATATGCTAAAAACCATCTCTCTCAGTTAGAGAATGTTGCTTCATTCCATGCTAAATACAAATCTTGCCAAAATGAAAGATTCCTCTACCTTGTGAAGTGAAATGCTTTTTGCAAGACAGAAAGACAGTTTTCAAAGTGTTAGAATTCCTATGCACATAAACTTGTGTTAGAGCCTCAATGCTCAGGTTTGTCAGTTCACAGCATTCTGAGATCACTAATGCTGAAATAGTGTTTCTGTTGAAATGAAGTGGAAACAAGCCCAAATATGCTAAAAACCATCTCTCTCAGTTAGAGAATGTTGCTTCATTCCATGTTAAATACAAATCTTGCCAAAATGATAGATGACTCTATCTTGTGATTATAAATGCTTTTTGCAAGACAGAAAGACAGTTTTCAATGTGTTAGAATTCCTATGCACATAAACTTGTGTTAGAGCCTCAATGCTCAGGTTTGTCAGTTCACAGCATTCTGAGATCACTAATGCTGAAATAGTGTTTCTGTTGAAATGAATTGGAAACAAGCCCAAATATTCTAAAAACCATCTCTCTCAGTTAGAGAACGTTGCTTCATTCCATGTTAAATACAAATCTTGCCAAAATGAAAGATTCTTCTGTCTTGTGATTAGAAAGGCTTTTTGCAATACAGAAAGACAGTTTTCAATGTTTTAGAATTCCTATGCACATAAACTTGTGTTAGAGCCTCAATGCTCAGGTGTGTCAGTTCACAGCATTCTGAGATCACTAATGCTGAAATAGTGTTTCTGTGGAAATGAAGTGGAAACAAGCCCAAATATGCTAAAAACCATCTCTCTCAGTTAGAGAATGTTGCTTCATTCCATGTTAAATACAAATCTTGCCAAAATGAAAGATTCCTCTACCTTGTGAAGTGAAATGCTTTTTGCAAGACAGAAAGACAGTTTTCAAAGTGTTAGAATTCCTATGCACATAAACTTGTGTTAGAGCCTCAATGCTCAGGTTTGTCAGTTCACAGCATTCTGAGATCACTAATGCTGAAATAGTGTTTCTGTTGAAATGAAGTGGAAACAAGCCCAAATATGCTAAAAACCATCTCTCTCAGTTAGAGAATGTTGCTTCATTCCATGTTAAATACAAATCTTGCCAAAATGATAGATGACTCTGTCTTGTGATTAGAAATACTTTTTGCAAGACAGAAAGACAGTTTTCAATGTGTTAGAATTCCTATGCACATAAACTTGTGTTAGAGCCTCAATGCTCAGGTTTGTCAGTTCACAGCATTCTGAGATCACTAATGCTGAAATAGTGTTTCTGTTGAAATGAAGTGGAAACAAGCCCAAATATGCTAAAAACCATCTCTCTCAGTTAGAGAACTTTGCTTCATTCCATGTTAAATACAAATCTTGCCAAAATGAAAGATTCCTCTGTCTTGTGATTAGAAAGGCTTTTTGCAATACAGAAAGACAGTTTTCAATGTCTTAGAATTCCTATGCACATAAACTTGTGTTAGAGCCTCAATGCTCAGGTTTGTCAGTTCACAGCATTCTGAGATCACTAATGCTGAAATAGTGTTTCTGTTTAAATGAATTGGAAACAAGCCCAAATATGCTAAAAACCATCTCTCTCAGTTAGAGAATGTTGCTTCATTCCATGTTAAATACAAATCTTGCCAAAATGATAGATGACTCTGTCTTGTGATTAGAAATGCTTTTTGCAAGACAGAAAGACAGTTTTCAATGTGTTAGAATTCCTATGCACATAAACTTGTGTTAGAGCCTCAATGCTCAGGTTTGTCAGTTCACAGCATTCTGAGATCACTAATGCTGAAATAGTGTTTCTGTTGAAATGAAGTGGAAACAAGCCCAAATATGCTAAAAACCATCTCTCTCAGTTAGACAATGTTGCTTCATTCCATGTTAAATACAAATCTTGCCAAAATGATAGATGACTCTATCTTGTGATTATGAATGCTTTTTGCAAGACAGAAAGACAGTTTTCAATGTGTTAGAATTCCTATGCACATAAACTTGTGTTAGAGCCTCAATGCTCAGGTGTGTCAGTTCACAGCATTCTGAGATCACTAATGCTGAAATAGTGTTTCTGTTGAAATGAAGTGGAAACAAGCCCAAATATGCTAAAAACCATCTCTTTCAGTTAGAGAATGTTGCTTCATTCCATGTTAAATACAAATCTTGCCAAAATGAAAGATTCCTCTGTCTTGTGAATTGAAATGCTTTTTGCAAGACAGAAAGACAGTTTTCAATGTGTTAGAATTCCTATGCACATAAACTTGTGTTAGAGCCTCAATGCTCAGGTTTGTCAGTTCACAGCATTCTGAGATCACTAATGCTGAAATAGTGTTTCTGTTGAAATGAAGTGGAAACAAGCCCAAATATGCTAAAAACCATCTCTCTCAGTTAGAGAACGTTGCTTCATTCCATGTTAAATACAAATCTTGCCAAAATGAAAGATTCCTCTGTCTTGTGATTAGAAAGGCTTTTTGCAATACAGAAAGACAGTTTTCAATGTGTTAGAATTCCTATGCACATAAACTTGTGTTAGAGCCTCAATGCTCAGGTGTGTCAGTTCACAGCATTCTGAGATCACTAATGCTGAAATAGTGTTTCTGTGGAAATGAAGTGGAAACAAGCCCAAATATGCTAAAAACCATCTCTCTCAGTTAGAGAATGTTGCTTCATTCCATGTTAAATACAAATCTTGCCAAAACGATAGATGACTCTATTTTGTGATTATAAATGCTTTTTGCAAGACAGAAAGACAGTTTTCAATGTGTTAGAATTCCTATGCACATAAACTTGTGTTAGAGCCTCAATGCTCAGGTTTGTCAGTTCACAGCATTCTGAGATCACTAATGCTGAAATAGTGTTTCTGTTGAAATGAAGTGGAAACAAGTCCAAATATGCTAAAAACCATCTCTCTCAGTTAGAGAATGTTGCTTCATTCCATGTTAAATACAAATCTTGCCAAAATGATAGATGACTCTGTCTTGTGATTAGAAATGCTTTTTGCAAGACAGAAAGACAGCTTTCAATGTGTTAGTATTCCTATGCACATAAACTTGTGTTAGAGCATCAATGCTCAGGTTTGTCAGTTCACAGCATTCTGAGATCACTAATGCTGAAATAGTGTTTCTGTTGAAATGAAGTGGAAACAAGTCCAAATATGCTAAAAACCATCTCTCTCAGTTAGAGAATGTTGCTTCATTCCATGTTAAATACAAATCTTGCCAAAATGAAAGATTCCTCTGTCTTGTGATTAGAAAGGCTTTTTGCAATACAGAAAGACAGTTTTCAATGTGTTAGAATTCCTATGCACATAAACTTGTGTTAGAGCCTCAATGCTCAGGTGTGTCAGTTCACAGCATTCTGAGATCACTAATGCTGAAATAGTGTTTCTGTGGAAATGAAGTGGAAACAAGCCCAAATATGCTAAAAACCATCTCTTTCAGTTAGAGAATGTTGCTTCATTCCATGTTAAATACAAATCTTGCCAAAATGAAAGATTCCTCTACCTTGTGAATTGAAATGCTTTTTGCAAGACAGAAAGACAGTTTTCAATGTGTTAGAATTCCTATGCACATAAACTTGTGTTAGAGCCTCAATGCTCAGGTTTGTCAGTTCACAGCATTCTGAGATCACTAATGCTGAAATAGTGTTTCTGTTGAAATGAAGTGGAAACAAGCCCAAATATGCTAAAAACCCATCTCTCTCAGTTAGAGAACGTTGCTTCATTACATGTTAAATACAAATCTTGCCAAAATGAAAGATTCCTCTGTCTTGTGATTAGAAAGGCTTTTTGCAATACAGAAAGACAGTTTTCAATGTGTTAGAATTCCTATGCACATAAACTTGTGTTAGAGCCTCAATGCTCAGGTGTGTCAGTTCACAGCATTCTGAGATCACTAATGCTGAAATAGTGTTTCTGTGGAAATGAATTGGAAACAAGCCCAAATATGCTAAAAACCATCTCTCAGTTAGAGAATGTTGCTTCATTCCATGTTAAATACAAATATTGCCAAAATGAAAGATTCCTCTACCTTGTGAAGTGAAATGCTTTTTGCAAGACAGAAAGACAGTTTTCAAAGTGTTAGAATTCCTATGCACATACACTTGTGTTAGAGCCTCAATGCTCAGGTTTGTCAGTTCACAGCATTCTGAGATCACTAATGCTGAAATAGTGCTTCTGTTGAAATGAAGTGGAAACAAGCCCAAATATGCTAAAAACCATCTCTCTCAGTTAGAGAATGTTGCTTCATTCCATGTTAAATACAAATCTTGCCAAAATGATAGATGACTCTGTCTTGTGATTAGAAATACTTTTTGCAAGACAGAAAGACAGTTTTCAATGTGTTAGAATTCCTATGCACATAAACTTGTGTTAGAGCCTCAATGCTCAGGTTTGTCAGTTCACAGCATTCTGAGATCACTAATGCTGAAATAGTGTTTCTGTTGAAATGAATTGGAAACAAGCCCAAATATTCTAAAAACCATCTCTCTCAGTTAGAGAACGTTGCTTCATTCCATGTTAAATACAAATCTTGCCAAAATGAAAGATTCTTCTGTCTTGTGATTAGAAAGGCTTTTTGCAATACAGAAAGACAGTTTTCAATGTTTTAGAATTCCTATGCACATAAACTTGTGTTAGAGCCTCAATGCTCAGGTGTGTCAGTTCACAGCATTCTGAGATCACTAATGCTGAAATAGTGTTTCTGTGGAAATGAAGTGGAAACAAGCCCAAATATGCTAAAAACCATCTCTCTCAGTTAGAGAATGTTGCTTCATTCCATGTTAAATACAAATCTTGCCAAAATGATAGATGACTCTATTTTGTGATTATAAATGCTTTTTGCAAGACAGAAAGACAGTTTTCAATGTGTTAGAATTCCTATGCACATAAACTTGTGTTAGAGCCTCAATGCTCAGGTTTGTCAGTTCACAGCATTCTGAGATCACTAATGCTGAAATAGTGTTTCTGTTGAAATGAAGTGGAAACAAGTCCAAATATGCTAAAAACCATCTCTCTCAGTTAGAGAATGTTGCTTCATTCCATGTTAAATACAAATCTTGCCAAAATGATAGATGACTCTGTCTTGTGATTAGAAATGCTTTTTGCAAGACAGAAAGACAGTTTTCAATATGTTAGTATTCCTATGCACATAAACTTGTGTTAGAGCCTCAATGCTCAGGTTTGTCAGTTCACAGCATTCTGAGATCACTAATGCTGAAATAGTGTTTCTGTTGAAATGAAGTGGAAACAAGCCCAAATTTGCTAAAAACCATCTCTCTCAGTTAAAGAATGTTGCTTCATTCCATGTTAAATACAAATCTTGCCAAAATGATAGATGACTCTATCTTGTGATTATAAATGCTTTTTGCAAGACAGAAAGACAGTTTTCAATGTGTTAGAATTCCTATGCACATAAACTTGTGTTAGAGCCTCAATGCTCAGGTTTGTCAGTTCACAGCATTCTGAGATCACTAATGCTGAAATAGTGTTTCTGTTGAAATGAAGTGGATACAAGTCCAAATATGCTAAAAACCATCTCTCTCAGTTAGAGAATGTTGCTTCATTCCATGTTAAATACAAATCTTGCCAAAATGATAGATGACTCTGTCTTGTGAATAGAAATGCTTTTTGCAATACAGAAAGACAGTTTTCAATGTCTTGGAATTCCTATGCACATAAACTTCTGTTAGAGCCTCAATGCTAAGGTTTGTCAGTTCACAGCATTCTGAGATCACTAATGCTGAAATAGTGTTTCTGTTGAAATGAAGTGGAAACAAGCCCAAATATGCTAAAAACCATCTCTCTCAGTTAGAGAATGTTGCTTCATTCCATGTTAAATACAAATCTTGCCAAAATGAAAGATTCCTCTGTCTTGTGAATTGAAATGCTTTTTGCAAGACAGAAAGACAGTTTTCAATGTGTTAGAATTCCTATGCACATAAACTTGTGTTAGAGCCTCAATGCTCAGGTTTGTCAGTTCACAGCATTCTGAGATCACTAATGCTGAAATAGTGTTTCTGTTGAAATGAAGTGGAAACAAGTCCAAATATGCTAAAAACCATCTCTCTCAGTTAGAGAATGTTGCTTCATTCCATGTTAAATACAAATCTTGCCAAAATGATAGATGACTCTGTCTTGCGATTAGAAATGCTTTTTGCAAAACAGAAAGACAGTTTTCAATGTGTTAGTATTCCTATGCACATAAACTTGTGTTAGAGCCTCAATGCTCAGGTTTGTCAGTTCACAGCATTCTGAGATCACTAATGCTGAAATAGTTGTAACACCAATGAGCGGATGGTATTCAACCATCTGTTCCATGTTAATGAATCCTGACCCTTTTGAGAACTTCTACACTCAAAGACCAGAACGTGAGTTAAAGAAAAAACAAGGACTTTCGTTTTACAACCCTCTTACAACATAACTCACCACCCTGGGCGCCACCATGACAGCAACGTCCTGGCGGGGATGAGAGTTATAACACCTTGGAGACTATCCAGAGATGCGATATCGAACTTCAAAAGGGACGACAAACACCCCCCCTTTCTTGATCGCACATTCCAGTGAAACAGACGCCCACACATTCATGAGACGCACACACACTCAAAAAACAGGCACAAGCATTTTTGGCTGGCCCATGGACCTTATTTTACTTAAACTACCTCTAAATGTATTTTAATGTCTCCCTTTTTGTGCTCAAATGTATGTATGCGGCATAGTGGAATATATGAATGTTACTGTGTGTTTAATGCAAACTTTAGATGCATTTAGTTAATAGTAAGTCTGTATCTTTGGATACGGGACTGGTAAAAGCCTAGTTCTTGGGGTCTGGATAATCGTAAAAACACGACTTTAACGAATCTTGATAGTAAATTACAAAAAGATGCATTGTTTCAGAGGAACGATCTTGCTTAAGGAAAATGTGTAACTTTGACATCGCCATAAATTAGACCAGTGGGCGGAAATCAGCAAACAAAGAAGATTTTTCCCGCCTTAGTTTGTTTACACTTCATTGGCTCATACAAAAAAATAGGTGTAAACCTAGATTTGCGTAAAAGCTCAGGGAAACCTGTATTCTGGGCATTCCGCCAGAGAGAAAAGAGGATTCCCAGCTTTGCAACCGGACTTCAAGAAGTTCTCCGTTATTCTTCTTTACTTTTCGTTTCATTCTAGTTTTTCTTTATTGTCTGCTGATATTTGACTTCGTTCAATTGCCCTCACGAGCCAAACGAACTTAAGTCTAGTCATCTTTTGGCAAAGTTTACCTTCGCGTTAACCATCGAGCTCGCGCATCATCTGCTCTGGAAAGAACCACGCTGAGGCCGCACAGACCGGACAATTTGAGCGCAGCTACGCACAAGAGCCAGATCAAAGCAAGTACTTTCTTATATCGCAACTAAAATTGCTGTTTAAGGTTGTCTAGGCTATTCCATGTTTGTGAAATCATCCAATGACTTGGGGTCTCTTGCAAAGTTAACTGTTTGAAATTGCCACGCTGAGATTGCTTTTCACTTTCACTTTCTCTCCCTCTCTCTCTCTCTCTCTCTTTATCTCTCTCTCTCATTTATCTCATTATTATTCTTGTTCATTTACCTCGTTTAAATTGTATTTTCGTTTTGCTATATACTCATATTTACTCCGTGTGAATTGTAGTTATGTACTCTTTAGTCTGTTTTTATTAAATCCTATAATTTGCTTGAATTGAATTGTTTTATTGCTCATTGAGATCGAAGTCCCTGAATCGTGTGATCTACGCTACGAGCTTTGTTTTATATGAATTAATTTTCAGTAATCTTAGTAGTACAGACACAGAAAATATTGTTTTTTCCTGATCAGAAGATTAATATTTCTTGGAGTTTGTAAGAAGGGTATTTTTATTGAATTTTGATAAGGAAGTCTAGCTTCCAGTTCGCTGGACGAACAGATTGTCTAGAGTAACTTAAATTAATTCTAGTAAAGGTTACCTTTAAATGATTAAATATTCCCTCTTTGGGTAATTTAATATTTGTAAGCAATAAGCACGTTATATTCATAGACTCATGAATATTCACTTCATTTGAGTTAATTATTCCCCAGAAAGTGATTGTTGCTACATTAAATGGTGGAGTTTAATTTGGGCAGCGTTCAAACTTTGTTTTTGTGAGCAATATTCATTTTCATTTTCACGAGCATTTTTGGATGTTAATATTATGTATGCGCATTTTTGAATTGTGAGTTAAGTCGCGCTTCGAGCGAACTTATTTGGCACAAAGGCAACTGTTCAGCACAGCAGACTAACAGTTTCTAAAAATACCTATAGTCACTGTTATTTTAATAAAAGTAAACTGCAGTAAATGTTAAAAGTCTCCTGTCAAGAGAAGACCAACATTTTCATATGAATAATTAAAAGATGAAGAAATCTTTTATTAATTGTAATATGTAAATCTGAACCTGAGCGATGTTCCTCTGATTCAGTTAAAAAGGCCTTGCATATTAAGTATCGTTATTGAATTTCGTGGTGAGCCACAGTGATATTCAAAATTTAAACGATAAAAACTCCTGGTCTAAATTGGCTTAGCTACCCGATTTTAAACCTAAAACATTTAAATCATAAGTGCTATTTTGTTAAATGTTTATGGGAGGTCAACAGATGGACAAAACCTGTTATTAACAGTCGTGTGTTGGTTAGAGAAAAGCTCCGGCCTCACGCGCTGTTTAATTTAGCACCTCAAGGGTCATAAAACCTTTGTCTGTTTGTGAGTTGCGATTTTGATGCAGAGAATCAGCGCTGATGAGCGCACAGAGATTAGATCATAGTGAAACTGACTGTCATTCCGCTATCTAAACACCAGAGGGAATTTTAGAAGTTTCAAGTTGCCCTGTCTTCTGATTCCGGCTTGCATGAGTGCCATCTCGTGGCCGTTTCAGATAAGGCTCTCGAATTACTAACCTCTATTTCTCTCTGTGATTTATTGAATTAGCTGTCTAAATTATCAATAATTATTTGCATTAACAGCTTTGCTCGTGCGAATATTATTTCAGCATTAGACAATTTTTGCCTGTTTTTGTTCACATTTACTTTGAATTTGGTTCAAACATGATTTGAATTAGAATTTAATTGTTTAATAGTGCAAATTAAGTGTCTCAGCCCAACCACTGATTAACCCATTTAGAAGGAAGTAAGCCATCTAGTGGCAGTAACCTGTTAAGTCAGTTCACAGCTTGCATCTCTCTGATCTCTTTCTTTTCGGTTCTGTTTTGAATTGCTTCATCTACTTTTACCCTTTCTGATTAATTTCATAATTATTAATGATACATTACTGTTATCGTTGGGTATTATAGGGCATTTATTCCGATTTTTCCAATTAATTCTTCTCACCTGCTTATTTTAAATTTAGATTTAAACCAGTTTTGAATTTTTAATTTGAATTAAGTTTTCTGCCCACCAGGTTAAGCCACAGAGAGTGAATACGCCCCCTTTGTGGTGAAAACCAGCTTCTTCTTCTCCCGTGCTCATTCCTGTCTTTTGTTATTTATTTTGTTATTATTATTATTATTTTTTTTTTCTCTTTAATTTTTTTTTTTTATATTATTAATTTTTATTATTATTATTATTATTATTATTATTATTATTATTTTTTTTTAGTTTTAGTTTTTATTCAACTTTTTTTTTTTTTTTTATATATAGCCCTTTTTGTTGTTTATCTTTCTTCTCTCTTTTGGCTTAGGTTATTTTGATAATTACCATCATTATCATAAGCTTTTGTTTTTGTTTTATCATCATTAGGTAAAGCTGTTTACCTCTCATTTCTACATATATATTTACTCAGTTGATGATTAAACAAACCAAACCTTAATTCACTTTAAGTTTCCTTTGTTCATCCTTTGTGTATTTGATTGTAGAACTCCTTTGGTGATAGGACAGTCATCTCAGGTTTCCAGTGAGCAAGGGGGCCAACCGGCGTTGCCAACACTGGCCGTGAGTGAAACTCGGTCCCTCTTATCTCTGTTCGTTTGCGCCACGCAGTGGAAGACATCAGCAATTTGGCACTCCAACGGTGATCAATCAGTCCAGCTGACACACGACGCAATCTCTGGGACCAGTACCTAAACCGGGGGCTAAATCGGGGCCCACTTTCTTTTCTAAAGAGAGGGTTCTGGGGAACAGCCCAATTTTGTAGTGCTGTCTGGCGGTTGACATCTTGGTGTTGCCGGTTGTGTTAAAAGTCACAAGCTGTTTGAGAGGGCGCAACGTCAGAGTAACGGAGGGCCAGGGACACTGCGGTTGAGTGTTTGGGAGCGCCAGGGAGGCTGACCGTGCCGCTGGATTCCACCAGGTGAACCAAAAGTGATAAAACCTATCCACTTATTATAAGGCGCAGAATATTAGATATTCCCCCTGATATTTATGTTAAGTGTTTGGTCCATTTTCCTCTGTAAGCCACACCCTTCTCCTAGGTCTCTTACTCCCCTAGCCGCACGTGCTGTAGGCCCCTAGCAGAAACTCTTGTGAAAAGCAGCAGGCTTAGTTTTTTTTTTATTCTCTACCTAACACTTCTAGCGTTCTTATTCATTCCATTTCATTGCAGACCAATTTATTTGGTGTTTTGTTTTCACGGTGCTCTTTCCTATCTTCACTTTTTTTTTTTTGCATGCTGTTGTGATTCTGTTTCTTACAGTTCACCGAGAGACCCCAAGGAGAGCTAAGTAGTAGAGCGACAACCGAGCAGCCGGTGTCACCAGGTGACCCACGAGGCTATCCCCTGTCAAGTCTCTATTTTGGGCCGACCCTAATTGGACCCGCCTCCCTGTCTAACTGTCTGCATCAGTTAGCCAAAATTCTTAGAGACGGCATAGCCGTACGATAGCTCGTTAACCAGAGAACGAACTTGCATTGGCCTCTTTGTGTGTGTGTTGTGCTTCTCTTGTCCGCAGTGAGCCAAGATGTCGCGTGCATCCAGTCCCGCAGTCCCTTGGGATCAGCTAGCGACATGGCTGGAGACGATGACGACCTCCTTCCTGCCAAAGGACACCAGTGACCTGCAGCACTTGAGCCAGGGACAACTGGATACTGAGATGGACCAGCTGATGGCGAACGATCCAACGCAGAGTTACACCCACAAAGAACTTGCCAGGATCACAGGGACCCTAGCTCACCTCCTCATCGCCCAGGCAAGGATCAGCGAAAGGAGCAACCACGACTTGGAGCAGGAAGCCGCGGCTCTGAGACTTTGAGTGGAGGAAGCCCTACAGCATCAGGCCCACACCCAGAGTCGTCTAGATAAGCTACTTCTCGAGACCCAAGACCAGCACGAGAAAGAGAACGCTACAGATCCAGAACTACAGAAAGAAGTGGAAAGACTTCAAAATGCCCTGGAGAATCTTCGTCTGGACACAGACCAAAGAGAACATTTGGAGAGAGAAACCCGAGAGAGACTCGAGGCAAAGCTCCGACAAGGTGACGCTCTCCTTGAAAGGGCTGAAATCGAACTGAAAGAAAGAGATGCTAAAGTGAAGGCCTATGAAAATCACCTGGAAATGGCCCGAGCTGAAATCCACGACCTTACACAGCGTAAAGACTCTCTAATAGATGAACTTGACATGGTTCACAGAGAACTGAAACATTCTTATAGCCTGCAACGTGAACAGAAAGAGGAAACACACTCCACAGAGTTTCCCCTGGCCAGTGAACCCCAGCGTGTCAGCCAAGAACTTCGAGCTGGAAAAGGGGGTGAAAGCCTGCTTTTCAAAATGTCACCACAGGGGTTCGCCTCCACGAACCCCTGTCAGCAGTGGGGGAAGGAAAACCCTTCCAGAAAGTCCGGGTCACCAGCCACGGACACATAACTCCAAAAGAACTGGACAAGCTAGCTAGAAACATCCCTACGTTCAACCCAGATCCTGCAGGAGGCCACGACATTCACGCTTATTTACAAGATATAGACTTTCACTTGCAAACTGTCACCAACGTAACCACTTGGGACAAATTGTACCTGCTCAGAATTACGTCCAGTCGTGAGGTACGCAGTTTCTTAGACCGTCAACCAGAGACTGTCAAAATGGACTACCAGCAACTGCGAAAAGCTTTGGTGCGTGAATTCTCTGATCCAGAATCAGACCAAGGGCTAGTAACCGCAATGGACCTCAAGCAAGGTCGACTTGAAACCCCACCAAATTTCTACAACCGACTGCGACGTGCCTACTTCGGAGCAAGGAATGAACCAGGCATGGAGGAAGACGTCAACTTCCGAACTTTGTTTCTGCGAAACCTCCATCCTACTGTCAGCCACCATTTGGGAGTGTTAGCGTGCCCGCGTAGCATGTCAACGCAACAATTACGTGATTTAGCACATAAGGCGTACACCAAACAAAAGACTGTGTCAGAAAAGACTGTAAAGCACCCAACTATTTGCTCTGTCTCTGAGTCCCATTCAGAGTTGACCCTAGAGGGCGCCCAACAGCACCCCAGTTATACACCCATCAACCGAGAGTCAAGACCGTTCCAAGCCAGCAGAGGGCAGCGCGGTCGCGGTGGTGGTGCCCGTCCGAAGCACCAGAACGACCGCTCTGGAATATCCTGGGACCGGCCTCGCCCCTCCCATAACCAAAAGGGGGGGGCCACCTGGGAAGCCGGCCGGCGACCCAGAACTAGCCAACCTCCAGCCTCCAGAACACCAAGCCCAGGGAGGCGGGAGGGCGAACACTCTCGACGTGATACTTGGAAACTCAAGGCTGAGCCCACATCTAAAAAGGAAAGTGCAGCCACATCCGAAGCTGCAGAACTTCTGAGAATACTGAGAGAGTTCCTTCAACAGAAACCTCACAAGGAGGACAAGAAGGATAAACCAGACACCGCATGACTAAACCTTATGCCTGAAACCAGCACCACTCCCAACGTCTCCACAACTGAACCAAGCACACAGAACACTGTTTGTCAACCACGAACTATTGAACTAGCTGTTGCCTCATCAAACAATAGCAACACCCACTCAGTCCAGCTGACGTCTGCACCTCCTGACCAAGAAAGCATCATTCCACACACTGAGGTGCCAGAAAGTGCTGTTTTGGTTATCTGTACCCACAACGAAACACACAAAACATACCCTAACTGCTTATCGATCAACACACAAGCCCCAACACCAAAACTCCTGGGGAACCTGATCGAGAAGGGAGTGGCTCGGAAACTCTACCTAACCATCACTTTAGAAAAGGAAATGAGACTCGAAGCCCTTGTGGACACAGGGTCAGACCTCACGTTGATTTCGGCTCAACTATTTAATAAGCTCAAATTTGAAGCTCAGAGACAGAATCGAACTCTAAATTTTCACACTTGCAAGCTGAATGTGCAGTCATACAGCCAAAATGACATCCAGCTCAGAAATTTAGCTCCCATCCACCTGACGATCGGACCTATGAGCCTAGTACATCCTATTTATGTCTCACCAATGAACAATTATTCATTTCTCATCGGGAAAGACCTGCTTGATCGCTTTGAGCCTTTACTAGATTTCAAACAGCTGAAAGTCTGGGCTCAAGTGCGAGAACCTCTTCCCCTCCAACCACACAGGTCGCCGGTGCCAGACGGTCAGGTCACAGAGGTCACGAGAATTCCCACAGAGCCAGACTGTCGGGTCACAGAGGTCACGGGAACCCCAGCAGCCAGCCATAGGTATCCAGCCTCAACAACAAACCAAGGCTCAAGTTCGATCCTCTGTACCTTCAAGGCCACTAAAGACTCTGATACCTACTGCCCCAAGGTCAAAACCGAACTGCAGCTGCATGATATAACAACAACGGACAGTATTCTGGCCATATGGGCAGACAACTCAGCCATTAGTCTGTCACTGTACAATGCAATCACTGAGAAGACACCTGACCTCCCTTATGCCAGCAAGCGCACTCGTTTCCCTTTGAACTCACACCCATCCTCAATGGTGTCTGCTAGAGGAATCTGCGCTTTGCATGTGAAATGGAATTATCGGTGCCTGACTCATTATTTCCTGGTCCTTCCGGACCTGCCACACAATGTTTACATTGGAGCAGACCTCTTGATTCGCCTCAAGGCTCATGTGGACACCTTTAATGAAGTTGTATGGGCCCCATTGACTTTGCAGCCACACGTTTCCATCAACCATGACAACCTCATATCAGGGCAGACCATCCCAGAAGTCTGCTCTTTAGTCAACGAACAGGAAACGGTGGTACCAGCTTACACCAAAGGGGTCGCTATTCGGCTCAACATGCGATGGGGTCAAACCTTAAACCACACGCTGGGTTTCTTCCAACCCTCACCTGAATGTGTGGAACTTGGACTCACACTGGAAGCCACACCCCTCACTGAAGTGTCATCTCGTGTAGTCTACATCCTGTTCAACAACTGCACGGCAACTGACATCAACATTCCCAGGGCCTACCGGCTGGGATGGCTAGTAAGCCATGACTTTCATGATTTTGAACTTGTACTACCTGTCATTGGTCCCATTCCACCCGCACTGATACCCGAAGGGAGTACAGACAGTACATTGTTCACTGCACCCTTCAAACTCATTGCCATCACATCTGTTATGTCGGTGCCTAAAGACCAAGTGTGCAGAACGGAGCTGACCGAGGACGAACACCTCACAATATACACAGTCTCCCACAAGAACGTCGGTGAGGCTCATGAACCTACTACACCTCTCAATGCCAACCCGACTGATGACACACCGATGGAGGAGCCTTACCCAGGTTTTGAATCTCAAGTGCAGCAAATTCTACAAGACGCTAATGCACTTCAAAGCGATACGGATCGTCAAGGACTCAGACAAGTTCTGTATAAGTTCAAAGAATCCTTTGCCAAAGACTCTCTAGACTGTGGTCTCATCAACCTCCACACGGTGCGCATCCCTACGCACCCTGATGCTCCTCCTACTTTTGTCAGACAGTACAAGATTCCCATCGCCTCACACGAACCAGTGCAGGAGATCATCGAATCTATGCTTGAAAAGGGGGTCATCCGTCCATGCAACAGCACCTACTCAGCCCCCATCTGGCCCGTCCTCAAACCTAACGGCAAATGGCGACCCACCATTGACTACAGGAAACTGAATCAACAGGTGCCGCTGTCACGATGGCCCATGACCCAGCTAGAACAAGAACTACCCCGAATCAGAGGAGCCACAATCTTCTCTACACTTGATGTGGCCTCTGGATTCTGGACCATTCCGGTGCACCCGGAAGACCAACACAAGTTGGCATTCACATTTGGCAACAGACAGTTCACCTTCAACAGGTGTCCGTTCGGCTACGCCAACTCACCAGCTGAATTCAACATCTTTCTGAACAAAGCCTGCCCAGACGCTAGAATGAGAGGCAACCTGATCTATGTAGACGATGTTCTCATGAAGAGCACAACGGTGGCCGACCACCTGAAAGAAATAGACTATGTTTTGAACCAACTATCCACCGCCGGAGCCAAGATCGCCCTCCACAAAGGACAGTGGTGCCGAACTAAGGTTAACTACGTGGGCCTGCTCATCGGATCCCAAGGCATTGAACCTCAGTCAAACCGCATTCATGCCATTCAGAACATCAAGCCTCCCACCAACGTCTCTGAGCTGAAGAGTTTTCTAGGGGTATGCAATTACTCTCGACAGTTCATCGAAAACTACTCGGACATTGCCAGACCTCTGACAGCTCTGCTAAAAAAGGACTGCCCTTTCGTCTGGTCAGAGGCTCAAGAACACGCCATGAAAGAACTAAAAAGACATTTATGCACAGCTCCGTGTCTTGCTTACCCCGATCCACAAAAGGAATTCTACCTGGAAGCTGGGTTCTCCAACCAATGTCTCAGTGCTGGCCTGTACCAACGGCATGATCAAGACAAGAAAGTAGTTGCCTATGCCAGCAAGACACTGCTTCCACCAGAGTGTAAGTTCTCAGACTGTGAAAAAGCTCTGCTCTGCACTGTATGGGCCATTCAGCGATTCTCCAATTACATTGGGGCACAGAAAGTTATCATAGAGACTTGCCACCAGCCAGTAATGTTCCTCAACAGCCAGCGAATCCGAGATGGCGTGGTCACCAATTCACGCATAGCCACATGGTTAATGGCTCTCCAAGGACGCAATGTTGAGGCACGGTATGCACAGAATCACAAGTCTGCACTGGGCAATGGCCTGGCCGCATGCCAAAACTGTTCTGATAACATATCTGCAAAAGAAATAGGCGTGCAAGAACCCCAACAGCAACAACCGACCTGTCACAGGTACTTTGAAGAGAATGCGTGTCAGGGCATGCTTACAGCCTACGTCGATGGATGCTCCTACAACCACGATGGCATCCTCAAGGCAGGTGCAGGAGTGCTGTGGGTCAACGACCAGCCGTGTTCCCCACAACACTTCAAGTTAGGTCCCCAGTCATCACAATATGCAGAAATAGCAGCCATTCTCATAACTCTGCAGATCGCATCAGCCCATGACATCAGAGAAATCCTCATCTGCACAGACTCTAACTATGCCAGACTCAGTTTTGTGTGCCACCTTACCGGCCGGAAACAGAATGGTTTCAAAACGGCAAACAACAAGCCAGTCAAACACCAACACCTGTTCCAAGAATGTGATAACATCACCGAAATGCACAATATGACTGTGTACTGGAAGAAGGTAAAAGGACACTCTAAGCTACCAGGGCTGGACAAAGACTTAAATGATAAAACCGACGCCCTCGCCAAAACAGGCGCATTACACGGGGAGGTGTGGTCACCCCCAGAACCCACACCCAGCCCCGATGTTGCAGTATTAACCCGCAGCAAACGACCTTCACCTGTGGCAGTGCCCGCCTCACAGTCGCTATCGCTAACTCCGCAGATCTCCAACAACGACATTGCGGATATGCAAGCCTCTGACACTGCCATAAAGACAATTCTTAACCACCTCTCTGACCCCTCCAACCACCCTATCACTGAAGCTGAGCTCAATGATGACTCGTGCCTCCGACACCTGTATAACACCAGACACATGCTACGTGTACAAGACGACATTCTGTGGTTTGCACCTGATGACAGCACATCGCCACAGCTCGTGGTGCCACGATGCCAAAAGGGGGTAATGCTAATGTACGCCCACGACACACCATGTGCTGGACACCACGGTGCCAGAGCCACGTATGACACACTGAGACAGGTGGCATTCTGGCCCGGCATGCAACAAGATGTGGCAGAGTACGTCAGAGAATGTCTTGTGTGCTGCCAGTTCACACCAGCAAACCCAAACCACAGAGCCCCACTGCAACGCAGAGGGATCACGTTCCCGTGGTCAGACCTCCAAATCGACTGGGTAGGGCCCCTGCCCAGATCAACAAGAGGCAACAAGTACTTCCTCACGGTGGTGTGCCAGTTTACCAAGTGGGTAGAGTGTCTGCCAGCACCCAATGACACTGCCCAAACCACTGCATACCTCCTGATGAACCATATCTTCTCCCGGTTCGGATTGCCACTGAGAGTCAACTCAGACAGAGGTACCCACTTCACGGCCGAGATCATGCAACATATCTGGAAATGCCTAGGGGTACAAGCTAAACTACACATCAGCCACCATCCAATTGCATCCGGCCAGGTAGAGAGATCGAACCGAGCGGTGGTCGCCATGCTGAAAAAGTATGTGTCTGCTAATCAGAAAGACTGGGATGTGAAACTACCCCTTGTGTTGATGGCCATCAGAGCCATCCCACAGGAATCAACACGGGTGTCCCCTTTTGAACTCATGACTGGGCGGCAGATGACCCTGCCACTACACTTGCTGTATCAACCAGGAGACTCCAACCTTGTCACTGCTTACACCACATTCCAGTACCTTGACGAGCTCCATAGACACTTGAAAACAACGTTTGCTTTTGCCCAGCAACACCTGCAAAAAAGCGCTGAAGGCCAGAAAGCATACTATGATCGGAAAGCGTCACACCAGGAACTGATTGTGGGCGACAGGGTCTTGTATTACCGCTTCACCCCGCCAACTCAGACAGGCCCCCAGCGGCTGTCAAAGAAATTCCTGCCACACTGGACGGGACCTCATGAGATTATGAACAAACTCTCCCCAGTTGCGTACCAAATCCAGCTAAGTCGGGGATCGAGAGAACCAGTTCTCAAATGGGTCCACCGTAACCAGATTAAGAGACATGTGGCCACTAGCAGAGAAAGACAGGGAGGGGCCAATGCAAGCTAAACACCAACCGCCGCCATCGAAGCGAAAAGACTGTCCCATCCAACCCGGGACAAACCTCACTGACCTGTTCCCTCTCTCTCTTTTCCCTTTTCCTCCCCATCTCTCTCTCTCTCTGGCCTGTAACAGGATGCTGCTGTGGATTCTCATCCTGTGCCTCCAGTCAACCAGAGGCCAGCCGTCATCAGACATTATCACACCGGGTCCTGCCTCGGGCATTGTATTGAGAGAGCAACCGGGACTCCTGATCACGAATTGTCGGACGTACACCCAGAAAGTATACGTTCGACTCGACCCCCGCAACGTCTACAGAGCACACTACCCCCGCGCAGTAGCCCAGTACAGCTGGGCCGGTGCCCGTTGGACAGAGGATTCCCTCCAGCACGCCGAGGCCGATGTCAAGCACATGCTCAACCAACTTGAGAAGATGACTGTTACCCAGGCGGAACTAGGTGGACACAACCGCCGCCCCAAACGTTTCCTGGGAGCGCTGCTCGGAGCCGCCGCTGCTGTGGGAACTCTGTTCAACATTGGTATGTCCAGTGTCAATGCAGTAAATATAGCCACTGTGAGACGGCATGTGGCTGAAATTCAGACTGAACTTCCACAGCTAAAAGAGCAACTCACTACACAGAGTGCATCCTTGCAAACCATTGGAAAGACTTTGAAAGGAACGGTGGTCATTCTCAACACCCACAGCGTGCTTTTGAACCAGACCATGAACTCCATGAAACAGCTGTTCACTGTGTTCCAGAATGACTTTGCCCAAACGCAGCTGGTCACAGCATTAATGACTGACATGCTACAGGAAGTGAGTTCTTCCATCGACAGTCTAGCCATGGGAAGAATTCCACCATACCTGATACCCCTAAGCTTGGTGCAAGATGTGCTGGCTTCCGCCATCACCACACCCACTGATCCTATGCAAATCCACCTTGCCTACTCTCTAGGTAGTGCTATTCCCCTTTACGTGGATCCTGAGCAGAAGGAGATGAGTTTCCTCCTGAACTTACCCATCATAGAGTCAAGCCGAATCTACAGACTCAAAGACATTGTTAATGTGGGGTTCTGGAAGGATAACACTCATATCAAGATACGTACCCCTGAGGTGGTGGCGTACCATGACAGCAACACCCAGCTGTACTTAGCCCCAAACCTGCACATGTGCACCCTAACTAAAGACATTCACTACCTCTGCCCCAGCAAGCCATTTCTCAGAGACAATACTGATGGAATCTGCGGGTTGCAACCCATGATCAGCGACACGCATTGCCCTGCCGATGCCCAGCCTTGCAGCCACGTCACCGAGACGCAAGCTGAGATTGTAGGTGATAGATGGCTCGTTAACACTCCAGTACGTACCGCTACACTGACCTACGACCAGCATGACACAGCCACCCGTGTCAATCTGCTCGACCAGAGCATGTGGATTCAAGTCCCACGAGGGGCCATCCTCCACCTCGACGATCTGGCCTTATACCATCTTCCGAGTGAAGAGTACCAATCAGAACTAGAAATCCCATCCTTCTTCAAGAACTACAACTTCACCCTAGGTCCGGAGTTGGAACTGTGGATTGAAAAAGGCGGGCCTCAGCTCATTGACATTGCTCCCGTCGACGCAGCCCTCCAAGCCTTGTCTCGATTGCCCATCCTGAACACCTCACCTGTTGTCCAAGCCTGGACTGCAGCTGACACAGCACTGTGTATCTCCATGGTCGTCGGCCACACCCTGACCCTTGGCGTGGCCTTAGTCCTATACAGGAAACTCAACGAGATGCGAATCTCTGCAGCTAAATTCAAGACAACTAGGATTGGAGGTCTCCGATGGAAACCCCGAAGGGAAGGTACCACACCAGAGACGGATAAGGACCTCATCGAGTTGAGTCCTCAGCCCTAACAAACACCTGCTATCCGACTGTCAGGATTCACCTGCCATCCGACCATGGTGGTGGGTGTTGTCCGATAATGACCACAGGGCATCATCCGACTACAAAGGGGGAATGTAACACCAATGAGCGGATGGTATTCAACCCTCTGTTCCATGTTAATGAATCCTGACCCTTTTGAGAACTTCTACACTCAAAGACCAGAACGTGAGTTAAAGAAAAAACAAGGACTTTCGTTTTACAACCCTCTTACAACATAACTCACCACCCTGGGCGCCACCATGACAGCAACGTCCTGGCGGGGATGAGAGTTATAACACCTTGGAGACTATCCAGAGATGCGATATCGAACTTCAAAAGGGACGACAAACACCCCCCCTTTCTTGATCGCACATTCCAGTGAAACAGACGCCCACACATTCATGAGACGCACACACACTCAAAAAACAGGCACAAGCATTTTTGGCTGGCCCATGGACCTTATTTTACTTAAACTACCTCTAAATGTATTTTAATGTCTCCCTTTTTGTGCTCAAATGTATGTATGCGGCATAGTGGAATATATGAATGTTACTGTGTGTTTAATGCAAACTTTAGATGCATTTAGTTAATAGTAAGTCTGTATCTTTGGATACGGGACTGGTAAAAGCCTAGTTCTTGGGGTCTGGATAATCGTAAAAACACGACTTTAACGAATCTTGATAGTAAATTACAAAAAGATGCATTGTTTCAGAGGAACGATCTTGCTTAAGGAAAATGTGTAACTTTGACATCGCCATAAATTAGACCAGTGGGCGGAAATCAGCAAACAAAGAAGATTTTTCCCGCCTTAGTTTGTTTACACTTCATTGGCTCATACAAAAAAATAGGTGTAAACCTAGATTTGCGTAAAAGCTCAGGGAAACCTGTATTCTGGGCATTCCGCCAGAGAGAAAAGAGGATTCCCAGCTTTGCAACCGGACTTCAAGAAGTTCTCCGTTATTCTTCTTTACTTTTCGTTTCATTCTAGTTTTTCTTTATTGTCTGCTGATATTTGACTTCGTTCAATTGCCCTCACGAGCCAAACGAACTTAAGTCTAGTCATCTTTTGGCAAAGTTTACCTTCGCGTTAACCATCGAGCTCGCGCATCATCTGCTCTGGAAAGAACCACGCTGAGGCCGCACAGACCGGACAATTTGAGCGCAGCTATGACAAGAGCCAGATCAAAGCAAGTACTTTCTTATATCGCAACTAAAATTGCTGTTTAAGGTTGTCTAGGCTATTCCATGTTTGTGAAATCATCCAATGACTTGGGGTCTCTTGCAAAGTTAACTGTTTGAAATTGCCACGCTGAGATTGCTTTTCACTTTCACTTTCTCTCCCTCTCTCTCTATCTCTCTCTTTATCTCTCTCTCTCATTTATCTCATTATTATTCTTGTTCATTTACCTCGTTTAAATTGTATTTTCGTTTTGCTATATACTCATATTTACTCCGTGTGAATTGTAGTTATGTACTCTTTAGTCTGTTTTTATTAAATCCTATAATTTGCTTGAATTGAATTGTTTTATTGCTCAATGAGATCGAAGTCCCTGAATCGTGTGATCTACGCTACGAGCTTTGTTTTATATGAATTAATTTTCAGTAATCTTAGTAGTACAGACACAGAAAATATTGTTTTTTCCTGATCAGAAGATTAATATCTTTTTGTTTGTAAGAAGGGTATTTTTATTGAATTTTGATAAGGAAGTCTAGCTTCCAGTTCGCTGGACGAACAGATTGTCTAGAGTAACTTAAATTAATTCTAGTAAAGGTTACCTTTAAATGATTAAATATTCCCTCTTTGGGTAATTTAATATTTGTAAGCAATAAGCACGTTATATTCATAGACTCATGAATATTCACTTCATTTGAGTTAATTATTCCCCAGAAAGTGATTGTTGCTACATAGTGTTTCTGTTGAAATGAAGTGGAAACAAGTCCAAATATGCTAAAAACCATCTCTCTCAGTTAGAGAATGTTGCTTCATTCCATGTTAAATACAAATCTTGCCAAAATGATAGATGACTCTGTCTTGTGAATAGAAATGCTTTTTGCAATACAGAAAGACAGTTTTCAATGTCTTGGAATTCCTATGCACATAAACTTCTGTTAGAGCCTCAATGCTAAGGTTTGTCAGTTCACAGCATTCTGAGATCACTAATGCTGAAATAGTGTTTCTGTTGAAATGAAGTGGAAACAAGCCCAAATATGCTAAAAACCATCTCTTTCAGTTAGAGAATGTTGCTTCATTCCATGTTAAATACAAATCTTGCCAAAATGAAAGATTCCTCTGTCTTGTGAATTGAAATGCTTTTTGCAAGACAGAAAGACAGTTTTCAATGTTTTAGAATTCCTATGCACATAAACTTGTGTTAGAGCCTCAATGCTAAGGTTTGTTAGTTCACAGCATTCTGAGATCACTAATGCTGAAATAGTGTTTCTGTTGAAATGAAGTGGAAACAAGCCCAAATATGCTAAAAACCATCTCTCTCAGTTAGAGAACGTTGCTTCATTCCATGTTAAATACAAATCTTGCCAAAATGAAAGATTCCTCTGTCTTGTGAATTTAAATGCTTTTTGCAAGACAGAAAGACAGTTTTCAATGTGTTAGAATTCCTATGCACATAAACTTGTGTTAGAGCCTCAATGCTCAGGTTTGTCAGTTCACAGCATTCTGAGATCACTAATGCTGAAATAGTGTTTCTGTTTAAATGAATTGGAAACAAGCCCAAATATGCTAAAAACCATCTCTCTCAGTTAGAGAACGTTGCTTCATTCCATGTTAAATACAAATCTTGCCAAAATGAAAGATTCCTCTGTCTTGTGATTAGAAAGGCTTTTTGCAAGACAGAAAGACAGTTTTCAATGTGTTAGAATTCCTATGCACATAAACTTGTGTTAGAGCCTCAATGCTCAGGTTTGTCAGTTCACAGCATTCTGAGATCACGAATGCTGAAATAGTGTTTCTGTTGAAATGAATTGGAAACAAGCCCAAATATGCTAAAAACCATCTCTCTCAGTTAGAGAACGTTGCTTCATTCCATGTTAAATACAAATCTTGCCAAAATGAAAGATTCCTCTGTCTTGTGATTAGAAAGGCTTTTTGCAATACAGAAAGACAGTTTTCAATGTTTTAGAATTCCTATGCACATAAACTTGTGTTAGAGCCTCAATGCTCAGGTTTGTCAGTTCACAGCATTCTGAGATCACTAATGCTGAAATAGTGTTTCTGTTGAAATGAAGTGGAAACAAGCCCAAATATGCTAAAAACCATCTCTCTCAGTTAGAGAATGTTGCTTCATTCCATGTTAAATACAAATCTTGCCAAAATGATAGATGACTCTATCTTGTGATTATAAATGCTTTTTGCAAGACAGAAAGACAGTTTTCAATGTGTTAGAATTCCTATGCACATAAACTTGTGTTAGAGCCTCAATGCTCAGGTTTGTCAGTTCACAGCATTCTGAGATCACTAATGCTGAAATAGTGTTTCTGTTGAAATGAAGTGGAAACAAGTCCAAATATGCTAAAAACCATCTCTCTCAGTTAGAGAATGTTGCTTCATTCCATGTAAAATACAAATCTTGCCAAAATGATAGATGACTCTGTCTTGTGATTAGAAATGCTTTTTGCAAGACAGAAAGACAGTTTTCAATGTGTTAGTATTCCTATGCACATAAACTTGTGTTAGAGCCTCAATGCTCAGGTTTGTCAGTTCACAGCATTCTGAGATCACTAATGCTGAAATAGTGTTTCTGTTGAAATGAAGTGGAAACAAGGCCAAATATGCTAAAAACCATCTCTCTCAGTTAGAGAATGTTGCTTCATTCCATGTTAAATACAAATCTTGCCAAAATGATAGATGACTCTGTCTTGTGAATAGAAATGCTTTTTGCAATACAGAAAGACAGTTTTCAATGTCTTAGAATTCCTATGCACATAAACTTGTGTTAGAGCCTCAATGCTAAGGTTTGTCAGTTCACAGCATTCTGAGATCACTAATGCTGAAATAGTGTTTCTGTTGAAATGAAGTGGAAACAAGCCCAAATATGCTAAAAACGTCCCAAGGTTACGCATGTAACCCTAGTTCCTTGAGGGAATGAGACGCTGCGTCGATATCGCTTTGGGGAACGTCCCTGACGAGACCGGCTCTGAACATCGTGTGCAATCTGTCCAATGGACGGGCGAGACGTCACGGAGCGGGGTGACGTAGCGACCAGGAAGCTATATAAGCACGTGCCGTGCAGCTGGCTTCAGCTTCGAGTAGGGAAGCAAGCGCCGGCAGGGGTGCCGGGAGTATGGCTCTGCGACGCAGCGTCTCGTTCCCTCAAGGAACTAGGGTTACATGCGTAACCTTGGGACGTTCCTTTTCGGGAACTCGAGCTGCGTCGATATCGCTTTGGGGAACGAGGTGCCCACGCTGCCAGACTACCAAATCCCTGCCTAGTGTGTATCCGGAGAGCACAGCTTAGGACGAGAGAACAGAAGAGCCCGGAGCGGCTCGCATATCAAGATCGTAGAATCTGACAAATGTAGAAGGCGTGGACCACCCCGCAGCATTGCAGATGTCCACTAGGGACACACCTGCTGAGAAGGCCTTGGAGGCCGCCATACCCCGAGTAGAGTGAGCCTTGGCCCCCAAAGGAGGGGGAAGACCAGAGGACTCATAGGACTCGTTGATAGCCTCGACTATCCAACGACTAAGGGTCTGCTTGGTGGCAGGAGACCCCTTGTTAGTAGGACCGTAGCAAACAAGCAATTGGTCGGATTTTCTCCACAGGGCAGCTCTGTGGACGTATGCGTCGAGTGCTCGCACTGGACACATACAGTTTAGCTTCTCTTGGTCTGGCTCCCGAAAGGGAGGAGGACAGAAGGCCTGCAGTACGATAGGCTGTGGTGTAACAGAGGGAACCTTTGGAACGTAACCCGCTCGAGGGTATAAGAATGCTTTGGCCATACCAGGGGCAAAGTCTAAATAAGTAGGGGCCACCGAAAGGGCCTGGAGATCTCCAACTCGTTTTAGCGAGGTGATTGCCAGTAGCAGGGCAGTTTTCAGTGTCAGATGTCTATCTGAGATATCTTGTATTGGCTCGAATGGAGCTTTACAAAGAGCCTCTAGAACCACAACCAAATCCCATGGGGGAATACGGGACCGTACTGGAGGTCTCAGCCTCAATGCACCTCGGAGGAAACGTGTAACTAGGGGGTGTCTACCCACTGACTGATCATTGAAAGGGACATGGAAAGCAGCTATGGCCGCCACGTACACCTTTAAGGTGGAGTGGGATAACCCCGCAGAGAGCCTAGCTTGTAAAAACTCCAGAACTGTACCAACTGGGCATTTAACAGGGTCAAGGTGGCGATCTCTGCACCATGAAGTAAAGAATGACCACTTCAGGGCGTACAGTTTCCTCGTAGAGGGAGCTCTGGACTGGAGGAGGGTCTCAACAACCTCGGTTGAGAGACCAGCTGCTAACAGTTGTGCCCCCTCAGGGGCCACACCCACAGCTTGAACACCTCCGGGCGAGGGTGGATTATCGTGCCCTGCGCTTGTGAGAGTAGGTCTGTCCTGATCGGTATCTCCCACGGAGAGCCGTCGAGGAGCGAGACTAGATCTGAGAACCATATTCGGCCCGGCCAGAACGGGGCTACTAACAACAGACGGACCCCGTCCTGGCGTACTCTCGCCAGAACTCCCGGGAGCAGAGCGATAGGGGGAAAAGCGTACAGACGAAGCCTCGGCCAGGTCTGTACCATAGCGTCCAGTCCCAGAGGAGCTGGATGAACTAGAGAGAACCAGAGGGGACATTGCGATGTCTCTTGAGTCGCAAAGAGGTCCACCTGAGCTTTGCCAAACACTCTCCATATCTGCTTCACCACCTCGGGGTGAAGCATCCATTCCCCGGGCCTCGGCCCCTGCCTCGACAGTATGTCTGCTCCCACATTCAATCTCCCAGGAATATACACTGCTCTGATCGAGAGGAGTTTGCCCTGGGACCAGAGAAGGATCTGGTATGCCAGCTTGTACAAGGGGCGTGAGCGCAGACCCCACAGGTGATTGATATAAGAGACCACTGATGTGTTGTTGGTGCGCACCAACACATGGTGACCTCTCAGGTCTGGGAGGAAATATTTTAATGCTCGATAGACTGCTAACATCTCTAGGCAATTGATGTGCCACGTCAGGTGGCTACCACTCCACAGACCGCGGGCAGGGTGGCCACTCATGACCGCACCCCAACCGGTGAGGGACGCGTCTGTCGCTAGCGTTACACGGCGACGAAGAGCTCCCAGCACCGGGCCCTGATTCAAGAACCAAGGTTTCTTCCACATGTCTAAGGCACGAAGGCATCGCCGCGTGACCTTGATAACTCGAAGTGGATTTTCCCTCGGGGAAAAGCCCTTGGACTTGAGCCACCACTGTAGGGGTCTCATGTGCAGCAGGCCAAAAGGTATCACGTTGGACGCAGCTGCCATGAGCCCTAACAATCTCTGGAATTGTTTGACAGTGAGTGACTGGCCTTCTTTGACTCTCTCGACTGAAGTGAGGATCGACTCGATCCGAGCAGGAGACATACGTGCCTGCATCGTGGTCGAATCCCACACTACGCCTAGATAGGTGGTTCTCTGAACTGGAGAAAGTACACTCTTCTTGGCATTTAGTCTCAAACCCAGCTCCCCCATGTGTGCGAGAACGACATCTCGATGTCGAACCGCCATCTGCTCTGATCGAGCTAAGATCAACCAATCGTCTATATAATTCAGAATGCAGATGCCCTGCATACGGAGGGATACCAGAGCCGCATCTACACATTTCGTGAACGTGCGGGGTGAGAGTGCGAGGCCGAAGGGAAGTACTCGATATTGATAAGCTTTGCCCCCGAAAGCGAACCTCAGATACTTCCTGTGTTGTGGAAGGATGGATATGTGGAAGTATGCGTCTTTGAGATCTATGGTGACAAACCAGTCCTCGGATCTGATTTGAGCTACAACCTGCTTGACAGTGAGCATTTTGAACTTCAGTGACATAACTGAGCGGTTCAGGTGACGTAAGTCTATGATCGGACGCAACCCCCCATCCTTCTTTGGAACTATGAAATACCGGCTGTAAAACCCGGATTCCCTGTCTAGAGGAGGGACCACCTCGATGGCCTCCTTCCTTAATAGGGTATTCACTTCTTGTTCCATAACCAGAGCCTGCCGGGGGCCGACCACAGTCGGTGTAACCCCGTTGAACTTCGGTGGTGGACGACCGAACTGAATGCAATAGCCTTTTTCTATTGTACGCAGGACCCAACGAGATACATTTGGCAGTAGCTTCCACGCTGCTAAATAATCTACTAAGGGAATCAGTCTCTCGAGACTGACCTCTGGTGTAAGAGGCCCCCGAAGGGGCGGCGAGCCTCCTAGCTCCGCTGCGCTCACGGGCGGAAATAACTGGGAGTAGTGCTCGCGGGAGGCCGCTGCGCCCTGAAACTCTGGCAGGGTTGGCAGACCGACCTCCTGAGGGCACTGAGGTGAGGCGGGCACCGTATACTGAGGTGGACCGCGCTCTACCCCAGTGGGGGCTACCCTCTGGACCCTGATGTCAGGATCTTTTCGTCGAGGACTTCCGGGCCTCGATAACTGTTCTTAAATCGGGTTTTTTAGCTCTGGAAGTCCCCGACTCAGGGCGTCGCTGAGGCCCTCGGTCCCGACGTGGGGGAACACGAGCGGCGACACTCTGTTTCTGCGCTTCCCGGTATGAGGAGCCGGTATGTGGCGTGGTGAGAGCGACGAGGGAGGAAATTCTGGAACGCCGCCGCCTGTTTGCGTGCCTCCTGGAACCTGTCGACGACAGTGTTGACTGTGTCGCCAAACAGGCCCGAGGCTTGAAGCGGGGCGTCCAGAAGGCAGACCCTGTCTCTTTCTTTAATTTCTGACAGGGTCAGCCATAAATGCCTCTCCGCGGCCACTAAGGCTGCCATAGACCGCCCAATTGCGCGAGCGGTCTCTTTAGTGGCGCGGAGGGAGAGATCAGCGGTCTTTCTGAGTTCTTCAATATCGTCTGACTTAATCCCCTCTCCCTCATCGATATCTCCCAGCAGGTCGGCCTGATAAGCTTGGAGGACTGCCATGGTGTGAAGGCAAGCCCCAGCCTGACCTGCTGCCACATAACCTTTGCCCACAAGCGATGATGTAACTCGCAGTGGCTTAGTGGGCAATGCCGGAGCCTTTAGGGACGATGCCGAGCCGGGTGACAGATAGCCCGCGAGCGTCTGTTCAACCCGTGGCAACGTCCTATAACCCCGCTCTCCCAGCCCCATCACGTTGCCATAATATAGTGAATCGGGGCCAAAGAGGCGGGTCGAATACGGGTGTTTCCACGATCTCGATAACTCATCATGGAGATCGGGAAAAAATGGAGGTGGTTGCCTCGGCCGCAGAAAGCTTTCATCTAGCTTGCTTTTCTGCGGCTCAGTGTGTTTTTCTGCAGGCCATTCGATTTTTAATCTATCAACTGCGCGTGTAACCACCTCCAAAAGCTCCTCATACTGGGGCGACAGGGGTGGCGAATCCCCAGCAACAGTCTCCACGTCAACCTCCTCGGAGGAAGAGAGGCGAAGAGCTGATCCCTCACCCTGGGGGGAAGAAACCGACGAGCGTGCTTCCGAACCCAGGGTTTGGGCGCCTGATCTGGCAGATGAGGAAGGAGATAAGGACTGGCCCGTCTCCATTCCCTCTGACAGATCCACCTCTGCGAACCCCACGAGTGCAGCAGCCGCTCTGCCTCGGCAGAAGCGGGGCCAGCACCGCGAGGAACGCTGGTGAAGGCTCCCTCCTCGAAGAGAGCCCTCCGGGATCAAAGCGCCCGCATTGGCAATCGCTCGCAATGCGGACAGTCGGCCCCCTCGAGAGCCGACTCAGCGTGCTTCGATCCCAGGCAAGCCACGCACAGATTGTGTGTATCCCCGCTCGTGATGTAGCGAGGGCAGGGAGGAACACACAATCTATAACGCGGCTTGGAATCGCCCTTTAAATACTTGGTCTTTTGCTTAGCTTTTGGCATTATTGAGCTGTGTTAGCGATCTTTTAATGGCTAAGAGACAGACAACAATAAATAGGACCAACGGGACAGACTTTTTAACATGCACACACAGAGCGCTTGCTGACAGAGCGAAGCTGAAGCCAGCTGCACGGCACGTGCTTATATAGCTTCCTGGTCGCTACGTCACCCCGCTCCGTGACGTCACGCCCGTCCATTGGACAGATTGCACACGATGTTCAGAGCCGGTCTCGTCAGGGACGTTCCCCAAAGCGATATCGACGCAGCTCGAGTTGCCGAAAAGGAACCATCTCTTTCAGTTAGAGAATGTTGCTTCATTCCATGTTAAATACAAAGCTTGCCAAAATGAAAGATTCCTCTGTCTTGTGAATTGAAATGCTTTTTGCAAGACAGAAAGACAGTTTTCAATGTGTTAGAATTCCTATGAACATAAACTTGTGTTAGAGCCTCAATGCTCAGGTTTGTCAGTTCACAGCATTCTGAGATCACTAATGCTGAAATAGTGTTTCTGTTGAAATGAAGTGGAAACAAGCCCAAATATGCTAAAAACCATCTCTCTCAGTTAGAGAACGTTGCTTCATTCCATGTTAAATACAAATCTTGCCAAAATGAAAGATTCCTCTGTCTTGTGATTAGAAAGGCTTTTTGCAATACAGAAAGACAGTTTTCAATGTGTTAGAATTCCTATGCACATAAACTTGTGTTAGAGCCTCAATGCTCAGGTGTGTCAGTTCACAGCATTCTGAGATCACTAATGCTGAAATAGTGTTTCTGTGGAAATGAAGTGGAAACAAGCCCAAATATGCTAAAAACCATCTCTCTCAGTTAGAGAATGTTGCTTCATTCCATGTTAAATACAAATCTTGCCAAAATGAAAGATTCCTTTACCTTGTGAAGTGAAATGCTTTTTGCAAGACAGAAAGACAGTTTTCAAAGTGTTAGAATTCCTATGCACATAAACTTGTGTTAGAGCCTCAATGCTCAGGTTTGTCAGTTCACAGCATTCTGAGATCACTAATGCTGAAATAGTGTTTCTGTTGAAATGAAGTGGAAACAAGCCCAAATATGCTAAAAACCATCTCTCTCAGTTAGAGAATGTTGCTTCATTCCATGTTAAATACAAATCTTGCCAAAATGATAGATGACTCTGTCTTGTGATTAGAAATACTTTTTGCAAGACAGAAAGACAGTTTTCAATGTGTTGGAATTCCTATGCACATAAACTTGTGTTAGAGCCTCAATGCTCAGGTTTGTCAGTTCACAGCATTCTGAGATCACTAATGCTGAAATAGTGTTTCTGTTGAAATGAAGTGGAAACAAGCCCAAATATGCTAAAAACCATCTCTCTCAGTTAGAGAATGTTGCTTCATTCCATGTTAAATACAAATCTTGCCAAAATGATAGATGACTCTATCTTGTGATTATAAATGCTTTTTGCAAGACAGAAAGACAGTTTTCAATGTGTTAGAATTCCTATGCACATAAACTTGTGTTAGAGCCTCAATGCTCAGGTTTGTCAGTTCACAGCATTCTGAGATCACTAATGCTGAAATAGTGTTTCTGTTGAAATGAAGTGGAAACAAGTCCAAATATGCTAAAAACCATCTCTCTCAGTTAGAGAATGTTGCTTCATTCCATGTTAAATACAAATCTTGCCAAAATGATAGATGACTCTGTCTTGTGATTAGAAATGCTTTTTGCAAGACAGAAAGACAGTTTTCAATGTGTTAGTATTCCTATGCACATAAACTTGTGTTAGAGCCTCAATGCTCAGGTTTGTCAGTTCACAGCATTCTGAGATCACTAATGCTGAAATAGTGTTTCTGTTGAAATGAAGTGGAAACAAGGCCAAATATGCTAAAAACCATCTCTCTCAGTTAGAGAATGTTGCTTCATTCCATGTTAAATACAAATCTTGCCAAAATGATAGATGACTCTGTCTTGTGAATAGAAATGCTTTTTGCAATACAGAAAGACAGTTTTCAATGTCTTAGAATTCCTATGCACATAAACTTGTGTTAGAGCCTCAATGCTAAGGTTTGTCAGTTCACAGCATTCTGAGATCACTAATGCTGAAATAGTGTTTCTGTTGAAATGAAGTGGAAACAAGCCCAAATATGCTAAAAACCATCTCTTTCAGTTAGAGAATGTTGCTTCATTCCATGTTAAATACAAATCTTGCCAAAATGAAAGATTCCTCTGTCTTGTGAATTGAAATGCTTTTTGCAAGACAGAAAGACAGTTTTCAATGTGTTAGAATTCCTATGAACATAAACTTGAGTTAGAGCCTCAATGCTCAGGTTTGTCAGTTCACAGCATTCTGAGATCACTAATGCTGAAATAGTGTTTCTGTTGAAATGAAGTGGAAACAAGCCCAAATATGCTAAAAACCATCTCTCTCAGTTAGAGAACGTTGCTTCATTCCATGTTAAATACATATCTTGCCAAAATGAAAGATTCCTCTGTCTTGTGATTAGAAAGGCTTTTTGCAATACAGAAAGACAGTTTTCAATGTGTTAGAATTCCTATGCACATAAACTTGTGTTAGAGCCTCAATGCTCAGGTGTGTCAGTTCACAGCATTCTGAGATCACTAATGCTGAAATAGTGTTTCTGTGGAAATGAAGTGGAAACAAGCCCAAATATGCTAAAAACCATCTCTCTCAGTTAGAGAATGTTGCTTCATTCCATGTTAAATACAAATCTTGCCAAAATGAAAGATTCCTCTACCTTGTGAAGTGAAATGCTTTTTGCAAGACAGAAAGACAGTTTTCAATGTGTTAGAATTCCTATGCACATAAACTTGTGTTAGAGCCTCAATGCTCAGGTTTGTCAGTTCACAGCATTCTGAGATCACTAATGCTGAAATAGTGTTTCTGTTGAAATGAAGTGGAAACAAGCCCAAATATGCTAAAAACCATCTCTCTCAGTTAGAGAATGTTGCTTCATTCCATGTTAAATACAAATCTTGCCAAAATGATAGATGACTCTGTCTTGTGATTAGAAATGCTTTTTGCAAGACAGAAAGACAGTTTTCAATGTGTTAGAATTCCTATGCACATAAACTTGTGTTAGAGCCTCAATGCTCAGGTTTGTCAGTTCACAGCATTCTGAGATCACTAATGCTGAAATAGTGTTTCTGTTGAAATGAAGTGGAAACAAGCCCAAATATGCTAAAAACCATCTCTCTCAGTTAGAGAATGTTGCTTCATTCCATGTTAAATACAAAGCTTGCCAAAATGATAGCTTCCTCTGTCTTGTGATTAGAAATGCTTTTTGCAATACAGAAAGACAGTTCCCCATCGAGGGAGAGACGATGCGTCGATAACGCTTTGGGAACGCATTCTGCGTGAGTGCCTCTGAAGCATCCATGTCAACTAGTCCAGTGGCGAGAGTGAGCGTCAGGAGTGACGTCACGACCAGGTAGAGCTGTAGTCAAGTCCGGCTTTGTCGAGTCCAAGTCAAGTCCAAGTCCAGGACTAGTCGAGACCGAGTCAAGACCGAGTCCAAAGAGGTTCGAGTCCAAGTCAAGTCCAAGTCCAAAAGTTTCGAGTCCAAGTCCAAGACCGAGTCCAAATGAAAGAAAAAAGGGTCCTCTTCAAGACCACATACTTAACTACTGATAATGTTTGTGATGCGAGAGAAAGCATATCTCCTATTCTAAGAAAATCATTTTACATTATTATTTGTAATGATCAAAAAGCATGTGCAAAGTAACAACTCTGTAGGACAGGGGTCTCCAAACTACATCCTGGATGGCCAATGTCCTGAAAAGTTTAGCTCCAACTGGCCTTAAAACACCTGGAAGATTAGTGTGTCTAGTAAGAGCTTGATTAGGTTCAAGTGTGTATAATTTGGGTTGAAGCTAACAGGGGCGTTAAACAAGATCCTGGGCCCTATGCATAGGCAGTCCTGATGGGCCCCCATGGCCCCCACCCATGAAAATATCCAGGAAAAAATATATATATTTTAGATTCATACTTTTCAAGGGCCCTCTCTTCCTTTGGGGCCTTGCTAATGAGTACTGGTTTTACCCCCAGTCTGACCCTGGGAGCTAAACTTGGATAAACAAACAAAGTTTGGAACTGTAAGGTCAAATAATTTTTATGTACTTTATTTTTTGTTGACATTATATCTGTGGTCAAAAATGTATATGACTATGCCTAATTGGCACAGTGCACAGACACACGCAAAGCTCGGGATATGACAAATGCGCGCAGCAAGGCTAGAATGGATACGTTTGGCTCTACTGGACATGCGCACATAAATACAGCGAAATTTTTGTCATACTGTGCTTGTGCTTGCATAGACTAGTCGATCACTGTCGGAAACAATCGACTACTCCAGCATGCATTAACCATAATGCATACAAAGTGTTTGCAAGTACGACGTGAATTTTAGAATTACAATATTGCGTGGAGCTGTTACTATATGACCTTATCTATGTTGCATGTAAAAATAAAATATGTAATGTAATAATTAGGGTTGTGCCTGAAGCCGAATACCTTTTTCGGAATGGCACGGATAATGGCTTAAAAAACGAATAACGCTCAAGGAATAAGTCTGGTGTTTGCTAGATAACAGGTGAGTCAGGGCATCAGCGCCAGAAGTGAATGAATGTAAACTTTATGAGTTTAAAGAGTGCAAATCAAACACCGCATTGTTGTCGCCTCTCTGTGCATCTCTCAGAAATCAGTGCAAGAGTAATTTTACCTATAATAATACATCATAGCTACACGTTATATTATTTGTATATATTTAAAAGGCAAATATTGAAAGCTTAGGCCACGATATGATACGAATGAATGGAATAAACACAGCGCGCTCACCAATCAAACAGCCGCGCTGCGCGTCTCAGTCTCTCAAAAACCAAACCAGTTCTCTCTCAAGAGTAGGCTAATAATCAGCTTCGATACGGATACATTGTCTACTTGTCCTACATGTTTGCATATTTACCTTTTGCTGGTTTGCGCGGAACACACACATCTGTTTAGTGAAGTTCATTAACATTAAGACTCGCTTAAAGTGTTCTGCGTAATGAGAATGTGTGCATTGAATGGATTCATAATTATTTCATTTATATTATTATTTTGAAATTAATAATTATTTCAGTTTAACACGACATACTTGTTCAGTGATAACTACGAAAAAATATATAAAAAGTCATAACAGTCTTATCAAGTAACTGTACGATGTTGTATCCGAATGCAGATAGGAAAAATGTTGTGATTGTTACAGATACAAATACTGGCTGTTACATGAAAATGTAAATATGTAATGTCATATATAAAGTTTTTAAAATTTACATATGTAATTGTTGCATAAGGCTATACATTAATACGCGTTTATTGATTAAAAAAAAGGCTATCTAGGTGTAGACGTAAATAAAACACAATCTAACAGGTAGAAAACTAAATTAGAAACATCTAAACTTTTCAGGTCGCAGTAAGTGCACCACTGGTCATGCACATCCTTTCCCGGAACAATACTGAAAGCTAAGGCAAGATGGAGAAACAGATGATCATAGTTGTACAAGGATAGCCATTTTTTAAATGAATCTATTAGCAGAGCTACTGCAAGTGATTTTAAGTGCTGGAATTCCATTTATTCTTTGCTGAAACTTCTGCGTCATCATGAAGAGCGGGTCATGGTTGCCCAGCAACAGCAGACGCCACTGGAGCGCAAGCGCAGGCTACAGTGCTTCGGAAATAAGGAGAGCGGCGCGCCTAGCGTTTTCCAAACGTTTTCAGTCGCGACATCATGCAAATGTGGTTTTGGTTTGAAGGAGAAATTTTTTATTTAATTTTTTTGCTGGACTCGGTCGAGACCAACTAGAAGACTTGGCGAGTCCAATGGCCAAGTCCGAGACAAGTCCGAGTGCAAATTCAACGAGTCCGAGACAAGTCCGAGACGACAGAAAAATGTCTCGAGTCCGGACTCGAGTCAAAGACCGGACTCGAGTACTACAGCCCTACGACCAGGAATTGATAAAAACCCCAACCGGAGCAACCGGTGTTAGCTTTCTGTGCCTCAGCAAGCGATCTGTGTCAAACCTGTCTGTCATATTTACTGTTGTCTTGTGCAAAGTTTATATACTATGGCTAAGCAACTATTCAAACCGTGTGCTTCTCCCTGCCCGCGTTATTTAACGGGTGGGGATACACACGAGCTTTGTGTAGTTTGTTTGGGAGTGGAGCATGCGTTATCAGCCTTCGAGGAGACTGATTGCCCGCATTGTGAGAAGCTTTCGCTTCGCATGCTCCGCTCCCGCTTGTCACTCTTTGATGAGAAGAGCGGCGAGCCTCGCGCTCCTCAGGGTGCAGGACCCGCTTCTGCCGAGGCAGAACGGAGAATGCATTCCTGGGGTTCGCAAATGGATCTCTCAGCGGGGTTGGAGACGGGTCCGAGGGCTCTTTCTCCTCCCTTACCTGGGAGATCCATAGCTCAAACTCCGGTGTCGGAAGCCCGCCCCGCGGCTTCTTCCGCCCGGGGGGAGAGCCCATTGCTTCGTTGCTCTAGCTCCGAGTACACAATCAGGGGGGAAGAGGATTCGCCATCTCTTTCCCCAGCATATGAGGAGTTGGTTGATGTATTAATACGAGCTGTAGATAAATTACATATATCTTGGCCATCTGATAAACAGAGCGCTCGTCCTAAAAGCAAATTAGACGAGCGTTTTCTGTCTTCTAAAACATCGCCTACATCACGGGGTCTCCCTTTTTTCCCTGATCTTCACAGTGAGCTGTCTAGATCGTGGAATAAGCCATATTCATCACGTCTTTTCAGCCCTCAAGTGCGCATTTATTCTGATATAAGAGGGCTGAAAGAAAATGGTTATGAAGCGATGCCCCGGGCGGAGCAGACGCTCGCGAGCTATCTTTCCCCTGGTTCAGCGTCATCTATTAAGAACCCGACTTTGCCCACGAAGCCTTTAAAGATCACATCTAATTTAGTGGGTAAAGCTTACACAGCAGCAGGTCAGGCTGGAGCTTGCCTTCACTCGATGGCTTTGCTTCAGGCTTATCAGGCTGAGCTGCTGGGGGAGTTAGATAACAGTGAGGGAGTCAGCCGTGACGAAATTCGCGAACTTCGTCGGGCTACGGATTTATCTCTCAGGGCGACTAAAGAAACAGCATGTGCTATTGGTAGATCTATGGCTGCTTTGGTTTCTACAGAAAGACACCTTTGGCTTAATCTTTCAGATATTAAAGATAAAGATAGATCTTTTCTTTTAGACGCTCCCATTTCTCATGAAGGTCTGTTTGGTGATGCTGTGAATGAAGTGGTTGAAAGATTTCAAGAAAATAAAAAGCAATCTGAAGCTTTTAAAAGTTTTCTCCCTCGCCGTTCTAATCCTGATGCTGCTGGGTGTGCAAGGCAGCCCCAGCCATCATGCTCCTCATATCGTGTTTTTCAAAAAGAGAGTGTTGCGTCTCGCGCTCCTCCTCAAAAATCACGGGGACCGAGCCAGCACTCACAGCCAAAGCAATCTAAGCAGAAGCCGGATCTGAGGACCGTTCTTCTCGCTAAGAAAGCTTCGGCTCAGAAGAAAAGGTCCTGACGCCAAATGGGTCAGACCTGTGAGGGCAGCCCCAATCGAGACGGTGCGGTGTACACCTCAGTATACGGTGCCCGTCCGGTCTCGGTGCTCTCACGGGGCCGTCCTGCCAACCCCGCCACCCTTGGTGCCTCGGGGCGCAGCGGTCTCCAGCGGGTCTCTGGCGCTGTGTCTCCCAGACGCTGCGTCAGGCTCGCTCCCTCTGAGGGGGGTCCAAGAGCAGTTAGCTCGGGTGGTTCCTGCGCTTCAGCTTCAGGTCCCCGAACTAGCTGTTCAAATTACACCAGAGGCCAGCCTCAAGAGGCTGGTTCCCTTAGTAGAATGTCTGACAGAATGGAAAAGTCTGCCGAATATATCTCAATGGGTCCTGCAGATAGTAGAGAAGGGTTACAGAATCCAGTTCGGTTCTCGTCCCCCACGCTACAACGGGGTGTTGCTCACAGTAGTGCATCCCGAGCAGGCTCTGGTCATGGAGCAAGAAGTGAAATCTCTTTTAGCGAAAAATGCTATAGAGCAGGTGTATCCTCCCGACAGGGCATCGTGTTTTTACAGCCGTTATTTCATTGTTCCAAAAAAGGATGGAGGGCTGCGTCCCATTTTAGATCTTCGTCTGTTGAATCGTACAGTTCAGAAATTAAAATTCAAGATGCTGACACTCAAACAGATCGTGACTCAAATCAGATCCGAGGACTGGTTCATCACAATAGACCTAAAAGATGCGTACTTCCATATCTCCATCCTCCCTCAGTACAGGAAGTTCCTAAGGTTTTCTTTCGGGGGCAAAGAATACCAGTATCGGGTACTTCCCTTCGTTCTAGCTCTCTCACTCCGCACATTCACGAAATGCGTAGATGCAGCTCTGGCCCCGCTCAGGCTGCAGGGCATACGTATTCTGAATTACCTGGACGACTGGTTGATTTTAGCAGAATCAGAACAGTTGGCGGTTCGGCATCGAGATGTCGTCCTCGCTCATATGCAAAAGTTGGGTTTGAGGCTCAATACCAAGAAGAGTGTGCTATCTCCATTACAGAGGACCACTTTTCTTGGGTTGGTATGGGATTCGGTCACGATGCGAGCCTCTCTTTCGCCCGCTCGTGTAGCCAACATCCTCGCAGCCACTTCGGAGCTAAAGCTAGGCCAGTCACGCCCTGTAAAACAGTTCGAGAGATTGTTGGGTCTCATGGCAGCAGCGTCCAATGTGATCCCCTTTGGCCTGCTGGGCATGAGACCTTTACAGTGGTGGCTCAGGACCAGAGGGTTCGTAACCCACTTTGTACGATCAAGATCACGCGGCGGTGTCTCCGCGCCTTGGTCATATGGAGAGAACACTGGTTCCTGTCCCAGGGTCCGGTATTGGGAGCTCTTTGTCATCGGGTTACCATCTCGACAGATGCTTCCCTTACCGGCTGGGGAGCGGTAATGGAAGGCCGCTCAGCTCAGGGTCTGTGGGAGAGCCATCATCACTCTTGGCACATCAACTGCCTGGAGATGATGGCTGTCTTCAAAGCTTTGAGGCACTTCCTGCCAGACCTGAGGGACCATCATGTGCTGGTCCGCAAAGACAATACATCGGTGGTCTCTTACATCAACCGTCAGGGGGGTCTGCGCTCGCGCCCACTCTGCAAATTAGCGCACCAGATCCTCCTGTGGTCTCTGGGGAAATTACGCTCTCTGAGGGCGATGTATATACCAGGGACTCAGAATATTGGAGCAGACACCCTGTCGAGGCAGGTGCTGAGGCCAGGGGAATGGAGGCTTCACCCGGAGGTGGTGGAGCTCATATGGGAATGTTATGGCCAAGCAGAAGTGGATCTGTTTGCTTCTCAGTACACGACGCACTGTCTACTATGGTTCTCCCTTACTCATCCAGCCCCCCTGGGGTTGGACGCTATGGTACAGACGTGGCCGAGGCTACGTCTGTACGCCTTTCCCCCTGTTGCTCTGCTCCCAGGAGTTCTGGAGAGAGTCCGCCAGGACGGAGTAAGTCTACTTCTCGTAGCTCCACACTGGCCGAGTCGAATCTGGTTTGCAGACCTGATTCATCTCCTCGACGGTTCTCCCTTGGAGATCCCGATCAGGAAAGACCTTCTATCTCAGGCCGGGGGCACTATATTTCACCCCCGGCCAGAGATTTGGAAGCTTTGGGTGTGGCCTCTGAGGGGGCGCAACTCATAGAGACTGGTCTCTCAACTGAGGTTGTGGAGACCATTCTTAGCTCCAGAGCTCCAGCTACGAGGAAACTTTATAGACTCAAATGGAATGTTTTTTCTTCTTGGTGTTACCAACATCAGTGTGACCCCGTCCACTGCTCTGTTGGCTCAGTTCTTGAGTTTTTACAAGACTGCTTCACTTCTGGTCTATGTCCATCCACCTTAAAAGTTTACGTGGCGGCCATCTCGGCTTTCCACGCCCCAGTGGGTGGTGCATCTCTGGGTCAAGACCCTCTTATCTCTCGTTTCCTTCGTGGCACCTTGAGGCTGAGACCTGCAACTCATTCTAGAGTGCCGGCCTGGGACCTGGCTATAGTTTTAGAAGGCCTTTCTAGGGCTCCGTTTGAACCCCTAGATTCGGTCTCTGAGAAGTTTCTTTCGTTTAAGACTACTTTTCTCCTTGCTATTTCGTCCCTTAAAAGAGTCGGAGACCTTCAGGCTCTCTCGGTTTCTCCTACCTGCCTTGAATTTGCACCTGGGATGGTCAAAGCATTTCTCTACCCGAAGCAGGGATACGTCCCTAAGGTACCGACCGTTGTTCCGAGACCTATAGTTCTGCAGGCTTTCTGTCCTCCCCCGTTTGCATCATCGGACCAGGAAAAGTCTAACCTCTTGTGCCCGGTGCGAGCATTGGACACTTATGTTCATCGGACTTCTTCTTTTCGGAAATCCGATCAGCTGTTTGTTTGTTTCGGGTCACCTAAGATAGGTCTTCCTGCCACTAAACAGACACTTAGTAAGTGGATAGTTGGGGCTATCCTTCTTGCCTATGAGTCTTCTGACCTACCGTGCCCTTTGGGGGTCAGAGCTCATTCTACTAGGAGTATGGTGGCCTCTAGAGCCTTATTATCTGGGGCCTCTCTTCAGGATGTTTGTGATGCGGCAGGCTGGTCCTCGCCACTCACATTCGTCAGGTTTTATAGCCTAGACCTGGACGCTACTCCCGGGTCTCAGGTTTTTAATTCTAGACGCGTTGGGTTTTCTGTCTGACACTCAGGCACTTGTAATATGGCGGTTTGGGTATTCTCGTTCCCAAAGCGTTATCGACGCATCGTCACATCGACACAGACGATGCGTCTCCCTGCCATACTTCCTTCGTTCCTGTGATCGACTTGCTTCGGCACTGTCGAAGCTAACACCGGTTGCTCCGGTTGGGGTTTTTATCAATTCCTGGTCGTGACGTCACTCCTGACACTCACTCTCGCCATTGGACTAGTTGACATGGATGCTTCAGACGCACTCACGCAGAATGCGTTCCCAAAGCGTTATCGACGCATCGTCTCGTTCCCTTCTCGGGGAACCAAGGTTACAGATGTAACCGAGACGTTTTCAATGTCTTAGAATTCCTATGCACATAAACTTGTGTTAGAGCCTCAATGCTCAGGTTTGTCAGTTCACAGCATTCTGAGATCACTAATGCTGAAATAGTGTTTCTGTTGAAATGAAGTGGAAACAAGCCCAAATATGCTAAAAACCATCTCTCTCAGTTAGACAATGTTGCTTCATTCCATGTTAAATACAAATCTTGCCAAAATGATAGATGACTCTGTCTTGTGATTAGAAATGCTTTTTGCAATACAGAAAGACAGTTTTCAATGTCTTAGAATTCCTATGCACATAAACTTGTGTTAGAGCCTCAATGCTCAGGTTTGTCAGTTCACAGCATTCTGAGATCACTAATGCTGAAATAGTTTTTCTGTTGAAATGAAGTGGAAACAAGCTCAAATATGCTAAAAACCATCTTTCTCAGTTAGAGAATGTTGCTTCATTCCATGTTAAATACAAATCTTGCCAAAATGAAAGATTCCTCTGTCTTGTGATTAGAAAGGCTTTTTGCAATACAGAAAGACAGTTTTCAATGTCTTAGAATTCTTATGCACATAAACTTGTGTTAGAGCCTCAATGCTCAGGTTTGTCAGTTCACAGCATTCTGAGATCACTAATGCTGAAATAGTGTTTCTGTTGAAATGAATTGGAAACAAGCCCAAATATGCTAAAAACCATCTCTCTCAGTTAGAGAACGTTGCTTCATTCCATGTTAAATACAAATCTTGCCAAAATGAAAGATTCCTCTGTCTTGTGATTAGAAAGGCTTTTTGCAATACAGAAAGACAGTTTTCAATGTGTTAGAATTCCTATGCACATAAACTTGTGTTAGAGCCTCAATGCTCAGGTTTGTCAGTTCACAGCATTCTGAGATCACTAATGCTGAAATAGTGTTTCTGTTGAAATGAAGTGGAAACAAGCCCAAATATGCTAAAAACTATCTCTCTCAGTTAGAGAATGTTGCTTCATTCCATGTTAAATACAAATTTTGCCAAAATGATAGATGCCTCTGTCTTGTGATTAGAAATACTTTTTGCAAGACAGAAAGACAGTTTTCAATGTGTTAGAATTCCTATGCACATAAACTTGTGTTAGAGCCTCAATGCTCAGGTTTGTCAGTTCACAGCATTCTGAGATCACTAATGCTGAAATAGTGTTTCTGTTGAAATGAAGTGGAAACAAGCCCAAATATGCTAAAAACCATCTCTCTCAGTTAGAGAATGTTGCTTCATTCCATGTTAAATACAAATCTTGCCAAAATGATAGATGACTCTGTCTTGTGATTAGAAATGCTTTTTGCAAGACAGTTTTCAATGTGTTAGAATTCCTATGCACATAAACTTGTGTTAGAGCCTCAATGCTCAGGTTTGTCAGTTCACAGCATTCTGAGATCAATAATGCTGAAATAGTGTTTCTGTTGAAATGAAGTGGAAACAAGCCCAAATATGCTAAAAACCATCTTTCTCAGTTAGAGAACGTTGCTTCATTCCATGTTAAATACAAATCTTGCCAAAATGAAAGATTCCTCTGTCTTGTGATTAGAAAGGCTTTTTGCAATACAGAAAGACAGTTTTCAATGTGTTAGAATTCCTATGCACATAAACTTGTGTTAGAGCCTCAATGCTCAGGTGTGTCAGTTCACAGCATTCTGAGATCACTAATGCTGAAATAGTGTTTCTGTGGAAATGAAGTGGAAACAAGCCCAAATATGCTAAAAACCATCTCTCTCAGTTAGAGAATGTTGCTTCATTCCATGTTAAATACAAATCTTGCCAAAATGAAAGATTCCTTTGCCTTGTGAAGTGAAATGCTTTTTGCAAGACAGAAAGACAGTTTTCAAAGTGTTAGAATTCCTATGCACATAAACTTGTGTTAGAGCCTCAATGCTCAGGTTTGTCAGTTCACAACATTCTGAGATCACTAATGCTGAAATAGTGTTTCTGTTGAAATGAAGTGGAAACAAGCCCAAATATGCTAAAAACCATCTCTCTCAGTTAGAGAATGTTGCTTCATTCCATGTTAAATACAAATCTTGCCAAAATGATAGATGACTCTGTCTTGTGATTAGAAAAACTTTTTGCAAGACAGAAAGACAGTTTTCAATGTGTTAGAATTCCTATGCACATAAACTTGTGTTAGAGCCTCAATGCTCAGGTTTGTCAGTTCACAGCATTCTGAGATCACTAATGCAAACGGGGGAGGACAGAAAGCCTGCAGAACTATAGGTCTCGAAACAACGGTCGGTACCTTAGGAATAGTGAATAGCAAATATGCTAAAAACCATCTCTCTCAGTTAGAGAATGTTGCTTCATTCCATGTTAAATACAAATCTTGCCAAAATGATAGATGACTCTGTCTTGTGATTAGAAATGCTTTTTGCAAGACAGTTTTCAATGTGTTAGAATTCCTATGCACATAAACTTGTGTTAGAGCCTCAATGCTCAGGTGTGTCAGTTCACAGCATTCTGATATCACTAATGCTGAAATAGTGTTTCTGTGGAAATGAAGTGGAAACAAGCCCAAATATGCTAAAAACCATCTCTCTCAGTTAGAGAATGTTGCTTCATTCCATGTTAAATACAAATCTTGCCAAAATGAAAGATTCCTTTGCCTTGTGAAGTGAAATGCTTTTTGCAAGACAGAAAGACAGTTTTCAAAGTGTTAGAATTCCTATGCACATAAACTTGTGTTAGAGCCTCAATGCTCAGGTTTGTCAGTTCACAGCATTCTGAGATCACTAATGCTGAAATAGTGTTTCTGTTGAAATGAAGTGGAAACAAGCCCAAATATGCTAAAAACCATCTCTCTCAGTTAGAGAATGTTGCTTCATTCCATGTTAAATACAAATCTTGCCAAAATGATAGATGACTCTGTCTTGTGATTAGAAAAACTTTTTGCAAGACAGAAAGACAGTTTTCAATGTGTTAGAATTCCTATGCACATAAACTTGTGTTAGAGCCTCAATGCTCAGGTTTGTCAGTTCACAGCATTCTGAGATCACTAATGCAAACGGGGGAGGACAGAAAGCCTGCAGAACTATAGGTCTCGAAACAACGGTCGGTACCTTAGGAATAGTGAATAGCAAATATGCTAAAAACCATCTCTCTCAGTTAGAGAATGTTGCTTCATTCCATGTTAAATACAAATCTTGCCAAAATGATAGATGACTCTGTCTTGTGATTAGAAATGCTTTTTGCAAGACAGTTTTCAATGTGTTAGAATTCCTATGCACATAAACTTGTGTTAGAGCCTCAATGCTCAGGTTTGTCAGTTCACAGCATTCTGAGATCAATAATGCTGAAATAGTGTTTCTGTTGAAATGAAGTGGAAACAAGCCCAAATATGCTAAAAACCATCTTTCTCAGTTAGAGAACGTTGCTTCATTCCATGTTAAATACAAATCTTGCCAAAATGAAATATTCCTCTGTCTTGTGATTAGAAAGGCTTTTTGCAATACAGAAAGACAGTTTTCAATGTGTTAGAATTCCTATGCACATAAACTTGTGTTAGAGCCTCAATGCTCAGGTGTGTCAGTTCACAGCATTCTGATATCACTAATGCTGAAATAGTGTTTCTGTGGAAATGAAGTGGAAACAAGCCCAAATATGCTAAAAACCATCTCTCTCAGTTAGAGAATGTTGCTTCATTCCATGTTAAATACAAATCTTGCCAAAATGAAAGATTCCTTTGCCTTGTGAAGTGAAATGCTTTTTGCAAGACAGAAAGACAGTTTTCAAAGTGTTAGAATTCCTATGCACATAAACTTGTGTTAGAGCCTCAATGCTCAGGTTTGTCAGTTCAGAGCATTCTGAGATCACTAATGCTGAAATAGTGTTTCTGTTGAAATGAAGTGGAAACAAGCCCAAATATGCTAAAAACCATCTCTCTCAGTTAGAGAATGTTGCTTCATTCGATGTTAAATACAAATGTGGCCAAAATGATAGATGACTCTGTCTTGTGATTAGAAATACTTTTTGCAAGACAGAAAGACAGTTTTCAATGTGTTAGAATTCCTATGCACATAAACTTGTGTTAGAGCCTCAATGCTCAGGTTTGTCAGTTCACAGCATTCTGAGATCACTAATGCTGAAATAGTGTTTCTGTTGAAATGAAGTGGAAACAAGCCCAAATATGCTAAAAAAACATCTCTCTCAGTTAGAGAATGTTGCTTCATTCCATGTTAAATACAAATCTTGCCAAAATGATAGATGACTCTGTCTTTTGATTAGAAATGCTTTTTGCAAGGCAGAAAGACAGTTTCCAATGTGTTAGAATTCCTATGCACATAAACTTGTGTTAGAGCCTCAATGCTCAGGTTTGTCAGTTCACAGCATTCTGAGATCACTAATGCTGAAATAGTGTTTCTGTTGAAATGAAGTGGAAACAAGGCCAAATATGCTAAAAACCATCTCTCTCAGTTAGAGAATGTTGCTTCATTCCATGTTAAATACAAATCTTGCCAAAATGAAAGATTCCTCTGCCTTGTGAAGTGAAATGGTTTTTGCAAGACAGAAAGACAGTTTTCAAAGTGTTAGAATTCCTATGCACATAAACTTGTGTTAGAGCCTCAATGCTCAGGTTTGTCAGTTCACAGCATTCTGAGATCACTAATGCTGAAATAGTGTTTCTGTTGAAATGAAGTGGAAACAAGCCCAAACATGCTAAAAACCATCTCTCTCAGTTAGAGAATGTTGCTTCATTCCATGTTAAATACAAATCTTGCCAAAATGATAGATGACTCTGTCTTGTGATTAGAAATACTTTTTGCAAGACAGAAAGACAGTTTTCAATGTGTTAGAATTCCTATGCACATAAACTTGTGTTAGAGCCTCAATGCTCAGGTTTGTCAGTTCACAGCATTCTGAGATCACTAATGCTGAAATAGTGTTTCTGTTGAAATGAAGTGGAAACAAGCCCAAATATGCAAAAAACCATCTCTCTCAGTTAGAGAATGTTGCTTCATTCCATGTTAAATACAAATCTTGCCAAAATGATAGATGACTCTGTCTTTTGATTAAAAATGCTTTTTTGCAAGACAGAAAGACAGTTTTCAATGTGTTAGAATTCCTATGCACATAAACTTGTGTTAGAGCCTCAATGCTCAGGTTTGTCAGTTCACAGCATTCTGAGATCACTAATGCTGAAATAGTGTTTCTGTTGAAATGAAGTGGAAACAAGCCCAAATATGCTAAAAACTATCTCTCTCAGTTAGAGAATGTTGCTTCATTCCATGTTAAATGCAAATCTTGCCAAAATGATAGATGACTCTGTCTTGTGATTAGAAATGCTTTTTGCAAGACAGAAAGACAGTTTTCAATGTGTTAGAATTCCTATGCACATAAACTTGTGTTAGAGCCTCAATGCTCAGGTTTGTCAGTTCACAGCATTCTGAGATCACTAATGCTGAAATAGTGTTTCTGTTTAAATGAAGTGGAAACAAGCCCAAATATGCTAAAAACCATCTCTTTCAGTTAGAGAATGTTGCTTCATTCCATGTTAAATACAAATCTTGCCAAAATGAAAGATTCCTCTGTCTTGTGAATTGAAATGCTTTTTGCTAGACAGAAAGACAGTTTTCAATGTGTTAGAATTCCTATGCACATAAACTTGTGTTAGAGCCTCAATGTTCAGGTTTGTCAGTTCACAGCATTCTGAGATCACTAATGCTGAAATAGTGTTTCTGTTGAAATGAAGTGGAAACAAGCCCAAATATGCTAAAAACCATCTTTCTCAGTTAGACAATGTTGCTTCATTCCATGTTAAATACAAATCTTGCCAAAATGAAAGATTCCTCTGTCTTGTGAATTGAAATGCTTTTTGCAAGACAGAAAGACAGTTTTCAATGTGTTAGAATTCCTATGCACATAAACTTGTGTTAGAGCCTCAATGCTCAGGTTTGTCAGTTCACAGCATTCTGAGATCACTATTGCTGAAATAGTGTTTCTGTTGAAATGAAGTGGAAATAAGCCCAAATATGCTAAAAACCATCTTTCTCAGTTAGAGAATGTTGCTTCATTCCATGATAAATACAAATCTTGCCAAAATTAAATATGCCTCTGTCTTGTGAATAGAAATGCTTTTTGCAAGACAGAAAGACAGTTTTTAATGTTAGAATTCCTATGCACATAAACTTATGTTAGAGCCTTAATGCTCAGGTTTGTCAGTTCACAGCATTCTGAGAACACTAATGCTGAAATAGTGTTTCTGTTGAAATGAAGTTGAAACAAGCCCAAATATGCTAAAAACCATCTTTCTCAGTTAGAGAATGTTGCTTCTTTCAATGTTAAATACAAATCTTGCCAAAATGAAAGATGCCTCTGTCTTGTGATTAGAAATGCTTTTTGCAAGACAGAAAGACAGTTTTTAATGTGTTAGAATTCCTATGCACATAAACTTATGTTAGAGCCTCAATGCTCAGGTTTGTCAGTTCACAGCATTCTGAGATCACTATTGCTGAAATAGTGTTTCTGTTGAAATGAAGTGGAAACAAGCCCAAATATGCTAAAAACCATATTTCTCAGTTAGAGAATGTTGCTTAATTCCATGTTAAATATAAATCTTGCGAAAATCAAAGATGCCTCTGTCTTGTGATTAGAAATGCTTTTTGCAATACAGAAAGACAGTTTTTAATGTGTTAGAATTCCTATGCACATAAACTTATGTTAGAGCCTCAATGCTCAGGTTTGTCAGTTCACAGCATTCTGAGATCACTAATGCTGAAATAGTTTCTGTTGAAATGAAATGGAAACAAGCCCAAATATGCTAAAAACCATCTTTCTCAGTTAGAGAATATTGCTTCATTCAATGTTAAATACAAATCTTTGTAACACTAATGAGCTGATGGTATTACAGCCATCTGTTCCATATTAATGAATCCTGACTCTTAACACATTCTGAACTCAAAGACCAGAACGTGAGTAAACAAGGACATTCGTTGTTTACATAATTCACCGTTTGCTGGACAAACCACTGTTTGATTTGCAGTAATTTACAGTAAGAGGTATCACAATAATTGATATGAAGAATGGAATATTGACATATTAATGAGTAAGTTACAGTGCCCTGTAATGATTTATTGATGAATGCAATTGAGCTATTTTTCATAATCAATAAAATATTAGTGTAACTGTCATATGAGATACATATTAATCATATTCCTGATTAATTATTCAAATTCCCTATATATCATTTGAGTTAATTATTCTGTACTACTCATTGTTGCTACAGTTTTGGTGGAGAAACGCGCACATTTCAAACTTCGTTTTGTGAGCAATCAATCTGTCTATATCGTTTTTAATAATTTCTGCATGTGGGCTATGAAATTATGTAACGTTACTTGTGAGATAAGTCGCAAGACGCGAACTCACTCCTAACTGACTGAGGCAAAAAAGCTGATCAGTCAGCACGTTAGGTATTTATAGAAACTTAACAGTATAGTCACTGTTATTTTTAATGAAAATGAAAGTAAACTGCAGTATAATGTTAAAAGTATCCTGTTAAGAAAGACCAAAATCTTTTTACAGTGAGAACATTTTAATATGAATAATTAAAAGATGAAGAAATCTTTTATTAGTTGCAACATGTAAATCTGAACATGAGCGATGTTCCTCTGATTCAGTTAAAAAGGCCTTGCTTATTAAATATCGTTATTGAATTCGTGGTAAACCACATGATATTCAAAAAAATAAACGATAAAAACTCCTGGTCTAAAATTGGCTTAGCTACCCGATTTTAAACCTAAAACATTTAAATCATAAGTGCTATTTTGATAAATGTCTATTGGAGTCAACAGATGTAAAAATTCCTGTTTTTCACATTTGTGTCTTGACAGTGAAACGAATCCTGTCCCTACACTCTTGTGCAGTCTATAGCACCTCAGACATCATTAAAACCTTTTGTTTGTTACTTGTGATTTGATGCAGAATATCAGCCTGACAAACGATCAGATTCTAAGTCATATTGAAATTGTAATTCCGCTGTCTAAACACCAGAGGGAACTCGTGGTTCAGAAATTTCAGGTTACGCCCTGCTTTCTGATTCCAGCTTGCATGAGTGCAAAATCGCCATCCCGTGGCCGTTTCAGATAATGCGCTCTAATTGCTAATCTTTTCCCCTTGAGGTATTGAATTAGCTGTTTAAATTCTCGATAATTATTTGCATTTACAGCTTTGCTCGTGCGAATATTATTACAGGGAAACAAAAGAATTTTCCCTGCCTTTGACTGTTTACATTTACTTTGAGTTTGGTTCAAACATGATTTGAATTAAAATGTAATTGTTTAATAGTGGAAATCTAGATGTTTCAGGTCAACTACTGATTGACCCACTTAGAAGGTAAGCCATCTAGTGGCAGTCTCCTGTTAAATCGACTAACAGACCTCTGTCTTTCCATTCTGTTTTGAATTGCATGTCCACTTTTACCCTTTTTGATTAATCTCACCCTGTTTGATTAATTTCAGAATTATTAATGATAACTTACAGCTATCATTGGATTATAGGATATTATTCAGATTTTCCTTTTAATTCTTACATGCTTATTTAAAATTTTGATTTAAACCAGTTTTGAATTTTTAATTTGAATTAAGTTTTCTGCTTGCCAGGTTAAGCACAGAGAGACAGTAACCCCCCTTGTGGTGAAAACCAGATACTACTTCTCTCGTGTTTCATTCCCATCTTTATTATTTTTCTTCTCTCTTTTGGCTTAGGTTATTTTGATAATTACCATTATTATCATAATTCCTTTGTTTTGTTTTATCATTATTAGGTAAAGCTGTTACCTTTCATTTCTACATATATAGTTACTCAATTGATGTTAAACAAACCAAACCTTAATTAACTTTAAGTTTCCTTTGTTCATCCATTGTGTATTTGATTGTAGAACTCCCTTGGTGATTGGACAGTCATCTAAGGTTTCCAGTGAGCAAGGCTGCCCGACCGGTGCCCGACCACTGGCTGCGGTTGTGCTAAAAGTCACAAGCTGTTCGAAAGTGCGCCACGCCAGAGTAACGGAAGACACTGCGGTTGATTGTTTGGGGAGCGCCGGAGAGGTTGACCCAGCCTCTGGTTTCCACCTGAATGACTTCAATTCACCCAGGTGAACCAAATGTGATAAAACCCATCCACTTATTATAAGCCACAGAATATTAGATATTACCCATATATTTTAAGTGTTTGACCCTTTTTTCAAGTGACCTCTCACTTCAAGTGTTGTTTCACTTTGATCTTTTTCTATCCTCTGTTCTGTTGTGATTTGTTTCTTTCATTTCACATAGAGACGGTAACCTGTGAGCCACCAAGGAAGCTAAATAATAGAGCCAACCAGCAGCCGGTGTCATCACAAGACCCGCTAGGCTACTGCCTGTCAAATCTCCATTTCAGGTCCTTCGTTGACCCAAGTTAATTGGCTACTTAACTGCCTGACTGTTTGCATCAGTTAGCCCCAAAATTCTCATTAACGGCACAGCCTGTATGAATATAGCTCGTTAAACGTAGAACGAACTTGCATTGGTCTTTTTGTGTGTGTGTGCTGTGCTTCTCTCACCAACAGAGAGTCAGGATGTTCCAGGCATCCAGTCCAGCAGTCACATTGTTGAATGCAGTGATGACCCCCTTCCTGCCCAAGGACGCCAGTAACCTGCAGCACCCAGAGCAACTAGACACCGAGCTAGATGAACTGATGGCACGCGATCCAAACCAAAGCGACTACTACAAAGAACTCGCCAGGATCTTCGGAAGCCTAGTTCACATTCTCGTCACCCAGGCACGGCTCAGTGAACAGAGCAACATCGCGGAGGAGGACTGGAAGGACCAGGCCCCAACCCAGAGTCATCTTGATCAGCTCCTCCTCGAGACCCAGAACCAGCGCGAGAAAAAGGACGACACAGATCCAGAGCTACAGAAAGGAGTTGAAAGACTTCACAATGCCCTGCAAGATATTTGCCTCGACACAGACCAAAGAGAACAGCTGGAGAGAGAAGCCAGAAAAGAACTCAATAAAAAACCCCAGCAAGGTGACGCTCTCCTAAAAAGAGCAGAAACTGAACTGAAAGAAAGAGACTATAAAACCTGGGCCTGCAAAACACACTTGCAAGCGGCCTGAGCTAAATTCAACAAGCTTATTCTGCAGAGAGACAAGCTCCAAGATGAACTTGACACTGTTCACACAGAACTGAGACAATCTCAAAGATTACAGAGTGGCTGCATCGGAGAAACGCACACCACAAAGTTTCTCCCGGCCCGCCACTCCAACCCTTTCAGCCAAGAACCCAGAGCTGAAAAAGGGGTGTAAGCTCACTTCTAAGGAAATCACCAGCCAGCTTACAAGAACATCTGTCAACAACGGAGGGGAGAGAACCCTTCCAGAGAACGCATGTCACTAAACCCTGCACTGCTCACAGAGAACTTGACAAGCTAGCCAGAACCACCTCTACATTCAATCCAGATCCTGCAGGAGGACATGACGTTCATGCTTCTTTACAAGCCATTGACTTTCATTTGCAAACTGTCACCAACGTGACAGATGTGAACACATTGTACCTGTTAAAAATCACGTCCTGCCATGATGTGCATTGTTTTCTGGATCGCCAACCAGAGACTGTCAAAGCGTACTACCAGCAACTGCTACAGACTTTGATTCTTGAATTCTCTGATCCAAACTCAGACCATGGGCTCCTTATTGCTATGGACCTCAAACAGGGCCGATTTGAAAACCCACAGACTTTCTGTATTCAGCTACGAAACACCTACTTCGGAGCATGCAATGAACCAGGTATGTAACAGGATGTCAACTTAAAAACTCTGTTCCTCCTAAACCTACATGCCAGTTGGAGTTTTCATCTCAGAGTCCCAGCGTGTCCACGTAACAGGACTACACAAGAGTTACGGAACTTAGCCCACAAAGCTTGCACCAAGCAAAAGACTATTTGTGAAAAGACTGTGAAAAACCCTAAAGTATCCGTCTCTGAGCACTGCTTGGAGTTAACCCTAGATGGCGCCCTACAACACCACAGTCACAGACATTTTTACAGAGAGTCAATACCGTTCCAAGCCAGCAGAGGGCAACACAATCGTGGTGGTGCTCGTCCAATGCACCAGAGCGAGTGATTCTGGAACCGGCGACCCAAAAACAACTGATCCCCACCGTCCAGGACACAAATCCCCGACAGCCAGCAGTGGAACCACTCTCAACATGACACTGGTAAGCTCAATCCTGAGCCCACGTCAGAAAAACACAGTGCAGCCACGTCTGAGACAGCAGAGATCCTGAGGGTGCTGAAAGATCTTCTTCACATGAAAACTCGCAAGGAAGATAAGCCAAGCACCCAGAACACTGCCCGTCATCCACAGACCACAGAGCTAACTGTCACAGCACAAAGTGACAACAACATCCAAGCTCCACAGCCGACAGCTGCACACCCTGAACGAGACAGCACAGGTCCTCACACCAGGTACCACAAACACAAGGTACCAGAAAATGCTGTTTTGACTACCTGCCTTCGCAGCGAGATACACAAGACCTCAAACTTATGAACTGAATGTACAGGCGTACAGACAGAATGACATCCAGTTTGAACAGGTTGTTTCCATTCACCTGACAATCGTTCTGATGAGTCTAATACATCCCATGTATGTCCCACCAATGAACACTCATACATTTCTCATCGACAAAGACCTGCTAGAATACTTTGACCCTTTTCTGAACTTCAAACAGCTAAAAGACTTTGCTCAAGTGCGAGAACCTCTTTCTCTCCAGCCACACAGGTTGCTAGAGCCAGACTGTCAGGTCACAGAGGTCACGGGAACTCCCACAGAACCAGACGGTCAGGTCACAGAGGTCACGGGAACCCCAGCAGCCAGCCATCAGTACAACAGCTTACACCAAAGGGGTCGCTGTTCGGCTCAACCTGCAATGTGGTCAAACCTTAAATCACACGCTGGGATTCTTCCAATCCTCACCTGAATGTGTGGAACTCGGACTCACACTTGCAAACAACAAGCATGTCAAACACCAACACCTGTTCCAGCAATGTGTTAACATCACAAAAATACACAATGTGACAGTGTACTGGAGGAAGGTAAAAAGACACTCGAAGCTACTAAGTCTAGACAAGGACTTAAAAGATCAAACTGACACCCTTGCCAAAACTGGCACACTAAACAACATTCTGTGGTCACTCCCAACCCACCCACCCACATTCAAGGTTGAAGTGATTACACACAGCATAAGAACTTTACTAGCTAAACTGCCTACCTCAGAATCGCTTACGCTGGCTCCGTTGTCTACACAGACCAACATAGCGGACATGCGGGCTTCTGAAACCTCCATAATGACTTTGCTTTACCACCTCTCAGACCCCTCCATCCACCCTGGCAACCAGTCTACAGTCACTCACAACCAACGCCCCAGATCACTGCATGATACACAAAACATGCTGCGTGCACAGAAAAATATTGTGGGTGGTGCACCGTCTGACATCACAATGCCAGGGCTTGTAATGCCACGGAGCAAAAGGGGGATAATGCCAATATATTTCCATGATGCAGCATGTGCTGCAAATGTCATGCCAGCAGCAAGATGTGGCAAAACATGGGCGAGGGCGAGCTAAACCCAGTCGCCGCCCACTAAGCAAAGAGGCTGCCCTGTCCAACCAAAGACAGCCCTCGTTTGTTTCTTTCTCCCCTTTCTCTCTCTCTCTCTCTCTCCCTATTATCTGTACAAGGATGCTGCTATGGTTTGCCGTGCCATGCTGTCAGCCAAAGAGAGGACAGCTGCCACCGAGAAAACCGCTGAGACTCCTGACCACCGATGACAGGGCACACTACCCCAGCACTGTAACCGAATACAGCTGTACAAGGTTCCGATGGAGAGAGGACTCCCTCACTCACACTGAGGCCGATGTCAAACACATGTTCAGTCAACATGAGAAAGTGACTGTTACACAAATGGAGTTAAGTGGACACCACCACCGCTCCAAACAGTTCCCGGGAGCTTTGCTCAGAGCCGCTGCTGCCGCCAGAATGTTTAACATTGTTATGTCCAGTGTCAATGCAGCGAACCAGACCGTAAACTCCTTGAAACCATTGTTTACTGTCTTCCAGAAGGACTTTACCCAGACTCAGCTGTTTACAGCATTAACAACAGACATGCTGTGGGAGGTTAGCTCCTCCAATGACAGCCTAACCACGAGTAAAACCCCACCATACATGATACCCTTAAGCCTTGTGTTAACTGTGCTGTCTTACACCATCGCCATGCCAGCTGACCTGCTACAAATACACCTGCCCAACTCTCTGGATAGTGCCATCCTACGGCACGTCAACCCCAAACAGAGAGAAGTGAATGTGCGCCTGAACCAACCCATCAGCGAGTAAAGCCAAGTCTACAGACCTAAAGACATTGTCAGTGTCAGGATGTGGAAAAGCAACACCCACACCAAGACACACATTCCAGATGTGGTGGCCTACCACGACAGCGACACACAGCTGTACCTGGCCCCAAACATGCACATGTGTACTTTGACCAAAGACATTCATTATCTCTGCCTTCGCAAACCCTTCCTCAGACACAACGCTGAAGGAATCTGCGGTTTGCAACCCCGGGTCAGCGATACGCACTGCCCTGCCGAAGCCAAGCCTCTTACACAAGTCACAGAAACGCAAGCAGAGATTGTGGGTAACAGATGGCTCGTCAACACTCCTGTGCGCTCAGCTACACTGAGCTACGACCAGCATTAATCCCGTCGACACAGCCCTCCAAGCACTGTCTCAACAGCCCGTTCTGAACCCGTCATCTGCAGTCCGAGCCTGGACTGCTGCCGACACTGCACGGTGCATCTCCACTGTCATTGGTCACACCCTGACTCTTGGCCTGACCTTCATCCTATACAGGATACTCAACGAGACGCAAACCTCTACAGCCAAACTCACGACAACTGTGGCTGGAGGTCTCCGATGGAATCCCCGGAGAGGGGGTGCCAAGTCAAAGACAACACCGAACCTCATCAAGCTGAATCCTCAGCTCCAGGAACCACCTGCCATCTTGAACCACCTGCCGTCATGATTCACCTTTCATCTGCCCATAGTGATGATTGCCGTCTGATGATGTCCACACAGGGACTTCATCCGACGGAAAAGGGGGAGATGTAACACTAATGAGCTGATGGTATTTCAGCCATCTGTTCCATATTAATGAATCCTGACTCTTAACACATTCTGAATTTAAAGACCAGAACGTGAGTAAACAAGGACCTTCGTTGTTTACATAATTCACCATTTTGGCCGCCCTGAAGTCGGCCACATCCTGCCTTGAGTGACAGTTATTTAAGACAAGAAATTCCAGAGTCACGTGGGCAGCCTCAAAGGAGAAACTAAACCCCCAACATTCCACACACACACAAAGAAACCTTTCTTAGAAGTTCCTTACCTTCGTCAGTTTAGTATTAATATATATTTTGAATGTTTGTGTAGTGCATAAAAATGGTTAATCCTGGGTAAATGGTTAAAGTGCTGACTTATAAGTGGAAATGTTTGTCCTCATTCTAACTCTTTCTCAAATAGTCATGTTTATGTAACCCCCACTCCTTTGCAGCTCATAAAACTTTATGACCCCACGGGGCAACAGGACAGGAGAGAAGCCAAGTCACTGGTACCTTTTTCTCAATGTATCCTAAACTATTACCTCAGACGTAGTCTAAAAGTATATAGTATTGTTTTTGTTTTTTTGGTGCTTTGAGATGTTTCCCATATAAATTGGGATTATCTGCAATTTATTAGCGTGTGTTAATCTTTAAATGTGTGTAATTCTGCATTTGAATGTAACTTCGTGTTTCTATCATTTATATATATTTACTGTTTGGTGTTTTTGTAATCGTCATGCTTTGACAGACCCACTTATCTAAAGCAAAGTAATGAAAAATTATTATTATGGAATTACGAACTTGCTAGAATATCCCTGATGAAATCTGACAAGCCCTAAATCATTAGGGTGGGTGTCTCCACAGAGACAAAGGAACTTTTCCCTCCGCTTCAGATCGCGGACGTTCATTGGTTGTTCACGCGAAAAGAGGCGTGAACCATCCCAAGCCATAAGAATCGACCGAACAAGGTCTGCCTCTCTCTTCTTCTCGTTCTTCGTTCTCGGACACGCTGCTCTCCTGTGCGACCCTCGTCGCTCCCGCGAGTCCCTCGGCGCAAGCCCAAATATGCTAAAAACCAGCCGGGAGGCGGAGAGGTTAGCCATTATCATGGCTCCTTCGGAAGCTTTCGTTTTCGTTGTTTTGTTTTCTTTTCTTTACTTAGTTTATTAAACTATTCGCCTCTCCACACAAGGAAGACGAATTCTGGAACATTGTTTGTTGAACCTTTCAAATACCACGCGAAGACAGAACAAAGGCCCCGCTCCCGCTGCTCCACGCTCACGCCAAGATCCAGCGCAGTTCACACCCGCGTCACACAGCCTCCGGCACACACACGCTGTTTTCAAAAGGACCAGCGCACGTACGCTGGGCCATGCAAGTATCACTTTTCTATGGAGATTTTAAATGCTGCTTAAAGTGTGTCTATGATTTGAGTCGTTGTTGGCTGAGAAGGGTTACTGACTGTGATTTCCATACCTGAGCTCATTCTGTGATCTCATTCATTTTCTCTCTCTCTCTCTCTCTCTCTCTCTCTCTCCTTTATTTGGATTCCGTTATGTCTTGTAAAAAGTTTACTGTCTGTATTGTCGTACGCATTTTTACTCTGTGTGATTTGTAGTTTCAGTGTATTATTAGTCAGTTATTAAAAACCCATATATTCATGATTCTTGTCTCCACCACCCGCTCACATTACGAGTCACTGAGATGTCTGATCTAGCTACAAGCTTTAAATTTAGAAACTAAATTTATCATAATGATAGGATAATGTTTTCGTGGCCAGAGAATATTTTTCCTTGAATTATAAGAAGTGATAACTTTATTGAAAATTGATAGGTCAATCTTACGGCCATTTGCTGGACAAACCACTGTTTGATTTGCAGTAATTTACAGTAAGAGGTATCACAATAATTGATATGAAGAATGGAATATTAACATATTAATGAGTAAGTTACAGTGCCCTGTATTGATTTATTGATGAATGCAATTGAGCTATTTTTCATAATCAATATGAAAATTAGTGTAACTGTCATATGAGATACATATTAGATACATATTAATCATATTCCTGATAAATTATTCAAATTCCCTATATATCATTTGAGTTAATTATTCTGTACAACTCATTGTTGCTACATCTTTCCAAATTGAAAGATGCCTCTGTCTTGTGATTAGAAATGCTTTTTGCAATACAGAAAGATAGTTTTTAATGTGTTAGAATTCCTATGCACATAAACTTATGTTAGAGCCTCAATGCTCAGGTTTGTCAGTTCACAGCATTCTGAGATCACTAATGCTGAAATAGTGTTTCTGTTGAAATGAAGTGGAGACAAGCCCAAAAATGCTAAAAACCATCTTTCTCAGTTAAAGAATGTTGCTTCATTCCATATTAAATACAAATCTTGCCAAAATGAAAGATGCCTCTGTCTTGTGAATAGAAATGCTTTTTGAAAGACAGAAAGACAGTTTTTAATGTGTTAGAATTCCTATGCACACAAACTTATGTTAGAGCCTCAATGCTCATGTTTGTCAATTTACAGCATTCTGAGATCACTAATGCTGAAATAGTGTTTCTGTTGAAATGAAGTTGAAACAAGCTCAAATATGTTAAAAACCATCTTTCTCAGTTAGAGAATGTTGCTTCATTCAATGTTAAATACAAATCTTGCCAAAATGAAAGATGCCTCTTTCTTATTAATTGAAATGGTCTTTGCAATGCAGAGAGACCGTTTTTAATGTGTTAGAATTCCTATGCACATAAACTTATGTTAGAGCCTCAATGCTCAGGTTTGTCAGTTCACAGCATTCTGAGAACACTAATGCTGAAATAGTGTTTAGTTACAAAGGGCTCAAACGGATGCCCTGATAAACCTTGCAACACAATGGATAAATCCCATGAAGGAACTCGCACAGGGCGGAAAGGCCTCAGTCATCAGGCACCTTGTATAAAATGAGAGACCAGCAGATGACGGCCCACTGAAGCTCCATATATATACACATATACATACATAAACGTGGTTAGCTGAAATGGCTACCACGTAAACTTTCAGAGTGGCTGGCGTTACTCCATCAGAGAAACGGTCTTGAAGGAACTCCAGTACTGAAGCCACTGGGCAGTAAACCGGATCGAATTACGAATTACGAATTCCACACCAGGTCGTAAACAGTTTCCATTTGAAAGCATCTCGTAGAAGCTGCCCTAGAATTCATTATAGTCTCAGTGGTTTCAACAGAAAGACCGGGACATATTACCTCACTCCCCTCAGAGGCCACGCCCACAGCTTCCATTGATCTGGCCTTAGTGCCAAATCATTCCCTGTGCTCGCGATAGTAAGTCGTGTCTGAGGGGAATCTCCATGGAGAGACCGCTAGCAGAATGACCAGGTCTGCAAACCACGGCTGTGTGGGCCACCACGGAGCTACCAGCAGCAACTGCTCCACTCTGTCCAGCCGTATCCTGGATAACACCGCTGGAATTAGACGAATCTGGGAAAAAGCATACAAGCTGGTTCTGGGCCAATTGTGAGCTAACGCATCCAAGCCCAAGGGCGATGGAGGGCATAAGGAGAATCACAGCGGGCAATGCATAGTCATGCTAGACACTAATAAGTCCACTCTTGCTTCTCCAAATATTTGCCATAAAAGGCTCACGGTTTGGGGGTGCAACCTCCATTCCCCCTGCACAAGGGGAGAGAGCGTAATCCTCCTTGACGATACAGATAAGACACAACCGCTATGTTGTCTGATCTGAGTAGTACATGACAGCCGATCAGCAGATTCGAGAAATACTGGAGAGTTAGAAAAACCCCCAGTAATTCCAACCTGTTTATATGCCAACTGCATTGTGTTGCCATTAGTGCTGGGATAAACAATTATTTTTTAAACGATTAATCTAGCTATTATTTTTTCGATGCATCGATTAATCTAACGATTAATTTTTTCAGACCAATTCTTTTCTCCCCATTAATTGTCTACTAACAAATGTTGATTTACATATCTGAATAAAAAAAACATGAATTCCTAAACATTGCAATATATGTTTATTGCTCTTAAAATTACAATATAAAAGACTAAGAATGCATTACTTTGCACTTGTATAGAGATAGCATTCAATAAAACCTTGAAGCCTTGAAAACACATAGCTTACTGAAACAAGCTTACTGAACACATAGGGCCTAGTTTACTGAAAAAAGTTCTTCTTTCAGATGAAAATAACAACAACTTGATGTCTAGCATTCAATAAAAAGGTCACCCGAAATACTTGTTTAGAGCAATTGAAAGAATACAGTAACCACTGTAAACTTGAGGGCTTTAAGCTAATACAGAGAGGGCTTTTCCAAAAAAAATAAAAAATAAAAATTAACAGTGGAAGCCAGCAGCCTGTCATGGAGAAAAAAAAAATCTCCGAATGCTCCACGTGAAACTTTGGCGTTCCGCCCTTTTTCTATCGTGTCTAATGATTTTGGTTAATATGCACGAGGGAGAGAGAGAGAGAGAGAGCAAGACATCGCTCGTGTTGTTTGAAGACTGTGAGTGCGCGGGCGCGCGTGAAACTTTGGTGTTTCGCCCTTTTTATATCGTGTTTAATGATTTTGATTAATATGCACAAGGGAGAGAGAGAGCAAGAAGTGCTCGTGTTGTTTGAAGACTGTGAGTGCGCGCGCAGCGGGGGCTCTCTCTCCTATGCGCCCGACGAATCGATGCACATATTTTGCGTAGATGTATTTTTTGCGTCAACGTCATCGATGACCTCGACGCGTTGTCCCAGCCCTAGTTGCCATCCATACTCCGTGAGCTGAGCGCCCTTGACAAATAGCTCCATAACCGGAGTCCGTCGTGACAGTCTCTCGGGAAGCACAAATCCCCAGCCGAACTCCAGCTAGAAGGAATTCGGTTGACATCCATTGTCTTATTGACATAACACACCTCCGTGTCACAGAAATCTACCGATGCAGAAGACAACGGGGTGAAATGTTCCGGCTTCTCGCCTACCACTGAAAAGGGTGCATATGAAGTAAGCACAGATGGATTACAGGGGATGCCGCTGCCACTAGACCTAAAGTCTGAGGCACAAACTCACCGTCACTGTGCGACCCACTTGAAGTGACGTACGCATGACATGAGAGACTGAGCGCGCGGGAGAGATAGTCTTGCTGTCATCGCGTGAGAGTCCAAGTTTATTCCAGAAGGTTATCCGCTGAGAAGGAATTAAAACACTCTTATAGAAATTTGTGTATAAGCCCAGGCTGTTTAGATGATTCAGCGCAAGATCCCGATGGGAGTGTGCTTGAGTCTGCGATTGTGCTTAACACCAGCCAATCGTCCAGGCAATTCAATACACAAATGCCCTGGAGCCGCAACAGGGCCAGAACTGCGTCCATGCATTTTGAAAATACTCGATAAGCCAAGGCTAAGCTGAAAGAAGAACTGAATGGTGTATCCGTGATGAATTGTGCGTTACACCCATAGTGAAAATGCCGGGCAAGCGCTACCTTGCAGCCCATAAAACGTAGTGGTTTCCAAGCCTTTGCCTGCAGCTTTCCCACATGCATTAACGTCCGAGCACGAAAAGCTCACAGCGTCCGCAAGCAAGGAAAGCACATGTGTAAAAGTCACTATGTTTCGTTGTGTCTAATCCTGAAGCATATCCACGGCAGAATTAAATCCAAAAAAGGGGTTATTTATCCACCATGCGGGTAACCACATAAAATAGCTCACTGAGGAAGGGGAGGCGCGTTTCTCCTGTCCGCTCGGAGGGAGAGAACCGCATGTGCCAGCCAGAGCCTACTCTGAGTTCGAAGCCGCAGTGGACAAACATAAAAGCAAATCTGCAGATTAACACACTCGAGTGGGGGGAGAGCGAGCAGGTGGAAAAACTCCAGTGCATTATTGTATTCATAGTCAAGCCGCACATATCGCCCCAAACCACAACCTCGTATGGGGCCTCGGTGACCGCAGAAGCGAAACGGTGGGGGTTAGATGCGAGGTGACTTATAGAAAATACACTCCAGAGCGCAGATTCATTTTTATTTTATTTTTTTACTGTAGCCGTAGGCTATCACGGAGAGAACATGTAGAGGCTTCTAACGAACCTCTCATGAGTACCTCCTCGTGATAAACTGTGACGAGCACTCCCAGAGGAATCAGCGTCGCCCTTGAAACCAAAGCAAAACACCTGCACGTCCTCATCACCGGCTGATCGGTCACAGCTGCTCCCCATCAGCCAGCACATTTAAAAGGAGCACATGTTACGCTCAGAAGAGGTTCTCGAACCGAATGCAACGCTGGTCTAACCCCTCTCTTCTATCTTCACAGAAAGCAGCGAGTGACCGACAGCCCACACACTTTGGAGCACGTCAGGACACTTTCCCCTTGATTGGCACCGAAGAGCACGGAGAGCACACGGGAAGCACCAACCAGCTGAAAGCGGATCAGGACAATTCACCAGGCACCCTTCACTTTTCAATAGATCCACCCTCCGGGGCATTTAATTCACGCACCTCTTGTTGAGTGGTCCTTCACCCCGTGAAAGTGGTGGAGAATGCGGGCAGTACAGTGAGGAATCACGGACAAGATCACCGCCCCAACTCCTAATTTTTTTCCTGTTTTTCCTGTTTCTGTCACAAGCACCACGGAAGGTGGCACGCATGTCCCCGCGATGGAGGACATCTTACAATGCCTCGCTGAAGTTAGCATCCGCCAGCAGCAAATAGCGGAACACCTCGCCACTCGCCTGGGCAGGACGGAGGATGAACTCGCCGCCGTCCGGGCGGCCCCGCCCCATCGCGACCTGAGCCTCGGGCACAAGCCACCCGTCTGTTACCTAAGATGACAGCCGATGACGATGTGGAAGCCTTCGTTCAGGTTTTCGAAAACACTGCCCACCGAGAGGGATGGCCAGAGGACGAGTGGGCACGGGCGCTGGCACCCCTACTCACCGGTGAAGCACAGAGGGCTTACAGAGAGACTGGGCCTCTCCCCTGTAAGCGCCGCCCAGCAGTTCCACGAGTGGGAATACAAGCCCCAGGTGCCAGCCCATGCCCAGGCAGCCGAACTCAGCCGCATCGCCCAGCACTGGCTGTTGGAAGGAAACCCCACACCAACACAGGTAGCGGAACAAGTGGTGGTCGATCGGCTCCTGCGCACACTACCTCGCGCCCACCGACAGGCCGTCGGCATGAGGAACCCACATGACATCCGGGAACTAGTGGAGGCGATCGAGCTGGTGGATGCTGTCCATCCCAGCGGGGCAGGGGACCGGCTGCCGCCATTCCCCTGGAGGGTGGTCCAGGAGCAACGCCCGCTCGAAGGCACCGCGCGACCAGTCAGCAGGCCGACAGTTCCCCCACCGCGAGATGAGCCCATGCCAAGTGCCGAACCACCGTCGCCTCCGCGAGCCTGGCTGGCAGGCTGCATCCTTCACCAACGGGTGCCGGCGGGAGCCCCCGAAGCAGACGTGAAGGTGGATGGAAGACGGTTCCGGGCCCTGTTGGACTCAGGCAGTGCGGTCACCCTCATCCAGTCGCGGCTGTGCGCCCCTCGAAGCGGCCAGAAAAACTTCCTACCGATTACCTGCGTGCACGGAGACACTCGCCAAGTTTCGGCCCGTGAGATGGTCATTTCGTCCCCCCAAGGCACCTGGCCGGTGGAGGTAGGCCTGGTGAAGGACCTGCCGGTGGCCGTACTGCTTGGAAGGGATTGGCCCGGCTTCGAGAAGCTGCTGTCCACCGCTACTCAGCCTGCCAGCCCCAAGGGGAACCGTCGAAGACCGAGGCGGCCGCCTGGACCCCGCCGCCGACCGGCCCTGCTCATCTCTGACAGTGGGAGAGAAGGTGAGGCCCCCTCCCAATCTACTAATCTGTTTTATGATGTCTACCAACAGGCCGCTGGAGGGGGCTCTTTCGCCAAGGAACAGCGGGAGGATGACCGACTCAAGCACTGTTGGAGCCAGATGCGAGTCGTGGATGGAGAGGGCTTCCTCCCCCGGCCCCACCCTCTCCCACATTTTGTTGTAGAGAATGGCCTGCTGTATTGTGTCGCCCAGCATAGGGGGGAGGAGAAAAAGTTACTAGTTGTGCCTCGAGCCAAGACCGAGACCATTCTAGAGCTGGCCCATTCCCACCCCATGGCAGGACACCTCGCGGCAGCCAATACTGTACAACGCATCCGCGACCGCTTCCATTGGCCAGGCCTGGACGCCGAGGTAAAGCGGTTCTGTCAAGCCTGCCCGACCTGTCAGGCCACGTCGCCCAGGACCACTGTTTATCACCCCCAAACTGATGGCCTCGTAGAGAGATTTAACCAGACCCTCAAGCAAATGCTCAGACGTGTGGCGGCGGAGGACAAGCGGCATTGGGGCCTCATGATCCCCTACGTGCTCTTTGGGATCCGCGAAGTTCCCCAGGCCTCAACTGGCTTCACCCCCTTCGAGCTCCTGTTCGGCCGTCAACCCCGGGGCCTCCTGGACGTGGCCCGGGAAGCATGGGAGCAGCAGCCGGCCCCGCATCGTACCGTCATCGAACATGTCCGGCAAATGAGGGAACGGATCGACCGAGTGATGCCGTTAGTCCGGGAACACCTCACCAGGGCCCACAGGTGCAGCAACGTCGTTACGACCGGGCAGCCCAACCACGGGAGTTCCAACCGGGAGACCGCGTCATGGTCCTGGTCCCCAGCTCCGCATGCAAATTTCTGGCCTCCTGGAAGGGACCCTACTCGGTCGTGGAGAGGATTGGACCGGTCACTTACCCCCTGAGACAACCGGGACGACGGCAGGCGGAGCAACTCTACCACATCGACCTCCTAAAGAAACGGGTGGGGACCCGGGACCAAGTAGCTGCCCTAAGCCTCACCGAGCCCGTGGTTGTGGATGTCAACCCCCACCTTTCGGCTGCCCAGAAGACTGAGCTGCAGCACCTGGTCAGTCAGTTCAAGGATGTGTTCTCCTCTCAGCCCGGGCAGACCAACGTGCTTCAACACCATATCCGGACGCCCCCAGGAGTCATCGTTAGGCAACGGCCCTACTGAGTCCCGGAGGCTCGTCGCCAGGCTATTGAGGAAGAGGTCCAACAGATGCTAAAGTTGGGGGTAATAGAACCATCCCGTAGGCCGTGGTCCAGCCCCATTGTGATGGTCCCAAAGCCGAATGGCACCCTCTACTTTTGTAACGACTTCCGCCGCCTGAACGAAGTCTCCGAATTCGACAGGTACCCCATGCCTCGGGTGGACGAACTGCTGGACCGGCTAGGAAGGGCCCGGTATATAAGCACCCTAGACCTCACCAAGGGCTATTGGCAGGTACCGCTCTCCGAAGCCGCCAAGCCGAAAACCGCCTTCTCCACCCCCAGTTGCCACTGGCAGTACCTGACCCTTCTCTTCGGCCTACAAGGGGCCCCCGCGACGTTCCAGCGGATGATGGACATCCTCCTGCGGCCTCACCAAGCTTACGCAGCCGCCTACCTGGATGACGTCGTAGTCCACTCCGAGGTGTGGGACAAACATCTGGATCGTCTGCGGAGGGTGCTCTCGGAGCTCCGGCGGGCTGGACTTGGGCTGGCCAGGTACGAGCCTTCTTGGGGTTGGCGGGTTATTACCGTTGTTTTATCCCCAACTTCTCCTCTTTAGCCGCCCCCCTGACAGCCCTGACCAGGAAGGGGCAGCTGGAGAAAGTATGCTGGACCCCGTCGGCGGAAGAAGCCTTCTCCCAGGTGAAAGCAGCACTCACGTCCTCGCCGGTACTCTGCGCCCCGGACTTTAGCTGCCCCTTCCTGATGCAGACGGATGCTTCCGACACAGGACTAGGAGCTGTCCTCTCCCAAATTCAGGAAGGTGAGGAGCATCCGATCATCTACATCAGCAGGAAGCTGTTCCCCGCCGAGAGGAAGTACAGCTTATGCAGGTCTTTCAGGGGTCATTCCCCACCCTCCCCTAATTTCACCCCTACTTTCTACATGTCTTTGCAGGACCAGAACAACGCTTTGGGGGGGGGGGGGATGTGACGAGCACTCCCAGAGGAATCAGCGTCGCCCTGAAAACCAAAGCAAAACACCTGCACGTCCTCGTCACCAGCTGATCGGTCACAGCTGCTTCCCATCAGCCAGCACATTTAAAAGGAGCACATGTTACACTCAGAAGAGGTTCTCGAACCGAATGGAACGCTGGTCTAACCCCTCTCTTCTATCTTCACAGAAAGCAGCGAGTGACCGACAGCCCACATACTTTGGAGCACGTCAGGACCCCCACTTTCCCCTTGATTGGCACCGAAGAGCACGGAGAGCACACGGGAAGCACCAACCAGCTGAAAGCGGATCAGGACAATTCACCAAGCACCCTTCACTTTTCAATAAATCCACCCTCCTGGGCATTTAATTCACGCACCTCTTGTCGAGTGGTCCTTCACCCCGTGACAAAACCAATTAAACGGCTCTTACCTTTCGTTGACTCATCGCGTCCGCGAAGAAGAGTTAAACACTGGTCGAAGAAAAAACGCTGAGAACGCGAGATGGTTTCCTTAGGGCACAGATGATTTGCTTCCCTGAAGGAATGAAATCTGAGTGAAATAGTGTGCGGCACTCAGGTATATGATGCGTACGCATGCGTAGGGCAGTGCCAAGCACTATTTGGCCAATAGGATTGGCGGGATGGTATAGGGCTTCAGACATTCGTCACACCGAGGGATGTTCCCATACTGGTGATGTCACCGCAGCATCGAAGTGACCTATGAAAGGGAACAGACAGTTGTAAGTAATACATTGCAATTTGTGTATTGGTGTTTGATCGTGTTGAGGATGAGATGTGTCTCAAGAATGAGTTTATTTATGAATTTGGAATTTGACAAATGTCAAATAAAGTTTTCATGTAAATTATATTGTTATGCTGTATGAAGCACACGTGCATACAACCATGTACATAATATCTGTGTATTTTTTTTTTTACTGTACTGTAATTGGTTCAGTGCACTGCTGTTGTTGTATCTGTGTACTTGAAAGCTCTTTCTGTTACAAGAAAGTGTGTTTTCAGGCAAAAGCAGTTTTATTTGCTACTAACACTGATACTGTCCATCACAGAACCATTTACACAACCCCAGTTCATGTTATGTTACTCTTCTGTTGGCAGTTATCCTAATAAATGTACTTTTAGTACTACCTTTTCATCATATTTTTATTTTTATTACACAATTCTGTTGTGAATGACATGAGATGGGAAAATCATTAAGTGTTTTTATTTAAAGTTTACACAGTTTTACAATCAAATAAAAAATACAATAAGAAAACATTATATTTTCAAATAAAACTATAAAAGAAATAAAATTTAATACATTACATAATACTTAACTAATACATTACTTAACTTCGGTCTTTCCTTGAGTGTTGGACACCGTTGCAGTGAAACCAACGTGAACACACATCACAACCAATCTAAACATCTTGACAAAAAAATATTGAAGATAAGCATCAAGTTTAAGGGGCCAAATAAACTCATTCTGGAGACACATCTCATCCTGTTGAATATCTGCAAAAAAGTGTTTAGATTTAATAAAAAGCATTTAATAAAGGGAAGTATGAATTCGCTGACATTCTATTGATACGCTCGATGTAAAAGCACAAGGTCTTCAGAGCTTTTCAATGTTATCAACATAAGGGCAGAGTAATTAAGGCAGATTTAACAAAACTCCTGAAATTGTTCTGCTCTCTAATAAACACATTTTGTTTCATGAAAAGGAATATTGTGTGGCGGAGGGAGCGGTACAGGTTAAACACGCATTTGAGTTTGTCAACTACGCCACCCGGGTCACCCCGGGAAATAAAAATAACCCCAAAGTTTGTTATTAGGTCACACAGGTCCGATTCTCATAAATTAAGGTAGGCGGGAAACGTGGATATCAAAAATATAAAAAGTTTATTGAAACACTGAATTTAAAAATAGAAAAAGCATTTAAAATGGTCTGGTCATGGGGTGCATTCTCTGGCAGCAACTCTCTCCAATGACCATGAAAAACAAATACACAAAACAAAAATTTTAACAAATTCACATTAAAGAAAACAATCAAATAATATTAAATTAATTGAAAAAAGAAATGTACACCAGAAATAAACAAAACATTACACAAAATCAGTTTATACGCTCACCATAAACAAAAAAACAAAAAAACAAGAAACAAGAAACAAAATACACTAACTTACAGGGCTGAGGTTACCCACCGGAGTGATCACCAGCACTAGTTATCCAAAAGCAAACTTTTTTTTTTACCACACCGTGAACTCAGATCACACATGCACACACTTCAAAAAGGGTCACATGGCAAACATTGAAGCAGCACCACCACCACCACAAAAGATCCTCCACCCGTTGGACCCCAGCTCCTGAAAGGAAATCAAAAACAAAATAAACAAACCTCTTAAACGAAAATACATACAGAAACCAGTAATATGGAATTACAACTCAATCATAACAATGTGGGTAAAAGCCACTACAGTAAGGGCTCAGCAATACACAAGTATTCAAACAAGCCCATACAGTTCACAAAGTGAACGGAGTCACGTGAGCTGAAGATTCATGCACCCCGAGTTATCTGAAGAGAATTAACAATCTGCATGAACAACCATAACGACAGCAGCAGTCTTCCTAGGTAGTGGTAATGGAAGTTTTTGTGAAGTGTACAACAGTAGCAGAGAGCAAAAGAGTCGCGACGATAATCGCCAGGACAAAAGAGGGAGAATCCTGTGGCAAATAGGGATGACAAAAACAGCGTTACTAATTAGTTACACGACATCACTTGCTGGAATTCCCCGTTAACAAACACACTGACTTACCAAATGAGCACAACGAGGGTAGATGAGCCTAATCGAGCGCAGCGTCAGTTCAGTCAGGCCACAGAGGCAAGGCTGTGAACAGCTGATGCGGTCAGCTGTCAAATCGCTCCAATCACCACCTCTCTCCTATTAGACACGGGACCTATATATACATGGCACTACTGCTCGGTAAGTATGCTCAACGGCTCGCAACCGTCCCTCCCTCCCCATTATAAGCATGAGCACATTACTGCTCACCTTCTGGCTGTCGTCTTGTTTGTGTCAGATCACTAAGGCTTCCAAAAATCGTAGCTGGCATGGACCTCTTTGCGGAGAGACACCCATCTTCATAACCAGGCTACAGGATAGACATACCACTGACACATATGATTATCATCGTTTAAAGACTTTATTAAAAGTCTTAATTATTATGTATTTCTAAATTCATGGTTCCGGGGGGTTAATGTTAAAGCTGTCGTATGTCAATTATTCTGGGAGTAAGAACCCCCATAAGGAACCATACCGCCAAAGATAAATTGTGTTCAATAAACTCAAGTAAACTTGCCAAAGTGGTTCCTGTCTGAACTATCAGTTCGCAGGCTTGACACTCAGTGTTCAAATACCTCGCTGCAAAGCTGAAGTACAGGGACTGCACATTAATCAAAACCATCCCTCAGCAAGAAAGTTAACCATAAAACAGCTTTCGCTTACCTAAAAAAGGGCAATCATACAGTCCACGGCAACAGATGAAAACCCTAATAAAACAGACAGGCTGGGGTGCAAAAAACAAAATCATAAGTATCAGTGTTTGAGAATCCTGGCAAGATGGCAGATAGGGTGCATCGTATGTTCTGAGCTCTCGAGGACTGTCCCAGTTTTTTTTTTCATGTTACACTTTCCAGTCGCTATAAGTTGTTCATTTAGAAGTTTAATATATTAAGAAACTGAAAAATAAAAGAAAACAAGGTGCACCATGACTACAAAAAAGAATCTTGCTTCAGTAACGAGGTAGTTGATGGCCATGAGTATGCTACAAGTATGGAAGTTTTCACCGGTAAAGAATGCACCAACAGTTAAGAGGAAGGATACAGGGACAGAAGGGAAAGAAGGAATGAATGCAGTCTTAGAAGCAATAAAGTAGCTAACGGATAAGGTAGACATACTAGGTACTCAGCTACAACAGAATTCCATCATGTTAACAAGTATAGCCAAGGCAGTTGAGTTCAACGCGGCCGAAATCAAGGACTGCAAAACTCAGTTACAGTCTTCGGTCCGCAAAGTATCGGCTTTAAAGAAAGATAACGAGGAGTTGATGGAGCATGTCTTGGAGCTGGAGAGATACAAATGCTGATGGAATCTGAGGATTCGTGGTCCAAAGGAAGAAAGGTGAAGACATACAGTACGTGAGGCGGTTGCACAGTTGCTGGTGAAAATCTCCCCATCTTGGTCCTCGAACATCAATCACATTGTTGATTCCCCTTACGAAAGGAAAATATATTTACCAATATATTTCTTAAAATATATTGTGATATATTGTAATATATTATTTTACCTTTTTATTTTCTAATATTTTATATATTTGAATACATTTAATAATATATTGATGATACATATATTATATTATATATTGCAAAATATGCAAATGATTGCCGCTTTCAATATATTGCAATACAGTTTTTAGTTTCATATTCCCAGAGAGTTATTTAAGAAATTAGGAGGAATAGAGTTTCCTTTAAGATGTGACTTCACTGCTCAACGTCTCCCAGTTAAATTATCCCAGTTTCACCAACAGGTCTTGTTATATTGGAAGATTTTATATAACCATAATTTCACACCACACAATACACCATTATGGAATAAGAGATACATTACAGTTAGAAACAAATCATTGTATGACAAGGATTGGATTGAAAAAGGTATTTGGTCAGTGTCCCATTTAATTAAGAATAGTGCTATTATATCATATGAGAATTTCTGTTTTAAATATTTAAATTGCAGTCAAGCTAAGTTTGAATCCATTGTTTAAAGCTATTCCTAACTCAAAGGAACTCAAAGAAATCAAAGAAACTCTTCTTTATTCGAACCCTATGACCCTGTGTTTACCTCCACTGTTAATTGAAGGCTGTGAATTTAAAGGAGGAAAACTTTCCAACAAAATTATTAGAAATACGTTAAATAACATTTCTTGTCCTATCGCAGTTTACAGAAATTCGATTTCTTATAATTTCCAAAAAGATACCATTCATATTCTTAGAACTAAATACATATAATTTCTTTTATCTCCTAAGATTAAAGAAATTCATTTTAAAGTTTTAAATGGGATATATCCATCCAGTGAGTACTTAAGACTTAGATTTGGATTTGATTCTAATAAATGTATATTTTGTGATGACATCGAAACTACGGATCACCTGTTCTTTCATTGCAAGTATGTGGATGCTTTATGGTCTGATATTCATGACTGGCTTTACCCAAAGATACGTTACCTGGTCAACTTCAACCTAAGAGACATTGTCTATGGACTTGTAATGAATAATAACAAAGATGATTTTCTTGTCAATAGCATCCTTATGCTGGGAAAATTTTATATTCATAAATCCAGATTCTTGAAAGTTAAATCAGCCTTTTATGCATTTCATAATGAGTGTATTTTGTATTCAAAAGCCCTTAAAATGATGAAAGAGAAAAATGCAATATTCATGTTTACTACTATTATGGAGTATGATTTAACAAGAAAAACCCTCGCCCCGCTCCTAGATTATTATTTTATTTTTTTTCCTCTTCCCTCTTTCCTTTTGTTCTCTCTCTTTCTGTTGTATTTAGATGCACCTATTCTATTCTGTACATTGTTATGTGAAGATGTATTGATTTGGCCAAGTTGTTTGTACATTAATGTTTGTTCAATAAAGAAGAAAAAAAAGTATCAGTGTTTGTCATTAAAGGTTAGCGAATGCTACCTGTCAGCAGTGCATACCTGAAGCCACCGTCAACACAAAAAAGGGAGGATCCGGACGTGACAATCCCAGGCTAAACACTGGCGCTCGCGACAGAGGCATGTTGCGCTGTGTGAACGCGTTCATGTGATTGGCTTAGAAGTAAACAATCCCCCGCGTGGGGTGTGTTCTTGTGATTGGCTAAAACAAGGGAGATATCTGATTGGATAGGTTGCATTATCATTCCCCGTTTTTAAAAAAATGCATTTGTGTGTCGAGCCAAGTCAGGGGAGTCTTAAAATTCACACATAAATGCAGTGAAGTCCACAGACCTCAAGCAATTTATAAATCAAGGTATATTTGTGTGTGCATCAGAAATACATTTCGGAATCTTGTCCTGTGCATTTCTGAATCTTGAGTGCATTTGTAAATGTTGTTTGCATTTCTGAATTGTGTGTGTATTTATGAATTTTGTGTGCATTTGTGTATCCTGTGTGTGTATTTATTAATCATGTGTGTGCATGTTTGAATCCTGTGTGTGCATATGTGAATGTAGTGAGTGCATTTATCTTTTTTGAGACTCGTTTAGCTCTATAGAAATGAGAGTTAGGGAATATGAAATGGAAACCTTACCTCACCATGGTCAATTCAGTGAGTAGTATTCCACCATGACTGTTCCCAGAAGTAAAGGTTGATATTAATATATTGGAAGAGAATGAAGAATGGAGGAAGTGGGAATTAAAACAAGCATTGACATAAGAAATGGTTATTATAATTATTAAAAAATTTACACAGACGGATCCAAGAACTAACATGATTGTGTGGGAGTTGGAATACATATCCCAGAATTTAAAATAAATCTATCCAAAAGACTGTCTGATCGGTTATCTGTATATACAGCAGAAATAGTGGCAGCCATTATTGCACTACAGTGGGTTGAAGAGGTCAGACCTGATAGGGTGGTACTTTGCACAGATTCTTTAGCTGTCATTAAAAGTATTCAGTCAATGACATCGGTAAGAGAAGATCTACCAATAGAACTTTTTCTCAGTTTATTTAGATTACATCAGGGTGGCATAGATGTACAGTTTTGCTGGGTGCCAGCACATGAAGGGGTTAAAGGGAACGAGAAAGCAGACAAACTGGCTAAAGAGGCGCTGCTAAAGAAAATAGTAATTACAATTCCACTAGGAAAATGTGAAGGTAAAGCATTGGTTAAGAAGAAAAGACTTGAAATATGGCAGAAATGGTGGGAGGAAGACAGGAAAGGTAGGAGATATGATAAAATACAAAAAAAAAAAAAAAAAAAAACTGTCAGTATAAAGAATTACATGAGAGGTTATTGTAATGGCAAGATTGAGAGTGGATCACACAGGGCTGAATGGCACATTATTTTTTAATGGGGAAAAGGAATAGTGAGAACTGTGAAAACTGTGGGGATAAAGAAAATGTTGAACACGTAATATTGTACTGTAAATTGAATGAGGTGGAAAGACGGGTGTTTAAAAATAAGGTTCAGAGTTGAATCTAGTAGGTATACTGGGACTAGAAGGAGAGGTAGAGGAAATAAGAATCACCAGGAAGGCACTGGTTAATTTTTAAAAATGTGGAATAGAATCAGAAATTGTAAAATGACAGGATTATACATACTCCAGTACAGTAGGTGGCGGTATGCCCCTTAACGTTGGTTGCGGTCCGCCATTAAATAAAAGAAGAAGAAGATTCACCGACGAGTCTCGCGATAGAAGAAATCACTTGGAGAAACATGGCAACGCTGTATGAAGGATACACGTTGTGTGGCGTTGGACCAGTGCAAAATTCCTCTAATATAGGGATTCTAGGGGTTGAACAGGGTAGAGATATCGACTATGTCCTCGTTACTGACTCTTCGAGATCTATTACCGGTTACAAGGTAAAATTACTTAGAAGTAACGTACTGTCTATCTAAGTTAACTAGAAACTGTCGCACGCGGTTCTACAGCGTGCAAACCCAGGAATTGCTCCAACAGCATCATATGCTTTTAATCCATTCTGTAACGTTACATGTTATTTCGTTCGAGATTTTTGAGCTATTTGTATGACTTTTTTTAGCCGTTTTTTCCCCTTATTCCTAGGTGTCTGATCAGAAGCCAACGGGCAGTTGGTCAGTGAAACAGGGACAGATAATCTCTTGCCCCGCTGTGTTTAACACGCAGTCCCAGGAATATGTGGTCGTTACAGATGACAGGGTAAGAAGACCGACATGATTTTCCCCATTAGACCGCTTCAATTTCACATGTTAAGAACTTGATTTAGACATGATTGTGTTTTAGGTCGTCAGAGTTTGGAAAGAAGATGATGTTAACCTGGAAAAGGGTTTTAAAGCAACAGTAAGTAAAGTTAAATTTCATAAGGTTTGAACTGGGTCTATGGAATGGGTAACGAGAACCAGTTTTTTTTTTTCGACCGTACGTAACTTTAATTGGGTCAATACTTTTATCGGTAATTGCGTTGTTTTATCTCCGCATACTTCAATGTTAATGGCGAATTATAAGCTGCTGTTTGTCATTTTTCTTCACTTAATGAATGATGCGGCCATTTACTCGACGTGCGTGTGAAATCCATGTGAGTTTGCGTGCGATAAGTATTCTTCATTAGATTTTTACGGCAGTTGGCATCCATAGCGTTGCATTACTGCCATCTGTTGTTTCACTCTAGCTTACTCAACTTTTATTTAAAGGGTTAGTTCGCCCAAAAATGAAAATTATGTCATTAATAACTCACCCTTATGCTGTTCCAAACATGTAAGACCTCATTTTATCTTCGGAACACAGTTTAAGATATTTTAGATTTAGTCCAAGAGCTCTCAGTGCCTCCATTGAAGTTGTGTGTACGGTACACTGTCCATGTCCAGAAAGGTAAGAAAAACATCATCAAAGTAGTCCATGTGACATCAGAGGGTCCGTTGGAATTTTTTGAAGCATCGAAAATGCATTTTGGTCCAGAAATAGCAAAAACGACGACTTTATTCAGCATTGTCTTCTCTTCCGTGTCTGTGTGAGAGAGAGTTCAAATCAAAGCAGTCTGGATATCCGGTTCGCGAACAAATCATTCAGTTCACCAAATCAAACTGAATCGAGTAAACATTCTAAGCCACCATAGTTATTTTCAGATTGTCCTCGCACCATGCAGTAAACTGGGCTGTCCGTCTGCAAGGTCCATATTATGTCACTTACTCTTAAAGTTCTGGTAGAAAAGTTCTGCGTCCTCATGCCTGTACGTGTATTATGAAGAGGACATAATGCAGACAGTGTGCCGACGGCCGAATTATACTTGATCTTTATCAGTGGCGCATGAGATGCGATGACGATGTATGTGGCATTGCATTATATGGTTATGTTATCCTATCCAGTTGAAGCCACAAAAAAAAAAAAAAAAAAAAAAAAAGAGCATCAATGTGGTGAAGATCTTGTTTACATCAAAACTTACTCCAAGCTGTTCACACAGAACGCATCTAATGTGCATTTTCTAGAGGGACACCACTGGACTCGCGTCTCGCACAAGAGAGTAAAATGTATGCATTTAATTAAAAAAAAAGTTAAAAAATATCCTGTGTGACTGGTTTTCCACCCTTTTTATTTATTTAATAATGCATGCATACATGACGCTGTTTTGTTTATAGTTCTTTAAGCAACTAAATAATAATTGGTTCATAAATTATTTTAAATTTGTTGTTTTTTCACAGTCATGTATTCTAATGCTTTGAATAAACATGCAGTAATATTTTGCTCCATGTGCTATCTTGAGGCCTCAGAAGAGAAGCAAAAAGCTTTTCTTCACCCTAACTGAAATTATCCATTTTAAATTCGAATACAAATCGAATTTTGATCATATTTAAGTCGAAATTAGTTTTTTTTTCAGCTATTTTGACAGCCCTATGTAAATCTATCCCGAATCTGTATGCATGAGACTGTCTGAATACAGGCAGAATTCACATTTCTGTTGTAAAAAGAGAAACATTGTGCAGAAGTATTATTTGCTGTTATCTGTGTGTGTCCCAAGATGCAGTTGCTGTGTGACGTGTGTTCCAAAAAAAAAAAAAACCCGGACGTGCTCCAAAAAAATAAAAAAAAACCTGGACGTGCTTCGAGAGAAGGTTGTTAAAATGAATTTCCTATTTTAGTTTTCGAAACTTGTGTTGGTTGGTCCAATCAATTAGTGCAATAGATTTTCGAACATAAAGTTACAGTCGACATGGTCACGGCTTTAGACTGGATGGGAGAAGGGATGGGAAAAGATCTGGGCACATTGTTTTCAGAACTTCGTGCCCAGTTAAAGCAATGTCAAGCCGTTTAATGCATTTTTAGAAGTATTATGGTGCCCGAACCTGTATGACTTTGAACAGTGACCACAAACATTTTGTTTACTGCAGCCACAGCCATCATTGCCAAGCACGAACCGTTGACACTGACAGTGAATGGGTTTTATTAATAGGCGAAGTTCCTCCTTTGTCGTTCATGTAAAGTTCCTTTGACTACCAAGCATATTTCATTCAAATCCAACGAGACTTTGTCCAATATTTCAACGCACCAACTGGTTCACCCAGTTCATTCAAAACATGGATTAAGAAATTAAGTGCTGCTGTGGAATGCTCGGGATGAAAAGTTCTGATTTGTCTTCATTTTTTGGTTGGCAAAATTGAACAAAGCGGACAACATTGTCTAAAATAACACTATTAACTTCTTAATTAACTGTTTTATAAGATGATATCACATTTGCACTTGTGTGATTATTGCTCTTAACCTACTGCTCGTGTGAAATTTCTTAAATATGTGATGTAAATGAGACACAATCTCAAACGGTTTTGTAGCAGCAACATTCACAAATTCACAAGTGGGAACCCAGTGTGCCTGGTAGCTTTTGCTGTGTCTATTTTATCATGTGATAGAAAGTCTAAGGTCTTCCTCAAGCCGTACGGCTGACCCATCTAATCTGCAGCCTATTATGCGTCAAACTAAAAATGCTGTTGAGACAAAAACCAATGCCATGAAATTCACCAAAACTGCTAAACTCACAAAAAAAAATATATTTCTGATCAATGACAATGACCACAAACAACTTAGATTATATATTTTTAACCCTCTGGAGTCTAAGAGTACCATCCATCACGTAATTAGCCCTCGCATTGAGTTCCTCAATGAGGTTAAAATTATATTAGATACACCAGTAAAGGTCACCGTCTGGAGGTTACTTGCATCTCCTGTGTAAAGTTGTCGCTGATTGACTGGGAGTTCAGTAGTCGTTGAAGTGACGTCTTGGGAAGCCCGTGGTTGTTGGGCGTTGGCTGAAGATGGAGTTGTATGGCTGGTTGAAGTTAAAACGGGCACCCGAGGTCAGGCGTCAGAGGCTTAACATTACAAAACTTAACTCCGAACATGAAACGGAAAAGAAAAGAAATAAAGTTTGACGAGACAAGGTAGTGTTTCTTCTCATTGTGGCTAAGAAGCACGCTGGAACCATGCTTAAAGAACAGTGATAACAAACAGCATGGCTAAAATCTAAAGCTAGGTAGCAAAGCTGCAAGCTAAAAGCTAAGACTAGTAGCAGAAGCAAAGCTAACAACTAAAAGCAAAGATTTCATGGTGTCCTAAGTATTTAAACTGGCCTGTTGGCCACACCTCAAATGTTGTCTTGACCAATCAGATATTGTTTTGGCTCGGGGGTATCATAAATCATATGTTTATCTTACCAAGCATCTGGTCCGAATTTTCCCACTCTTGCAGGGTCTAATTTTGGACATGATTCCTATAACCAGGTTATGATATATTTGACAAATAAATGATTGTCTGAACTAATTCAAGCAAGCATATTCGATTATATCGATACTAGACATGACTATGCATCCTATAGTTATCAAAAGACATACACAATAAGTGATTATAACGTGATAGTCGAATGTGTGGGTTACACATAAATGAATATGGAGTGAAGCGATGGACTGATTTCTGTTACAGTTTAATCGTATCCTGAGTACCACTAATACTGAACCACAGCTGGAGAATCAATGATCTTACTTTGACAAAACAGACCTACCTATAACTATCAAATGTAACCCAACACTTTAGTCCAAAAATAGCAAAATCTCTCGGACTAAATCTAAAATATCTTAAACTGTGTCCCGAAGATAAATGGTCTCACGGGTTGTTAATGACATCATTTTGATTATTGGGTGAACTAACCCTTTAAGAAGTTCTGTATATACCCTGAACTGCCTTTTTCGAGAACCAAATTAGCTCCTACTCCAGAGCAGGGTCTAACCAGCACAACTGGTACTACTCGGGGAAGTCGTGGCCTACTGGTTAGAGCGTCAGACTCCCAATCGAAGGGTTGTGAGTTCGAGTCTCGGGCCGGACAGAATTGTGGGTGGCGGTAGTGCATGAACAGCTCTCTCTCCACCTTCAATACCACGACTTAGGTGCCCTTGAGCAAGGCATCGAACCCCCAACTGCTCCCCGGGCGCCGCAGCATAAATGGCTGCCCACTGCTCCGGGTGTGTGCTCACAGTGTGTGTGTGTGTGTTCACTGCTCTGTGTGTGTGCATTTCGGATGGGTTAAATGCAGAGCACAAATTCTGAGTATGGGTCACCATACTTGGCTGAATGTCACTTCTTCACTTCACTTCACTTAAGCAGACATTGATTGGCCAAACGCATAAAAAAACGCCCTCACCCGCCATGATTTAACACGCTGTGTAAACATCATTATTGTGAAACCTGCAAGACACAACTAAAACACACTGTCCTCTATCCTCCTGTTGTTCATGTTGTTTTCATTGTTGTACGCCATGCAAAAATGACGTTACTGTCGACCAGCTTACATCTCTTTCTAGTACACGCTCTAAGTGCTGATGCAACCCTTTAAATTGTACTGGGAAAAAGTTCATGAAATTCATCCCAGTGTTTTAAGTAATGTGTATTTAGTTCTGGAATTAAAGCAGTGCAAAAAGCCCTTAAGATATTTTATTTCTGACTTTTTTTTTTTTTTTTTCAGGTTTCAGCTGATGTTCTCAGAGTGCTGGCAGTTACTGACTCAGAGCCCGTGGTGCTGTTTTGTTGTGGTGCTGTCAGGTTCCTGGACTCACTACTTGCATCGCCACAGCAGCCCATAGAGGATGTTTTGACAGAGGATGAGATTATCAGGTCAGAGATCACAGAAAAGTAGAAAAGTAATTGGTTTAAAGTCACATGTCTCATGAGGTTCTATTTCAGATCTGAATAAGATATCATGAAAAAGTGTCTCCTGCAATTATTTTTATAAGACCGTGTACAACCCCCCCCCCCCCCCCCACAAATGTATTGAAGGCTTCTACAAATTATTTAGTCATTAAACATACCACTGCATAGTTTTTTCAATTATAAAACACTACCACATTTTTCAAAAAAAAGAGTTTCATATCTTTATGCTTGAAGCCTGAAATGTGGCAAAAGGTCGCAAAGTTCAAGGGGGCCGAATACTTTCACAAAGCACTGTGTGTGTGTTTATATGTATGTATGTACACATGTGTATGTACACATATGTGTATGTACACATATGTGTATGTACACATATGTGTATGTACACATATGTATATATATATAATCGCGCGCAGGTTGTTTATTACTATAAACTTGTTTTTAAACAATTTGTTTACACCTTTTTTTATATACTTTTTGATCAAATATATATAAAATAAAAAAAATAAGAGATTACTGCTGCAAAGTTTTCCACTAAATAAAACTGTTGCAAACCAATATCCTAATAAAATATAATGAAAAATATAAATATGATTACAGTGCAGGATTACCAATCCCAGCTTGTAGGCCTGCTCATATTTAAAAAAAATATATATAAATATAAAAATATAGAACTTTTCCAAAGTGTGAAGTGCAGCATCAACAGTTTCAGTTTTTAGACCTGCTCGGATTTTGTTATTGCGTTGGACCGATCGGAATTAAGAGCAAAGGTCTATTTAAATGCCGAAGGGAGCTGCGTCTGAAATACAATCATTTTTTTCCTAGTTGTAGTGATGATCACACTCACGTGATGCCTTTTGAAAACCTTAGGCCGGTGACACACTGGCATATTGCACCTGTCAAACATAGTCTATTTTGCCGTCAATACTGTTGACGGTGTCCTTTATCAGTAGGCTTTATATTTATGCTCCGCATGAAATATTGATATTGTTGTCGTGAAGACAAGATCCTGGTCTGTCGGCGGCCTCCCTCTGTCACCTAAGCCCCTTTCACACCGCACGTCGGACCCGCAATATTTCCGGAACATTGCAGGGTCGCCTTCTGTGTGAAAGCAACCACGTCCCGGAATTGATTACCGAATTGAACCCGGGTCGGGGACCTAGTAACATTGGGGGGTTCGACCTGGGACGAGCGATGTGTGAACAAAAGTCAGATCTAATTCCGTGTCGAAGTGATGACGCGCGTTATCGCACGACTCTTTTTCCGGCTGTTTTGAAGGAAGATCAACATTCGCAACGAAAACATATGTGCAAACTGCAATGAAGCAGAGATCAGTTAGTTACTCCCTTTCCGCGCTGACGCCGAGACCGTTTGCTTGCTTCAGTGAAAGTATAATGTGCCTAGCATTGTCGACTCGTACATTACACGTCACACGCTGATGTCACGTGTCGTAACGGGATTTTCAAGGGTTGTGTGTGAAAGCACGCACATATACCGGGTCATCACTGGCAGTGTGAAAGTGCCACATCTAGCGACCAGGGACCAATTGCAGGAACACTTTACCCCTGTATTTGCCGGAATGACAGTGTGAAAGGGGCTCTACAGTATCAACAGCGCACCAGCGCCGCATCAGGCACTATTCTGGTGTGTTTCTTTTACTGTCTAAAGTGTAAAGACACAGAAAACGCGAAGCATCTGTCACGCAACTAACAAGCAGCAGAAACGCCACGCTCATGCCACACAGCCAGTGTGTCACCCGCCTTAGAATCAGCTGCAGGGTGGGATTTGCGCTGAACACTGAGACTTCCGACACTTAATATGTTCGTTTGGAAACACGAAAATGTACCTATGTTCCGCACAGAAAATATTGCATTCGGTCATTTGGTACATATGTGCACTGTAAAAGCCCTGTACCCAAACGGTCCGGTATGAATACACGTACTGTTACACCCCATACACAAATAATAATAATAATAATAATAAAAAGATTCCAAAATGTGACTATTGGCTATTTTGTAAACTAACTTGAAGTGCTGTGCATTTAAGTTAGCCAAATAAATGTTTACTTACTGATTTTTCTTTATTTGGACTTTTAAAAACAAGTAGAAAATGTTGATTTCATTCTCTAATTTCTCCCAAAAGAAATCAACAATTTCTGCTTAAGGTTAGCAAACCAGGGATATTTTACATTTATTTTAAATGACGTGAACAGCGTTGATTCAACATGATTTTAGCAGACATACCTGACGTAGATGGGGCAACAACCAGAGATGAGCTAGCTAGGCAGTTGAAAACTTAGCATTTCTCTGTCTGTACATAATGCACTTATGAAAGATGCTTTGCCAGATTGCTTGTTTCCGCCCTCACATGCTAAAATTTTGTTGCACTTATGACAACAAGCGTTGTTTGCATAAAGTCTAGTGAAGTATAACCACACTTTGGAATGTTTGCTCTCTCCGCCATCGTTAAGCAGGAGTTTTAGTACTGTTATACGTGTGCGTGCGGTGCGCTTGTTCTTGTTTTATGCGTGACTGACAGACAGCCTCCGCAACGCGCATGAGATCTCGCAGATCTCACAGACAAACATCTTAATAATATCTCAAATTAGTAATGTTTGGTAAGATAAATTGTGCACGATAACATTAAGCAAATATCTTTGCCATCGTCACTCTTTATTATTAAGTGGGAATTTTCGTACTGTTATGTATGTGCGTGCGCCGTCCTCGTTGTTGTATGTGTGACTGACAGACGGAGTTAATACTGGGTTTCGGTACCCATCCCTAGAACTATGTGAGGATCCTGTTTGTGGACTTCAGCACGGCCTTTAACATGATCATCCCAGACCACCTCCTGCCCAAACTAACTCAGCTCTCCGTGCCCACCTCTGTCTGTCAGTAAATCAACAGCTTCCTGACAGATGGGCAGCAGCTAGTGAGGCTGGGAAAATACACATCCAGCACCCATACAATCGGCACTGGAGCTCCCCAGGGCTGCTTTCTATTCACCACTGCTCATCTCCCTGTACACTAACGGTTGCACGTCTAAGGACCCCTCTGTCAAGCTCCTGAAGTTTGTACACGACACCACACTCGTCGGCCTCATTCAGGACGGTGACTAGTCTGCTTACAAGACAGGAGGTCAAAGAGCTGGCTGTCTGGTGCACTCTCAACAACCTGGAGCTTAACACGTTCAAAACAGTGGAGATGATGGTGGACTTCAGGAGAAATCCCCCTGCTCTCCCCCTACTCACCATCATGAACAGCACTGTGACTGCAGTGGAGTCATTCTGGTTCCACCACTATCTCTCAGGACCTGAAGTGGGACATTCACATCGACTCAATTGTGAAAAAGGCCCAGCACACTCCCTCTTTGAACTGTTGCCATTTGGTCGACCCTACAAAGCACTGAGCACCAGAACGACCAGACACAGGAACGGTTTCTTCCCTCAAGCAATTCTTCTAATAAACAATTGATAATGCCTGTGGAACACACTACACTATTTATATACACATACACTTATTTATCTAACACGCATACTAAGTACACTTAAATTTTGAGTATACTTTTGAAAGGTGTGCAGATGTGGCTATGCCCGAGATGGAAAGCCCCCAGGCCTTAAGTTCGGCCATCCTGCAGACACGTGTCTGACTGTTTGCTCACACCAACAGGAGGAGGGGTCAGTGTTACTCTACACTGCACTCAGCCTAAGGGATTCCTACTCTTTCAATCATTGAGGAGAGATGGTAAAGAGCATACCGCAGGAACAGTATAATGGAATATATTAGTGGTTTTGAAATGGTGGCATTTTCAAATCACTGGTTATCGGACCATGTCTACTCTTGACTAAAGTATACATTTTGCTGAAATGTTTGTAGTTGGATAATAAATGTGACATAGAATTTTAAACCTACAAGTATGTGTGTTTGTATGATAGCACTAACTGTAAAGTGTAATGGGTTAATCAAAATAGCCTTTTTCCATTTTTAGTTTAGTAACTTCTGCTTAAAATTTTTTGTTTTTAGATTGTAGTGTTGTAATGTAATTTTAACCCTTTTTTTTTTGCAAACATGCCTACATGCTTACATTCACTTTGTTTAATCCAAATACAAAATACCAAAATATATAGGATCCCGTATACCACAAATCAGCCAGAAAATACAGATGATTTTTTTTTTGCTCCTATTGCCCAGCCCTATACAGAAGTGTGCTGGAGTTTTAATGAAAGGTTACTGGACACAAAATGACAAAAAAAAAAGCAAATATTAACTGGACGGTTACCATTTAAGAGTTAAAAAAATAAATAAATAAAAAGACCGTAGACTGTTTACCCCCACTCCAACACCCATAAAACCCTACCTACCTCACCCGCCCTTCTGACCACTCGCCATGTTACAATAAAAATGTCCAAGGTTGGCTGGTCTGCAAAATGCACATCCATCAACAGAAACGTATGTTAGCTGAACCCTATTTGTTTTACGTGTTAATTATAGCAAACCATATTACAAATGCTTAATATGGTTAAGGGGGGGGGGGGGGGGGGTGAAATGCTTGTTTTCACTCAATATCCTGTTAATCTTGATTACCTATAGAGTAGTACTGCATCCTTCATAACTCCAAAAAGTCTTTAGTTTTATTATATTCATAAGAGAAAGTGGTCTGTACCGATTTTTCCCGGAAAAACACGACCGGCTGGAGGCGTGATGTGTGGGCGGAGCTAAAGAATCACGAGCGCCACTAGGCTTTTGCGTTGAGAGCGTTTGGAAGCTGTGACACAGATCCAGAAGCTGAAATTTAACAAGAGCAGCATCAGCAACAACGTCTCTATGTGGTATTTACTGAAACTGTAAATATTTGCTTAGCGGTTTTGGAAAATTACTAAGTTCCACTTTGTCGTCTTTTTTTTTTTTTTTTTTTTAAGCTGTACATATTGAAAGTGCAGTTTGATGACAACATCGCATGTTGTTTACTTGATGTGCTTACGCACTGATAGCTAAGTTAACAACACAGAGATATTTGAAGCAGTTTTACTCACCGCAAGCGGTTCCAACACACGATCGTGACCCTTTTTCGTTGGGACTGCATTATCCTTAAGAAATAAACGATGTGCAAATCCGGCGTCAAACTGGGCCTTGTTTGTAAAACAAGGATCTTCTAAATGCAGGGGAACAAACACAAACACTTGCACAACTCCGTTGATGCTCTGTAAAAAAACTCCATCCGCTGGTCCCTTAATGCTGTTTCTCTTTTGGTAATCTGTGCAGTGTTGTCTTGCCCTGGCAACCAAAAACACACTCCTTTGGTGACATTTCGCGACACTCTCGCTCTGATCAGTGAACGTCTGTTGTGCTCCCAGTGCTCTGCTATACGGGAGCGCGCGCTCTTCCGGCAGACGTGCCCTTAGGACCCATATAAGGAAATTCTGCTCCATCTAACGTCACACAGAGCCATACTCGAAAAAAACTTTCAGAAACTCGTGACAAACCGGAAGATTTTGGAACAGAAATACTCCTTCAAACATACAACTTAATTTTTGAAACTTTGTCCATGTTTAGCATGGGAATCCAACTCTTTAACAGTGTAAAAAACTCAGTATGCATGAAATAGCATTTCACCCCCCCCTTTAAGTTGAACTGTGGTCCCTGCGTGTGCCGAACCGTGTGCGGAGAACCAAACGATTTGAATTTATTTTTTCTGCGAACCGTCCCTAATTTAAACTAGTCTAAATCACTGGGACGTTTGTGGTTTGTATAAGACCTCTGTGCCAAACATAAACGCTTCTCACTGGATCTCACAGTGCTGTTTAGTGGACTTGAGATGGTCAGTGAGTAATTTTATTTGTTTTAATCACACTGCTGTTTTTTGGGCTGAGCTATTAAATATGTGTGGCACCTATAAAAAAAATAAATAGTTTTGCTTCGTTCTGCTTTTGGTTTGTTTTCTGTTTAATCTTTCCCATATGGAACAGAAATGGCAACACTTATGTTAGGTAAATTGGTATTGGCACCAGTGTGATTGACTGCAACTAGGGCTGAAATGATTAGTCGACATTATCGACAATGTCGACTAGGGTTGTGCTGATGGACGATATCATTATCCATGGAGAGACACCATCGTGATGCCACGCCCCTGCCCCGCTGTGAGTCGACACCATAGACTGGAAAAAATACACACACACAAATCCTAGTCTCTTCTATAGACTATAGTTAATGTAAAATCTTTGCAGGAATTTCTCTGTAAATTAAATTGAGAATATTACTAATGCATATATGCTATTTGAAATACTCACTGTAGTCTATGCCAGAGACGTGACGTGTGTTAGTATGTGAAAATACGGTGCGAGGCATTTGATCTTTGCATTGTTAGAATCTTGTTTTTTTTACGTTAAACACTGTACATTTATTTTAAATATTTAATTTTGTACAAGAAAAAAGGCCTTATTAATGAATTATTATCCTATTATAGTGTCTCAGGAAATCGTGCTCATTGTTACATAGATGTGTGGCTTTACTGCACTGAAGCGGCAGTTTAAACCCAGAATTCAGCGAATGTCAATTAAAAGTTATTTATTAGCCAGACAAAAGTTAAAGACAATTTTCCTTGGCCATGATGTCCAATCAAATGAAAGAATGAAGGTAATTCAGATAACACAGAAGAACAAAGAACAAGAAAACGGGAACAACACTCGGACCGAAACGCGGGATTTACATACATAGACAATGTTCACATTTAGATGTTTCTGGCCAGAAATACCAACATGTTCACTTTGTCTGGTTTTAATAAGCTGCAGATTGGAGTAACTACACTCCCCGCTGTGCTGAAGACCTGCTCTGATGGAGTACTGGTAGCACATATGCACAGATATTTCCGTGCTAATCTGGCCATGAACAGAAACCTTTTTTCATTCGTTTTCCACCAAGTCAGTGGGTCCTCTTCCCCATCGTTGGCCATTTCCTGCAGGTAAATGGTAATTTCTGACTTGACCTTTTGCTCATCAGTGAGTGTGCCTGCAGCTGCTGTGGCTGCTCTCTACGCAAGAATGTCTGTGAAGTCCGCTACTGGCTTCAGCGCGTTGTTCACAGATTCCAGAACACTTATATCTTGCCATGTCAGCTGGGGGAGTGGGCGGCGGCTTTTGTCTTGGGCAAACACACGTTTGATGGTTTGCTCCTGCTCCAGCATTCTCTCCACCATTTGCTGTTTTGAGCCCCATCGTGTTGCACAGTCCTGTCAGTAAAGACGCAGTAAATAATAAAATACATATTAAATTAAGCAATGTAATTTTTTTTACTTTTTTTTTTTTAATTAAATAAATTTGTTAGATAACTGTTTTAAAAATTACCGTGCTCAGGGAGTTTAATTTCCACTTGTGATTTCTGCAGTTCACTTCGCCTTAGCCAGCTGTGCGAAAACGCATTGTTGACTAGTGCCCGGCAAACCCCGAAAGCTCGGTCTGTGCTGGCCCTCTGTTGCGCAAGCGAGTTGTTTATGGCCAGGTTCAAGTTGTGCCCAAAGTAACTTAACCATGGCCATTTCAACTGCCGGATGGCTGCAACAATATTCGCCCCATTGTTGGTAGTTATACAGGCAATTTGTTTCTCCTGTAGTTTCCAGTCATTAATTGCCTCACGCAGTGCTTCTTCCAAATTATCTGCTGTGTGGCTTTCGGGCATGAAACAGGTTTGTAAGCATTTGGACTGCAGTGTCCACTCTTTATTTACATAATGCACTGTCACAGACATGTAGGGCATCATATTGCAGCTGGATCACATGTCCGTTGTCAGGGCTAAATATTCTACATTACCAAGCTCTTTCGTGATGTTACTTCTAACCTCGTTGAAAAGGTTTGTGATCGCAGTCTTTGAGAAATATTTCCAATCTGGCAGCTCATACTGTTTATCAAAGGTATTGCAGCATGGCCTTGAACGACGGCTTCTCCACTGTATTGAACGAAACCATTTCTTTGGCCAGGACGCGAGTTAGTGCATCTGTCACTGTCGGTTTTATATTTAGTGCCTTTTACAAAAGCCCCAGTTATCGTCTGCTGACCCTGGCTAGCTTTTTTGCTAGGTCCAGCATGTGCAGGCAAGGTGGCATATTCTGCTGGATGGTGAACACGCAAGTGGTCATGAAGATTAGTCGTCTGCCCATCTTCTGTGCGGATCACACATGAGCAGATCTTGCACACAGCTTCAGTCAGGTCCCTTGGCTGCCCACTCTCATCAGGTCTAAATCCCAAAAATTGCCATATAGGCGAAGTAGTACCCTTTTTAGCAACCAATACCAACACCATTGTATCAACTCTTTAAGTGGAAGGACTCTACTTTTTTTCCCCCTTACGTGCAATCGGAAATCACGGATGAGTCATTAGTTGGGAAATAAAATAAAGTAATAAAGTAAAATAACGAATAATAATTATATAATAACGAAAAATGTAAAATAATTCCGGTTAAATTAATTCTGGTTAAATTAATATTTGATTAAAGTGATAGTTTGGTTTGCAGAGATCAAAACTTAATCTAGCTCAGGACTGTTTTGATTATCATAACCCAGTAAGGTATTTCAAGAGAGATTACTCTAGCAGTCAAAAGATTTTGAATGGTAACATTAAGATTAATGTTTTATTTTCTTTATTTTATTTTTAATATAAAGTCTCTTCTGCTCACCAAGCCTGCATTTATTAGATCCAAAATACAGCGAAAGCAGTAATATTGTGCAATATTTTTACGATTTAAAATGTTTTTTTTTTATTTGAATATATTTTAAATGTAATTTATTGTCATTACTCCAGTCACTTGATCCTTCAGAAATCATTCTAATATACTGATTGAGTACCTTTTTTTTTTTTTCAGGATTATTTGATGAATATAAAAATCCAGAGATCAGAATTTATTAGTGTTGGGTATTATTTTGAATTTGAATGATTTCGATTCCTTGTTTCGATTCCGGTTCCTAACTATTCTCGAATCCGATTCTTTTAAGGTTAGGATATTTTAAATGATCTTGCTAACCAATGATCTTTCTGAATTAAATAGTCTGACCTTTTCCATCAATTTTAATTCTATGAACTTTTTGCTTTTTATGAATTTTACAATGAATTTCTCACTAAGATTTATTAATCAAAAAGCAAGTCTAATTCATTAAAATCATAAAAATTCTAAATTTTTCACATCAATTTATTAAAAGTTTTGCAAAAATCACATTTGTGGACCTATGAATTTTTTTTTTTTTTTTTATTCACCATGTTTGTTATCTTATTCTGTGTTTTTAGCATTTCTAATTATTTAAATGCATAAAAACAACTTGCATTGTATTCTTTTTTTTTTCCTTAAAATAGCCTTATGAAATGTTTTTCCCTCTCAGGTATTCTTTTGTGTATTTGCATTTTTGTTTTTTTTTTGGTTAACAAATGAAGGCATAAAACATTTATATTTGAAATATATATGAACTAAAACTAACTTTATTTTTTGGTAAAAAAAGGGGAATTACTACTAAATATAAAACGTAAGAAATGTTGAGTGATTTAAACCTTAAATTGTTTGATTCTTTTAGTAGTAGTAGTAGTAGTAGTAGTAGGCTATGTACATTCTTCTAAACATTTATTGCAAACACTTGTCTTTACACTAAACCGGACTTTTATTTTGACGAGTTGGCGCAAATACCTTTACAGTTCGCAGAACATTCAGGATTCATATTTAAATAGACTTTTCCGGCTTAATATTTACAGATACTAGTCCATATCGCGATTTCATGTAAGTGCAATGACCAACTTTTGATTAATTCAAAATTTGGCAAATTCTGTGACTTTCTACGTTAAACTGTCAATTCCGTTTTTATGACTGGATTCTGCGTTTTCTGCATCGCGGAAATCATAGGGTCCTACTATAAGAAACAACTTGTAAAACCCAGCGTAGATTAGCAGCAGGTACAGTATAAAATCAGAAACCGTTATTTAGGAAAATGATCATCTGCCTTCTCAGGCAGGATGCGTGAGCATTCTGGACAGATAACATTATATCCTGCTGTGGAGAAAACACGTACGCTGGGTGTAGAAGCTTGAACGAATAAATAGGAGAAAGATGCAGCGAAGGACGGTCTGTGCAGTGCGTCAAAGATGGGGGTACATATTTCTTTGTACTCCATGAACTTGAAGGTGCTTTATCATGTTCGACGTGCACCCTCCTATGCACAAAACAATCTTGATGTAAATGTTGCATTTTGCCGAGATTTTGTTCTGTTTGGGAAAATTAAGCCACACTTAGGACCGCCGACGCATGCTATCCATGTTTGGCTCGCTCGATTATGCCAACACTTCCGGTGTATGCTGCTTTGTTGGTGTTCGGCGGTTTCTTCTTCGGTCGGCTGACTAGGACTCATAGCTAGGAATCGAAAATTGTAACTTTTCAACGATTCCGGGAGAAACACGAAGCTAGTCCCGGTTCCAATCGGTACCCAAGCCTAGAATTTATCTGAAATAAAAATCTTTTGTAAAATTATACACAATACCAATCAAAAGCTTAATTATTGTAGAAATGAATAATTCAGTTTGGCAAGGATGCTTTAAATTGACAGATATTTATAATGTTACAAAAGATTTCTATTTCAGATAAATGCTGATCTTCTGAACTTTCTATTAATCAAAGTGTTTCATTCATCCAATTAAAACATTTTAGGGTAATGATTCACATCTATATTCTTTTTACTTGAGAGAATAGTTATTTATTTTTAATTGGCTCAAGTTAAAAAATATATAGATGTGAATCATTACCCTATTTTTTTTTTTTTAATTGGATGAATGAAAACACTTTGGCTCTTTGTTTTATTCGCACCAACATTATTTGATTTTAACATTTTGGAATAATCTATTTATATAGCATACTTTTATTTAGTCTGTAAATAAAGACATTGGTAAAGACATTTTATTTAAAACCAAATTTAAAAACAAAAATACTGAATGCTGATCAAGAAACATCTTATTAAATTTGTGTTGACTGTGTTGTTTGGATTGTAGAACTATGCAGTTATTGCCTTTTAATTTCACATGGTTACAGTTCATCTTTAAATTTAAGGCCAGTTCTCTGTAGTTTCAACCCAATTCAAAAACAAAAGCTAAATGCTGATGTCTGTAATATCTATGTTTATATTCAATGTAGGCTACTTATTGTGCAGTTACTGCTGTTAATTTCAGATGGTTGCAGTTATTGTTTTCAATAGCCAAAAGCCGGTTTGGCCTATTAAATACCAAATAATCTTGTTTATGCACACTTTCCTCCTTTCTTGTTTGTTGCTTAAAGAAAAAAAAAAAAAAATATCGGAAATCGGTATCAGAATCGGCCAGTTTGTTTGTAAAAAATCGGGTAACACTTTAAAATAATGGTCCATTGTTAATAAGTAACTACGCAGGAAGTAATAGGTAGTACTACATTAACACTTAACTTAATACTATTAACTAATATAGAAGCAAGATTAACTAAGCAGTAAGTAATAGCTCATTTAGGACATAGGTAGTTCCTTATTAGTTATTTGATTAATTACTAAAGAAAAATATCATCATTGAGAACTACTTTGGAACTAAGGCCAACTAATGAAGAATAACTAATTAATTACTAATCACAACAGCAACGTCTATAAAGTGAACAATTAGCTTCTTTATGGAAATGTGTGTATGTGTGATATATATATATATATATATAATATATATATATATATATATATATATATATATATATATATATATATATATATATCTATATATATATATCTATATATATCTCCTATCCTTATGATATATTTTATGAGCTCCATTAAGTTCAATGTCTCCAACTCTATTAACTTTAACGTTAGTGATAGTTATGCTGGGGAGGGCTTCTCTTTAGGAAGTGACAATAAATAATGATGTTCTCTTGTCAAAACATATTTGCATCCTTCATGAAAACATTGACTGCATTTATAGTGTTAAGCACAAAACAACATCTTCCAGATTACGATGTCTGGTAGAATATCACTAGTTCCTCACAGAAATATATGGCTGTACAGTATGTGTCAGATAATTTTATTGTAAATTACTTGTGAAATCCATGACTCATTACTCGAGTGTTCAACGTGATCTCATGAGAATACGTGTGTATTTGTTAAATGTGGTTCTATCACACGTATATTTACTTACGTTTTCATGCACATAGAAACGTACAATTTAGACGTATTTATAGCAGTAAAACTTACAAATACTTACGTGTTAGCAGCTAAAAAAACGTAAATATTCTAACGTAAAGTGTGAATGTATATGAATTCCCATGTATTAATATTAAAATCGTGGCTTTAATGATTTAAATCTGTTGTATTTAATTGTCATATCAATACATGTTTTTATTCAATTTATTGAAAGCAGTTTACTCATCTATTTAATAGGAAATAACATTTCTGTGCATGCTGCAAACCATAGATACACACAAAAGCACAGCATACAATTACAAATCACATCCATTTTATTTGTTTGCTGTACTGCATATCTTTACAATCCAGATGTTTGCAAGGAACATATCCAAATTCAGCCCTTTATCAATGGATCTTCATATTCATTCTCAGCAACAGCGTTCGTCACAGTCAAAGCTCGCGCTCGTTATGATTCGAATTTGAAAATAGCGCCAGTGCGCCACGTTACGACATGGTTTACGGCACTGATATCGAACGCTCATTGGTCCTCATCCAATTCGTCACAGATTGCGACATGTTGTGTTTCAGTTTATGACATTTGAGTACTGCGCCAGTGCGCCTTCACGGAGAGAAGACAGATACATAATTTCATGGATTAATAAATTAAATTCTGCTCTGTACCCTATAAAAACTATTACCTCCATATAGAGGACTGCGACTGGAACTCATTATCATTTGAACTACTTTTGGTACCACTTGATATTTTCGCAAAAAATAAATGATTAATGTTACGTTTGTTTGTTTGTTATTTGTTTGTTTATAACAGTAACGTTATGTAGTTTTAAGAAATGTCTTTAAAATAAAAAATCTTTCACTTTAAAGTGAAATCTTTCACTTTAAAATAATGGTCCAGATCACTAGTAGTTCCTGCGGACTGACAAGGTAACACTCGAGTAATGAGTCATGGATTTCACAAGTAATTTACAATAAAATTATCTGACACATACTGTACAGCCATATATTTCTGTGAGGAACTAGTGATATTCTACCAGACATTGTAATCTGGAAGATGTTGTTTTGTGCTTAATACTATAAATGCAGTCAATGTTTTCATGAAGGATGCAAATATTTTTTGACAAGAGAACATCGTTATTTATTGTCACTTCCTAAAGAGAAGCCCTCCCCAGCATAATATCACTAACGTTAAAGTTATTAGAGTTGGAGACATTGAACTTAATGGAGCTCATTACATATATCATATGGATAGGCTATATATATATATATATATATATACACACACACACACACACACACACACGTTTCCATAAAGAAGCTCATTGTTCACTTTATAGACGTAGCTGTTGTGATTAGTAATTAATTGGTTATTCTTAATTAGTTGGCCATAGACTTTGGCTTCTTTATCCACCATCTGTACTTGAAACTAAATTTCTACATTACTGTTCTTGTAGTTATTATATTTCTATCAATTGTGCTTTAGCACTGCTCTTTCTTGCACAATAGAATCTGATGGTTTGAAAAATCTTTGTAATTACTGGTGATGATATCAGTGCAGGTATGTCATGTTTTCTGAGTACTGTGAGTGATGCAATAATGTAAGCCTAGAGTTTCCTTCCAAGTTTGTTCTGAGGGCTCAATTTAAATAATTTGAAGATTTACCATAGTGAATCTGGGTAAGACAAAAACAAATTAACACGTATTTGTAGTTTAAATACGGGTTCACTTGCAACAGCGCCATGGTTTGTGCAGCGTATTGTTTTGCATCTAATGCTAACAATTTTAATAATGGCATTAGCTCACTACCTGATGTTCAGTGCTTATTTAAGATCTGTTTAAATTTGTTTAAATTTCTTGTTTAATCCCCATCACAGGTGGAGCTCTATCATTAAGGCAGATCACCAGCTTGTAGTTTTGTTCAGCACAGAACAGGTTATTTTTCCTTCTGAAGTCTCTTTGTATCTTTGTGGATCTTTGTTCTGTCAGTGCATAATGAATGAAACCTACTAAAACCAATTTTTTTTATATATATAGAGAGGAGAGCACTGCCTGTATGTTCAGAGATTTAACCCCAACACTCTTGTGAAACACAGATTTGAGACTGAACCTGGTCTCTCTGCACCTATTAGCTTCTCTGCCACATGCAGGGGTAGTAACATACACCTGTTGTACCTATGTAAGTATCTTTATTCATATTATCATCTGACCCAAATTACAGTTTTGTACTAGCAACCCAACTCTAAAATGCAAACTCTACTTTGCATCATTTCAGATTCGAATGGCAGTCTGTATGAGAGTGTGTTGCCATTCAGAACTTCATCTACAGGAGTTGGTGTCCAAGCCCTATCTTGCTCCTTATGTCTCAGTCTTCCTCTTGGGGAAGAAAAACTGATGTCTGGTGCTGCTGTTGTGCTTGATGAGGCTCATGTAGCTGTGGTTGGATTCCCCCACCCCTCTGCTGGAGCTTGTAAAGGTCATTCTTCATCTTCAAATCTAATAATATATTCTCTTCACTAGGGGTGTGCAGTATTATTGCAGACAAATGTATATATTGATTGTTGATCTAACAATATGCAAGCTGACAAAATTCTTGAGATATAAATTGTAACAATGCAAGGTTTTGATATGGCTTGGTGTGATTTTGCTAATTGCAAAGGCTGTGATTTTAATTATTTAGTCTAATGCGTGAAGTGTGCCACTGTGTTCTTTTGAAAATGAGCAGCTTATGTGTTGTGTTTTCTAAACGGCTCGTTTTGTAGTAAATACTTACAAATTAAATCTCTGCAAGGTCTGTAAGTTAGGGTCACTTATAATTAGGGCTGGGCGATAATAAAAAATGATCATGATATGTTTCACATTCAAATTGAGTTTGATAACCTTTTTTTTAAACTGAGCAGTAGAAAGAAAAAGATTGTAAATTTTAACCACTGTATTTTTAAATTACCCAATTGAGTCAAACTCAAAAATACTTTTTCGACAATGTAATTCAAGAGAAGACGCAGCACTTCAGGTCAGATCAAATGCAGACAAAACTTATGAATATAAATAATGAAAAAGAGTGGTGTAAAAAGTACCTGAAAGTCATATTCAAGTAAATGTACAGATATCTTACCAGAAAATGACTGGTGGAAGTTGAAGTGACCATTTAGAATATTACTTGAGTAAAAGTCTTAGAATAAGTTTTTATATTCAGACTATTTTAGATTGCTTGGGGGGGTTCCACGGGGAGTAACCCAGTATCTTTGGGATTCTTCATAGACATAAACAGAGAGAAGTAGCTCTGGCTACAATGCTCTTCCGCAAGACACACACATTTTTGTTTATTAACCGCTATAGTGTCAAATTACCAACTGCAGCTTTAAGTAATTTTTTTTTTTTTTTTTTTTTTGTATTGAAAAATGTTTTTACTTCTACCTTTATTTCATGTAAGTATTGAAATAAAAGTACAAGTAAATGCAAAATGGAAAATCACATATATATCAGTGTCGCTTTCAGTTAGAATTACAACTTGATTTTCTGTTATAAAACCACTCTCTAGTGTGGATTTAGCTTATTATAAAATCTTTATTATTACCGGGGAAGTTTATATATTTTTTATTTTTTTTAAATTTAAGTGATAGTTTGCTTTGCAAATCAATTATCATAATCCTATAGTTATCATAATCAATTTATCATAATCCTATAAGGTATTTTAAGAGAGAGGGATTGTGGTGAATAAAATAGTTTATTCTAAAAATAGGACATCTTATCACTTAACCTTTTTGTTTCTTGTCCATATGACTTAAAAGAAATATTGTGCAGAAAAATATCATTCATTTATTTTATCAAATATATAAATAAAAAAATGCACCTCATTAGACTGTTTATTCAAAACAATAGAATAACGTTAGTTAGTTTTTTTTTTCCATAACGTTAAAACTATTTATAAATGAAATATGTAAGTTGCATAAACAATTATGAATAAAGAGCAGTGTTTATGCATAGCTTAATACAAATAGCCAAAGCGATGATCACATGATTGCATTAAACATATGAGAGACAGTCGAATGGAATAAAACCCTCACAAATTCTCAAAAAATCTTCTCTAAAAGTTAAACATCCTTTAACTTCAAATGGTTTTCTGTTCATCTCTTGTGTGAGACATGAGTGCAACAGTCATTTTGCATCTTAAAAATGTGCTGAATATGCGTTCTGTGTGAATTGCTTGGTTTAATTTAAACCATCTTCTCTGCATTGCTTTTCTATATTTCTCTAGTATTTTTAATGGAAAATACAGCATCTTGTGGGTTCAACTAAGTAGACTAACAAAAGCATTAAAATACAACAACGACACTTAAATCACCGCATCTCGTGCCACTGATAAGGCTCCCTGATACACACCTAAAATTCAAATACACTGTTTTTGCAATCGAATGCAAATAAATGTATAATTTAAATTGGACTAATTCCTTTTTTCTTTTTATTTCTTACATATTTTTTATCTTTTTTTTCACAATCTCTTCATCGCAGGCAGGCACAGCATTCATTTCAGCATGTGTTTGTGTTCTGTCTGCTGGGCTTGTCAGTGTAGCCTGGTACACAATTGACAAGCATTTACTTTATTCTCCACAACAGAGCGAATAGCATCCCGTGTCTCCATGTCTGCTGTCGTTTTCAATTTCCTTAACCTAAACTACAGTCTTAAATTCGGTGCTTAGCATCTGTCACAGCTCTCGGTCTACCCTCTTTTCGTTGATTGGATGGCTGGTGCGGAGCTGGAGGAAATCTGAGAGCAGGTTTGCTATCTCAGACTGAGTAAAGAAGCGAACTGAAATTGAGCAGAAGTACGAACTCTGACATAGTCAGGCTAGTCATAGTGTGCTTTTAAAAAATGAGACTGTTGTGTTATATCTAACATTTTCCTTTATTGCTTTAATGGCTTGTTTATATATCTGCTGTCAAAAAAAAGTTCCTTGCCCCCCCCCATAAAAAAGTTTTTAATTCAGTGTTTAAATTTTTTCCCCCTATTAATTGCTGTTTAGTAATGTTATCTGAATTAATAAAATATTAACAAATGTGAGCTAGTGGCTAGTGAAATATAAGACTTCCACAAAAACAGACTATTGCACACCCCTAATGACATTGTAATTTGTTACTTTTTTGTTTTCCTTAAACTTCCCTCCACCCCCACTTCCTAACATCTTTTATCACTCTGTATCTGATTGGTGTAATTATCAATGAGTTGTCATCCATAGATTACCTTTGCATCTGGAACACACATTTTCAAACTCTTCAGGCTAGTAAAGAAATGGCAGGAAGGATCTATAGTCAGGTGTGATTTAAAACTTATTTTATGTGCATCTTTTTAAACCCTTCATTAAGGTATACATAATTTAATCATTCACTGAGTTAAACACATAATTTCTTCTGAATACAGTTGTGGTGTTATTCTGGGAAGCTGTATGTCCCTCATGGAAAGATGCTCTCAGTAATTCCTTTTGATTGCCAGAAGTCATCTCTTGCAGCTGCCATGGGAAAACAGAAGCAGACTAGTCCGAGTGGTAAAGACTTTTCAGTTGAAATATGGAATATCTGCCATATACTGTTTTTCGAGTGACATATATGAAATGTAAACCTGTAAAAACAGAAAAACGATTCAAAAAATCTTTTGCCTTATCTTCAGCAGGATCCAAATCAAACAGCTTTGTGACTTCCTGGACTTGTAATGACATCACACAGACCACAGAAATCAAGAGCAGAATGTCAACCAGAAATGTAAGACTTTTCAGTTATACCAGTTTTTCAGTTATAGTGGGGATGTTCATGCAATGCCAAATTCATGGATTTCATTACCAGAGAAAGCAGGAACTGGTTAAAAAAAATGTGTACCTTGATTGCAATCTAACTAAATGTATAAAAGCGTCTACCAAATAGATTAAGGTTAATTCAACTAAATGTAAAACCAGGGGTCAGCAACTTAAGGAATGGGTAAAGAGGGATAATGACTGGCTCCAGAGTAATAGTGGGAGAGATGTATGTATTTTAATTAGGTGTAGTCCCTGTCAACTGCATTACCAACTACATTTAAACAAAAAAAATCTTCTAGTCAAATCCCTTGTATTTATATAATGCTTTTAAAAATACAGATTGTAAAAACAGCTTTACAGTATCAAAATAGGAAAATAGTGTGTCAATGCAAAAGGACAATAGTAAACAGTTTTCAGTCCAGCTCAGTTCAGTTCAAATAGTATCTGTGCAATCAAGTCAATGAAATCACTGGAAATTAAGTGTCCCCAACTAAGCTTAAACTAAGGATTGAAAGCTCCATCAGTGACAGAATGGAGAATAAACCTTGGGAGAAACCAGGCTAAGTAGGTGGGCCAGTTCAATTCCAGGCTGCAGCAAAGTTAGATTGTGCTGATGAATCATCTGACCTGTGGTCTTGTCCTGTGGCCATCTAGGAGACAAGTACCGCGTTTCCACCGCAGGAACTTTACCCAGGAACTAGGGACTTTGGCCTGGTACTCGGTGTTCTTCCACCGCAGGAACCAGGAACTAAATAAAGTTCTGGGTAAAAAAATACCCCTCAGAAAGTCCCTGCTGGCGAGGTAGTACTTTTTCAAAGTTCTGGAACTTTCGGGGGTGGGACTTGAGCGCTAAACATCCTGATTGGTTGAGTTCATGCAGTATTGGTTGAGTTCAACCACCATTTATTCATATCATTTTCAAAATATTACTGTTATTGTGTCATGAAATGTAATTTTAAAAGTATTTCAAGCGAGAATGTAGTTGTTTAATACTCAAATCTGTGGTTTATTTATAAAGATAGCACTTATTTAAAAATGTGTTTCGCCGATCTCGGAGACGTGAGCTCCACGCTATCAGCAAGAGCTCAGTCCTCATGTCTCCGCCAAGAGCAGCCTCACCTCGGCTAGACCTTCTGATGTGTGCCGCTGGCTCTGATGTCTTTTTAGTGGTTAAACATAACACATAATTCGTTTTTGGTAAATCTAGAAGGTTATCTTTGGTCTGTATTCAATTTATTTATATGTTAAAATGAAAATAAAGGCAAATTTATATAATATTTAGATTCATTGTAATGACTGTATACATTTCCCTGAACTAAGTCCATTTCTGCAGCTGTTATTATTTTTAAATGAAAACGAAAGGAGGCAGTGGTATTTGATATGAATGTAGTTGTTTAAAACTAAAATCGGGTCCTATTTAAAAATGTGTTTCGCTGATTTTGGAGACGGTCAGCTCTACGTGATCAGCGGGAGCTCAGTCATCATCTATCCTCCGAGTAGCAGCCTCACCTCGGCTAGACCTTCTGATATGTGCTGCTGGCTCTGTCTCTTTAGTGGTTAAACATAACATATAATTGGTTTTTGGTAAATCTAACAGGTTATCTTTGGTCTGTATTCAGTTTATCTATATGTTAAAATGAAAATAAAAAAGGCAAATTTATATATTTTGTTTCATTATAATGGCTGTATATATATATACACATATCCCTGAACTAAGTACATTTCTGCAGCTGTTTCTGTTTAAATGAAAACGAAAGGAGTCAATGGTATTTGAAATCCGATTTCGTTTTATTGTAAATGTACAGAGGAAAATTGCAGTAGCCAAGGCAAGCTAACTGATGTTATCAAGTACACTGCTGTTTGCAGAATTACCGGACTTGCGTCTTCGCGGACATCACACTCCCGAGTCGAATGCACAAAGTCTGCACTACCGGAGGATGCACGACCTAAATCAGTGTACTTTGTATTGAGAAATGTGCGCAAACCTACGTCACCAGTCTATTTGCCTAATCTTCCCGGTACTTTACACTGTGGTGGAAACGCAGAAAGCAACAGGTCTGGGGGGAAAAAAAGTTCCTGGTACAAATGTTCCGGGTAATTTCGGTGGAAACGCGGCAATAGTCTTGACTGGATCTGTCACTGGGGCACATATAGTTGTCCTGGTTTCCGCTGTCTTTCAGGGCTGTAGAGGTCCTCTCTAGGTGCTGATCCACCATCTGGGCTGGATATGTACTGGATTCGGATGACTGCAGTGACCATCTGATCTGGATACAGACTAGATCTGGTGGCCACGGTGACCTCGGAATAAGAGAGAATTAAGACATGTAAAGCTTAATATACCATAAATTAAGTCTGATGTAATAGAAAAGCCATGAAAGATGTATGTTAAATTCAGTTTTATATATATTTTGGACTATGAGGGACGCCATTATTCTGATGATGTAAAATGGTTGCACTCAGTGAGCTACTGCTGCTACCTGTTGCTGTTTTTACCGCAACACAAGTCAGAATAGACAACGTGGAAATTAATGATATGATGACTACAACTATTTAAAGCGCTTACAGGTGGTGATGGATTTAAGTATAGGCTTAAACTAAATGACGTGCCATCGATTTTTACCCACAAGGAGTCTAAACGTCTCGGATCTCGAGGGAAATCCGTGCTGAGAAACTCCTCTAGCAGATGCAGCATCATGATTAGTGCCGGCATGTTTACATCCTAACAGGATGGCATAGCGCTTCTCGTCTTGGCCGTTTGTAAGCTGTTTCAGTAGCTGTGGTCCACTAAAAACCTCAAAGGCATCAGGGCTAAAGTGGGGGGGGGGGGAGCAGGTCTTTAGGACGTTTTATTCATCCACATGCATCTTCCCATTCTTTTCTCTTATCGCTTGGAAATCAGTGAATTTCTATATTGCCTCTTGTTGCCCTCCGACTGAAAATTACACCCAAAAGCCACACAATGTGGTGTCGTATTAGTATTTTATTTAGAGTTGTGTTGCGGTAAAAAGCGCCAGTAGCTCACCAAGTGCAACCATTTTATGTCATCAACGCAGAATGTACTGTGCACATAAAATAATGGCGGCCCCCATAGTGTAAAAACAATGTCGACTTTTAAATAACATACATGTTTCACAGGTTTTCTGTTACATTTTTCAATAAGAGACATTTATGTTATTAAGCTATACACCCGGGGATCCCTTTAAGACTTAATATAAGCGTAGATGCTATTTTTCTAACGATGTAGCAATTACATTGTGCTATGGGAAGTGTTCCTGGTTCCAGTTTTCCTTATTAATGCAGCCTAAAAATCCTTTAACGGATTTGAATATTAGAAATGTGTTTGTGTGTTATGTGCAAGCCAGGTTAAAGAGGTGGGTCTGTAATCTAGATTTAAACTGACAGAAAAGTGAAAGTAACTTGACCCATATTCTAAATTTGTGTTCTGCATTTAACCCTTCCAAAGTGCACACACACAACAGTGAAACGCACACTGTGAAGAGTGGGCAGCCATTTATGCTGTGGCGCCTGGGCAGCAGTTGGGGGTTCGGTGCCTTGCTCAAGGGCACCTCAGTCGTGGTATTGAGAGTGGACAGAGCGCTGTACATTCACTCCCCTCACCTACAATTCCTCTGGGCCTGGGAACCAAACTTGCAGCTTTTGGATTACCAGTCCTTATCTCTAACTATTAGGCCACAACTTCCCCAAAAGTGTGTTAGATAAATGTTAGGTTAATCCAGGATTTGGGGGATGAATAGGAAAAGTATCTGTCGCCTGCAGTTGATTTTAATGTTCTAGGTATTATCAAATTGCCAGACTTTTCAGAATGCAGCGGATGTGTAGAACTATAGTGCTTGTTAAGAGCTAAGAGCTTGTTCAAATACTAAGGTGCTAAACCATTCAGGGTTTTATAAGTAATAAGCAAGATTTTTAAATCTATATGATGTTTGATATGGTGCCAGTGCAGTTTTGATAGAGCTGTTAGCTGTAGCTGCTGCATTTTGGACCACCTGGAGTTTGTTTATTAAGCGTGCAGAACAACCACCCAATAAAGCAATACAATAATCTAGCCTTGAGGTCATGAATCCAAGAATGAACGTTTCTGCATTTAACATTGAGCTTATAGGTCATAATTTAGATATTTTTTACATGGAAAAATGCAGTTTTACAAATGCTAGAAATGTGGCTTTCAAATGAAAGATTACTATCAAATAGCACTCCAACCCTCTACATTGCGAGTATATCACTTACATGTGCGACTAAATCCTCACTCTGGCGACTAAATGAGTTCTAATATTAGCCAATGGCAAATTGATTATCAGTATTTGGTGCACCTTAAAGCTTTAGTTCACCCCCCAAAAAATTACAATTGTCATTAATGACTCACCCTCATGTTGTTCCAATCCTGTAAGACCTCTGTTCATCTTCAGAACATAGTCTAAGATATTCTAAATTTAGTCAGAGAGCTTTCTGTCCCTCTATTGAAAATGTACGGTATACTGTCCAATAGGGCTGAAACGATTCCTCGAGTAACTCTATTACAAAAAATGATCGAGACAAATTCTTCTGCCTCGAAGCCTCTTTTAATTTATTTTGAATCTCACTTCAGGTTCTTTCGCAATGATTTTTTTAAATGTGACACAACGCGCTTGCGTCACCCACAAAGCGGAAGGAGACCCAAGCGCTGCGTCCGAAATCCCATATTACAAGGAGCGTTTTGATTTGAGGGCGCGTGAAAACATAAAGGGAACGTCATGGCGTGTGTCCATTGCAAGATAGCGCTGGCATAGCACAACTAGGGCCCTATGATTTCTGCGATGCAGAAAACGCGGGGGGAATCACAGAATCCAGTTATAAAAATGGAATTTACAGTTTAACGCTGAATTTTGAATGAATTAATCAAAAATAGGTCATTGCAGTTACATCAAATCACGATATAGACTAATATCTGTAAATATTAAGCCTGAACATACAAGCGCGACTTTAACACACACTGAAGCACGCGTGACGCTCAAGTGATTTCAGCGTCTGCTGTCTCACTAAATAAGATGTGAACACATGAACAGCATCTCCAGAACTGCTTTGACAGTCACTTCATTAGCATTTGACCGTTTGATTTAAGTAAAACTAGCATCACATCACATACACAGAACTGTTAAGGTACGTCAACCCATCATCATAGTTATTGCGGTTTAGTACCAAAAAGTTAAGTTTGCTTAACTTTCAATTATTAAAAGAGAAATTAAATTTTATGTTTAATGTTAAAAGTGCATCTCAGAAAATGCTTTATTTAAAAACCCAACTGAATGGCACTTAAATGCACTTCATTCATTTGTCAACTTTGTCATTGTTCACATTACAAGTACAGACAGAGAAACAATGGGTAATAATTAAATGTTTATTTTTGATGTATGCATTGCATTCTATGCATTTAAAAAAAGGGCTAATTTCTCTTATTGGAGCTACAGTGTCCAGGACCTCAGAACAGGTTGACAAAAAAACATTTGTTAATTGCTCTGTATCATAGGCAGCGGAACTACGGTTTGCTTGCACATGAGCAGCAAAAAAGGAAGAAAAACACAAGGTTTAAAAGTGCGGCCATGACGCACAGGAGCGCGGGTGGTTTTGCTAAATTGTTAACTCAATCAAACATGACAGGACAATGATCCGAAAAAATAGCATCAGACACTAATACATTATCGATAACCCATAGGACAAAACAAGATCCAATAAATGGCCATGTATTTGTGTAGATCCTGCAACATGTTGAATTAAATTAAAACCATCAATCAAATCGAAAAACTCTTTCGCCATAGCTTTTGAAGGGCAACAGGCATGTACATTAAAATCACCAACAATTAGAATCTTATCATAATTTGTCCTTATAACAGCAATAAAATCAGAAAAATCCTTAAAGTCCTTATGCTTTGGCGGCCGACATCACCGCACACAGAACAGGATTTCGTGCACCCAGTCCAAAACAGCTTAGCTCAAATGAAGTAAAAGCCATGGGCAATGGCTTACAATGTAAGCGACTGTTTAATATTGTGGCAATTCCTCCTTCACATCCAGTCGTATGCGGTGTGTTTATAAAAGTACACTCGAGAGGTAATGGTTCCGAAAAGGCAATGGACTCCCCCAGATTAATCCATGTTTCTGTAATAAAAAAATAAATCCAATGAATTTGTAATGAAGAAATCCTTCAGAATAAACAATTTATTCATCACAGATCTTGCATTTACAAGTGCACACCTAGTTGAAGCCTGGACGCGGCTAGCTGCCGAAACTACCCGGCTCAGCCTTCAGGTGGAGCAGGTGCTCTGGTATATCAGCCAGATAAAAATTGGCCGACTTTGAAGATCCCTTGTTATATTCAGCGCAAGAATCCACCAAAACTTTGATATTTAAGAGCTCTGTATGATCATACGTCCATGATGTGACCATGATGTGGTCACCCAGAATTTATAGTTTACCCACCTCTTTATTTTTTTTTTTATTTTTTTACCACTACACCTCTGTGTATATGTGTGTGTGTATGTATGTATTTATGTATATATATGTATATATGTATGTGTGTGTATCTGTCTGGCGAGTAAACTAAAAAATTTACTAGCCAATGGCAAATCAGTTGCCAAGGTGTCCGTAGAGGGTTGCACTCCTAGGTTCCTATCTAATGATGAAGAATTGACAGAGCAGCCATCAAGTCCTAGACGACATTCTTGGTTATTACATGCATTAGGTCCTATAATTAACACCTCTGTTTTTTCAGAATTTCGCAGTAAGAAATTACTCCTCCGGGTTTTTATATTTACTCTACATTCCGTTAATATTTCGAATTCGTATGTTTCTCCAGGCCTCTAAGAAATATAGATCTGAGTATCATCAGCATAACCGTGAAAGCTAACACCATGCTTCCTAATAGGGATGTGTATCACCAGCAAAGTCATGATATGATACGCATCATGATACAGAGGCTACAATACGTTATTACGATACAGGACTGCACTGAACCTCACTAGAATTTAGTAAAACAGCGGTTTATGAAACACTGCATACTTTAGAGTCAGTGCTTACTATAAGCATTTGACCTCTTCAATATGAAAGGCCTCCGTAACTGTACCACAGTACAATATAGGTAATGGCATATGTTTAATGTTTACATTGGGCACTCTCCACTAGGTACAACATTCTGATTGTTTGCATTTTGTTTTTAAGCCCATACGTCATTCTAATAAATTTATATTGTACTCTTTCTCTCTCTCTTGTAAATTAACTCTTGATGAATTACAATGAGTATAGAATATTGAAGTGGAGATTGCTAAACTGCAAGCTAATGGGTGTTTTAAGAAAGCAAGCGTGTTTATAGTGGAAAGATAGTGTGCACAAGGTTGCCAGGTTGACTAAGATAAGTAAAATGCTTAACAGATATTTCCATATCGTGCAAGGTTTCGCTGATAACCTCTCTTTATATCAGGCAACCCAGGTTGTGTTCCTCAACAGCCAGATCAAACCTTGTTGTAACTAGGGCTGTAGTACTCGAGTCCGGACTTGGACTCGAGTCCGGACTCGAGACATTTTTCTGTCGTCTCGGACTTGTCTCGGACTCGTTGAATTTGCACTCGGACTTGTCTCGGACTTGGCCATTGGACTCGCCAAGTCTTCTAGTTGGTCTCGACCGAGTCCAGAAAAAAAATAAAATAAAAAATGTCTCCTTCAAAACAAAACCACATTTGCATGATGTCGCGACTGAAACTGTGTGGAAAACGCTAGGCGCGCCGCTCTCCTTAATCCAAAGCACTCTGTAATCTGCGCTCGCGCTCCAGTGGCGTCTGCTGTTGCTGGGCAACCATGACCCGCTCTCCATGATGACGCAGAAGTTTCAGCAAAGAATAAATGGAATACCAGCACTTAAAATCACTTGCAGTAGCTCTGCTTATAGATTCGTTGAAAAAATGGCTATCCTTGTACAACTTTGATCATCTGTTTCTCCATCTTGCCTTAGCTTTCAGTATTGTTCCGGGAAAGGATGTGCATGACCAGTGGTGCACTTACTGCGACCTGAAAAGTTTAGATGTTTCTAATTTAATTTTCTACCTGTTAGATTGTGTTTTATTTACGTCTACACCTAGATAGCCTTTTTTTTTTATCAATAAACGCGTATTAATGTATAGCCTTATGCAACAATTACATATGTAAATTTTAAAAACTTTATATATGACATTACATATTTACATTTTCATGTAACAGCCAGTATTTGTATCTGTAACAATCACAAAATGTTTCCTATCTGCATTCGGATACAACATCGTACAGTTACTTGATAAGACTGTTATGACTTTTTATATATTTTTTCGTAGTTATCACTGAACAAGTATGTCGTGTTAAACTGAATTAATTATTAATTTCTAAAATAATATTTATCATGCAAGCAGAGAGATGTCATGACAAACGTTTAGTGATCATTTGAACACGACTGAATCCATTCAATGCACACATTCTCATTACGCAGAACACTTTAAGCGAGTCTTAATGTTAATGAACTTCACTAAACAGATGTGTGTGTTCTGCGCAAACCAGCAAAAGGTAAATATGCAAACATGTAGGACAAGTAGACAATGTATCCATATCTATGTTGATTATTAGCCTACTTTTGAGAGAGAACTGATTTGGTTTTTGAGAGACTGAGACGCGCAGCGCGGCTGTTTGATTGGTGAGCGCGCTGTGCTTATTCCATTCATTCGTATCATGGTAGCCTAAGCTTTCAATATTTGCCTTTTAAATATATACAAATAATATAACGTGTAGCTATGATGTATTATTATAGGTAAAATTACTCTTGCAACGCTCTGATTTCTGAGAGATGCACAGAGAGGCGACAACAATGCGGTGTTTGATTTGCGCTCTTTTCATTCATAAAGTTTACATTCATTCACTTCTGGCGCTGATCCCCTGGCTCACCTGTTTTCTAGCAAACACCAGACTGTGTCAGCTTCAGCCGAGTATTCAGGCAGAATTATTCCTTGTGCTTTATTAGTTTTTTAAGCCATTATCCTTGCCATTCCGAATAAGGTATTCGGCTTCAGGCACAACCCTAATTATTACATTACATATTTTATTTTTACATGCAACATAGATAAGGTCATATAGTAACAGCTCCACGCAATATTGTAATTCTAAAATTCACGTCGTACTTTGTGTGAATTATGGTTAATGCATGCTGGAGTAGTCGATTGTTTCCGACAGTGCTCGACTAGTCTATGCAAACACTAGCACAGTATGACAAAAATTTCGCTGTATTTATGTGCGCATGCCCAGTAGAGCCAAACGTATCCATTCTAGCCTTGCTGCGTGCATTTGTCATATCCCGAGCTTTGCGTGTGTCTGTGCACTGTGCCAATTAGGCATAGTCATATACATTTTTGACCACAGATATAATGTCAACAAAAAATAAAGGACATAAAAATTATTTGACCTCACAGTTCCAAACTTTGTTTGTTTATCCAAGTTTAGCTCCCAGGGTCGGACTGGGGGTAAAACCAGTACTCATTAGCAAGGCCCCAAAGGAAGAGAGGGCCCTTGAAAAGTATGAATCTGAAATATATTTTATTTTACCTGGATATTTTCATGGGTGGGGGCCATGGGGGCCCATCAGGACTGCCTATGCATAGGGCCCAGGATCTTGTTTAACGCCCCTGTTAGCTTTAACCCTAATTATACACACTCAAGCTCTTACTAGACACACTAATCTTCCAGGTGTTTTAAGGCCAGTTGGAGCTAAACTTTTCAGGACATTGGCCATCCAGGATGTAGTTTGGAGACCCCTGTCCTACAGAGTTGTTACTTTGCACATGCTTTTTGATCATTACAAATAATAATGTAAAATGATTTTCTTAGAATAGGAGATATGCTTTCTCTCGCATCACAAACATTATCAGTAGTTAAGTATGTGGTCTTGAATAGGACCCTTTTTTCACTCATTTGGACTCGGTCTTGGACTTGGACTCGAAACTTTTGGACTTGACTTGGACTCGAACCTCTTTGGACTCGGTCTCGACTAGTCCTGGACTTGGACTTGACTTGGACTCGACAAAGCCGGACTTGACTACAGCTCTAGTTGTAACCTATATATTATGCTTCATTCATTACTTTTTAAAAACCTGCACTTTTTCACTCAATTTTAAACTGTGTTCTTGTATCCAAATTAAGCACTGTTCAATGCTGTATCGATATTCGTATTGTCTAATCTCTGTGATAAATCGTCGTATCGATATTTTCAACGCAGCACTACTTCCTGATGATATCTCTGAAGGGTAAAAGGGTAAAATGTAAAGCATGAACCCCCTCCCCACCCCCAAGTTAAATAACATATACACAAATATACTTTGGGACTATTGCCTAGTTTTTAAATGGAAGCAAAAGCTCAGAGAGCTCATTGTTTATATTTGTATATATTTTTACAAAGAAAATGTGATTGAATATTTTCTGATTTTACTGTACATATAGATGTGCTTTGGTTGTATCTGTTATTGTCACTTATGATTTATTATTTACTGTTTTTGCAGAATGTCAAGTCTGCATTGACTGTGGATCAACTCATTGAACACGTTAAGGTATATGGCTGCCTCAGTCTTTTTATTTTTATTTAATGCATTCAAGAGGTTGACAATAGCAAGTTAGCTTTGGCAGCATATAAGAGGGCCCATCTACTCTTCAGATATCTCTCCAAAGCCACACTTCCTCCGAGACGTTAACAGCCAGAGCATAGTCTGCAAACCATCATTAGAAACACTGTAATCTAAACTAACAGTCAGTATCTGGTGTAGCAACAATCTGATTTAATTACAGTACTCATCCTCATGGACTGCACAGTCTTAAGGTGTCTTTACTTTTACGAACATTGCAGCTTATTGGTTAGTTTGTTCTGGCCACACATGCAGTCCTCATTCCTCCCTTCAGCATGCCAATTGCATGTACATGAGCAGAAAGCCTAGGCTGCTGCTTGTTTTAATTTATGGAACACAAAAATGTAAATCCTTTCCAATTTACAGATTTTTTTGGATTTTACTGAATTCTTAAAAATATTTAAGAACCTTTGCTGATGGATTGTTCATTAGATTGTGATCATGCAGTCTTTGCTTTTTGCTAGACTAGTGCGGTAGAGGATGTACAAGCAGAGGTGGGTGAGTTTATTCGTCGGACTTCTCAGGCTGACCTCCAGCTGGCAGCAGGCAGGGTGGCATTAGAGCTAGTTTCAAGATCCCAGAAAGATGGCAACTTCTACCCTCAGTGTGCATTTCTACAGCTGATGGAGACTCGGTACCTCTGCTACAGGTTTGAACTCAACTGCTCCGCCCCTGTTTCCCATCTCCTAGTGTTTTGTGTAAATATGCTCATTGTCTTGTTTATTTTTTGGAAATGTAGTGTGTGCCCCGGACTACTCTCATTGGCAATAGTGAAGAAAGATTTCCATCTCTGTCAGATTGCTTTTCAAATATTTTCTGACATTCCTGAGGCTGTCACCTGCGCTTATCTCAAAACTATTCTCAGGTGAGTCTTGTGCTGACATTAAGACCTTTACACCCTTAATAACTTAGCCATAAAACTGTTTTCCGACGAAAACAACAAAACACAACATTAATGTTGCTCATGTAATGATGACTACAATTTTATAATGCAACGGTTGACAAATAAAAATTAGATTAAATGTGGTTTACAAAAAAAACTATGCTAAAATGTCTCTTCATTTTCATTGATCAAAACGAGACGAAACAAAATGTTAATGTTATCTTCTCCCCGGTGATTTCCAACTGTTTTAGAAGTCATTTGCCAGTATGGAAAGTACAAGTCTTGTGATGAATGAGTGGATGAATTAATCATTTATGTACAAACTTAAAACAGTCAACAATTGGCTGTATTTCACATCAAACACAAGACAACTTTAAGCAAATCGTTTATAATTAATATCTAAATTAATTCGAATTCTATTTTTTATACAATAAAAAATGAAATGTACTTAAAATAAGAAGCCTTGGACAAACTATGCAAAAAAAAAAGTTTCCATAAAACATTTTTCCATCAAAAAGCACCTGATGGAGTTAGAGCTTCACATTTAAACTGCTTCTGTTTCACACAACACTGGCACAGATGTGCATGTTCGGATGTTGATTGTATGAGTTTGCGTGCACGCAAAGCGAACTTCCGGCAACACCGTGATGATGTCATATATTCCGCGTTTACCCAAGCAAACTTGCGGACACGTAGAGTATAAATCAGCCTTGACACAGAAAGGAGATCGCTATGGTCAGTACAGCTGGGGTTTGTCTTTGGGAGTAAAATGGGCAGATTTTTTTAATTATTTTATTTAAATGTATGTGTGTACCTCTAACATGTTAGGTTGGTAAAATAAATTTAAGTTTAAATCTGAGTCTAACGTGTCTGGAATGGATGTATTCTTGAGTCTATAAAGTAACAATAATATAATAAGATAATCTTGTTTGAAATGGGTTTGGCTAAAAGAAAATGTCGGTTTCGTCTATACTACTAGGTACTACATTGACTGGGCTAAATAGAATGACATTACTAAAAAATTCGGGGTGTCTCCAACTAAGGATTTTCATAGTGGAATCAGAATTTTAGAATCTTGCTGATATTCGACTGATAGTCTAATCATATATTTGGAGCAGAGCAAAATACTTTAACAAGAGTCAAGTCAGACATTCGACTAACATAAATACTGATGTTAACACACAGGGAAAATGTGTAACGAACACCTTGCAGATATAAACGGGGTAAATGTTTTGTTTTGATGAACAGATAACTAACACTTAACGTCTCAATTTTATTATTATTTTTTTTAAATAATGCTCTCATTATAACGTTAGCCTAAAACGTTAGCAGTTAATGTTCTGCCTTTCTGTTTTGAGCTGCGTGTACTGAAGATGACCAGTATAGGGAGGCAATTGATAGCAAATTTTTAATCAATGGGATTCAACTCATAATTTCATATAGAATACGCTTCGTTATTTATAGAATATAACATTTAATATTAAAGGAAAACTCCACCGTTTTTTGAAATAGGGCTTATTCACATTATTTCCTACATTTAGATAGGTGGGCAAATGCATTTTTGTGTCAGTGCATGCATTGTTTTAGTTTGACTGGGTCGGCGTTAGCTTAGCTTAGCACAATGAATGGAATCCTTTGTTGCCAGCTAGCATGGCCTGAGTAAAAGTGATCAAAAAATAAAAAAAAAACCACCTAATTACTTCTTGTGGCCTGCGTATTCACAACGAGTACAAATAGCGATCCAGATTAACACTAGGCAATTTCCTAGGCAGATATTGACTTGGGACTATATTATGGGGAAACACAGGCGAAGCACTGCTGCTTAGGCGAAGCACTGCTACTTCGGCGCAGAGATATCACGCAACACATGAAAACATCAACTCTATGTGAATACAGGTATAATATGGGTCGATCTATACATGCGTCATGATTAAAATAATCACTTACTCTGTGGACAGCTGTCCATTTGGTCCATTCGGCGTGGGGCGTTTTTTCCAGTTCACTTTGTCACACCGGAAAAAAAAATTGAGTACTGCAGAATGGATCAGCGCCGTGAAATCCTCTGTAGATGTGACACAACTTCGGGCACGCTCATCTTGATCTGACGTGTTGAGCCTGGTCATCAATGGCAAAAACATGTCCCACTCTCTACAGCACAGACACTCTATTTCCGTCGGCATAGATTGGCATATTCCCCCACATTCACACCACCAGTTCATGTTGGCTCTCATCCTCACGTCCTCAGGCTGTTGAGCGATCTCAACCTCCTCCTCCTGTCGTTCTATTTCCAAAGCACGCAGCTCGTCATCTGTAAACTCTGGTTCAAATAGGTATGGTTCTTGACTGTCTGAGAAGTCACCCTCTTCGTCTCTCTCAAAATCAGCCATGTTCATCGCCATTCGTGTACTGTAAGGAAAATAGCCAGGCAGCTGCTATTCACGCCGGTATGTTGACGGAAGTCGTGGGATTTCATGTGTTGCGTGATATCTCTGCGCCGAAGTAGCAGTGCTTCGCCTAAGCAGCAGTGCTTCGCCTGTGCTTCCCCATAATATAGTCCCAAGTCAATATCTGCCTAGGAAATCGCCTAGTGTTAATCTGGATCGCTATTTGTACTCGTTGTGAATACGCAGGCCACAAGAAGTAATTAGGTGGGGTTTTTTTTTTATTTTTTTTATCACTTTTACTCAGGCCATGCTAGCTGGCAACAAAGGATTCCATTCATTGTGCTAAGCTAAGCTAACGCCCACCCAGTCAAACTAAAACAATGCATGCACTGACACAAAAATGCATTTGCCCACCTATCTAAATGTAGGAAATAATGTGAATAAGCCCTATTTCAAAAAACGGTGGAGTGTTCCTTTAAGACTTATAGACTATTTGCAAAAAGGGCTGAATGCACATGAACATATCTGCACATGAGACTAAAGTAAAAGATATCTGAAAACATAGAAAACTTATCTGTGGGGCTCTGAATGCGAACTCCTTTTGCATTCTTCACAAAACAATGTGCAGAAACACTGCAGCTAAATTAAAAAAATTCATAGTGTTTTAGTATAATGGTCTTATTATAATAGTATGTATATTACAGTCCCATCATAGTTATTAATATTCTGCATTGTTGTTTGACCTGCTCGCGCTGTGCGCTGAAGAGAGATCACCGTATTACTACAATGAAGTGCTTGACTCAAAACCAAGTGCATCTTATATCCGTTAAATATATCCACGAGAAGAGAATAGAAATCAATTTATCATTACACCCCTACTTATATTTGTATGTATTAACGATTCATGCGAATTGTACACCTATGCAACTTTTGTGTTTTTTATATATAATATCATTATCTTTTTTTTTTTTTTTTTTTTTTTTTTTACTTTTGAAAAGAACTGATGTAAAACTTTTTTTAATCCTTTGTCTGACTATAGTACTCCAGACTTGGAGATGGAGGCTGTGAATCTTGACAAAGACAGTGTAATTTTCATGAAAGAGCTGACTCAGGCACACAGTCGATCAGATGAGGAAGGTGGGCAGCTGAACGGCTTCTGCGCCCCAGCACTAGAGAGTGATGCCTCTGATACCCCCAGCAACAAGCTACAAAGAGATCCCTTATCACTGGATATGAGCTGTCCTGTGGGGCTACACAAGGGTGCCCTTCTGTATCCTTTGTCCTTACTGGTATATAGGAAAACTAAGAGAAAAAAAAAACGTATGCCTTTTTGTGTTGTTCTGGTTGCATGTTTCCTTTAACCTGACTGATAGAAATGAGGTTCTGCATACAGCATACAGTGACAGATCCCTGCTGCCACATCTAAAAGATCTCACGGTTCCACAGGTCATTGTGAGTATCTGACACACCAAAACATTTAGCTTATGTTGGGTATACACTTATTTAGTCCCCCAAATTGTGGTACAGAGGTTACTTTGTACCTTTCTAACTTTGTTTGATACAGGACCGATGGGAGAAATATAATCTTTGATCTGTTCTCTCAAATCATTTTTTAAGGTCTTTTTACAGTATCTGAGGTTCCTTTATTTTAAATATTCTCATGATGCCCACAAACAAATTAGAGCTTTACGGACCCCAAGTATTTCTCAGGTCAGTCATCAAACTGAGTGTTTTATTTTAAACTATTTTCGTATTGCATATTGTAAGGTGTTTTTTTTTTTTTTTTTTTTTTTTTTTTTTTTTTTTGTAGATCATAGACTGGGTTTGCTTACTACTAGATTCTCATTTCACCGTCTTGGCTGTGGCACCAGAAGCCAAAAGATTGGTCTTTGATCTTCACAAATTTGTGAGATCACAGGTAGGGCATGTTTCTTATTGTTGATGGAAAATTTAAATTGTGCTTTTTATTTTATATTCATTTTAAATTTCTTGCAACCCTTTTCAGGTAAAACTGTATGCTGAACTGGGCAAAATTGAGGGAAGTCTTCAAGTGCTTAAAAATTCCAAACAGTCTGAAGATTTTGGCATGTACGCCATACAAGTAATTGAGCTCTTTTAGATTACTTTCACATTTTTAAAAAAATGTGCCCTGTTTTCTGCCTGTTATGAAATGTATCATGAAATTACTGAAATAAAACTTTGCAGTGTATCATGGACAATGTGTTTTATTCTTGTCTTTACAAACTAGGGCTGCAACAAATGATTATTTTGATGATAAATTAATCTAAAGATTATTAAAACCATTAATCCACTTATCAAATATAATTTCACTGATTAAAGCTGCAGTCCATAACTTTTTTTTGGTTAAAAATGATCCGAAATAAATTTGAAAGTATAACCAGCCAATGTTCCAAAAGTCGAATGGTATGACAATTAGAGATTACATTATAGAAATTAAAATATAAATAAAATGCTAATTCAAGATTTCTTTTTTTTTGTCACACACATGGTTAGATGGAGAGCATATGACCAGCAGTGGAATGTAAATCAGGTCCGCTCCATGGACAGTGCAATAAGTGTAGTCATGTAGATGTTAAGAGGCTGGTTTTGAGTTTAAGAGCCTGATGGCCTGGGGGAAGAAGCTCCTAAGTCTCTCAGTTTTTGACATCAAGCTACGGAAGAGCTTGCTTACCAGATGGCAGCATAATGAAAAGTTACTAAGGTGATTTGTGTCCTTAATTATTTTAACAGCTCTGCTTTTGCAGTGTTTGAGGTAGATGTCCTGCAGAGAGGGGATAGCAGACCCTGAGATCAGCTCAGCTGAGTCCCTTTCTATGGCCCCTGAATAGAACGTTTTCAGGATTGCTGGTGAGACCCAGAATTTTCTCAGCTGACGCAGATGGTACAGTCTTTGCCTGGATTTTTTAACCTGAGTTTGAATGTGGGTAGACCAGGTCCTCTGAGATGTTTACACAAAGGTACTTGAAGCTGCTCACTCTGTCCACAGGGGTTACGCTGATCAGTGTAAGGCTGCTGCTGCTGTCTCTTCATGAAGTCCACAGTCATCTCTTTAGTTTTACTCATTCATAGAGAGATGATTGTCCTGCCACCATGATGTGAGTTTCTCGATCCTTATCCAGGTATGCAGCTTCACTGTTGTTGGAAATGAGGCCCAGAACCACAGTATCATCAGCAAATTTTATAATGGATGTGGACCTGTGGGAAGGCACACGGTCATGTGTTTATAGAGAGTAGCGCAGGGGACCCAGCCCTGTGGGGCTCCTATGTTCAGGGTGATTGAGTTGGAGGTGTACTGGCCTACTTTAACCAACTTTTTTTACTCCACTAACGTTTTGTTTCCTAATTAAAACTTTTAATTAAAACATTTACTTTGACACATTTCCCCAAGTATATTCGTTACTTACTGCAAAATAGTCAGAAGAATGCAGGAAAGCAGGTTTGACGAAACGGTGGTCTGGCGTTTGCAAGTCAGACACCTCACCTCTCCAAGATATTTTGAAGGACCTATCTGATAGGTAAAACTCAAACCACTGGAGTGCGGTTTCTAATATGACCTTTGCCAGGAGGGTTGACCGGAGTATCTGGTGGTTAAAACATGTCAAAAGCAGCGGACCAATCAAGCAAGATAAGTATTGAAGATTTGGATTCCGTTTTTGCCAGTCTTAGGGCTTCAACAACTGTCTCGTTGAATGTCTACTTGTGAAGCCAGATTGGTTGCTGTCAAGGAGGAGGTTCTGTGTGAGAAAGGCAGATTTGGTTGAACACCGCTCGTACAATTATTACATTTAATTTGTACAAATATATTTGGCACACAAAATGAGATGACACAGAAACACTCTAATTCACCATTTAATTGGCTTTATGAAAAAGTAACTGAATGACATCTTTCTGCCTAACATCTCCTTTTGTATGTCATATGGATAACAAAAAAGTTGTCTTGAAAAAAACCTAGCCAGAAAGTTTGTAGTTTTAGAAGATTAAATGTTGAGGGTTTTCAGTTTTAACTAATTTGAAGTAGTTTTAATCCAATTGAAGTCAGTAAAATCAATCAGAAAAAAAGTTAAATAGACCGATTAATAGATAAGAAATGGTAAACTAGCATGTTGCTACCATGATTAACAAGTGACTAGCATGTCGCTATCATGCTCGAAGCATGATTAACAAGTACGATTATGTTGGAGCTGCCAAGATGGCCGCGTGAAATGACGCGTTTACCGAGCTCTTCATCACGAAAGTTAAATAAGTAAGCCCAATTAGTTTAAAATTCTATTCCATCTTTTATAGTGATCTTTATATCACCTGGGAATGGCTGAAAGGAAAAGAAATCGAAATCTGAATGCTGTGTTGAACGAGATGTCTGCTGATAAAGTGCTACTTAACAGTGATCACGATTACAGTCAGTGTTGTACTGAAGGAAGAGATTTGGAAATGATGATATTGGATGAGAAGGAATTCCCAGCATTACCGGTAACCCCGAGTGAACCTGCGGCGAAAAAGAAAACTACTAAATCCGTTAAGGATACTGATTCTGACATCATTGGCACGTTGTCTCGACTTATCAACGAAAGATCTGATAGCATCGAAAAATTGGTGAGCGGCAACACAGAGAGAATTGATGAGCTGAACAAAAAGATTGACATTGCTTTTGCCGATATCAAAGAGATCGAAGTCAAGATATGTAAAGTGGAGAGCCGTGTGTTAGAACTGGAACAGCCCGTCAAAATACTTGAACGGAGGATGGATGAGTTTGAATCATATTCGAGACGGTGGAACTTGAGATTGTACGGTGTCCCGGAGAATAAGGATGAAAACGTGCGTTTGCAGACCATAAAGATATGTCAATCCATCTTGCCAGAAGAGTCATCGCGGCTGTCCGAAGTAATTGATATCGCACATCGGCTGGGTCAAAAAAGCACAACCGATTCCCGTCCACGGCCTATCATCCTTCAGTTCACTTCACGTATGCTGAGAAATGAAGTGTGGAAGCGAGCTAAGACCTCTACATATCTCAAATCTAATGGATTTCTCTTCAAGGAGGACTTCTCTAAAGGTGATCGAGAGAGGCGCTCCAAGCTCTGGCCGTTCGTGAAGCAGGCGCGGGATGCGGGGAAAACGGCTTTCTTCGCCGGAGCTCGAGCATTTATTCAGGGAGAAGGTGAAATCAAGTTATGAATCTCTCTGGATGTTGCTATTTTTCTTTTCCAGAGCAGGTGCTCGTTCTCTGGGTTTTTTCCTCATTTTGTTTTTTCTTTCGTATTTAGTGATTTAGATTCCAGACTGTTCAAACTGTTACTGCAGTTTTAAGCTGCTGGTTGCATCTTTTTGAGTTTACAACACGATCTATCCAAAGAACTTGTGTGGGCTCGAACTTTACTGTTTCACGTGATGTGGCTCGGGCAAACTACGTGCATCGTTCTCGTTTACACTTTACACTCTAATCTGTTCCATATTTTTTGTGTTATTTTGTTATATGTCGTTGTCTGTAGTTTCACTTAATACTAGGGGATTAAGAGAAAATGTTAAAAGGAAAGCTTTATTTTTATTCGCAAAACAGTTCAAAACTGATTTTGTTTTCTTTCAAAGAAACACATTCTGTAGGTAATGATGTGAAATTCTGGAGGTCGCAATGGAATAATGACTTATGGTTTGCTCATGGCTCTGAGAGGTCTGCAGGGGTCGCTACGTTAAAGAACACTTTTTCTGGAAATGTTCTGGAGGTTTTTTCAGATCACTTTGGGCACTTTCTTTGTTTACTTTTAAGTTGGAATAATTCAGTATTTATTTTGGTTAACATTTATGGATATAACCTTAACACTGAAAACACTAAACTTTTTGAATCTTTAGAGGAAAGAATTCTACTCTGGTTTCGTAAACACCCACAGGCATTTTTATTGATTGGTGGGGATTTTAATATTACTATAAATGACTTGGTTGATAGATGGCCCCCAAAGCAGCCATGTTCGTCCAGTGTTACTTTGAAGACTTTTATGCAAAAATATAATCTGATTGATGCATGGAGGGAATTATATCCTAATAAGTGCTCTTACACTTGGAGTAACAAAAACGGCACAAGGCAGTCCCGCATAGATTTCTTTTTGGTTTCTAGGAGCATTTTAATAGAGAATATGTCAGTAAACATAATAATTACTCCCTTAACAGATCACAAGGCAATTTCTATAAATATTAGATCTTCTTCTTTTCTAACTCCATGCCGTACTTCTTTTTGGAAGATGAATATTTCTCATCTAAGGCATGAGGCAGTTAAATCGGAACTTACAAAATTAATTTCCTTTCACTGGGATCTGGCACAAAAGGAAGGTTCTTTCAGTAGGTATTGGGAACTTCTAAAATATGAAGTTGGTAAATATTTAAGGTCTTATGGGAGTTTTCTTTCTAAGCTTAACAGAATCTTGGAGGAACAAGTTGTTTCTGATATTACCTGTCTTTCTATGGTTTCGCCTGATAGACTTTTACCTGAGGAAAAAATTAAACTAGGTGATTTACAGAATAAATTGGATGAGATATACAAACGTAAAACAGAAGGTGCATTTGTCAGGTCTAGAATTAAATGGTTAGAACAGGGGGAACAAAACTCCTCCTACTTCTTTAACCTTGAAAGACAGCGAGGTAAACGTAATACAATTCACCACCTTAATATTAATGGTACTGTTACTAATGACCCAAAAGCTATCTCTCTTTTTTGCTATAATTTTTATGCCAATCTTTATAGATCTAACTATTGTTCTGATTCTGCTACGTCTCTTCTTAACTCTCTTAAAAATACTAATACAATTAGTGATCTGGAGAAAGAATGCTGTGATAAAAATCTGGTTTTAGATGAAGTAATAGATGCTATCAAACTTCTTAAATGTAACAAATCACCTGGCTGTGATGGCATTGCATCAGAATTTTATAAACAATTCTCAGATATTCTTGCCCCTTTTCTTTTAAATGTCTTTACTGAGAGTATCAAAAATCATGAACTCCCTCCTAGTCTATCTCAAGGAATAATAAACCTCATACCTAAACCAAAAAAAGACTTACTTCTGATTGAAAACTGGCGCCCAATAAGTTTATTAAATAACGATTATAAAATTCTGGCTATTATACTGTCTAAAAGAATTAAAAATGTTTTAAATTCTATAATAGATGAGACGCAATCTGGTTTTCTTAACAATAGACACATTTCAAATAATATACGTTTAGTTCTTGATATTATAGATTACTCTAATATGATTAGTGATGATAGCTTTCTTCTATTTCTGGATTTCTACAAAGCGTTCGACACACTGGAACATCATTTTATTTTTCAGTGTCTTGAAAAGTTTGGCTTTGGAACATTTTTTTGTAGTGCCATTAAAACTTTATATATGAACGGTAGTAGTTCAGTTATTTTAAAAAATGGAACAACTCGTCGTTTTGAATTACTGAGGGGCATTCGGCAGGGATGTCCTATTTCCCCCTACCTTTTTCTTCTTGCTGCTCAGATTCTTTGTTCTCATATAAAAGCCAGCAGTTTAAAAGGGGTGACTATTGCTGAAAGACAGGTCATTATCAGCCAGCTCGCTGACGACACAACCCTTTTTCTTAAAGATGAAAGTCAGATTTCACTTGCAATAAATATTATTGATTCATTCTCTAAAGCCTCAGGTTTATACTTAAATATTAAGAAATGTGAACTTTTTGCTATTAAAGACTGTAATGAATCATCTGTCCAGAATATCCCAGTAAAAGAAAGAATTTGTTATCTAGGTGTTTTAATTACTAAGGATCCAAAAGAAAGATGTAATCTTAATTACCAACCTCTTATTGATAAAACAGAGAAAAGATTTAACCAATGGCTACAAAGGGACCTGTCCTTAAAAGGTAGGGTACTTCTCACAAAAGCTGAAGGTCTTTCAAGGCTTATTTATGTTGCTCAGTCTGTTCCTATGGACCCAAAATTAGGTACTCGTGTTGACAAGCTCCTCTTTAATTTTGTATGGAAGCGATCAATACACTATATAAGGAAATCTGTTGTGATGAACACATATGATAAAGGGGGTCTTAATTTTTTGGATTTCTGTACTTTAAGTTACACCCTCAAGATTAATTGGCTTAAACAATTTAGAAAGAAGCCAGGATCTATATGGAACTTCATTTCCAATTATATTTTCTCTCAGTTTGGTGGCCTTGAATTTCTTCTAATGTGTAACTATAAAATCGATAAACTACCAGCTGCATTATCTGATTTTCATAGGCAAGTTCTCTTGGCTTGGTCACTAATATTCAAGCACAACTTTTCACCTCATAGATCTTTCATTTGGAATAACTGTAATGTTTTATACAAGAATAAGTCCATATTTTTTCAGAGTTGGTTTGATAAAAACATACTGTTGATCAGTCAGTTGATGAACTCTCAAGGGTTGTTATTGTCATATAAAGAGTTTTTAGATTACTTTCAATTTCCTGTTTCTCCAAGAGAATTTTCCATACACTCAAAAAAATGATTTTTGCTCTTTGTTCAATTTAATTAATTAAAATGAGCACATACAACATAACTCTTTGTAAAAATGGTGTCAACTTAATTATATTTAACAGAAACAATGTAATTTTCAAAAAATTAGGTTTACAAATTTTTTTTTAATTGAGTCAACAAGAATATTTTTTGTTCGTTTTAACCGGATGCACGTCATCAACGGAAACGGATGCAGATGGATTGCTCAGCAGCAAATATGTGAGTTGGGTAAGTGGCCTTTTTTTTTCTTATCTATCACCGTCCATCTAATTTTATTTATTTAACAAACTAATTAAAATATGCTTTCTTAATATCTTGTTGCATACCAGAAAGTTATTTTTCTATAAGCACTGTGTGAATATAGCTCTTAAGTGTGTCGTTTGTAGCTGATGTTAGGTTTCTGGATTCAGCACGTGGTGCAGACTTTCTTTTTTTACTAAAAGTATCAAATAATGTTTAAATGAAGAATCGCGGAACAAGAGAGAACAGAAAACCCTTCAGTACCATGAATTAATGTATAAAACCAGGGCCATAAGACACGCCCGATAATTAGAAATTGGCAAATTGTCCCCTAGGATTTTTAATTCTTACTCTGCATTCAGCTGTTGTTAGGGTGACAAAGTTTCAAATGTATATTTTAGGTCTTCCTGATCTATATTTAATTTATTGCTCGTCATTGTTAAAACGATTGAGATGCCAATCAAAGCGCACAGCAGCCAATCCAAGGCTTTAGATTAGTCACGCTTGTTAAGTTCACGTGCTCGTGACTGAATTCACCGCGTTCACGGAGTCTCTCGTCTTAAACAACAAATAGTGTTTTAGCGACGTAAGTATTACATTTCGCTGCTTCAGTAATTGTAAGTGGAGTTTTTGCATTTCTTCTGCTAGCTAGATTATGATCATGGACCGACATTATGTCTGTGTAGTCAGCTAATAACGTTTTGTTTCTCCAAGCGCTTGTATGTGTAAGTTAATGTTATTCTGTTACTTGCGATTAATATATCAAGAGGAATAATCGAAAATGATTTCTGTCATAAATAAGTTGTCACCCTGACCGTGTACTAAATATTTTGTTTTCTTTGTAGCATTTTAACCTTTTTTTGTCTTTGCTGAATTGCCCATAAACAAGACCTTTGTAACTTATGTCTTCAGATAAATGATGAATTTCATCGGATCACAACCCTTCCTTTACACTCCAATATTCATGTCCAAACTGGATCTGTTCTCTGATGATCTGCTAAAAGTGTTTACCAAAAAGGGTGGAGTGTTTAGAAAAAAGATTCAAGATGTGATGCTGCCAATGTCTCAGGTAGTATTTTTTTTTTTTTTTTTTCAGTTTTTTTATATATTGCTTTTTAATACAAGCTATTGATATAGTGCTCTGTAATGCATAATGGCTCAGAGATGTGTATTGGAGGGTGTCATGTATGAATATCAGAAACTTGAAAAAATGTTTTGTCTGTTTTCTTACAATGCCACCATGGAGACCAAGCAAGAGTGCATTCTCAAGGGGCTATGCATCTACCTGAATGAAGATGAATATGATGGAGTATTTGGTGAGTTCTTTTTCGTTACAAACAGTTATCACAAGTAATAACAAACTTGACCTTGCAAAAGACGTGACATGAACTGCGCCTAAAATTTTTTCAATTTAAAAGCAGAGACACTTTCGTGTATGTGTGTGTGTATATATATATATATATATATATACACACACATACATACATTTGTATGTTTAAATATCAAAAGACATTCCCCATCAAAACTGCTGATGGGTAAAGAGTTAATGTACATTTTTTAATTTTAAAATATTGAGTAAATTGTAAAGCTCAGATATGAATTAAATGACTGATGTTAACTTCTCTTTAAACCTTTGTACTCCACACAGCCACTGGTTTAGGTTTACGTGATATCATCCTGTTTGATAAGCACAGTTCTTGATAGTCAATTCGATTCACCTTTATTTATATAGCACTCTACACAATACACATTGTCAAAGCAGCATAATTAAACAGGAAAATAGTTTGTCGGTAATGCAAGAGGACAATAACAAACAGACAGTTTTTGTTTTGTTTTTTAAGAAAAAGTCAGTTCATTGATTATTCAGTGATGTCATCATCCAGTTCAACTCTCTTCCAATAGTGTCTATGCAATCAGTCAAGCATCCCCATTCGCCAAAGGTGGCAGTGGCAAGGAACCAAAACTTAAAGGGATGGTTCACTTTCAAATTAAATTTTGGTATGTTTTAGTTTACCTCAAGGACTTCCAAGATGTAGGTGTCTTTGTTTCTGCAGTATTTCCCATTTTTATATTTTTAGGTCAAACTGTTCTTGTCTGTGACCAATATAATGGAGGTCTATGGTCACCACCTCAAACAGCATACACAGAGAAGTCCAAATTAAACAATTCCCCACCGTAAGTACACATTGATGACCGAAGACACGAAACGAGCGGTTTGTGTAAGAAAACAAACAGTATTTATATAGTTTTTACCTTTTGTACACAACCACGTCCAACTGATGTGAGGGCGCGAGTGCTTCCTGTTGTGTGACGTGTGCACGCTCTGGCTTAGTCTGCACAAGCGCGGAAAGCACACTCATTGTTTACACTTACTGTTTATGGTTTACACAGAGATTTCCTTACACTGTGAAGATTTAAACATTTATACGTACAGGAAATTGCAAGATGATTTCAATACATCAACAGACAACGTTGAATTTGTCACAGCCATATTTGAACCAGAATACACAGATAAAGTACTCAGGAGCGATCATGGAAGCATCCGCTATGGCAGCACGTCTTCAAGCCTCGGAGACCGAGATCTCTTAAAAATTGGTGGTGTTTTAGTAGCAAGTGTTGAGAGATGCCGACAGAAGTGGACAAGGACATTGACAGTATTGCATCACACACCTGCCTGACTGATGATCCTTGGTTTTCTCCGCTGTTGAGCCGCAGCGTTTTGCACATTGTGTTTAGTATGCCACGTATAAACTGGAGGCGACGTCCAATGCCAGAGGGACCCAATGGCACACTGTCAATAGAGTGAGTAATGTGTTGTTTATTATAATTGCAACGATTATAGGGTGCATAATAAACAAATTAATAATTACAGTTACTGCATTATATTTCAGACAATGCAGATTGGTGGTGTATTGTGTGGTAAACCGTAAACAAGTGATGTACACGCGCGCGTGCACTCAGATCAGTTGGACATGGTTGTGTACAGGAGACAAAACCAAAATAGATAGTTCATTTTCTTACACAAACCGTTTGTTTCATGTCTTCAATGTGTACTTACGGTGGGGAATTGTTTAATTTGGACTTCTCTGTGCATGCTCTTTGAGGTGGTGACCATAGACCTCCATTATATTGGTCACAGACAAGAACAGTTTGACCTAAAAATATCAAAATGTAAACTACTATGGAAACAAAAAACACCTACATCTTGGATGCCCTTGAGGTAAGCTAAAACATACCTAAATTTAATTTGAAAGTGAACTATCCCTTTAATTAGTGACAGAAATGGAAAATAAACTTTGGGAGAAACTTTACTTAATCTGGGTGCCAGTTCTCCTCTGGCCTGATGAAAACAGCAGTTTAATTCCAGGCTTCACGGGGAAGTCGTGGCCTAATGGTTAGAGAGGCGTACTTGCAATCTAAGCATTGTGAGTTCGAGTCCCGGGCCGGCAGGAATTGTGGATGGGGGGAGTGCATGTACAGTTCTCTCTCCACCTTCAATACCACGACTGAGCTGCCCTTGAGCAAGGCTCTGAACCCCCAACTGCTCCCCAGGCGCCGCAGCATAAATGATGACCACTGCTCCGGGTGTGTGTGTGTGTGTGTTCACTGCTGTCTGTGTGCACCTTGGATGGGTTAAAAGCAGAGCATGAATTCTGAGTATGGGTCACCATACTTGGCCGTATGTCACGTCACACTTAAAAAAAAAAAAAAAAAAAAAAAAATATATATATATATATATATATATATATATATATACCTTTAACATACAAAGTAATTACATTCCGTTTGTTCTATAATAAATTTATATATTTTACAAGGCGCTCGTTTAGGTTAATGGCATTGCATCCATGTATGTTGGTTTGAAAATAAAGTGACTAATGATTTTATAGATGAAATTAAAGTACACAAACCTGTATTTTGGCAAAGATTTGCACCAATTTGGTGGTGCCAAGGACTTCGCTGTTCTTAAGAAAATTGAAAAAAAAGCTTGTACTCAGTAACTCAACCGTTTTCAGAGAATGAGGGAAGGGTGTGCTGTCAGCAGTTGTTTTAATTGTGCCCAGTTTTGGTTAAAGATAAGTAATATTGATTTGAAATAAGTATCGGTAGCATTTTATAATAATGGTCCATTAAACTAACTGCATTAGTTAACATGATCTAAGCAAGAACAATCCTTCTACAGCATTTATGAATCTTAGTTGATGTTAATTTCAACATTTACTAATGCATTATTCAAATCAAAAGTTGTGCTTGTTAACATTAGTTAATACACTGTGAATTAGCATGAACTAACAATGAATAACTGTATTTTCATTAAGATTAACAAAGATGAATAAATACAGTAATGTATTGTTCATTGTTTGTTCATGTTACTTAATGAATTAACTAACATTAACTAATGGACATCATTCTAAAGTGTTACCGAAGTATCAATGGCTCTGAGAATATCTGGTATTTTATAAATGTAATTTGTTAATGTCATCTAAATTAATTAAAAATTTTGAACAGTCACTGAGTGATAGAAATTTTAAGGAAGCATAGTTATTCATTGTTGTGATATTGACAAAGGCACTGTATTATTTTACATTATAAAGTGGAACACAGTCTAACAAAGGTGTTGAGTTGGGTTGTGATCTGGTGACCGAACACCATAGCATTGTTTTAAGATGGCTCGTGACTGTATGAATGTGCTGTGGAAGTAGAGTTGTTCACTAAAAATAACTTTTTTTTTTTTTTTTTCAAAGGATGATGACCCTGCAAGAACCGAAGCGGACATAAAGAAGACCTTTTAGGGATTCTGTGATGTAAAGCATGAATTTGCTGATGCAACAGAAGACTCTGAAGATATCTGCATTGTGCTGGAAGATGTGGAGGTGCTTTCTGGTTTAGGTAATGTAGCATTGGCTACAGCCATGCTACTTGGACTAATATACTCTTTAAATCGTACTCATCCACAGGAGATCCATTACACTTTTAAGGTGCTCCAAAAATGATTCTCGAGCTGAACTTGTGTAAATTGTCTGCCAAAGCACAGGCGCAGAAAACAAAACTCTTCACTTAGGTGTGCGGTGTTTGAGGATCCCTTTGTGAATGCTGTGTTTTATTTCCTTGTATGCTCATGTGATTTTGTTGTATCTGAATTTTTGCACGATGAGCAGAGGTGATTACGTCTCTCAATCACATTTAATATCATGTTTAAGAAAACAAAATAAAATAACATTTTGTTATATTCTTATATGCTCATGTTTTATTTGAATTGTCATTTTTGTAACTTAATGAGCATGTTTAATTGCCATATTTGCAGTTTTAAGCAAGAAGACACTCAAGGTTAAATGTGCTCATGTTTTAAATACAGATTTTTACTAAATGGATTGACTTTTAACATATTGACTTTCTTCACAGTAGACTATAGGTATACAGTAAAAAGTTTTTAATGTAATAGAACACAATTATTTCACTTTCATTTGGAAGTAACTGTAGAGTCAAGTTAGATAAGTGTAATGATTTAAATTGTTTCTAGTATGCAGTACAAAAATGTTTGTAGTTGACGTTGCATTGTTAGATATAGTAGACATGACCAAATTGAATGTAGTTAACATGGCATTATTTTATATAGTAGGCATGACAAAATTCAGAGTAGTTAACCTGACACAACTTTCTCTATTAGGCATGGCTAAACTTTATCTAGTAGATTGGACCAATTTTCTTCTTGTTGTCTTGACTAAAATAATTTAAGTTTACACAACAAGATTACAACAAATCATTTCAAACTAATTCGATATTGTTTGGAAAATGTAATTCAATTTCGTGGAAAAGTTTACTCAAATTTTTTTAAGTTCATTCAACAACTTTTTTTTTTGAGTGTAGTTATGGACTCTATACCATCAGGTGTTATTGCTTTACTGAGAGGTACTCACTCTCTGTCTCAGGTCTCTCTTAATTTGGTTGATACCTTTATTGGTAGATTATGTTTTGCCGCTCCATGCAAAAATAATAATAGGATAATTCGTTCAATATTTCAGCAGAATATTGTTACTCTACCAGCTGTAACTGCGTATTGGAATAATGCAATGGGTGATATTTGCTGGAAGAAAGTGTGGTTGCTTCCTCATACGTATCTACTAACTAACAAAATAAAGGAGATTTCCTACAAAATAATTCATAAGTTCTATCCAGCAAAGCATTATATGAAAAAATTCAAAAGTGATATTTCCTCTAACTGCTCTTTTTGTGATGACTCTGTTGAAACTGTTGTTCATCTATTTTGGTACTGTTCATTTACAAAGAAATTTTGGCAAGAAGTTTTAAGCTTCATTAGGAGTCACATTTATAATGAATGTACTCTTTTCTGGAAGAATGTTGTATTGGGTTTTTTTGAGTATGAACAGTCTAAAAGGAAACAGTTTTATGTGATAAATCTGATTTTGCTTCTTGCAAAATTCCACATCCACAGATGCAAATATTCAAATTCAAGACCTCTTTTTCTTGTCTTTATAAAAGAATTTGAGCAATATCTTTTATTAATCCAGTTATCAAAAAACAAAAAAGCTTCTAAAACCTTATCTGTCTGTAACTCCTTTCCTATTTTTAATGCTATGTAAACCTCGATTTTACTATATTTTTTGTTTGTATTGTTTTAATCCCCCTGCTGTTTTATTTGTATAATTTATTTTTTGTTATTATTGTTCATTTTTATGTTGTTGATTTATATTTTTTGTATACTTTTTGTGAACTGTGAGCTGCAATAAAAAAAAAAAAAAAAAAAAAAAAAAAAAAAAGTACGATTATGTTTTCTTTTATGACTACCAATAATTGTGACGCATGTATAACAAAGTAATAGGTCAGCGTTTCGCAGGTTTCCTTACTTCAGGAAGGGGAAACCAGTCTCCTCGTATATCGAAAATCTTTGACACTCGTTTTTAAAATTTTGAATTTTGTACTTCTAATTAGTGAACATTGTTTCGTTTTGATCTCTCCGCTGCATTTCCGAGTGCGTCACTGAGTGGCTCTGCCTGTTTCACAAAATCCGTATGCAGTCCGTGTGCGTTATGTATCTGGTGCTGAAGCAGCCAGACTCATTGTGCTTTCACACAGGAAATGTTTGCAGTCTGCTACTGATCCGCGGCTGTTTAAGCCACAAAACGCACTTGTCCATTATTTTGATATCAAATCATGTAAAAAAAAAAAAAAATCGAAAAGCTTTTTCAGAATTTTGCTACTCTTCCATCACAGTACAGTAACAATCTTTCATAGACATGTTTAAATGCAAATATAAACATATTACTCATGCATTTGACTGCTAGTTTTTTTATAATAAGTTGCTGAAACAAGCTGCTACACATTTAAACACAACACTAGTCTACTTTTCTTGTTAGGCTATCACAAACATTTAAAATGAAAACTCCCCACTAACAGAAACTGTCGACTCGCAAGCCTTTTGCATTTAAATCTTTATTACACGCAATCCAACGGGTCTTAAAGGTCCCGTTTTACACGATTTTTTTTAAGCTTTGATTGTGTTTACAATGTGCAATATAACATGTGTTCATGTTTCGCGTGTAAAAAAAAACACAGTATTTTTCACACAATTCACCTATCTGTATACTGCTGTTTCCACTGTAACAAAAACGGGCTGATGACTTGTTCTATGAAGCCTCTCCTTCAGAAATACATAACGGGTTCTGATTGGGCTAGCGGTACCTGTGCTGTGATTCGACAGCAGCTGCCCTCCTGGTAATGCGATTGGGCTAGAACGCACGTGCTGGAGATGTATTTATAGTAACAGGAGGAGCGTTTTTACTGCGCATGAAAATCGCATTCGTTTTTTTTTTTGCACAGCCCTAACATCTAGTTAACAAAGCTAAACAGCCTTGCCCTTTGTGTAATAAGTTACAGAAACTGTTAAACGCACCAACTTAAATAATAAAATACACTTACAGGTTGTGGTCCATAAACAACGCCTTCTCCAGACAAAGAGGGAACTGCTCCATCTTTCAAGAATAATCTTTGTGCAAATCCAGCATTAAACTGATTGAGATTGAGAAAGTTGTCCTCAGCAAGCTGTCCTCAGCAAAATGAGCTGTACATAGTTTTACATGTGCTTTATTTTCGGGAACCGAGTTAAACATAAATTGTAACCATTAATCTCAAAGTACAGCGTTCCTGGGAAGCCCAAACAAAGATGATTGGACTCAGAGATGAAAAAAACAGCGTTTCAACAACATGGCGACAAACACAAACAGCTCTTCCTTCTCCGTCGGAGGGAGCGCAACAAGGCCACGTCCCCCTGTTTGTGAACTAATGTGGGCGGTGGTTAGTCAAAAAAAAAAAAACGTTTTAGTGACGTTATTACTGCAGGAACTAGAGGGCTGTAGTCCAAACGGGTCATTTTTTGTAGGCGAATTCTGTTAAATCAAACATCTCGCTTGGCATTGAACTTTGAGCTTTAGAATTTTACAGATATTATTTATACTCTAACAACAACATTACACAATAACTAAAGTTTAAAACATGGAATCACAAAGAAGGGGACCTTTAAATAACTTTGTTTTTCTGCCCCTATAAGTGCGCATATATAATGTTGCCTTGTTTCTCTAAAGTTGCTATTTTTCTTGTTTTAAGTCTAGCCAAAACCCATGTGTTGCGTGTGAAACACAGTAGGCTTTAATTAGTATACATTTATTGTGAAATGGCTGCATTTCTGTGTCAATCCATGTTCATTTTTACCGCGAACAATGCGCTGTCACTTTAATTCCGTACATGCAGCACAGCAAAAATAGACTGTACGTAAACGATCGTTGCACTGCTGCAGACGCACCGCTCCTGGAACGCATTGACGGCCCGCAACCGCATGCAGTATATGAACGCTGGAATCCATTAACATGAGTGCGTAAAAAAATACACATTATTGTATCATTATGAAATGTTTTTCTCAAATACACGTTGGACACAATTATTGGCACTCCTATAATTTCTTTATATTCACATTCACAATTTTGAGCACTCCAGTGTGATTATGAACATGAAATTATCCACCCATGGCTTCCTGTTTCACAGAATTATAAATAGATGGGAAAATAAAATTCAAATTCCCTTAATCATCCATCGCAATGAGAGCATCCTGACTAGCTACATCACTAGCCACTTTTCCACTGTCGGACCAGTGTAAGCCAGTGCTTAGCCTATCGGCCCTGTAGCACCGAGGCCAAAATAGTGCTGCGTTTCCACCGTTGGGCCAGAAGCTCTGCTGCGTTTCACTAAAACCTGCCCTTTACACGTCTCTCAGGAACAACGCCATTCAACCCCATCATTTCACCAACAAAGAGAAGTTATCAGAAACTAGCGTGATCAGAAAACGAACACTATAAAAGCGGGCGTTTGCTTGCATGCTTCGTTAAATATTTAAATAAAGCATGATGTTTTAAGTCAATAATAACAATAAGTAATGATCGTAATGAAATAATCAGGATTGAAAATTAGTTACACAGAAATAAGACGTTATGAACATAGTATGCTCTTCAGTCAAGTCTGTTTATTGTTTAGTTTGTTTATTTGAAGTCATAATAGCCTATATAAAAAGAATAATAATTTCTATATTTTTATAAAAGCTACCGAACAAAAACAATTAGGTTATTATATTATGACATAGGCTACACGGAGCTAAACTCGAGATGACAGATAAAATGTTACTAAATAAATACATGATTGTGATAGAGAATAAGAAGCTGACGTCTGATTTCCCCAGCGGTCATATTTACCATGTTTACTATGGTAATGTTATTGCCTATTGGGCGTAGTCTTTTGCATTGGATATAAATATTTCTGCCTTGTATGCTGATTATAATCCACATCAGATCAAGTTATTTCAAACACTTGCTGCTGACTGAAAGTGAGTTTTAAGCTCAGCTTATTTTAATAAGTTTTTAATGCTCGGAAGTGACAGTGGAAACGCGACTGACCCTGACACGCACTAGCATGCCGGCTTTTGGCCCGACAGTGGATATGCGGCTACTGTGTAGTATGGTGTCTGCAACGCGTCCTGCCGGAAGACTCTTTAACATATATATTTTTCCCAATCCCTGACTGCGGGTGTCGCTGTTGGACAGTTTTCTCTACTTCCTGTTGGCCTTCTGTTGCTAATCATAGCTCCGTGTAGCTGTTTTTTTTTCTGTAGAATCTTTCTTACTATCACTCTGTTTTTTAAAGTGATAAAACATAACTTAATTCACACCATATTTCTGATATTATCGATCAATCTTATCAGATTAATTTTGTTTGTTCACTTTTATTTTATATCCGTGAGTGCAGTACACCTGCAAAGCGTTAGCACTCGTTAGCTTGTCATTAGCTTGTCATTAGCATTTTCATTCGAACATATCGCTGTTTTCTTTTCTCCTCTTTCTCGCTACAGTTTTTCACAAGTTCATCAAACAACCGCAGTAAGAATATTTCATCAAGCACGTTTTTCACAAGTTCATCAAACAACCGCAGTAAGAATATTTCATCAAGCACGTTTTTCACAAGTTTATCAAACAACCGCAGTAAGAATATTTCATCAAGCACGGTGAGTAATCGCTTCTGCTGGTATTGTTATACCTCTTTGCCACATGTACAGTTCATCTATCTCTGTCGCAGATGAGGGATTCACATGTGATAAATGCAAGGAAAAAGTTAGGCTGACAGAGAAGACTTCAGAATTAGAGACATGCATCCAAACTTTAATTGAGGACAGTAAGAATGTTAGGGCTCTATACTGCTTTGGATACATCCAACTCAGGGATTCCTGTACATTGTCCAGTTCTGGCAACAGAGCCCCTGCAGCAGGGCAACTGGGTGACAGTGAGGCAGCGTAGTTGTGGGTCAAAACACAGCTCTTCTGTTCCGATCAAAACATTAAACAAGTTCTCCCCACTCAGTGATGCACCCACTGAGAAACCTGATGAAAGTGCTCTAGTTATTTGTGATTCTATTGGGCAGAACGTGAATATAGACATACCAGCCACCATAGTCAAATGTTTACCGGGAGCCTGACATCTTGGCAAATTTAAAAGTGCTGGCTAATGCTAAAGGTAAATACAGTAAGATTGTTATTCATGCCGGCACTAATGATGTTCGACTTTGCCAGTCGGAGATCACTAAAAATAACATTAAAGAGGCCTGTGAACTTGCAAGCACGATGTCAGACACTGTAATATGCTCTGGTCCCCTCCCTGCTTACCGTGGTGACGAAATGCATAGAAGATTTTCATCACTCAATGGCTGGATGTCTAAGTGGTGCCCACAGAATAACATGGGTTTCATAGACAATTGGACAAGCTTTTGGGGCAGACCTGACCTGTTGAAAAGAGATGGTCTTCATCCCTCCTGGGGTGGTGCCACTCTTCTCTCTAGAAATATGGCAAATAGTCTTAGTGTTTATACTTGACTAACTGGGGCCCAGGTCAGGAAGCAGACAGACTGGCTAAACAGAACGTCTGCTAGCTGCCTCACGTCACAGAGGTCAGCTAATTCTCAGCACATAGAGACTCTTTCACCTAGATTTCACACTATAGAGACTGTGTCTGTTCCACGAAGTAGAAAATACAAAAAATGTCCAAACCAAGTTAAGATTTAATTTAACAATTTAATTGAGGTTCAACAAATAAAAAACAGATGCAATATGGATAAACAGACGATAAAGCTTGGCTTATTGAATATCAGATCCCTTTCTACGAAAACACTTTTTGTAAATTATATGATCACTGATCATAATATAGATGTGCTCTGTTTGACAGAAACCTGGCTAAAACCTGATTACATTATTTTAAATGAGTCCACCCCCCAAGATTACTGTTTATAAACATGAGCCGAGTCTAAAAGGCAAAGGGGGAGGTGTTGCTTCAATTTATAACAACGTTTTCAGGATTTCTCAGAGGGCAGGCTTCAAGTATAATAGTTTGAAGTAATGGTGCTTCAAATAACATTATCCAGAGAAACAAATGTTAATGATAAATCCCGTTATGTTTGTACTGGCTACTGTATACAGGCCACCAGGGCACCATACAGACTTTATGAAAGAGTTTTGTGATTTTACATCCGAGTTAGTTCTGGCTGCAGATAAAGTTTTAATAGTTGGTGATTTTAATATCCATGTTGATAATGAAAAAGATGCATTGCGATCAGCATTTATAGACATTCTGAACTCTATTGGGGTTAGAAAACACGTTTCAGGACCTACTCATTGTCGAAATCATACTCTAGATTTAATACTGTCACATGGAATTGATGTTGATAGTGCTGAAATTATGCAGCCAAGTGATGATATCTCAGATCATTATTTAGTTTTGTGCAAACTTCATATAGCCAAAATTGTAAATTCTACTTCTTGTTACAAGTATGGTAGAAACATCACTTCTACCACAAAAGATTGCTTTTTGAATTATCTTCCTGATTTATCCAAATTCCTTAGCATATCCAAAACCTCAGAACAACTTGATGTAACAAAAACTATGGACTCTCTCTTTTCTAGCACTTTAAATACAGTTGGTCCTTTACGCTTAAGGAAGGTTAAAGAGCCACACAGATGGGAAATCAAAAATTACCTGTATTACAGTGTATGATGTAGCTGTCTATCAGTGTAAACAAACTTTTGATTTCTAATTTTTTGCCCACCTCTACGTACATCACTAGAACACTTTGCATAATAATCTCTGCCTACCGTCTTGGGAGAAACGGAACTCTGACCTAACCCCCCCCCCCCCCCACACACACACACACACACAGACGCTCTGGTTGGTGTGATAGCGTCATGTCGAGGAGACCGTGTGTTTTTAATTGTAAAGGCAAGTTTGTTTTATTTTCACTGCCAAAGAATGAAGATCAGAAGAACCAATGGCTAAAATTCATTTTTACCACAATACCAGAGCAGTACAACAAGTTCAAGGTGGGATTTTCAAAGCGTTTGGCCATAAAAGAGGGTTCATTACCAACTTTATTTAGACCAACGAGCATCTCCGAATCACAACGCGAAGTATGATTATGAAGTTATGTGTTTGTTTTCTCCCGAGCGTCTTATCAGTATGTGTGCTGTCTGCAGCCTGTCTGCGCTGATCTTCATTTACAAAAACATCATTAAAATGAAGTGTAACTACGTGAATACTCAACGAAGAGACATGAGAGAGATATCTATAGAAAGCTTGACATTTCTACTTTAAAACTAAACAAGTGCTGCCGAGAACAGATATTCTGTGATAAAGTAATCCATATGAAAACAACGCGATGTCTGTTTTTCATGTCTCCCTTCGTTGTACCTAATGTGACCACACCCCCGCGCTGAACGCGCTATTCAGATTCAAACTGAAGCGCGCGGTTTGAATACGCACACAGAAGAAAAAGCAGTGAGACTGTTCAAGTTTTTTATTTTACGGTTTGCTTCGCGGTGAGAGGAATAAGACATAATTCACCCCAAACAGATGCTTACACATTGTTTACCGTGAAGTTGTGTGCGGAACAACCAATCAAAACTATGTCAGTTGACCAATCAGAACACAGTATGCAACCGAAAGGTGGGGTTTAAGGAAACTGAATCTTTTGAACAGCTTCGCGCGAACCGTTTGGGGATCTCTGAGAATTGAGGTAATTTTAAAATGATATTTTGACAAAATGACAATGTTTTTTAACCTTGGATGGATTTAAACCTAATGTACAGGACTTATAAACAGTGATAGGAAGCTTAGAATTTTCATCTTACTGGCTCTTTAAGGAAAACAGTTTGACACCATGGTATAATGAGCATACTTGCACCCTAAAAGGAGCAGCCCGAAAAATGGAGCGCAGCTGGAGGAAAACAAAACAAAACTACAGGTATTTTGTATTGCTTGGCGGGAAAGTAACCTATCCTACAGAAAAGCATTAAAAGCTACTAGATCCGATTACTTTTCTTTTAGAAGAAAACAAACATAACCCCAGGTATTTATTCAATACAGTGGCTAAATTAACGAAAAATAAAGCCTCAACAAGTGTTGACATTTCCCAACACCACAGCAGTAATGACTTTAAGAACTACTTCTAAAATCGATACTATTAGAGATAAAATTGCAACCATTCAGCCGTCAAGCTACAGTATCGCAAAAAAAAGTGTACTATAGACCCCCTGAGGAACAGTTCCACTCATTCTCTACTATAGGAGAGGAAGAATTGTATAAACTTGTTAAATCATCTAAACCAACAACATGTATGTTAGACCCTTTACCATCTAAGCTCCTAAAAGAGGTGCTTCCAAAAGTCATAGATCCTCTTCTGACTATTATTAATTCCTCATTGTCGTTAGGATATGTCCCCAAAACCTTGAAACTGGCTGTTATTAAGCCTCTCATCAAAAAACCACAACTTGACCCCAAAGAACTAGTTATAGACCAATCTCGAATCTCCCTTTCCTGTCCAAGATACTAGAAAAGGTGGTATCCTCACAATTATATTCCTTCTTAGAGAAAAATGGTATATGTGAGGATTTCCAGTCAGGATTTAGACCATATCATAGTACTGAGACTGCTCTCCTTAGTTACAAATGATCTGCTCTTATCATCTGATCGTGGGTGTATCTCTCTATTAGTTTTATTGGATCTTAGTGCTGCGTTTGACACAATTGACCACAACATTATTTTGCATAGACTTGAACACTTGTTGGCATCAGTGGAACTGCATTAGCATGGTTTAAATCATACTTAAATGACCGCCATCAGTTCGTAGCAGTGAATGAAGATGTATCATATCGATTACAAGAGTAGTATGGAGTACCTCAAGGCTCAGTACTAGGGCCGCTACTCTTCAAACTTTGTGTTACCCTTGGGAGATCTCATCAGGGAACATGGTGTTAACTTTCAATGTTATGCAGATGATACACAGCTCTATATTTCTTTGCGGCCCGGTGAAACACACCAATTTGATAAACTAATGGAATGCATAGTCGATATAAAAAACTGGATGACGAGTAATTTCTTACTGCTTAATTCTGAAAAAACAAGTGTTAATTATAGGACTTAAAAACTCTGCTTTTAATAACCTAGAACACTGTCTAAGACTTGATGGTTGCTCTGTCAATTCTTCGTCATCAGTTAGGAACCCAGGTGTGCTATTTGTTCGCAATCTTTCCTTAGATAGCCACGTTTCTAGCATTTGTAAAACTGCATTTTTCCATCTCAAAAATATATCTAAATTACGGCCTATTCTCTCAATGTCAAATGCAGAAATGTTAATCCATGCATTTATGACCTCAAGGTTAGATTATTGTAATGCTTTATTGGGTGGTTGTTCTGCACGCTTTGTAAACAAACTACAGCTAGTCCAAAATGCAGCAGCAAGAGTTCTTACTAGAACCAGGAAGTATGACCATATTAGCCCGGTCCTGTCAACACTGCACTGGCTCCCTATCAAACATCGTATAGATTTTAAAACATTGCTTATTACTGCATCTTTATGAAAACGAACGACCTAGTCACGACTGTTTCCCGAAACCTTGGTACCTATGTCGCAGATCAATAGTTCAAACTACCTTGGTTTGAGCCGTCGTTCTTTTCTTCGATCTAATGGCTGACTGGAGACGAGCACATACCGCCACCTACAGTAATTTGGTTTTATTTTCTCTTTTCTTCGACTCGAATTACGCTTTTGAAATGACGTTACGTAGGAGTCAAGCAATAACAAATCATTCGTTTGTTCTGCAATACATTATACACACACGTTAAAAAAAGTTGAAAGTTAACAATTTGTTCTCTTCTGATCCCAATGTCAATAATTTCACAATTTCAGATAAATACTATTTCTTATGTAATATTGATAGGCTACTTAACCACAATTGAAAAAGATTGGTTTTGAAAAACTGTGATGTACTGTTGTGGATTGCTTTTTTTGCTCAATCTTTGCTATTTATGTATCCTTGCTATTCTGACGTGTTAATGAAAATGACACGAAAACCCCAAATTTCAATGCTTGAAATTGCAGTTATTTTCGAGAAGGTGGTGGAAAATAGTAAAGTCCAGCTATTTTCAAAGCTGAAAAATAGCATTACAAATGCTGACAAAAATAAAATCTGGGCAGAAATCACTCAAAAAAATAAATGATGCTGGCTATGGATATGGACAGAGCCCAGACAAAGTCAGGAATAAGTGGAGGGACTTTGCAAGTTTGACAAAACAGAGGGCTGTGGCACGTAAGAGGGAAGCAAACAAGACTGATGGGGTATCAGTTCAGTTCCTCCTGTCCCTACAGAGGAAGAGATAGTTTTGGCCATCCTGGGGCCTGTTGCAGTGGAAAGATCATTGGAGATATGGATACATGTGCATCAACCAAGCTTTTGCCTTCAAAGTCCAGGCCTCCAACATCAGGCCCTCTCCAGTCTGGCCCTTCAACATTAGGTTTCACATCTTCAGAGGGCAATAAGAAGAAACGCTTTAAATTCAGTTGTTAGCTAGACTGGATTATTATGCTGTTGGAAATTTATGGAGGTGGGTGATGGCCTAATGGGTGGGTGATGGAAGCACACATGATTCTTTTGTGTGGGACAATTCTGCAGTTTGCAGATGGCTGAAGAGGGTGCACGGCTTTGGTGATAGCTGGCTGCTGGAGACATGTCCTCTTCGCCCATAGGTCCTGTCACCTGCAGCATCGAGCTGTTTAAAACATTTGTTAAATCTGACATTAATTTCTGTTAAATATTTGGTTTATTTGCCGATATGTATTAAATGAACACTTAAAAACATAAAAAAACTTTTGCAAACAGTGTATACCGTCTCTCTCCCTCTCTCTATATATGTATTCACACACAAACACATTTGTAGAGAGTATTCTATGTTCTAATTCTGTAAAAACAACAAAATCACTCACTTTATACATTTTTTGTTACTTTACATTCATTTAAAATTTATTTAATTTTAAAAATTAATTTACTATAAAAATACTGTAATTTAAGTGTGTTAACATTTTATATAAGTGAAAACCTCTAACACACTCTTTTACCAATATTGTTATATGAGACATATGTATTTTGGACTGTTTTTAAAGAGCCAGTAAGATGAAAATTCTAAGCTTCGAAGCTGTTCAAAAGATTCAGTTTCCTTAAACCCCACCTTTCGGTTGCATACTGTGTTCTGATTGGTCAACTGACATAGTTTTGATTGGTTGTTCCGCACACAACTTCATGGTAAACAATGCGTAAGCATCTGTTTGTGGTGAATTATGTCTTATTCCTCTCACCGCGAAGCAAACAGTAAAATAAAAAACTTGAACAGTCTCGCTGCTTTTTCTTCTGTGTGTGCGTATTCAAACCGCGCGCTTCAGTTTGAATCTGAATAGCGCGTTCATCGCGGGGTGTGATCACATTAGGTACAACGAAGGGAGACATGAAAAACAGACATCGCGTTGTTTTCATATGGATTACTTTATCACAGAATATCTGTTCTCGGCAGCACTTGTTTAGTTTTAAAGTAGACATGTCAAGCTTTCTATAGATATCTCTCTAATGTCTCTTCGTTGATCATAATCATACTTCGCGTTGTGATTCGGAGATGCTCGTTGGTCTAAATAAAGTTGGTAATGAACCCTCTTTTATGGCCAAACGCTTTGAAAATCCCACCTTGAACTCACCGATATTAGAAAAGCAGTCATCAGTGAAATGTTGTGAACACAACAAGGATTTGTTGTACCGCTCTGGTATTGTGGTAAAAATGAATTTTAGCCATTGGTTCTTCTGATCTTCATTCTTTGGCAGTGAAAATAAAACAAACTTGCCTTTACAATTAAAAACACACGGTCTCCTCGACATGACGCTATCACACCAACCAGAGCGTCTGTGTGGGGGGGTGGGGCAGGTCAGAGTTCCGTTTCTCCCAAGACGGTAGGCGGAGATTATTATGCAAAGTGTTCTAGTGACGTACATAGAGATGGGCAAAAGATTTGAAATCTATAACGACTCGTTTCAGCGATTCAGTGGACTCCTTACTTTAGAAGCCAATAACTTTATAAATGGTTTACTTTTTGGTTTTATTACTTTGCACGTTGCTTACACTGATAGACAGCTACATCATACACTGTAATACAGGTAATTTTTGATTTCCCATCTGTGTGGCTCTTTAAATTAAAATTAAACAAAGATAACTCACTTGACAAACTCACCGTTTCTTCACACAAACGAAACAATGGCTGCGTTCTAATCTGCAAGATTAATGCTTTCAGAGGGCACTTCGAAGGGAGAATAATAGCGAGGGCCACGCTGCCATATAGTTTCAAACTGAATTTGTAATAAAAATAAAAAGGCGATTTATGTGATAAACTTAAACCACAACTTTAAGTCTTTTAAATCAAAAAAGTGGATGGTGAAATCTTTTAAAGGAATAGGGCACAGGGTCGATAACTCTGAACACAGCCCAGGTGCGGCACAATCAGTGACGTCGACACAGCAAACTAACGACGAACTATGCCTCTAACTACAGGTGGAGAGCTGTCGTTCCAACGACACAAGTTTGTGATGCAGTTTGCGAATGTTTGTTTGAACTATGGTTTCGGGAAACACCGAATCATTGAACTACGTTGGTAACGACGGAACTTGCGACCATAGTTGGCTAACGATGCTTTTGGGAAACGCACCCCTGAATGGTTTAGCACCTCAGTGTTTGAATGAGCTCCTTTTACATTATAATCTACGTCCACTATGTTCTCAAAACTCAGGCAATTTGATAATAAATAGAATATCCAAATCAACTGCGGGCGGCAGATCCTTTTCATTTGGCGCCTTAACTCTGGAATAACCTACCTAACATTGTTCGGGAGGCAGACACACTCTTGCAGTTTAAATCTAGATTAAAGACCCATCTCTTTAACCTGGCTTACACATAACATACTAATATGATTTTAATATCCAAATCCATTAAAGGATTTTTAGGCTGCATTAATTAGGTGAACCGGGAACACTTCCCATAACACCCTATGTACTTGCTACATCATTAGAAAAATGGCATCTACGCTACTATTTGTCTGTTTCTCTCTTATTCCGAGGTCACCATAGCCACCAGATCCAGTCGGTATCCAGATCAGAGGGTCACTGCAGTCACCCGGATCCAGTACGTATCCAGACCAGATGGTGGATCAGCACCTAGAAAGGACCTCTACTGCCCTGAAAGACAGCGGAGAGCAGGACAACTAGAGCCCCAGATACAGATCCCCTGTAAAGACCTAGTCTCAGAGGAGCACCAGGACAAGACCACAGGAAACAGATGATTCTTCTGCACAATCTGACTTTGCTGTAGCCTGGAATTGAACTACTGGTTTTGTCTGGTCAGAGGAGAACTGGCTCCCCAACGGAGCCTGGTTTCTCCCAAGGTTTTTGTTTCTCCATTCTGTCACCGATGGAGTTTCAGTTCCTTGCCACTGTCGCCTCTGGCTTGCTTAGTTGGGGTCACTTCATCTACAGTGATATCGTTGACTTGATTGCAAATAAATACACAGACAGTATTTAACTGAACAGAGATGACATCACTCAATTCAGTGATGAGCTGCCATAACTATCATTTTGCATTATTGACACACTGTTTTCCTAATGAATGTTGTTCAGTTGCTTTGACGCAAAGTATTTTGTTTAAAGTGCTATATAAATAAAGGTGACTTGACTTAACACACAGTGAGACCAGCTGAGAAGAAAGTTGGTGTCTCTCTCCCCTCCCTCCAGGACATTGATGGCACCCTTCTCACTCGTAAAGCCCTCTGCATTGCAGGTGATCCCACACACCTGTCACACAGCTTCTGCTGACATCAGGGAGGATACTGCAGAGCCTCCAGGCCAGGACCAGCAGACTGAAAGACAGCTTTATTCATCTGGCTGTCAGGAAGCTGTATTTATTGTATTTCATGTTCTACTGTTAGTGTTATCTGTATGCACCAAGGGTCTGAGAGTAACACAATTTGAATTCTCATGTATTAATAAAATACAAAAAAATAACTGACTTACTGTTGGGTTTAGAATTTTGCTCCAAGAGTCTTTTTTGAAGGTATTGGTGTGTTACATGTGTGTGCCAATTTTCGTGCATGTACCTGAAACATAGCTGGAAGGCTGTTTATTTTCTTAGTATAGGTGGCGCTGTCCAGCCATTTTGCCACACCCTCTTCTGAATCCTATATTAGACGAAAGTTTTCACCAGGTTTGACGCGTGTGTAAAGTTTCATGACTTTTTGAGCATGTTGAGCCCTCAAAAATGTGATTAATTTTGGAGAAGAAGAACCAGAATAATAATAATAAACAGAGCAGATACAATAGGGTCCTCACACCATCGGTGCTCGGGCCCAAATTAAAGCTGCAAGCAGCTATGAACAGGCCCTCGCACCCAGGCTCACCGTCAGCGAGCGGCTTTAGTAAATTGGCAAACGGCGAGAAATATGCATTTAAAGTCGGAAATAGAAGTGGAATATGTCAAAATCATTTATATGTATCAGTCTTCCTGTTGCCAGCAGTTGGCGCTATCATTATAATGGAATATTGGCCTTCAGATGTGTTCAGGCCAGGACTCTTATCGAACATGTGGGGTTTGGGGAAGATCGGACATTTTATGCCTGAGTTATAACACTATTTATTCCAGATTAATGCTAGTATTTATTTTATCTATTTCGGAGCTCATTCTCTTTAATGATGTGTAGCCTGTCGTTTGTAACTTCATTGCAATTTAATTCAATGTACTGTCGTTCTAATTTCCATAACCGTTGTGTTATAGTGGTTCTCAACCTTTTTTTCCACGGGGCCGCACTATGGTCCAAGTGCAAGTCTCGCGGGCCGCACGCATATCATTTACATATTACGTCACCAATACAAACCAACCTGATTTATAATATTATAGCATAAATATTATGATATCTAATCGATTACATTCATTAAAATAAATAATTCTACTCCCCATATAAATAAAACACCTGATGCTGTCGGGAGCTTATGTGAGATTCAGCTCGAAAGGAGTAACAGCATAATGAAGTTGCAATTGTAAAGCCTGTGTTATATTTCCCCATGAACAATCCAGATGCGGAAGCGGCCAGCGCGGACACAGACTTCCTCCATTTATACTTCCGAAAGCGCACACTGAAGGTCCGCTCTGCAACAAACATGTGAACAAACAGTTGCCCAGAATTATTGCACATCTGGTTGTCTTTACATTCTTTTATTGATGGATTGCAAAGGTTCGAGTAGCAATGAGCTTCTTCACACTGCCTCCACATGTGCAATTGTGCACCTGTCCTACTACACTAATTGAGAGTTGGAATGTGTTTTGAAAAAAAAAAAAGTGAATGTTCATAGTGAAATTTTTTGGAAAATCTTGTCAGGAGAACTTTTATTTGTTGGGGAGTGTGTTTACAGTGTTCTCCTGAAGTTTGAGGATTTCCATGACATGATTTTTTTCTACACTAGTCATTCTGGTCCACAACTCTGCGCCATTAATATGCTTTTTTGAGCAGTGGCACATGCTTCCTCTGAACTCTTCCAAGAAGTGAAAATGCTTTTTAAACCCGTTGCTGTTAACCATTTTAGGAGACATGAACTCTTATGCATTTAGCTTAGCCTTGAGATCTGCAATGGTGCCCCTGTGATTTTTACATTTTGCTCAGAGCTAACTGTTCAGCTAGTCATTTATCTAGCTCTGACTGAAGATCCTGAATTTTTGCCTCTGACTTTTGTATTTATTGATTTTTAGAATGCAATTCTTTACAATTAGCATTTATACTTAGATTTGTCATCAAATAAGTTAGCCTAGTACAGCTTATGAAGTTTAAAGCCTCATTTATTTCACTATGTTTTTATTTGATTTTTGCTAATGTTGGGAACCCAGAAACATTACCATTACTATCACATTATCATAGAAACAAAGGCACAGCTGTGCCTTGAGTTTAGCAGGCACCTTTATGTTGGGACCTTGCCCTATATTCAGGATGTGCATGAAGACAAAAGGTTAATGTCTCAGGAACCTGGTCTGCTTGATTTGATCATCTCAGAATGTCATAATCTTAACGTAAGAATGTAAAAACTCAAAGTACATACTATTACATTGGAATATAGATTTAACATAGTACAAATTTGTAATCCCACAATCCTCCCATTGAGAGTTCTAATAACTCTCACATAATACAAATTTAAACTTTCATAAGTTCATTCTATGGCCTATGTCTGTTAACATAAGCCCCATCTTCAGTCATGTAACTTGAAAAGCTTACAGACATGTATAACTTATTCTGTGTCTTGTCCTAGATTTACTTAGGTGTATTTTTAGAACCATAACTGTTGACACATATGGCATGGATGGTAACACGTTGTACAAACTACATGATGACACAGAAAAAATCATGTAGCATAAGAATGGAAGTCTTGAAGTCCATGGCGTCCGAATAGCTGTGAAGTCTGTTTTCTGTAGTCCATTTCCCACGTAGATTCACTCAGATGACTCTTTGTCCTCATGAAGCTTGTTCATGGATGTCTGAAGTGATGCTTTACACCAGGGTGTCACATATGGAAATGACTTCTCATACACACATACCTGCAACACAAGAAAACAAAGATACAGCAGACCAGCAGTATTCATGCCTAGACATTTTTAGACCTCTGTAGATGGTATAGTGGTTTTAAGTCTGGTGATCGTATAGTGTTTTTCTCAACCTACTTTTAAGTAATTTGACACCTATGGACCAGTGAAACCTATTAGGAAGTCTTCACCACAGGGTTGGCCCCTGAGGCCTGTTGCATTTTGGTTCTTCCCTGGGCTCCTCACTGGTCTGTGTGTGTCCTAGTCTGTCTCTGTAGTTGGTGTGCGAACTTTACTGTGTGACATCTCCATCCTCTTATGAAACATCAGTCATAACAAGACATCATAACCCAAAAAGAATAGGAGTGACTGGAGTGGGCTTTAGTATAGCTTTGAAGGCTGTGAGTGTACTTAACGTTCTCTCAATGAAAGGAAGTGACAGTCACCTTCCTGTAGTTTTATTTACAAAGGATCTTTCATCTTTGTTGAACATTACTGGGGAAGTTAAGCACTCACAGCCCTTACAGTTAACATCTGAGTGTAGCACTCTCTTCACTTTACAGAGGAAGAGGGCTCTGGGTTCGTAGAATATCTCTATAAACTGATGTAGTTTCAACCAGCTCTATGGATAGATCTTCACCTGTCTCTGTGATCTGTAATTAAACACACAACAACACTGAAAATTAACAAAATGGATCCTTTAATTTTCTTTTAGCCTAATGAAATGTGATAAATTTAAATAAATGTGAGGAAAACTTACATCAGTATGAATTCAATGAAAATAAAATTACATTCTTCAAATTGTGAATTTACTGGTCTTATTTCAATTAACAATCTAACCCTGTAGATGTATACATTAGCTCTTAAACATAAAAAGAAGTAAAACAACTAAGCTTTCCAGAAATATACACAAGACCGATTGTGTGGGAAAACCTCACAACTCTAATGATTTTTCCTACAGTATTCAAATATGGGAAAAAAAAGGATAAAAAATAATTCACTTAAATGTGTTTACATTTGAGTGTTTTCTCTACTTCCTGTTGGCCTTCTGTAGCTAATCGTAGCTCCGTGTAGCTGTTTTTATTTAATTTTTTCTCTAGAATCTTTATCTTACTATCACTGTCTGTTTTTTTTAAAAGTGGTAAAATATAACTTAATTCACACCATATTTCTGATATTATCGATCAATCTTTTATCAGATTAACTTTGATCGGTCACTTTTCCGTGAGTGCAGTACACCTGCAAAGCGTTAGCACTCATTAGCTTGTCATTAGCGTTTTCTTTTCTCCCCTCTCTTGCTCCAGTTTTTCACAAGTTCATCAAACATCCGCAGTAAGAATATTTCATCAAGCACGGTGAGTAATGGCTTCGCCTGCTATCGTTATTTGCACCTCTTGCCACATGTACAGTTTATCTATCTCTGTCGCTGATGAGGGATTCACATGTGATAAATGCAGGGAAATAGTTAGGCTGACAGAGAAGATTTCAGAATTAGAGACACACATCCAAACTTTAATTGAGGACAGTAAGAATGTTAGGGCTCTAGATATGACTTTGGATATGTCTAGCTCAGGGATTCCTGTACATTGTTTGGTTCCGGAAACAGAGCCCCTGCAGCAGGGCAACTGTTTGACGGTGAGGCAGCGTAGTCGTGGGTCAAAACACCGCTCTTCTGTTCCGATCAAAACATTAAACTGGTTCTCCCCACTCAGTGATGCACCCACTGAGAAACCTGATGAAAGTGCTCTAGTTATTGGTGATTCTATTGTATGGAACGTGAATATAGAGATACCAGCCACCATAGTCAAATGTTTACCGGGAGCCAGAGCGCCTGACATCTTGGCAAATTTAAAAGTGCTGGCAAATGCTAAACGTAAATACAGTAAGACTGTTATTCATGCCCGCACTAATGATGTTCGACTTCGCCAGTCGGAGATCACTAAAAATAACTTTAAAGAGGTGTGTGAACTTGCAAGCACGATGTCAGACACTGTAATATGCTCTGGTCCCATCCCTGCTTACCGTGGTGATGAGATGCATAGCTGATTGGCATCACTCAATGGCTGGATGTCTTAGTGGTGCCTACAGCATAACATAGGTTTCATAGACAATTGGACGAGCTTTTGGGGCAGACCTGACCTGTTTAAAAGAGATGGTCTTCATCCCTCCTGAGGTGGCGCCACTCTTCTCTCTAGAAATATGGCAAATAGTCTTAGATTTCATACTTGACTAACTGGGGCCCAGGTCAGGAAGCAGACAGACTGGCTAAACCGACCGTCTGCTAGATGCCTCCCGTCACAGAGGTCAGCTAATTCTCAGCACATAGAGACTCTTTCACCTAGATATCACACTATATAGACTGAGTCTGTTCCCCGAACTAGAAAATACAAAAAACGTCCAAACCAATTTAAGGTTAACAATTTAACTTCTAAAATCAATACTATTAGAGATACAATTGCAACCATTCAGCCGTCAGCTACAGTATCACATCAGACAGTGCACTATAGACCCCCTGAAGAACAGTTCCACTCATTCTCTAGGAGAGGAAGAATTGTAAAAACTTGTTAAATCATCTAAACCAGCGGTTCCCAAACCTTTTGTCCTGCGCACCCCCTTCTATGTCCCAACCGGGTTGGCGCACCCCCAATCCCAACTTAAAAAAAAAAAAATGCAACAAAGCTGTATTTTATCGCCATATAAAGAATCATGTTTAATCGTGCACAAATAACCAGAACAAGAACTTAAGAAATATAAGCTATAGCCTAATGTTTTTTATGTTTAATTATTTTGTGTATCATATATTATTTTCAGACATGAGCAGACCTACTCACATAACATTACGTATTTAACGAACACATACAAGTGCTCACTTTGGCAGAATTCAATTCAAATAGCCATCAACAGCCATTAGTTCGGTAAAATTGAGCATCAGAATGGACAATTTTGTTTTTAAGGGAGAAAAAAAAAGAAATGGGAAAAATGCCAGTGAATGAACACATAGAAAAAATAATAGTTGCATTATCAGTAGTGAAGGAGAGTGCTGGATTTTCGGTTTGCCCCGCATTTTACTTGAAGGAGCTCAGGCAAATGGAAACACCATATATTACATAGCAATCATCGTTAATTGAAGAAATGTGGCAAAACATCTCTGGAGAGAACCTCATATTAATAAATTCGAATGTGCTTTCCATATTTGGATCAACATAGGCTACATTCGTGAACGCACATTTTCTGCAATGTCACGCATCAGGATCATGCTCCTGTGCGCGTCTAAGCCTATGTTAAACTCTCCGCGTCTGCGGGGAGACCGTTCTGGACCGCTAGGTAGGCGTGACGTAAACATCGTCATTGGGAGAGTGTGTGCGGAGACTCTGAGAGGACGAACGCGTAACGTTACCTCCGATTTTTTTATGATCGCGCGGACAGGTGCACGTGGTCAGTAGGCTTCAAAAGCACAATTGCACATGTGGAGGCAGTGTGAAGAAGCCCATTGCTACTCGAACCTGTGCAATCCGCTTGCACTTGGACCATAGTGCGGCCCAGTGGAAAAAAAGGTTGAGACCCACTATAACACAATGGTTATGGAAATTAGAACGACAGTACATTGAATTAAATTGCAATGAAGTTACAGACGATCCACACTCTAATCTATGTTGCCTCCAAATCCCTACTCTCTCTTGGCCCCTCTCCTCCTGACTAACAACTTTATCATAAGATATCTGACTTGACAGTTTCCCTGATTTCAGCCAGTTAAGCATATTTATAATACCATATAACGTTATTATGGAATGAATGAAACGAGTTGGCACGCAAATTAGTCTGCAGTACATAAAAGAAGAAGAGTGCGTAGAAGACAGCATCTGTCTTCTACGTTTCCATCGAAAACTAATAAATTATAGTTTTTTATTTAAAATAAAAGTGATTACAAAGGAAATGTTTACGGCTCATGTTTTTATTGTATGGAAAATCCCACTCAACAGACCGCCATTACATTTTTCCTCTCGCGCACCCCCTGGTGGCAGCTCGCGTACCCCTGGGGGTGCGCGCACCACACTTTGGGAATCCCTGATCTAAACCAACAACATGTATGTTAGACCCTATACCATCTAAGCTCCTAAAAGAGGTGCTTCCAGAATTCATAGGTCCTCTTCTGACTATAATTAATTCCTCATTGTCATTAGGATATGTCCCCAAAACCTTCAAACTGGCTATTAAGCCTCTCATAAAAAACCACAACTTGACCCCAAAGAACTAGTTAATTATAGACCAATCTTGAATCTCCCTTTTCTGTCCAAGATACTAGAAAAGGTGGTATCCTCACAATTATATTCCTTCTTAGAGAAAAATGGTATATGTGAGGATTTCCAGTCAGGATTTAGACCGTATCATAGTACTGAGACTGCTCTCCTTAGAGTTACAAATGATCTGCTCTTATCATCTGATTGTGGGTGTATCTCTCTATTAGTTTTATTGGATCTTAGTGCTGCGTTTGACACAATTGACCACAGCATTCTTTTGCATAGACTTGAACACTTTGTTGGCATCAGTGGAAGTGCATTGGCATGGTTTAAATCGTATTTATATGACCGCCATCAGTTCGTAGAAGTGAATGAAGATCATATTGATCACAAGTGCAGTATGGAGTACCTCAAGGCTCAGTACTAGGGCCGCTACTCTTCACTCTTTATATGTTACCCTTGGGAGATATCATCAGGAAACATGGTGTTAGCTTTCACTGTTATGCTGATGATACTCAGCTCTATATTTCTTCACGGCCCGGTGAAAAACACCAATTTGAAAAACTAATGGAATGCATAGTCGAAAGAAAAAATTGGATGACGAGTAATTTCTTACTGCTAAATTCTGAAAAAACAGAGGTGTTAATTATAGGACCTAAAAACTCTGCTTGTAATAACCTAGAACACTGTCTAAGACTTGATGGTTGCTCTGTCAATTCTTCGTCATCAGTTAGGAACCTAGGTGTGCTATTTGATCGCAATCTTTGTTAGAAAGCCACGTTTCTAGCATTTGTAAAACTGCATTTTTCCATCTCAAAAATATATCTAAATTACGTCCTATGCTCTCAATGTCAAATGCAGAAATGTTAATCCATGCACTTATGACCTCCAGGTTAGATTATTGTAATGCTTTATTGGTTGGTTGTTCTGCACGCTTAGTAAACAAACTACAGCTAGTCCAAAATGCAGCAGCAAGCGTTCTTACTAGAACCAGGAAGTATGACCATATTAGCCCGGTCCTGTCATCGCTGCTGGGGCTCCCTATCAAACATCGTATAGATTTTAAAATATTGCTTATTACTTATAAAGCCCTGAATGGTTTAGCACCTCAGTATTTGAATGAGCTCCTTTTACATTATACAACTCTACGTCCGCCACGTTCTCAAAACTCAGGCAATTTGATAATACCTAGAATATCCAAATCAACTGCGGGCAGCAGATCCTTTTCCCATTTGGCGCCTAAACTCTGGAATAACCTACCTAACATTGTTCGGGAGGCAGACACGCTCTTGCAGTTTAAATCTAGATTAAAGACCCATCTCTTTAACCTGGCATACACATAACATACTAATATGCTTTTAATATCCAAATCTGTTAAAGGATTTTTAGGCTGCATTAATTAGGTAAACCGGAACCGGAACCGGAAACACTTCACATAACACCCTATGTACTTTCTACATCATTAGAAGAATGGCATCTACGCTAATATTTGTCTGTTTCTCTCTTGTTCCGAGGTCACTGTGGCCACCAGATCCAGTCTGTATCCAGATCAGAGGGTCACTGCAGTCACCCGGATCCAGTACGTATCCAGACATGATGGTGGATCAGCACCTAGAAAGGACCTCTACTGCCCTGAAAGACAGCGGAGACCAGGACAACTAGAGCCCTAGATACAGATCCCCTGTAAAGACCTTGTCTCAGAGGACCACCAGGACAAGACCACAGGAAACAGATGATTCTTCTGCACAATCTGACTTTGCTGCAGCCTGGAATTGAACTACTGGTTTCGTCTGGTCAGAGGAGAACTGGCCCCCCAACTGAGCCTGGTTTCTCCCAAGGTTTTTTTCTCCATTCTGTCACCGATGGAGTTTCGGTTCCTTGCCGTTGTTGCCTCTGGCTTGCTTAGTTTGGGGTCACTTCATCTACAGCGATATCATTGACTTGATTGCAAATAAATTCACAGACACTATTTATACTGAACAGAGATGGCTGAATTCTGGAAACTGAATTCAATGATGAACTGCCTTTAACTATCATTTTGCATTATTGAGACACTGTTTTCCAAATGAATGTTGTTCAGTGCTTTGACGCAATGTATTTTGTTTAAAGCGCTATATAAATAAAGGTGATTGATTGATTGATTTACTATTCAATCAAATATTCGACCGTGGTATTCACTCAATATTCATAGTTTTAAACACTCATTGGCACAATGTTTACCCCATAGTTCAAACACAAACATTAAGTGAGTGTTTTCTCTTAATTCAATACCATGCTCGTTCAATGTTCAGTAACGGTATTCACTGGGCCCAGATTCAATGTCAACCTAAGCCGGCAAAAAAAACTAACAAACACCTGGTTGCAGGCCTGGACGGTGCTTGGGAATTTGTGGCTTTAAACAAAATGCCCCTTCACTCTGATGAGCAATTATAAACAGTGTACTTACGAACCTGTAGCGATCCTTCAGTGTTACTCAGTCTGATTGATCCGCGAGGAGCAGAAGAGAACGGAGCAGATGAGAACGGAGCAGATGAGAACGGAGCAGATGAGAAGATGGATGAGAATGCTTCTCCAACGTTGTCAGCAGAAACGGCGAGCGTCTTAGGAACATGACTATGAGGAAATCTAGCATTGTCCAAGGGCCTCAAACTCTGGTTATTGATCCATCCTCCCGCGATGAACAAACGCTGCACACAAACTGAGAGTAACTTGATCCTGCTGTGCTGTGTTGTGCTTCCTGTTTGTTGTTGGCGGCTGTACTGCGTTTGAGCTCCGTCACTATATTCTTTTCATTGACTATTTTTAACTTAAAAATCAATTTTATACATCATCGTTTCTGTTTATATAACATGTGAATATATCCTCTATTGTACAACAAAAACAATCAGAGCGCCTTGCTATCACTAGTTTTATTTTGATCTCCCGGGTCCGCTATTAGCTTTTAGCCCGTAAGCATCAGCAAGTGTGGTTGCTGCTAACTGCGCTTACATTGCTAATACTCTATTCACACACATTACCACTGCTGTACTCACTGTTACTTGCTTTAATGGCGGATGAATGTCTCCACTCTGTGCAGCTCGAGCTCGAGGCCGTGGGGAAGCAGATTCGCGACCTGGAGGTAAGGCAGGCCCAGCTGACGCTCACAAGTCCGGGGTAAGTATACAGCGTGCTGTTAACAGTCCCACCACGTCTACTCCGTGTGTTTCTCTGCACAGGCCCGGTGCACCCAGGACGCGATCTTCCCAGATGTCCTTCACTGCGACGCCGGGACACCACGGACCCTGGTTGCATCCACAGCGGGCGACGACTTCTCCCCCTCCTGCCTTCGCTCTCCTCCGCGAGACAGGACGCGATGCTGTGATCATCGGAGATTCCATCGTCTGACACGTAAGTGCTACGTAAGCCGAAGGTACACTCATTGTTTGCCTGGTGCTCGTGTTCTCGATGTTTCTGCGCAGATACCCGCGATCCTGAAGGCCGACGAGAGCCCCAGAGCGGTCGTGCTTCACGCCGGGGTTAACGACACCACGCTGCGGCAGACGGAGACGCTGAAGAGGGACTTCAGCAGCCTGATCGAGACGGTTCGCAGCACGACGCCCGCGGCGACGATCGTCGTGTCAGGACCACTGCCCACGTATCGACGAGGACACGAAAGGTTCAGTAGACTTTTTGCTTTAAATGAATGGTTGTTGTCATGGTGTAAAGAACAGAAACTGCTATTTGTTAATAACTGGAATCTTTTCTGGGAGCGTCCTAGGCTGTTTTGCGCTGATGGATTATACCCCAGCAAAATCAGAACGGAGCTTCTCTCTGACAACATCTCCAGGACACTTCGCTCCTTGTGACTAGTAAGACAATTCTCAAATAACTATTACGATGAGTTTTGTTCCACCCGCTTAAATGATAAAAGTACTTGCACTGTAAAAACTATTAAGACTGTGTCTGTTCCCCGAATAGTGAGGTCAAAATATAAATATAATGTAGGATCTAGAAAAAATCTTATCGTGATTAAACCAGAAAAATGTAAAGTAAATGAACAAAAACAATCTTTAAAGTATGGGCTCATAAATATTAGATCACTCACACCCAAAGCAGTTATTGTAAATGAAATGATCACAGATAATAGTTTTGATGTACTCTGCTTGACTGAAACCTGGCTAAAACCAAATGATTATTTTGGTCTAAATGAGTCTACTCCACCAAACTACTGTTATAAGCATGAGCCACGTCAGACTGGTCGTGGCGGAGGTTTTGCAACAATATATAGTGATATTCTCAATGTTACCCAGAAAACAGGATACAGGTATAACTCTTTTGAAATATTTCTGCTAAATGTTACACTGTCAGACATGCAAAAGAAATCTAATGTATCACTAATGTATTACTGACCTAATAAACTCCTTTGGAGTCAAGCAAAATGTCACCGGGCCCACTCATCGTTTTAATCATACACTAGATTTAATTATATCGCATGGAATCAATCTTACTGCTATAGATATTGTACCTCAAAGTGATGATGTTACAGACCATTTCCTTGTATCGTGCATGCTGCATATAACTGATAATAACTATATGTCTCAGCGATACCGTCTGGGCAGAACTATTGTTCCAGCCACCAAAGAAAGATTCGCAAATATCCTACCTGATCTATCTCAACTGCTATTTGTACCCAAAAATACACATGAATTAGACGAAATTACTGACAACATGGGCACTATTTTCTCTAATACATTAGAAGCTGTTGCCCCCATCAAATTGAAAAAGGTTAGAGAAATATGTACTGTGCCATGGTATAACAGTAATACTCACTCTCTCAAGAGAGAAACTCGTAGTCTTGAACGGAAATGGAGAAAAACTAACTTAGAAGTTTTTAGAATTGCATGGAAAAACAGTATGTCCAGCTATAGACAGGCTCTAAAAACTGCTAGGGCAGAGCATATACACAAACTCATTGAAAATAACCAAAAAAATCCAAGGTTTTTATTTAGCACAGTGGCTAAGTTAACAAATTACCAGACGCCACCTGATTCAAATATTCCACCAACGTTAAATAGTAATGACTTTATGAATTTCTTTACTGATAAAATAGATAACATTAGAAATACAATAGCGAATGTAGATTCTAAAGCGTCTAACACTTCAGTTTCATCCATCGCACCCAAAGATAAACTGCAGTGCTTTACAACTATAGGACAGGAAGAGCTAAATAAACTTATCACTGTATCTAAACCAACAACATGTTTATTAGATCCTGTACCCACTAAATTACTGAAAGAGCTGTTACCTGTAGCCGAAGAACCACTTCTCAATATCATTAACTCGTCGTTATCTTTAGGTCAAATCCCAAAACCATTCAATCTGGCCGTTATCAAGCCTCTTATTAAGAAACCAAATCTAGATACTAGTGTACTGGCAAATTATAGGCCTATTTCAAATCTTCCATTTATGTCTAAAATTTTAGAAAAAGTTGTGTCTGCTCAATTGAGCACCTTCCTGCATAAAAATGATCTGTATGAAGAATTTCAGTCAGGTTTTAGGCCCCACCATAGCACAGAAACTGCACTTGTTAAAATTACAAATGACCTGCTCCTTGCGTCAGATCAAGGCTGCATCTCATTTCTAGTCTTACTTGATCTTAGTGTTGCGTTCGACACCATAGATCATGACATACTCATAGATCGATTACAAAACTATACAGGTATTCAAGGGCAGGCTCTAAGATGGTTTAGATCCTACCTGTCCGATCGCTACCATTTTGTTTACTTAAATGGGGTGTCATCTCATTTATCATCAGTAAAATATGGAGTGCCATAAGGATCCGTCCTAGGTCCCCTTCTATTTTCAATATACATGTTGCCCCTTGGTAATATTATTAGAAAATACGCAATTAGCTTCCACTGTTATGCTGATGATACTCAGCTATATATCTCAACGAGACCAGATGAAACTTCCCAATTATCTAAGCTAACAGAGTGTGTTAAAAATGTAAAAGATTGGATGACAAATAATTTTCTCCAATTAAATTCGGATAAGACAGAGATATTAATTATTGGACCTAAAAACACTACACAGAATATTGTAGATTACAATCTGCAACTAGATGGATGTACTGCTACTTCATCTACAGTCAGAAATCTGGGTGTTATATTAGACAGAAATTTGTCTTTTGAAAACCATATTTCCAATGTTACAAAAACTGCATTCTTCCATCTTAGAAACATTGCCAAGCTACGAAACATGTTATCTGTTTCTGATGCAGAAAAGCTAGTTCATGCATTTATGACCTCTAGACTGGACTATTGTAATGCACTTCTAGGTGGTTGTCCTGCTTCATCAATAAACAAGCTACAGGTGGTCCAAAATGCAGCAGCTAGAGTCATTACGAGGTCAAGAAAATATGATCATATTACCCCAATTTTACAGTCTCTGCACTGGCTACCTATTAAGTTCCGTATCAGTTACAAATTATCATTACTTACCTATAAGGCCCTAAATGGTTTAGCTTCTGCGGTCCTTAACTAGCCTTCTACCACACTACAACCCATCACGCTCCCTAAGGTCACAAAACACTGGACTGTTCGTAGTTCCTAGGATAGCAAAGTCCACTAAAGGAGGTAGAGCTTTTTCACATTTGGCTCCCAAACTCTGGAATAGCCTTCCTGATAATGTTCGGGGTTCAGACACACTCTCTCTGTTTAAATCTAGATTAAAAACACATCTCTTTCGCCAAGCATACGAATAATGTATCTTTTAAATTGTGAGTGTAGTTGCATCTGATCAAATGTGCATTCTTATTCATTAGCTTGGGTTAAACTAATTTTACTTTGTTGGATCAGCAGCTATGCTAATGATGTCTCTATTTTGTTTCTATGTTTTGCCACGGGATTTACATTAACTAGGATTTACACAAGCTCCAGTCCGGATCCAGAACACGTGAGATGAGATGATGCTGACCCTCAGAGGACCCCAGATGATGCTAACCTTGAATCAACAAACAGAACTAACAATTCTTGCTACATGTGTGACTGCATCATATAATAACTATTAATTAATAATATTGATAGTTCATCGTCTAGCTGACTATTATTATTATTATTATTATTTTTTTTTTCTAAAATCCTGCCAAACGTGCACAAACTACTAGCTACTACTAAATATTGTAGAAACATAATTTTCTGTAAAGTTGCTTTGTAACCATTTGTATTGGAAAAAGCGCTATACAAATAAACTTGAATTGAATTGATCCATTAAACGCATATAATGGCGTGCGATCTCGACAGTCCCTCGATACTTAATAGTGACGAGAGTAAACTACACTTTAAACAAAAGCATAACTAAAAGAAACTGTGAGCAACACTCAGTGTGCACATCTCAGCGGATCTTTTTTTTCTCTCTCGAACGTTCCAAAAAAATCACATTTTCCTCTCAGAAGATAGGCATGTTACAACACAAATCAGGCTTCGAGCTGAACACAGGTGAAAACATCAAGTTAGATAAACATGCATTGAAGCCAAGTTTTTGCTAATATTGTTAATTTTACCAACCAGGGCTACATCCTCCCCCTCCTAAAAGCTCTGGATGTCCCCATCAGACTTTGCTATAATTTAAAGGGGGGGGGGGGGGGGGGGTGAAATGCTCGTTTTCACTCAATATACTGTTAATCTTGAGTACCTATAGAGTAGTACTGCATCCTTCATAACTCCAAAAAGTCTTTAGTTTTATTATATTTACAAGAGAAAGATAGTCTGTACCGTTTTTTCCCGGAAAAACACGAGCGCCTGGAGGCGTGACGTGTGGGCGGAGCTAAAGAATCACGAGCGCGAGTAGGCTTTTGCGTTGAGAGCATTTGGAAGCTGTGACATTACCGTGAGGAAAAAAACATCATCCAAAACAAACCATGGCTAACAGTCAGATTCAGCCGTATATTTATGGTCCAGAATCAGATCCAGAGGCTGAAATTTAACAAGAGCAGCAGCAACGACGTCTCTATGTGGTATGTATTGAAACTGTATATATTTGCTTAGCGGTTTTGGAAAATGACTAAGTTCCACTCTATGTCGTTTATTTTTTTTTTAAGGTGTACATGTGGAAAGTGCAGTTTGATGACAACATCGCATGTTGTTTACTTGATGTGCTTACGCACCGATAGCGAAGTTAACAACACAGAGATATTTGAAGCAGTTTTACTCACCACCTGCGGTTCCAACACACGATCGTGACCCTTTTTAGCTGGGACTGCATTATCCTTAAGAAATATACGATATGAAAATCCGGTGTCAAACTGGGCCTTGTTTGTAAAACAAGCATCTTCGAAATGCAGGGAACAAACAAAAACACTTGCACAACTCCGTTGATGCTCTGTAAAAATAAACTCCATCCACTGGTCCCTTAATGCTGTTTTTTTGGGGGGTAATCTGTGCAGGGTTGTCTTGCCCTGACAACCAAAAACACACGTCTTTTGTGACATTTCGCTCTTGCTCTGATCAGTGAATGTCTCTGCTCTCAGTGCTCTGCTCTACGGGAGCGCCCGCTCTTCCGGCAGAAGTGCCCTTAGGACCCATATAAGGAAATTCTGCTCCATCTAACGTCACACAGACCCATACTCGAAAAAAACTTGCCGAAACTTGTGACAAACCAGAAGGAGTATTTTTGGAACATAGAACACAGATTCCCCATCCCCATCCCCATCCATGATACTAGAAGAAGGGAAAATAAAGTGAGGCAAAGTACAACGATCCTCATCATCCGATTCAGAGGCCCAGCCCTCACAAATGTTTTGTACATTCGGAGACTGACCGCTTTCATTTGTCTCTTCAATCCTTTTAACCTGAGATGCTTGTGTCATTGGTCTTTGTCTCTTAGTTGGTCCCTGGCTTATCATCGGCAATCTCACCATGTAACCAATGGGCAAAAGGTGGTCACGGTGCATGGTCTTTACAACACCTGGACCCTGTTCTGGCTTTACACGATACACAGGCAAGTTGGGAAGTTTCCCAATCACCTGGTAAGGTAAAGGATCCACCTGTCTTTTAGTTTGTGTTTGCCCCGGATCCCTAAGTTACGTATTAACACTCTATCATTCACTTCAAGATTTTGATTTCTGACCCTAGCATCTTGAAGTCTCTTGTTCCTCTGATGGTTCTTAATAGCTGCCGAGGTTGCCAGTTGATATGCACTCTTCAACTCATGCTTCATCTTGTCTACATACTGGTGGTATTTTACCTCAAGTCAAGTCAAGTCACCTTTATTTATATAGCGCTTTAAACAAAATGCATTGCTTCAAAGCAACTAAACAAGCCAGAGGCGACAGCGGCAAGGAACCGAAACTCCATCGGTGACAGAATGGAGAAAAAAACCTTGGGAGAAACCAGGCTCAGTTGAGGGGCCAGTTCTCCTCTGACCAGACGAAACTAGTAGTTCAATTCCAGGCTGCAGCAAAGTCAGATTGTGAGGAAGAATCATCTGTTTCCTGTGGTCTTGTCCTGGTGCTCCTCTGAGACAAGGTCTTTACAGGGGATCTGTATCTGGGACTTTAGTTGTCCTGGTCTCCGCTGTCTTTCAGGGCTGTAGAGGTCCTTTCTAGGTGCTGATCCAACCATCTGGTCTGGATACGTACTGGATCCGGGTGACTGCAGTGACCCTCTGATTTGGATACAGACTGGATCTGGTGGCTACGGTGACCTCTGAATAAGAGAGAAAAAGACAAATATTAGCGTCGAAGTACATAGGGTGTTATGGGAAGTGTTTCCGGTTTACCTAATTAATGCAGCCTTAAAATCCTTTAACGGATTTGGATATTAAAAGCATATTAGTATGTTATGTGTAAGGCAGGTTAAAGAGATGGGTCTTTAATCTAGATTTAAACTGCAAGAGTGTGCCTGCCTCACGAACAATGTTAGGTAGGTTATTCCAGAGTTTAGGCGCCAAATAGGAAAAGGATCTGCCGCCCGCAGTTGATTCTAGGTATTATCAAATTACCTGAGTTTTGAGAATGTAGCGGATGTTAGAGGATTATACTGTAAAAGGAGCTCATTCAAATACTGAGGTGCTAAACCATTCAGGGCTTTATAAGTAATAAGCAATATTTTAAAATCTATACGATGTTTGATAGAGAGCCAGTGCAGCGTTGACAGGACCGGGCTAATATGGTCATACTTCCTGGTTCTAGTAAGAACTCTTGCTGCTGCATTTTGGACTAGCTGTAGTTTGTTACTAAGTGTGCAGAACACCCACCCAATAAAGCATTACAATAATCTAACTTGAGGTCATAAATGCATGGATTAACATTTCTGCATTTGACATTGAGAGCATAGGCTGTAATTTTGATATATTTTTGAGATGGAACAATGCAGCTTTACAAATGCTAGATTCCTGGCTTTCTAAGGAAAGATTGCGATCAAGTAGCACACCTAGGTTCCTAACTGATGACGAAGAATTGACAGAGCAACCATCAAGTCTTAGACAGTGTTCTAGGTTATTACAAGCAGAGTTTTTAGGTCCTATAATTAACACCTCTGTTTTTTCAGAATTTAGCAGTAAGAAATTACTCGTCATCCAGTTTTTTATATCGACTATGCGTTCCGTTAGTTTTTCAAATGGGTGTGTTTCACCGAGCCGCGAAGAAATATAAGCTGTGTCCCAAAGTTGAGTGTACGCACTTCGAAGGACACGGACTTCGATGACCGGTCTCCGAAGTGCACGAAGGGCCCTCCAAAGTGCGTGGATGCTCCGCCTTCAAGGATGGTAATGCGGAGAGAGCTGAACTCCAACCTAAAGAAGGAAATGTCTGGTACATTCCTCACCAGGGAGTATATCACCCTAGAAAGCCAGAGAAGATAAAAGTTGTGTTCGATTGCTCTGCCAAATATGATGGCACCGCATTAAATGATCACTTGTTAACTGGGCCTGATCTCACTAACGGGCTAACAGGGGTATTTTGCAGGTTTCGCAAATATCCAATAACAATTATCTGTGATGTAGAAAGAATGTTCCACAGGTTCCATGTAAGCCAGGAAGACAGAGATTACTTATCTCCAAGTAATTTCTACGTTGATGATGGGCTCATTAGTGTGGAAAATGTGGACGCCCGAAATGTGTGTGCAAATGGGAAATTGCATCTACACAAGTTCATCTCAAATGACAAATAGGTCATGGATTCTATACCTGTCAGTGAGCAAGCCAGCGGTGTTCAAGATTTCCAGTCCAGACGGTGTTGGGAGTTAAATGGAGTGTAAATAGTGACACCTTTTCCTTTAAAGTAGCCCTGGATAAGAAACCAGCAACGCGGCGAGGAATCCTCTCAACAGTCGCATCTGTGTTTGATCCATTAGGCTTCCTGGCTCCCTTTCTCCTATTAGGAAAGAAAGTACTACAGGAGATGTGTCAAAGGGGCATTGAATGGGATGATCCACTCCCCAAAGAGTTAATGCCACAATGGACTAGCTGGCTAAATGAATTGAAGGATCTGCACAATCTCCACATTGCAAGATGTTTTGTTCCTGACTATCTAGGGACTGTCCAGAGGATCGAACTCCATCACTTTTCAGATGTGAGTAGCTATGGCTGTGGTCAATGCTCATATATTCGAGTATTGAGTGAAGACAAAGTGCACTGCTCCTTTGTTATTGGCAAGGCAAGGGTTGCACCCACAAAAGTCGTGACCATACCCAGGCTTGAGTTAACTGCTGCGGTGATCTCTTCAGCAGTCAGCAGAATGTTAAAGGAGGAGTTGGAGCTCAAAATTGATCAAGAATATTTTTGGACTGATTCAAAAGTAGTCTTAGGCTACAATAACAATGAAGCCCATAGGTTTCACGTTTTCGTAGCGAATCGAGTCCAAAGAATTAGAGAAACAACTGACCCTGAACAGTGGCATTATATAGACTCTGAACAAAATCCTGCAGATCACGCTTCCAGGGGCCTCAAGGTGTCGGAGTTGATAAATTCGAATTGGCTCACTGGACCTAAGTTTCTCTGGGAAAGAGAAATTATCACATCAGAGACCACTCCAGAGCTTCTGATTGGTGATCCTGAAATCATGGCAACGCAAGTGCTACAAACAAAGGTAGCAAATGATGAAAATTTTTTGGAGCGTTTCAGTAGGTTTTCAGAATGGCACACTGCATTGAAAGTTGTTGCTCGAATTCAGCAGTTAGCGAGACACAAGGCAGTTAAACCCATACATGTTGAAGACATGAGAAATGCCAGCATCAGGCTTGTAAAATTGGCACAAAGGGATGCCTTCAAAGATGAGATACAAAAATTTAAACAAGGCAAATTGTCAAATAGTCACCCTTTGTTTCAACTTGACCCAGTACTGCAAGATGGTGTTCTCAGGGTGGGAGGACGATTGAAGAAAGCTTTCCTACCTCTAGACACGAAGCACCCAGCAGTTCTTCCAAGAGATGGTGTGGTCACCCGTCTCATTGTGGTGTAACAGATATGCAGATCATCGATTCATGTGTTTAATTCAGATTTTCCAAATGAAACTCTTTTTGCACCAAGTGCCTGGCCTGGCGCCAGCCTGGCTGGACTTAAATTATTTACGATGCCCATGCGAGCTTCAAAGAAGAAATGAAAACCCCCCAACCACATTCCAACACTGGAGACAAAGGAACTTTTCGTATAAGTTCCTCACTTTCATTTTATTATTAATATGTATTTTAATTATGTTTATGGATTGCATAAAATGGTTAATCCTTGTTATGTGAAGAGTAAGTTGCAAGCTCATACTTTAGGAAATGTCTCTCCTCACTTTAACCTCCTCAAAGAGAGCCACGTTTCTGCAACCCCCATCTTTGCAGGTCGTAAAACTTTACGACCACACTGGAGAGGAGAGAAGCCAAATCTTCTCCCCAATGCATTCTATGGAATGAATTCGTTACCTGTTAGTTTTTATGTTGTATAAATGTATTACGTATTCCCTTTTGGTACATTTAGATGTTTCCCAACATCTGCAGTGTTATCATGTTTTAAGCAAATCTTTAAATGTTTAATTCTACATTTGAATGTAACTTCATGTTTTGATCACATATATCTATTATGTTTAGTCTTGTTCTTATCGTCATGCTCTGACAGACCCATTTATCTAGAGCAAAGTAATGAAATATGTATGTTACCTGAATTACAAACTTGCTAGAATAATCCCTGGAATAAGGACAAGCCCTAGATCTCCAGGGGGGGGGGGGGGGCTGTCTTCACAGAGACAAAGGAACTTTTCCCTCCGTTTCAGATCGCGGACTTTCATTGGCTGTTTACGCGAAAAAGGGGCGTGAACCATTTCAAGCCATAAGAACGACCGAACAAGGTCCGCCTCTCTTCTTCTTCCTCTTCTTCTCGTTCTTGGTTCACGGACACGCTGCTCTCCTGTGCGACCCTCCGCGCGGCCGTAGGCCGCGCTCATAGCGCAAACCCCCTCAGCACAGGGGCTGAGAGAAAAAGCCATTTTAATGGCTCCTTTAGAAGCTTTCGTTTCGTTCGTTTCTTTTCTTTACTAAGTTTATTCAACTATTCGCCTCTCCACGCAAGGAAGACGAATTCTGGGACATTGTTTGTTGAACCTTTCAAATACCGCGCGAGGACAGAACAAAGGACCACGTGCTCCACGCTCACGCAAAGATCCAGCGAAGCATGCACGCACGTCACATGGCCTCCGGCACACGCACGCTGTTTTCAAAAGGACAAGCGCACAAAGCTTCACAAAAAGACCACGCTCACACGCTGGGCCATGCAAGTATCACTTTTCTATGGAGATTTAAATGCTGGTTTAAAGTGTTGTTATGATCTGATTTGTTGTTGGCTCCAAAAGTTACTGACTATGATTTTCATACCTGAGCTCCTTATGTGATCTCATTCTATTTTCTCTCTCTCTCTCTCTCTCTCTCTCTCTCTCTCTCTCTCTCTCTCTCTCTCTCTCTCTCTCTTTCTCTCTTTTATTTGGATTCGTTATGTATTGTATAAAGCTTACTGTTTGTATTGTCGTACGCATATTTACTCTGTGTGATTTGTAGTTTGATGTATTACTAGTTTAATTATTAAAAACCCATATACTGACGATTGGCTCGGACTCCACCCCACTCACATTACGAGTCACTGAGATGTGTCTGATCTATAGCTACAAGCTCTAAATTTAGAAACTAAATTTATCATAAGGATAGGATAATATTTTCATGGCCAGAGAATACTTTTCCTTGAATTATAAGGTGTGATAACTTTATTGAAAATTGATAGGTCTACAGTGGTTTGCTGGACATACCACGGTTTGATTTGCAGTAATTTACAGTAAGAGATATCACAATAATTGATATGAAGAATGTAATATTGACATATTAATGAGTAAGTTACAGTGCCCTGTGATTATTTATTGTTATAGGCAATTGAGCTATTTTTCATAATCAATCAAATTTAATGTAACTGTCATCTGAGATATAAATTAATCAAATTCCTGATTAATTATTCAAATTCCCTATATATCATTTGAGTTAATTACTATGTAAAACTCATTGTTGTTACATTATGGTGGAGATGCCGGGGCATTTCAAACTTCGTTTTGTGAGCAATCAATCTATGTATATGGTTTTTAATAATTTCTGCACGTGCGGTATGAAATTATGTAATGTTACTTGTGAGATAAGTCGCAAGACGCGAACTCACTACTGACTGAGGCAAAAAGCTGGTCAGTCAGCGCGCTAGGTATTTGTAGAAACTTAACAGTACAGTCACTGTTATTTTTGATAAAAGTAAACTGCAGTATAATGTTAAAAGTATCCTGTTAAGAAAGACCAAAATCGTTTTACAGTGAAAACATTTTAATATGAATAATTAAAAGATAAAGAAATCTTTTAATAGTTGCAACATGTAAATCTGAACCTGAGCGATGTTCCTCTGATTCAGTTAAAAAGGCCTTGCTTATTAAAATATCGTTATCGAATTCGTGGTAAACCACAATAATATTAAAAAATAAAACGATAAAAACTCCTGGTCTAAAATTGGCTTAGCTACCCGATTTTTAAACCTAAAACATTTAAATCATAAGTGCTATTTTGATAAATGTTTATTGGAGTCAACAGTTGGAAAATTCCTGTTTTTATTACAGTTGTGTTTTGGAAGTGAACGGATCCTTCTTCAACCTATGTTAATATAGCACCTCAGAGATTAAAACCTTTGGTTTGTTACTTGTGATTTTTGATGCAGAAAATCAGCCTGACAAACGATCAGATAATTTCTAAGTCATATTGAAATTGTAGTTCCGCTATCTAAACACCAGAGGGAACGTGTGGGTTAGAAATTTCAGGGTACACCCTGCTTTCTGATTCCAGCTTGCATGAGTGCAAAGCTGCCAACCTGTGGCCATTTCAGATAATGCGCTCTGATTGCTAATTTATAATCCCCTGTGATGTATATTTGAATTGGATGTCTAAATTCTCGATAATTATTTGCATTTACAGCTTTGCTCGTGCGAATATTATTACAGGGAAATAAAAGAATGTTCCCTGCCTTTGACTGTTTACATTTACTTTGAGTTTAGTTCAAACATGATTTGAATTAAAATGTAATTGTTTTAATAGTGGAAATCTAGATGTGTCAGGTCAACTAAGGTTTGACCCACTTAGAAGGTAAGCCATCTAGTGGCAGTCTCCTGTTAAATCGACTAACAGACCTCTGTCTTTTCCATTCTGTTTGAATTGCATGTCCACTTTTACCCTCTTTGATTAATCTCACACTGTTTGATTAATTTCATGATCATTAATGATAACTTACAAGCTATCAATGGTTATTGTAGGATATTATTCAGATTTTCCTTTTAATTCATACATGCTTATTTTAAATTTAGATTTAAACCAGTTTTGAATTTTTAATTTGAATTAAGTTTTCTGCTCAGCAGGTTAAAGACAGAGAAGCAGTACTCCCCCCCCCCCCCCTTGTGGTGAAAACCAGCTACTCCTTCTCTCTTGTTTCATTCCTGTTTTTTTTTTGTTTTTTTTTATTTGATGATTATTATTTTGCTTCTCTCTTTTGACTTAGGTTATTTTGATAATTACCATCATTATCATAATTCCTTTGTTTTGTTTTATCATGATTAGGTAAAGCTGTTACCTTTCCTCTCTATATATAGTTACTCAATTGATGTTAAACAAACCAAACCTTAATTAACTTTAAGTTTCCTTTGTTCATCCTTTGTGTATTTGATTGTAGAACTCCCTCGGTGATTGGACAGTCATCTCAGGTTTCCAGTGAGCAAGGCTGCCCGACCGGTGTTACCGATACTAGCTGCGAGTGAAACTCGGTTCCTCTTGTCCCAAGAGACATCAGCAATTTTGGCACTCCAAAGGTTGTGCTAAAAGTCACAAGCCGTTCGAGACGGCGCCACGCCAGAGTAACGGAGGACCGGGGACACTGCGGTTCAGTGTTTGGGGAGCACCGGGGAGGTTGACCAAGCCACTGGTTCCCACCTGAATGACTTCAATTCAACCAGGTGAACCAAAAGTGATAAAACCTATCCACTTATTATAAGCCACAGAATATTAGATATTCCCCCGGATATGTTTTAAGTGTTTAACCCTTTTGCTTCTATAAGCCACACCATATTTCTAGGTTTCCTACCCAGATAGCCCACTCACCTGTTGGCCCTATCTTAAAACCTAGCAGTAGGCTCAGGCCTCCTTATTCTCACTAACACATTGTGTTTCTATTGTTTTCATCTCATTTCAAGTGTTGTGTTTCACTTTGATCTTTTTCTACCCTCTGTTCTGTTGTGATTTGTTTCTTTCATTTCACATAGAGACAGTAACCTGGGAGCCACCAACGAAGTTAAATAGTAGAGCGACCACCAGCAGCCGGTGTCATCACACGACCCGCTAGGCTACCGCTAGGCCAGCCGTGATGTGCATTGCTTTCTGGATCGTCAACCAGAGACTGTCAAAGCGTACTACCAGCAACTGCTACAGACTTTGATTCTTGAATTCTCTGATCCAAACTCAGACCATGGGCTCCTTATTGCTATGGACCTCAAACAGGGCCGATTTGAAAACCCACAGACTTTCTGTAGTCAGCTACGAAACACCTACTTCGGAGCATGCAACGAACCAGGTATGGAACAGGATTTCAACTTAAAAACTCTGTTCCTCCTAAACCTACATGCCAGTTGGAGTTTTCATCTCAGAGTCCCAGCGTGTCCCCGTAACAGGACTACACAAGAGTTACGGAACTTAGCCCACAAAGCTTGCACCAAGCAAAAGACTATTTGTGAAAAGACTGTGAAATACCCCAAAGTCTCTGTCTCTGAGCACTGCTTGGAGTTAACCCTAGATGGCGCCCTACAACACCACAGTCACAGACATTTTTACAGAGAGTCAATACCATTCCAAGCCAGCAGAGGGCAACACAGTGCAGCCACGTCTGAGACAGCAGAGATCCTGAGGGTGCTGAAAGTGCTTCTTCACATGAAAACTCACAAGGAAGATGAGCCAAGCACCCAGAACACTGCCCGTCATCTACAGACCGCAGAGCTAACTGTCACAGCACAAGGTGACAGCAACACCCAAGCTCCACAGTCAACAGCTGCACACCCTGAACGAGACAGCACAGGTCCTCACGCCAGGTACCACAAACACAAGGTACCAGAAAATGCTGTTTTGACTACCTGCCTTCGCAGCGAGCTACACAAGACCGGTCCTCACCACCCACCGATCGTCCCACCTGCCCTGATGCCAACATTCCTGGGCAGCCCTGTCAAAAAGGGGGTGGGCCGAAAAGGAGTCAACAGGGAAGACCTGATCGACACAGGATTAAACCTGACGGTGATCTCATCTTACCTTTTCAAAAGACTCCAATTTGAAGCTAAGAGACAAGATCGAACTCTTACACCTCAAACTTATGAACTGAATGTACAGGTGTACAGACAGGATGACATCCAGTTTGAACAGGTTGTTTCCATTCCCCTGACATTCGTTCCGATGAGTCTAATACATCCCATGTATGTCCCACCAATGAACACACATACATTGCTCATCGACAAAGACCTGCTAGAACACTTTGACCCTTTTCTGAACTTCAAACAGCTAAAAGACTTTGCTCAAGTGCGAGAACCTCTTTCTCTCCAGCCACACAGGTTGCTAGAGCCAGACTGTCAGGTCGCAGAGGTCATGGGAACTCCCACAGAGCCAGACGGTCAGGTCACAGAGGTCACGGGAACCCCAGCAGCCAGCCATGAGTACAACGCCCTAACAACAGGCCCAAGTTCAAGCCTCTGTACCTTAGTCAACAAACAGGGTACGGTGGTACCAGCTTACACCAAAGGGGTCGCTGTTCGGCTCAACCTGCAAGGTGGTCAAACCTTACACCACACGCTGGGTTTCTTCCAATCCTCACCTGAATGTGTGGAACTCGGACTCACACTTGCAAACAACAAGCATGTCAAACACCAACACCTGTTCCAGCAATGTGATAACATCACAAAAACACACAATGTGATCGTGTACTGGAAGAAGGTAAAAGAACACTCGAAGTTACCAAGTCTAGACGAGGACTTTAAAGATCACACTGACACCCTTGCCAAAACTGGCACACTAAACAACATTCTGTGGTCACTCCCAACCCACCCACCCACATTCAAGGTTGAAGTGATTACACACAGCACAAGAACTTTACTAGCTAAACTGCCTACCTCAGAATCGCTTACGCAGGCTCCGTTGTCTACACAGACCAACATAGCAGACATGCGGGCTTCTGAAACCTTGATAATGACTTTGCTTTACCACCTCTCAGACCCCTCCATCCACCCTGGCAACCAGTCTACAGTCACTGACAACCAAAGCCCCAGACCACTGCATGATACACAAACCATGCTGCGTCCACAGAACAATATTGTGGGTTGTGCACCGTCTGACATCACAATGCCAGGGCGTGTAATGCCACGGAGCAAAAGGGGGATACTGCCAATATATTTCCATGACGCAGCATGTGCTGCACCACGCAGCACCAGAGCCACTGACAAAACACTGAAGCAAGCATCATGCCAGCAGCAAGATGTGGCAAAACATGGGCGAGGGCGAGCTAAACCCAGTCGCCGCCCACGAAGCAAAGAGACTGTCCTGTCCAACCAAAGACAGGCCTTGTTTGTTTCTTTCTCCCCTTTCTCTCTCTCTCTCCCTATTATCTGTACCAGGATGCTGCTGTGGTTTGCCGTGCCGTGCTGTCAGCCAAAGAGAGGACAGCTGCCACCGAGAAAACCGCTGAGACTCCTGACTACCGATGACAGGGCACACTACCCCAGCACTGTAACCGAATACAGCTGTACAAGGTTCCGATGGAGAGAGGACTCCCTCACTCACACTGAGGCCGATGTCAAACACCTGTTCAGCCAACATGAGAAATTGACGGTTACACAAATGTAGTTAGGTGGACACCACCACCGCTCCAAACAATTCCCGGGAGCTTTGCTTAGAGCCGCTGCTGCCGCCAGAATGTTTAACATTGTTATGTCCAGTGTCAATGCAGCGAACCAGACTGTAAACTCCTTGAAACCACTGTTTACTGTCTTCCAGAAGAACTTTACCCAGACTCAGCTGCTTACAGCGTTAACAACAGACATGCTGTGGGAGGTTAGCTCCTCCAATGACAGCCTAACCACGAGTAAAACCCCACCATACATGATACCCTTAAGCCTGTGTTAACTGGGTTGTCTTACACCATCACCATGCCAGCTGACCTGCTACGAATGCACCTGGCCAACTCTCTGGATAGTGCCTTCCTACGGCACGCAAACCCCAAACAGAGAGAAGTGAACGTGCTCCTGAACCAACTCATCAACGAGTCAAACCAAGTCTACAGACCTAAAGACATTGTCAGTGTCAGGATGTGGAAGAGCAACACCCACACCAAAACACACATTCCAAATGTGGTGGCCTACCACGACAGCAACACACAGCTGTACCTGGCCCCAAACATGCACATGTGTACTTTAACCAAAGACATTCATTATCTCTGCCTTAGCAAACCCTTCCTCAGACACAACTCTGAAGGAATCTGCGAGCTGCAACCCTGGGTCAGCGATACCCGCTGCCCTGCCGAAGCCAAGCCTCGTACACAAGTCACAGAAACGCAAGCAGAGATTGTGGGTAACAGATGGCTCGTCAACACTCCTGTGCGCTCAGCTACACTGACCTACGACCAGCATGACACCGCCACCCGTGCCAACCTGCTGGACCAAGTACTGAAAGGTACCACCCAACACATTGACATTACTCCTGTCGACACAGCCCTCCAAGCACTGTCTCGACAGCCCATTCTGAACCAGTCATCTGCGGTCCTAGCCTGGACTGCTGCCGACACTGCACGGTGCATCTCCACCGTCATTGGTCCCGCCCTGACTCTTGGCGTGACCTTCATCCTATACAGGATACTCAACGGATGCAAACCTCTACAGCCAAACTCATGACAACTGTGGCTGGAGGTCTCCGATGGAATCCCCGGAAAAGGGACGCAAAGTCAAAGACAATACCGAACCTCACCAAGCTGAATCCTCAGCTTCAGGAACCACCTGTCATCATGACCGACCTGCTGCATGACCATCACAATTCACTTGTCATCTGCCCATCCTGATGATTGCCGTCCGATGATGTCCACACAGGGACTTCATCTGACGGAAGGGGGATGTGTAACAGATATGCAGATCATCGATTCATGTGTTTAATTCAGATTTTCCAAATGAAACTCTTTTTGCACCAAGTGCCTGGCCTGGCGCCAGCCTGGCTGGACTTAAATTATTTACGATGCCCATGCGAACTTCAAAGAAGAAATGAAAACCCCCCAACCACATTCCAACACTGGAGACAAAGGAACTTTTCGTATAAGTTCCTTACTTTCATTTTATTATTAATATGTATTTTAATTATGTTTATGGATTGCATAAAATGGTTAATCCTTGTTATGTGAAGAGTATAAGTTGCAAGCTCATACTTTAGGAAATGTCTCTCCTCACTTTAACCTCCTCAAAGAGAGCCACGTTTCTGCAACCCCCATCTTTGCAGGTCATAAAACTTTACGACCACACTGGAGAGGAGAGAAGCCAAATCTTCTCCCCAATGCATTCTATGGAATGAATTCGTTACCTGTTAGTTTTTATGTTGTATAAATGTATTACGTATTCCCTTTTGGTACATTTAGATGTTTCCCAACATCTGCAGTGTTATCATGTTTTAAGCATGTTATGTATGTTACCTGAATTACAAACTTGCTAGAATAATCCCTGGAATTTGGACAAGCCCTAGATCTCCGGGGGGGGGGGGGGGGGGGGGGGGCTGTCTTCACAGAGACAAAGGAACTTTTCCCTCTGTTTCAGATCGCGGACTTTCATTGGCTGTTTACGCGAAAAAGGGGCGTGAACCATTTCAAGCCATAAGAACGACCGAACAAGGTCCGCCTCTCTTCTTCTTCCTCTTCTTCTCGTTCTTGGTTCACGGACACGCTGCTCTCCTGTGCGACCCTCCGCGCTCCTTTAGAAGCTTTCGTTTTGTTCGTTTCTTTTCTTTACTAAGTTTATTCAACTATTCGCCTCTCCACGCAAGGAAGACGAATTCTGGGACATTATTTGTTGAACCTTTCAAATACCGCGCGAGGACAGAACAAAGGACCACGTGCTCCACGCTCACGCAAAGATCCAGCGAAGCGTGCACGCGCGTCACATGGCCTCCGGCACACGCACGCTGTTTTCAAAAGGACAAGCGCACAAAGCTTCACAAAAAGACCACGCTCACGCGCTGGGCCATGCAAGTATCACTTTTCTATGGAGATTTAAATGCTGGTTTAAAGTGTTGTTATGATCTGATTTGTTGTTGGCTCCAAAAGTTACTGACTATGATTTTCATACCTGAGCTCCTTATGTGATCTCATTCTATTTTCTCTCTCTCTCTCTCTCTCTCTCTCTCTCTCTCTCTCTCTTTCTCTCTTTTATTTGGATTCGTTATGTATTGTATAAAGCTTACTGTTTGTATTGTCGTACGCATATTTACTCTGTGTGATTTGTAGTTTGATGTATTACTAGTTTAATTATTAAAAACCCATATACTGACGATTGACTTGGACTCCACCCCACTCACATTACGAGTCACTGAGATGTGTCTGATCTATAGCTACAAGCTCTAAATTTAGAAACTAAATTTATCATAAGGATAGGATAATATTTTCATGGCCAGAGAATACTTTTCCTTGAATTATAAGGTGTGATAACTTTATTGAAAATTGATAGGTCTACAGTGGTTTGCTGGACATACCACGGTTTGATTTGCAGTAATTTACAGTAAGAGATATCACAATAATTGATATGAAGAATGTAATATTGACATATTAATGAGTAAGTTACAGTGCCCTGTGATTATTTATTGTTATAGGCAATTGAGCTATTTTTCATAATCAATCAAATTTAATGTAACTGTCATCTGAGATATAAATTAATCAAATTCCTGATTAATTATTCAAATTCCCTATATATCATTTGAGTTAATTACTATGTAAAACTCATTGTTGTTACAGTGGATTACTGCCATGAAAAGACTCAACACCAAGGCAGAGGACAGACCCTTAATGAACTGAGAGGAAATGGTTACTGGGTTGTTGGTGGCAGCAAAGTTGTGGCTAACCTCATTAAGCAATGTGTTACATGCAGGAGAGCTCGCAGGCCAACAGAGACACAGATGATGGCGGATCTACCTGCTAACCGTGTTGACTCCTCTCCACCATTCTCATACTGTGGGATGGATTGCTTTGGGCCATTTCTATGTAAGCAAGGATGGAAAGAACAAAAAAGATATGGTCTCATATTCACCTGCTTCTCCTCAAGAGCAATCCATATAGAGATGCTAGAAGATCTAACCACTGATGCCTTCATAAATGCCTTGCGATGTTTTATTGCAATCCGTGGAGCTGTAAGGGAAATTAGATCGGATCAAGGGACAAACTTTGTTGGGGCAAAAAACGAGCTGACAAAGGCTTTGGAAGAATTGGACCAGGAGAGATTAACTGCTTACCTATCTCAAAAGCAATGTGATTTCATTTTGAACGTACCTAATGCCAGTCACATGGGAGGGGTTTGGGAAAGGCAGATCAGAACCATTAGAAGAGTTCTAAGTTGGCTCCTTTCACAGAGTGCAGGAAGACTGGATGATGCCTCCTTGAGAACTTTCTTCTATGAAGCCATGTCAATCATAAATAATCGCCCACTCACCTCAAATAACATTAATGTAGGGCTAGAGCCACTTACCCCAAACCATTTACTCACCATGAAATCTTCTGTCCCTCTGCCTCCACCTGGGAAATTTGTGCCAGAGGACCTGTTTTGGAGTAGATGGGGGAAGGAATATCTGGGAAACATCACCCTTAGACAACGGTGGCACTCTTCAAGACGAAATGTAAAGATTGGAGATATTGTCATTGTCAAGGAGGAAGAGCTTCCCCGCAATGAATGGAGACTTGGACTAGTGCTTGATGCTTGTGCAGATGAAGACAGATTGGTGCGAAAAGCCAAAATTCAAATATGAAATAGGAAGTTAGGGAAAAAGGGTCAATGACTGACTAATCCATCAATTCTTGAACGTCCTATTCATAAATTAGTGGTACTTGTAGAGAACAATTAAATCTGATTTATTGTCTGATCTTGAGACTTTTAAGTGTCACAAGTTCATCTGGTAGTCTTGAACCAAGAGTCAGAGATATGTGATTCTAATATCTGGTTTGTGAAATTACTAATTTTTCAAATATTTACGTAAAGTTAATCATAAATTGTAGTAATTTGGTGGGAGTGTAACTGTCAAAAGACATGTTTTTCAAAGATATGTGTATTATTTATGTTTGTTTAAACAGTCCAATCAATTTGAGTTCATTTATTGTTTAAAAGTAGAGAATGTGCTCCCTTAGAATGTTTAATGTCATGGGTTCTTTAAGAAAGAGTTCATATCGAAGCGTAACAGATCATATGACCAGGTTGAGTTGAACGCGGGACCGCTGCATTATGGGTTGAAGAAACATGAATGCAGAGTAATGTTAATGGTATACAGAGCCTGGAAAAGAGTAATCTTTATCTGCATGGTCTAAGAGGGCACACACGGTAATTCATCTTTAAATCTGTTGTATTTTCTGTATAATGTTGTTTTATATCAGTTTATATAAACAATGTTATGTGTAAATAGTGATGTAATCGGATTCGGACTGTCGCATGTGTTCATTTGCGTATCAGCGGACATTTACATGAGAGACTTGAAAAGAACCAGACTAAATGCATATTCTGAACATTATATGCTTTATCCCTTGTAGTTTTCACGGTGTCTGCAGAGGTGGCGCTCAACCGTGATCAAACCAGCCATGGAACGGCCCACTGCTCGAGCAGTATGTTTGGTAGCACGTAGCGCCAAATCCGTTGCTTCGTGCGGTGCCTCGGCAGCCACAGAAGTGACATGACGGGGGTTAGGCACAGGGGCGACATTAGAAAACACCTCTACCCTCGAGCACAGTACTCTAAGCTGCAGGCCATCACAGTGGGGACAAGAAAAAAGGCCGCTAAGCACCGCCTGTGCGTGATGTAAGCCTAAATATACTACGCACCTTTCATGTGAGTCACCCTTTGTGATGAACCTGGTACACGGTTCCTTACATTTGCGAAAATTCATCGCGTCCGCAAAGAGGAGTTAGCACTCCTCATAGAAACCACTGAAAACGCGAGATGATTCCTAGGGCACAGATGATTCGCTTCCCTGAAGGAATGAAATCTGAGCTAAATAGCGCGCGGCACCCAGGTATACGATGCGTGCGCATGCATAGGGGTGGTGCCAAGCGCTATTTGGCCAATAGGATTGGCGGGATGGTATAGGGCTTCAGACATTCGTCACACCGAGGGGTGTTCCCATACGGTGACGTCACCGCAGCATCGAAGTGACCTATGGAAGGGAAACTGATAACAAGCTTGTGTGTTTCACTTTGGTTTTTTCGTCTGATGCCAGTTAGTGAAGGTCGTTCTTGAATGATTCGGTCATTTTAAACAAATCTTTAAAGTGACTCAGGAAGAACAAGTCGTCTCCGCAAGTAATTCATTCAGTCGCACATGCCCATAATTCTATAGTTTAAAAATTTCCAAATGAAGTCCCACTGAGGGGTGCTTAAAAATGAATGACCATGCAAGTAATGACTGTTTATGAAATTTGGTTAAATTGTAAGGGATTCTAGCAATATTATGAATACATATCAATAGAAAAGGGAGACCACCTAATTTGGAAAAGTATTCATTGGGGATAAAAATCCATATTGAGTTTGGATTAAACAAACAATGTCTAATCCAATTAATTTTTTGTTCAAAGAAGAGTAATCAAGGAAATGAAACCCACCATAATCATATGTGTTCATTAATAAGTACTCTTTATTACCTTTGTTACAACATTCAGTGTATAGAAAATAACCATTATGATAGAAATTTGTACTTTTATAAACTGTAAAAAGTAAAAAGCTCAGAAATCCAGTAAGAGTAAATAATAATTATAATAATGATGATAACAATAATGACTATAGGCACCTGTTTGTAAGGAAGCATGTAAATTAATTTCTCTATCCAATGCCGTCACGTCAAGTGACAACGAATGATAGGATAAAGCCTTTTATACAGTATTTATTATTATTATTATTATTATTATTATTATTATTATTATTATTATTATTATTAATAAACAATACAAACATTAAAACTAGGGGTGCTCCGATCACGATCGGCCGATCGTTAATTAGGCTAGTGACAATGCCCCTGAATTTTTGGGATACCCCTACCGGAGGTAGAACTACACCCAACAATGTTTTTCCTCATCTCTAAGGTCTCCCATATATGAAATGGATTCTTGGCTAAAAATATTTTACTGCTAAGATTGTTAAATTAACTGATATTGTTATACACCCCAAAACCAATAAAGGACTAAAATATAACCTGTCCGTATGGGAGTTAAGGCATATAAACTAATGCAGATCAATCACACAAGCTCTGAGAGCTTTGAAACTTGACATGTTTATAGTCAGGAAGTTGATTCAGCTACTAGAAAAGACTGGATGTAAATATATTTATGTATGGAATAAATAGAGACATGTAAACACATACCTAAAATAAGTAAGAAATACACAAATTTAATATTTATGCAAAATGTTTTCATATACTTTGTGCTTGCTTTGCCTGGGATTATCATAGAAACACATATGATGACTTGTTGGAAAGGTGGGGTTATGCTGAATCCAGCAATACCAAATATGTAAATATAGCATGACAAATAGGAGTGTTCTGTCACTCAATGTATGAGGTGTCCAAAATGAATTAAAATGGAACACTGACATAATTTAGTCTAAAGCCCATTATCAGTTTGTGATAATGAGAAGACTGTTGACAAATTCAAATATAAGATACATCTAAAAATGAAATATTTCATATGGCACTTTTTAATAAAACTATAACTTAACTTCACACAATACAAATTAAATTACTCTTAAATAAAACAAATGGCAATCTAACTAAACAAACAAACACTCTTTGGGGTAATGAGCCCTGTCTTCTCAGGCTGTTAAGTTTGTTTTCTAGCAGCAACCATTTGGAACATGAACTGCTTTTGGTCACCATTCGAGGAGGGTCTGGCTCAGGGCCGGCCCAAGGCATAAGCGAACTAAGCAGCTGTTCGCCCCTCGCCACCAGGGGGCCCCCCAATAATAATTATTATTTATATATATATATATATATATATATATATATATATATATATATATATATATATATATATATATATATATATATATATATATATATATATATTTACAATTAAATAAATTAAACAAGTGATATAAATGAATGAATGAATGAATAATGAACGAATAAATTAATAGTTCAAGACAAAAAAAAAAAACGTATTTACCAACAACTGCTGCTGTGTCTGCTAGCGTTTGAGTCATGCGCAATTGCGCATAGACACCTCGCGTCGGCGAGCAAGTGCGCTCACTGTAATAAATGATAAGCCATGTCACAAAAAGGATGTATCCCTCTGGTGCCGAAAAGAGAAAGAAGAAAATGACATAACGTTGGCTTGTCGTTGGACGTTCGAGAGTCTCAAATTTAGGGACTGTCTCTAAAGTTACATGCGATATTGGTATACACTTTTCTAACGTCAGTAGCATTTGAGGACAATGACTTACAGTCATAAAAACAACTGTAATTGTTCATCTAGGTGTCAGCTATAATGCACAATTGAATATAATGTTGAATATTTATGAAAATAAACTGTAAAGTATATGTAAATTATGCTACTTTTTCACATGGGCTCAAAGGCAAATTTGAAACTCAGTAGCATTTGAGGAGAAAAACTTGCAGTCACCGTATACATTTTTAATATATATTAAAATAAATAATAAATAATTTAGGTAAAAAAGCGCCCGTTTATCACTTTCAGGCACATTCCTGTTAAAGTTTTTTTTTTTTTTTTTTTTTTTTCTGGTTCCCTTACGAAAATGACCCATGGTTTTATCAATAACACCACAAATCATCGTTCTTGTAGCCATGGCAACTGCAAATTAACCAAAATTTTGTTACTTCAAATAATAATTTACAAAGAAGTATTAATATACTGTAATATTTTGTTGTTGTTGTTGTTGTTGCTATAAAAACAGACCTAAGCCATCAATAGTCTTTAAATTGACTTCACATAAATTATTGCATTATATAAAAAAAAAAAAATGAGGCAACAATGATTGGTTAATAACACTTTTAAAATACATATTGTAGGCACATACAAAATAAACAATTTATGTACATGTTATTACAAATTCCTGCACAGGGAGCCACAGGGAGTAATTTCTGCTGTTACATTTTTGCTATAGATTACATAGCCTATATAATTTCTTCAACAAAAATCGTGCATATCACAACCCGTACAAAAAATAAACTATGGTTTAAACTGCTTAATTTCCCATTGCATGATTTCTGAATTCTTAAGACTATGAAATAAATTAGTCATAATAAAGTTATAGCCATAGGTAAATGTTGAATTGTAATTAGTAAATAATAAAATTTATTCTTTTCCTTTTTTATTTGATTAAAGTTCTAGTTTCACCCCATAGTAGGTGTTTATTTTCCATCATCATATTTGAGGAAGGGGGGCACAACAATACAATCCTGCTGTCCTGATGTCATCAGTGACAGCACTCAAGTGAAAAGCTAGCAAGGAACAATTTTGAGGTCATTGTTGTACAATTGTCATTGTTGAATAGCTGTTCTTATGTTTGCTTTCATTATTTAAGTTTTTAACTATGTGTAGCATTATATTTTTTACTATATTAATGTTTGTCTATTTTGGTTTCATTTAAAAGATTGCACATTTAATGCACATTTGCATTTGGACATTTGCAAATTATTTATTTCATGTTTTGTGACAGTTTGTATTCAGAAGTTTAAGATTGAAGTATGTTAAGTATTGATTTTTATTTATTTATTTTGTATTAATACATAACCTCACTGTTTTCATTTATAATGTAACATTATAGTGTGACATTTGTGTCAATAATCTTGAAGCACAGGTGACTCTGCATGGTGGGAGGGGGGGCCCCCAAATAAAATTCTGCTTAGGGCCCCCAAGAGGCTCGGGCCGGCACTGGTCACTCTGGCTGCAGACTTGCACTTGCACTCTCAGACTTGCACTCCCAGACACTTGCACTTCCGCTAGTGATCACTTGCAGTCTATATTTTTTATTTTGTTGAATTTTTTTATTACATTTTGTTTGAATTTCTCAACATTTTACAACAGTAGCCAGGTGGCGAAGACAAGAAAAAAGAAACTAAATTACAATGTCACTTACACTTGCAATCTACACGAATCATGCATGTTGCCAATGGAGACAAGACACTGTGGTGGTGATTAAACAATTAAAACTAAATTAGTAGGCCTACTACTATAATGTACATGGTCCTGCAAGAAAAAGACATGCCCGGAACGTGGCCACAGAACAGCAGAATATGAACGCAATGCACATGTCTTTCATTAAGTGTTTTCCTCCTGCAGAAAAAACAAACACTTAATATGGCATAATGTATTAAGGTACATTATGTTCAATTAAAAAAACAAATATGACATATAGTTATTATTTAAAGTACTACAAGGTAAGCAGATGGCTTTGAAGACAATGCGCAAACTTTGTCCTCCCATACAACAAAACGCTTAAAGGGATAGTTCACCCAAAAATCATAATTATGTTATTAACAACTCACCCTCATGTTGTTCCAAACCAGTAAGACCTTCATTTATCTTCAGAACACAGTTTAAGATATTTTAGATTTAGTCCAAGAGCTCTCAGTCCCTCCATTGAAGCTGTGTGTACGGTATACTGTCCATGTCCAGAAAGGTAAGAAAAATATCATCAAAGTAGTCCATGTGACATCAGAGGGTCAGTTAGAATTTTTTGAAGCATTGAAAATACATTTTGGTCCAAAAATAGCAAAAATTATGACTTTATTCAGCATTGTCTTCCGTGTCTGTTGTGAGAGAGTTCAAAACAAAGGAGTTTGTAATATCCGGTTCGTGAACTAATCATTCAATGTAAGCGGATCTTTTTGAACCAGTACACCAAATTGAACTGAATTGTTTTAAATGGTTCGCGTGTCCAATACGCATTAATCCACAAATGACTTAAGCTGTTAACTTTTTTAATGTGTCTGACACTCCCTCTGAGTTAAAACAAACCAATATCCCGGAGTAATGCATGCACTCAAACAGTACACTGACTGAACTGCTGTGAAGAGAGAACTGAAGATGAACACCGAGCCGAGTCACATAATGACTGGTTCATGAGTCAAGAACCGTTTCTGTCAGACGTGTCCGATTCATGAACCGAGGAGCTGATGATACTGCACATGTGTGATTCAGCGTGAAGCAAACCGACACACAGAGCATCTTAACTGAAATGATTCTTTTGGTGATTGATTCTGAACTGATTCTGAGCTAATGTTATGAGCGCGGGTAAACCGAAGGCTTTGCAATCATCGCCAATGACATCATGTCGAGCGCAAAAGAACTGGTGAACCGTTTTCTTCAACCGGTTTATTCGAACTGTCTGAAAGAACTACTGGTGATCCGAAAACCGATGCAACTCGTGAACGAGTCATTATCTGGCTTGGCTCGGTGTTCATCTCTCTCTTCACATCACTTCAGTCAGTGTACTGTTTGAGTAAATGAATTACTCCGGGATATGGTTTGCAGACATCCCAAGTCTCCCGGAAGTTCCGGGAGTCTCCCGCATATTGAAAGTGGCTCCCTGAGACCCGCAAATTAGTTAAAATCTCCCGGAATCTAGACCGAGCGAGAAAAAGCGCGCATGCGGAACAGATACTGATTCAAACCGCGTAGCGCGCGCACGGCAGAGAGGGAGAGGGAGCGAAAGACCGTGCGTGTGTGTGCTAATGTGCGTGTGTGCGAAGCGCATGTCAGACAGAGAGCATCCTGATTGGCCTGTTTCTGCAAATCAACCAATCAATTGTCAGTGTGGGCGGGCTTCTTCCGAACAAAATTAATCAGTTATGTCTATCTAGAAACAGGAGCACCATGGCAGAGGGAAAGTGCCACAAAAAAAAAAGTATAAGACACATTTTACGGCAGACTACACGAAAGTGTACCCCTGTCTTATAGATGTAAAACATAATGACAGTCTTGCTCAAGCATTGCCCATGGCAGGTTAAATGATTGCAAAAGGCATGTTGAGGTGAGTTGACAAGTTTCATTTCATCTGCATATTATTCAGGCTATTTGCCAAGGCTACATGAAAACAACAAACTCTTTAGACCTGTTTAAAGTTGCAATGGAAAATAAATAAAAGCAGTTTACATAAATTGTATAAGCAGATTATATAAATAGTAAAAGTAATCTACATATTTAAACATAATTAACGAATAATTACATAGGCCTACAGCTTATAGAAATAATATTTTATGCTATATGTTTTAGGGACCACAACATGTTAGGGAGGCTAAGCGCAGGGAAGTTCTCCTATTTAGATAGGCAAAGTCTCACTGAGAAGGTTGCTACAGCTGAGATGTATTTCCTTCCTTTTGGGGGGGGGGGGGGGGGGGGGCTTCGGGATACCTCCCTGAAATGACTTTTTGCAGGTTGGGATGTCTGGGTTTGTTTGAGCTCAGAGGGAGTGTCAGCCACATTAAAAAAAGTTAACCGCTCAAGTCATTTGTGGATTAAAACGATTCAGTTCGATTTGGTGAACTGGTTCAAAAAGATCTGCGTACATCGAATGATTCGTTCATGAACCAGATATCACAAACTGCTTTGATTTGAACTCTCTCACACCAGACACGGAAGAGAAGACAATGCTGAATAAAGTCGTAATTTTTGCTATGTCTTGAACAAAATGTATTTTCGATGCTTCAACAAATTCTAACTTACCCTCTGATGTCACATGGACTACTTTGATGATGTTTTTCTTACCTTTCTGGACATGGACAGTATACCGTACACACAGCTTCAATGGAGGGACTGAGTGCTCTCGGACTAAATCTAAAATATCTTAAACTGTGTTCCAAAAATAAATGGAGGTCTTACTGGTTTGGAACGACATGAGGGTGAGTTATTAATAACATAATTATGATTTTTTTTGGGGGGGTGAACTATCCCTTTAATGTGGCCTAATAACAAACTAAGATGATGCAGACAATTCAGTAGGTCTAGCCTATATTTCTTTTGTTGTTGACTCAGAAAATGTGTACGTGCATTATGAAATGCATTAAGTGATTTTAAAAGGATCAACTCCTTACAGGCAAGCAGACGAGTACAGTGATATAAACGAGTTGTAGACAGTTTATTCTATATGGAAAAATGCTTAACGTGAAACTTTGCATGTTGCGTTTATTCTGGGCTCACGTGCTTGCCTGTACCTATTAGTTATGTATTTTAATAATGTAGAGAAGAATATTGAGTTTGGCCTTTATCATCTTAGTCCATTATGCCACATTTTGCGGTATGTGAGGAAAATACTATATACATATTCATTATATTAATTAACTGTATATTTAATTTGATAATTTAATAGCATCTTAATATATTAAGCCATGTTAAGTGTTTTTTTCTACACTTAGCGAGAGACTTTGCGCAAACGTTCATATTCTGCTGTTCTGGCCACAGATTTGCCAGTCTTGTCTTTTTCTTGCAGGACCCTGTACATTATAGTACTAAATCAGTTTTAATCATTTAATCACCACCACAGCTTCTTGTCTCCATTGGCAACATGCACGATTTGTGTCGATTGCAAGTGACGTCACAGGTAGCGGAGAGTGCAAGTAGCGATTGCAAGTGACATTGTAATTTAGTTTCTTTTTTCTTGTCTTCGCCACCTGGCTACTGTTATAAAATGTTGGGAAATTCAAGACTAGTTGGCAAATGCAAGTGTCTGAGTGTGCAAGTCTGAGAATGCAAGTGCAAGCCTGCAGCCAGACCCTCTTGGACTATTCTGGGGTCAACCCCCCATGATGTTACAACTGCAACACACCACTGTCACTCATCCGCATTGTCATCATTGACAAAGTGGGTCATATCTGGACAGTCTGGGAAAGGACAAGAGCAAAACTCTGTGCAGGTCAAGCCCACTGAAAGACACTGACATTTGGTGTCATCGGTGCAGTTTCTGTCTTTACAGTAGAGGTGGGTGAGGTCTCTAACTCCTTTAGGTGCTGGTGCCTTCTGGAACATCACAGATTTAATGCACCCATCTTCTCTGAGCCTCCATCCTCTACCAACTGGGTTCCAGAGAAGAGGTTTGGCCAGGTGGCTGTGACGCCACACTGCTGTTTGGTACATGGCTCTCAACACATGTTGCTGGAAAGCCATCTTCTGTTGGGGTAGATTTGCTGCTGACAAATCTGTGGTAGATGCTAGTGTGTACCTCAGCTCATCCAGGTTGGTGCAAGGATGCCCATCTTGGTGCCTCTTCTTTGTCTTTCAAGATCTTTGATTGAGTGTTGGTGGTCATATCTATCAAACACTATAACGACACAGCTGTTACCTTCCTTTTCCATTAAAGTTGCGATCTTTTTCAAGACACACTCACCCAGGTCATTGAACGTTTGAAAAGCTGAATCATTGAGACTTTGAAGAAGATCCATGGCATCAATGATATATGCTGATGGTTCTTAAACATTTGGCAGCTGCTGTGTCTCTTCAACAACAGCATCGAGTTGTTTGTTGTCTTCTTCATGCTTCCATCATCAAAAAACAAAGAGGGTGGGACAGCTGCGAGTTCGTGAGACATCACAGTCTCCATGGACACCTCTCTTTGTTTGGAAACAGCCAGTAATCTTCGAAAGAGTATGTCTGAGTCCATGTGGACCTTTCTAGATATGCTGACTCCAACTGATGTTTTCATGTCCTTGAAGGTTGCACACTGGTTTATTTTCTCTGGCTCCCAGAAGCTCTTTGTTCTTTTTTGATTTTGCCAGACGTTGTTCCATAAAGATGGCATTGTGTGTCGCACCATCTTGGAGGAAGCTTGAGAGCTCTTTTGCAACTTTCTCAGACGCAACCGGACCACTTGCAACTTGATATCAAGATCAAAGGGATTCTGCCTCTGTTCCACAGTTTCCATTCTCTTTTATATTAAACATTGTATCGCAAAAGTTGGTATTATACCTTATATTGTTATCATATGTGACCCGTTACAGAAACCAATGACACAAGTTGGCAGCACAACTTTCGAGCAAAATGAGAAAGAAGCATTTTTTTTTTTTTCAAAATTGGTGATTTTCGTTTTTTGGCAGAATCTGTTAGTTGATATCACAAAGAAGCCTCTCCGTGATTGAGATAGCAGTGTTGGTATATTTAAAAGCGTATATTTTGAGGTTGAAATTAGCTAGTTTGTCGGAGATTCTAGCACGCAGTAGGGGCATTTCATTGTCTGTCTGTATTTCCATACTGGATAAGCCGGCTTTTGTTTCTTTTGTTATTGCCCCCGCCCTCCGAGGGAAGCGTGGCTACTTAGTATGCAGCGCTCTGGACGGCTGTAGCTGTCTAGCTGATATCAAAATTCAGTGAAGATGTACGCCGCAAAGATGAACGCAGACGAGCTGAACCGTGGCGTTACACTGAAAATGCTTTGAAGTACTTCTTCGACAAGCCGGATGCTTACTGATTCTGAAGACGATCTGAGCGGCGATGAAAGCGGCATAATAAGACTATATTATAATATCCCTAATCTACAACTGAGCGAAGATGACGACGAGGAAGAATGTTTTGGACTGGCGTCAGACGAGTTGGACCGTAAGATATCAGAGGCTATATCGATAGTAACATTTGATGGGGATAAAGACAGAGAAATGGGGAAAATCCATAACATTTAGAGGCAAACAGACGCACATGGGGTGAGTTTCCATAAACATCAAAGTTTGTCACATATTTCAGCCTCTAAATCATTTTTATAAAAGTCAAAAAAGATAAATTACTGACATTTACAATGCACATTCTCCTTTATTATTAATAGTATGCGGTCCGATTTTTCCCGTTGTGTCTGTCGTTGCTGTGCAGGGGGTATGGCTTATCTAAATGAGATGTAAATGAGCCCCATTGACTCGCAGTAGTGAGAACTGCACAATCTTCAGAGGCTATTTCTGCTTTTTGAGCTTTTTTGAGTGCCTACCTTCAAATGGCCACAACTTCTCCAAATATTATCAGATTTCCATGTGTTATACATCGTTGGAAAGCCTTGTAGGACCTCGGTGAACAGTCACGCCAATAACTGCAGAATCGGCTGCTTCGGCCAAAGTATGATCGCATGATCCCCATCGTATGGAAAACGCCCCAGGAATTGTTAATAATTAGTGGACCTCAACACAAAGAACCAATACAGGATCATCCCATGACTTTGCTACCTGCTTGCTTGAAAATCTTGCTACGAACTGAACTTTTCAACAAACTATCTCAAAAGGACAACCATTAAGGAATCTGAAGGTTTAACTAGATTCACAAATAATGTTTTATGTCATGTAAATGTTTGATGTGTTCAATGTAATCTGTGTAACTTTAATCATTGTTTTTATAACAGATAGGGATACTAAATGTGTGTAAGATATGGAAAGTTTAGTATTGAATGAAAGCTCACGTTATTTATCTAAACTTGGAGCAAATGAAATTTCCAGATTCTGTATTGTGTGCATATTATGACACTTTATAAGGTATTAACCCAAAGATCCATCCCACATGACAATGCCACATGATGTTTAATCGAGAAACAGTACGGGGCGTGTCTAAGCTCTGCAACAGCATCCCATTGGGAGATCGCATCGTGGGATGGACCAAATCTGCTTCGATAAAACTCTAATGCTCCAGTCTAGTCTCTAGTCTAGTCTCCAAGCGCGTCATCTCTTGTCAAGGGTTGTGTCGTGTATCGTGTCGCTTAAATGCGGTGCGGTGCGCTACGCTGCTCTTCCATCTAGACCATGGCTTGAACTACCTACACGCTGCTAGCGTTCTTGCCATCCAGAACTCAAAACCACTCCGTTGAAACTTTGTGACAGCGAAACTATGCTTGCTTCCCCCTCTTCAACCCCGGCTTCTAGCCATCAGCGTGCTTGCAAGTCATAAAGAACTTCAACTTTCCGTGACAGAATCTTCAAAGCTCATGCCGCGCAAACGAGAGGACTCGGAAGAAACTTTGTCCACCGTCAAGGCAAGAGCTGTTGAATCTCTCAAAATCGCCGGGCAGTCAACCAACCAATCGAGGCAAAGGGCATCCCCAGACGTCATCTACGCAACCACGAATCCCAGCCGGGATTCCCCTTTTAGCTCAACGCGAGCCAAGGAGACGAAACGACACCGCGGCCAGCAGCACAACCACAAGTAAAGGCAAACAAACCTCTATCTATTGCTGAAATGGTGCAAGGTTGTTTTAAGTTGTAAAGATAAACTAGGGCTCTGCTTTTATTGATTCTTGATACGCCTATGAATTTGGTAGAGATTTTCTCATTAACTCACCTCATAAATCCGTTGCAACTGTGTGTGTATGTGTATGTATGTTTGTGTGTGTGTCCATTTAGTTTTAGATCCATATAATCTATGGAATAGCTCAATAAATTATTGTTTCATTTATAAAGAAGTATTGTCTTGTGTGGTGTATTTTAAGATTAAACTTTGCCCAGATCCTGTGCTACCTAGCCTGTAGCGTATAAATTATCTTTCTGTTTGTATTATCTTGTTCATGAAGTAAACTCAAACAGATTTTAAGGATATACTGAATTTTAAGTTCGCTGGACGAACCGTTGATGAAGTAAATAAATTTGGACTCAGTTCAAGGAAAGCAATTCGAATCTTTAGATTTGATTCTTCTCAGAATAAATGAGCTAATATTTCCTTACATATGGTGGAGAATGAAAGTGGGCAAATTTGACCTAAAAATACATAATACCAAAACATCTTTCATTGTATTTGTTCTATTTTATCCGGAAGAATAGATCAAAGACAGAGAAACAGGTTGTTGTGCTATTATAGGTACTTTATTATGGCATGCCAGTGTGTGAATGAATGACTCGAGTTGTTGTTTGAAGTTGAACTGCAGTAAAGCATTTAATTGTCCTCCGAGACAAAATAAGTCACCCTAAAGCGCATAAGAAAGAAGCAAGCGTGTTCCTCGTTTTCCTTTCTTTTAAGATAAAGGCCTCCATAGTTCGATTTGTTTGTGCGTGTCCCAAATCAAATTCGTCTATGTTATCTCCCCGGTTTGAGACATTAATCTAGCTAATTAATGTTCTCTTGCCAGTTAATTCACTAAAACTAGTGAACTTGGGAACGCGGTGCTCAGAGAGAGTGTCTGGACGTCATGTTATGGGAGAATTATGAAATCTTGATCAAGGAAATCATTGTGGTTAAATCCATATGTGTTTTTGTCTGTAGACTTAAACAAGTGCTGAGATCCGCCGAGATCTTAATAACGTATTTTATTAATTCCAGTTAATCTGTAGATTAGTTTACCTCACTCTAAAGAGCTGAGATGGTTCAGCGCTCAGTATACATTGCCATAGTAACAGCAGTAACCGGGAAGTTCTAAGAAACTTTTACCGGGGCAGTTTGAGCTATTTTTAAAGAAATAGCATAGCATGAGCTAAGCTATCTGAAGCTAGAGCCTTTGCATTGAAGCATATGCAAACGTCAATAGCCTAGAAGGCTAGCAGTTAAAACGTAGCATTTTTGTGGGTTTAAATGCAGTGTGTTTCGCAGTGTTTGAAGTGTTGAAGTGACTTTACATCTGAACTTTGACTCATTTTCACCTCATTCATTCTCTTTTACCTTCATTAATCTCCCTTCTCCTCTCCTCCCACTGGAAAGAACATTGACAGATACAAAATTAAAAAACGCTAGTTTGTTTACTCTTATCAATTGAAACGCTGTTGTTTTATTAATTAAAGATGGTTCTCATCCTCATTACTTTAATGATGAGTTGTGATTAATTCAGCTATAACATTTATAATTTTAATGACATCAGCAGATATTATGAAGCAATTATGGTTTTGAAATTTTAATTTAATTTCATATTTAATTACAGATTTTGAATTTAACAACATTAAAGATTTTTAAATACTTAAACTGTCATTATTGCTCTGAAATTGTAATTTCTTCTGCAATTTAGTAGGGTTTGGGCTACCCTGTTTCAAGATACTTATTGATTAATTTAATTTGTATTGCTCTTAGCGGCTTTTAAAATTTAATTAATCAAATGTTAATCAGGAAATACCTTTACTAATTTGAAATTTGAATTTAATTTGCAATTTAGTTTTGGGTCTATCTGCTGGGACTTCTTTTCCCTTTCAGTTATTTAATTACCCCAAAAGGAAAATAAGGATTTTCCTCAATACTTAGGTTAGTTAGTGTTATCCCTGCTAACACAGTAAAACCAACCTCTAGGTGTATCGACTCAACAGCGCTACCACCCTGTCATCTTTCCTAAACATTGGGACCAAAACTCTATTTTCTCTCTCTCTCAGCTATCCTCTTCTGATTTGACTACCGTTGCCATTTTGGGTTGTACCTGTGAGAATCATAAAAGCAGAGAACTATAGAAACATTTAATCAAAAATTTTTTTTGTGAAACCTGAACACTTCATTTCAAAATTGTCTGACTCTCAACGTACCTTCCCTTCTCACCCTGGGATCCCTACCCAGCCAAGGCTAACGTAGGTCAACAAGAGAACCGATAGGAGTCCGCCAAATATTGAACATGCAGCTAGAAACGCTCTGATTTATGTTTGGTTGTCAATCCTACTTGCTGAGAAACCAATACGGTCATTGCTATTGTTCTCTTCCGCACTGAGGAATTTTAATATCAATTAATCCTGTTATTTAGAAATCCCCATTTCAAAAGCCCTGTCTAGAAGCATCCTTCTAAATCAAACTTAAATTATTATTTTTATTTTTTATTATTTTTTATTTATTTTTTTTGTCCTCATTCTGTGTTGTCTTCCTCACTCTCATCTTACCATTGGCTCTTATCTTTCTTTACAAGAAAAAGAAAACCCTTTCTTTTATAGGCAAATTGGAAGCTGACAAAAGATATTTTGTTCCTTGCTCTGTTTTTTTTTCTTCCCCTCTTCTTTTATCTCTCTCTTCTCTAGCTGTTTTATCTTTGTGTGCTCATTTATTTTCCCCACAGAAATTACAAATTAGAAGCACACCCACCAGAGATTCACAGTCACTGAGAACTACACTCACCTACCCATTACATACTCCACATCAACCAACACGTGACATTGCACCTTTACACCTCTGTTGTCTTTGTTTTGTTTTCTCCTCTTCAAGTTCTGTGTCAGTCTAGGTTCTAGATCTCCCTAAAAGCGGCAAAACATGTCTCGCACAACAGACCCTGTTGGCCACTAGGAGGACCTCAAGACGTCCCTGAAAGTGTCACAACAGACAGCCTCCTACCTAAGGCTGCTGAAACACTGAAACATCAGACACAGGACCAGCTGGATGACAATATAACAAGCCTCATGAGACAAGACCCAAGTCAAAGCTACAGTCACAAAGAACTAGCCAAGATCACTGGCTCCTTAAGCCACACACTCATCGCCACCCTCAAGCTGAGCGACAGGCATGCCGCCCATCTCCAGCAGGAGCTAACACGTGCACAACGACGCATCACGCAGCTAGAACTGGAGGCTCAGGAACAACAGGAAGAACCAGATGAAGTGGAACAAGGCACAGAGGAGGAGATCACCAGGCTAAAAGAGACACTAGTAGCTACTACAAAAGAAGTGGAACAAGTAAAGGAAGACTACGCTGATCTCTCCAACAAGCTACAGTATGCGGAACAGCTCCTGGAAAAGGCCAAGGCCGACTTCAGAGACAAGAACGGCAGAATTAAAGCCCTTGAAACTCACCTGGATGAATCAAGAAAGGAGATCAGCCACCTAACACGACAGCTGGACTACATCAAAGAGGAGTCAGTCAGCTTCAGAGAGGAACTCAGACATGCCTACGCGCTGCGTTCTGAACCTCCAAGGTCACAATGGGCACCAGTCTCACCCCTGCCAAGCAGGCCCGGGTCCCCTGTTCCTGGACTGACACATGATAAAAGGGGGGAGGGGGCAGTGCCGAAACACTCACCAGCTCCCTCTGAAGAACTTCACGTAACGTCAAAGCTGAAAGAAATGGCTCCAGCCAGCCATAGATCATCACGTGGCTTGGACCTCAAGGACTTCGACAAACTCGCCAGGAACATTGGCAAGTTTACCCCAAATGGGCCAGGCAGTCAGGGGATCAAAGGATATCTGCAAGATGTCGACTTTCATCTGGAAATGAGACCCAGTGTCACCGACAAAGATAGACTTTATTTGATCCGAGCAACATCCAGCTCAGAGGTTCGCAGTTTCCTGGACCGCCAGCCAGCCCACATAAAGACTGATTACCAGCTGCTCCGAGAAGCCCTCATCAAAGAATTTGCTGACCCTGAGTGGGAACAAGGACTAGTGGCTGCCCTGGAGACGAAACAAGGTTCGCCAGGAGCCATCCCAATTGTTCTACGGCCGACTCAGACAAGCCTACTTCGGGACTCGCAATGAACAAAATATGGAGGAGGATGAAAATTTAAAAACCCTCTTCCTGAGGAATCTTCATCCCGGGGTAAGCCACCATCTTGGCGTCCTTGCATGTCCACGCACAATGAGTGCTCAACAACTGCGAAACTTGGCACATAAGGCCTACGCTAAACAGAAGATGACTTCAGAAAAGAGCAACAAAACCATGGCAGTTCTCGACTTCAACACTCAGAGTCAAGGGCTGGCCCTAGAGGGCACCCAACGTCAAGATCATGCCAAGGCAACACCCAGAGAGTGGAATGCATCCTCATCCAACATAGAACAGGACTGCCACTCCGGTACACAACCTAAACAAAGGAACAACCGCTGGGGTGGACCGCATGGGCGACAACGCTCACCTGGACGTCACTGGGAAAACTCATGGGACCAAACAAGACCTCATGAGAGACATAGGGAAAGATCGTGGAACCAAGCCAAGCTCATTTGGAAACTCAAGAGATAAAAACTCATGGGAATTCAATGGAAACTCCAAGGGAAAACGACAAACACACCCTGGAGCAACCAGCCCAATGAATCGACGGAAAAACTCACAAAGATCCCTAGCTGACCGAGCTCAACCTGAATCCACACAAGAACAAAAGACTTCACCGTGCTTTGACTCCCAAGAGCTAATGAAGATGATGATGAAAGAGTTCTTCCATCGAAAGGAGGAAGACCGAAAGTGGGAAAAGAAAGAGAAACCAGATAAAGCCTGACTAGCGGCCGGACGAGAAGACAGCGACCACGTGACCCAACAAACCACAGAGAACAGCACTCCTTCACCTCACTCTCAAAGAACTATAACTACCCTAACTTCAGATGGACAAGCAATCGTACCTGAAAACCCAGCCACAGAGTTAGTCCCTAACTCAACACCTGATGCTCCAGATCATGGCAGAGCTCAACAAACCCCTGCTGATGAAACCTCTCCAGTCCCTGAAAGTGCTGTCTTGGTCGTCTGCCACTCCTCCGAAGAGCACCCAATCAGTCCTGACATCTTACCTGTTTCCTCCCAAACTCCAGTCCCTCAACTCCTAGGCGACCTCATTGAGAAAGGTATAGCAAGAAAGTTTTACCTCTCCATCATCATCGAACGCCACATCAAAGTCGAAGCCCTTCTCGACACGGGAGCCAACATTACTCTAATGTCGTCAGAACTCCTTGAAGAAGTCCAAGAAAGAACAAAGAGGTCTAGTAGCACCCTCAAACTTCAAAGGTGTGAACTGAACCTCCAGGCATATTCCGACACGGGCCTAAAACTAAAACATGTGGCCCCAATTAACCTAACTGTGGGACCATATCAGAGATATCAGAGCCTACCACATGTCTCAAAGCACAGCCGCTTCCCTCTCAGTCCATGGTCAACAACCATGGCTACCTCAAAGATTGTCTGAACTGTAGACCTACGCTGGAACAACAGACTCTTGAGTCACTACTTCCTCGTTGTCCCCAACCTACATCATGACATCTACATAGGAGCAGACATCATGGTTCGTCTCAATGCCTACATTGACACAGTGAACGACGTCATATGGGCTCCCCCATCACAGCAACTGACCACTTCAGTCAATCTCAAGAACCTTCGATCTGGCCAAACAATCCCAGATGCGTGCGCAATGATCAGTGAGCAAGAGGTCACAATACCTGCCTACAGCAAGAGTGCCAGCGTACGCCTCAACATGCGACCTGGCCAAACTCTCAACAGTAAGCTAGGTTTCTTCCAACCTTCCAAGACCTACCTAAGACTAGGACTGACCTTGGAAGCCACACCTCTCATGGAAGTATCATCTCGTGCCGTGTATGTGTTGATCAACAACTGTACGGCCAAGGACATCAACATTCCCAAAGCCAGTCACCTGGGATGGCTCATCAACCAAGCGTTCCATGACTTTGAGCTAGCAGTACCTATCATTGGTCCCATACCAGCCGAACTAATGTCGGATGAATGCGACGACACTGTAACATTCACAAAGCCCCACGAAGTCATTGCCATCACTTGTGTGTAACACCAATGAGCGGATGGTATTCAACCATCTGTTCCATATTAATGAATCCTGACCCTTTTGACACATTCTACACTCAAAGACCAGAACGTGAGTTAAAGAAAAAACAAGGACTTTCGTTTTACAACCCTCTTACAACATAACTCACCACCCTGGGCGCCACCATGACAGCAACGTCCTGGCGGGGATGAGAGTTATAACACCTTGGAGACTATCCAGAGATGCGATATCGAACTTCAAAAGGGAAGACAAACACCCCCCCTTCTTGATCGCACATTCCAGTGAAACAGACGCACACACATTCATGAGACGCACACACACTCAAAAACAGGCACAAGCATTTTTGCTGGCCCATGGACCTTCTTTTACTAAAACGACCTCTAAATGTATTTTAATGTCTCCCTTTTTGTGCTCAAATGTATGTATGCGACATAGTGGAATATATGAATGTTACTGTGTGTTTAATGCAAACTTTATATGCATTTCGTTAAGAATAACTCTGTACCTTTGGATACGGGACTGGTAAAATCATAGTTCTTGGTGTCTGTATAATCGTAAAAACACGACTGTAACGAATCTTGATAGCAAATTACAAAAAGATGCATTGTTTCAGAGGAGCGATCTTGCTTAAGAAAAATGCTCGCGCATCATCTGCTCTGGAAAGAACCACGCTGATGCCGCACAGACCGGACAATTTGAGCGCAGCTACGCACAAGAGCCAGATCAAAGCAAGTACTTTCTTATATCGCAACTAAAATTGCTGTTTAAGGTTGTCTAGGCTATTCCATGTTTGTGAAATCATTCAATGACTTGGGGTCTCTTGCAAAGTTAACTGTTTGAAATTGCCACGCTGAGATTGCTTTTCACTTTCACTTTCTCTCCCTCTCTCTCTCTCTCTTTATCTTTTTTTTGTTAACAACTGTTTATTGAATTTTCTTTTGTTTACAACAGCAGAAAACAAAAAGCAACTGAGCAAATGTAGAACCCATCCCAACCCATCCCACCCCCTGGTAGACTAAAGAGTAGAGAAGAAAAATAATAAATAAATACATAAAGTAAAATAAACAATAATATAAATAAATTAAGTAATATTAATACATAAAATATAATAAAATAATTCTTACAAAGATTTTAGAAAAGATGATACGACATTAAAAGATGAATGCCATAAATTAACAGTTTTCACATTAGATCCATGTATACGAGAAGTTGAGAGTTCCATTGAGATAATATCTAACAAATAAACCGCCCAGGTTCTTCTGTCCATTGTGTGAGGAGGATTCCAACGATTGACTAGCAACTTTATTGCTGCAGTGAGAGCAGCTAACAGTAAACATCTTTGTTGGACAGACAAGGTGAGGTCCCAAAAATCATTCATGAAAAAATGACGTGGAGACAAACATATCTCAGTACCCAACAAATAAGAAAGGTCCTGTGAGAGCTGAATCCAAAAAGGAGAGAGAGAGGGGCACTCCCAAAAAAAATGCAAAAATGTGCCTAAAAGTCCTTGCGGACAGAGAACACACTTATGAGAAGACGACAGATTCATATGATAACGTTTCAGTGGGGTCAAGTAAACCCTATGCAGCAATTTCCAATGAATAATTTGGTGGTTTGGGTTTTTAGAAGACAGTTTAAACATTCCCCATATCTGATCTGAGAATAAAACCTGCACATCCTCATTAAGATCCTTAGCCCAAACAGTTGTAATAGATAGAGGTTTGTAAGAATGCTCAAGAAGAAAAAGATAGATGACTGAAGCAGAGGAAGGAGATTCCTCAGAGGGAAGGATTAGTTTGCGCAAAGGGTGAATAGGCAATTGAGAGTTCCAGGGCACCCCATATGCCCGCAGGGCTGACCTAATGCGCAAATACATAAAAAAGGAAGTGCCTGGCAGATTATATTGAGTTTTGAGATTCTGAAAGGATTGTAAACCGCTATCATCATAAATATCTCCCAGAGTATTTACTTTGTGATGAGTCCATTGCGGACAATGGAATGGAGTGTTGCCTGACAAAAGATTATTATTGTGAAAAATTGGAGTATGCTTATGCCAAATTTCAACTAATTGTAAACGTCTTTCAACATCCCTCCATGTAGAAAGGAGATGGGTTACAATGGGACCAAACCTAGATTTACACTGCCTAAGCGGAACCCCACAAAAAACAAGATCCTTCAATTTATATGGATAGACAATAGATTCCTCAATTGCTCTCCAAGATACAGAAGCATCAGGGTCAAACCAAACTGATAAAGGGCGGAGGGCTTGGGCATACAATCTAAAATTAGGGAAAGAAAGACCTCCATGTAATCTACTTCGTTGTAAAGTAGTCAGTTTAATACGAGGACGTTTCCCATCCCATATATACCGTGAAACACATGCATCAAGTTTGTTCCAGTAACCAACTGGTGGAGCAAGAGGAATCATAGAAGAGAAGAAATTAATACGTGGGAGAACATTCATTTTAATCACCGATATACGAGCCTGAAAAGAAGTAAGAAGACGAGACCAATTTTCTAAATCTGAGGATATTTTGCCTAGAATACTACTATAGTTTTTTTAAATAATTTCTTGCAGGGAAGGAAAAATATCTATCCCCAGGTACTTAAAGTTTGGAACTACTGGAATAGATACAGAAAGGGAAATGGGATCAAATTTAGAATTGAGGGGAAGTAGACTTGACTTACTTCAATTAATTTTAAACCCAGAGAGAGATCCAAAATGGTCAAATAAATTCAATACATGGGGAATAGAATGTGACGGCTTCTCCAGAAACAATAAGATATCATCTGCGAATAAAGAAATATGATGATGAGTATTCCTTATACTTATGGGAGAAATAGTTTCAGATAGTCGGACCGCTTGTGCTAAGGGTTCCAAAGATAAGGCGAATAAAAGAGGAGAAAGCGGGCAACCCTGACGAGTACCTCGATGTATAAAGAATGGGTTAGAGCAGACAGAACCTGTGAGAACAGAGGCTGCTGGATTGGCGTACAGAACTTTAATCATGTTTATGAAACTTGATCCTAGACCCAGATGCTGTAGAACCGCCCATAAATAGTTCCATTCTAGCTGGTCAAAAGCTTTCATTGCATCTAGAGATAATACTGCACAAGGGGAGGACGAACTATTAGTTGAATTAATAATATGATATAACCTGCGTAAATTATCTGATGCTGAGTGAGATTTAATGAACCCTGTTTGATCATGGTGAACTAGTCTGTTCATATATTTCTCTAAACGACGAGATAGTACCTTGGCATATAATTTAACATCAGTCCCTATCAAAGAGAGAGGTCGGTAACTAGAACAGGAAGTCGGATCCTTATCTTTTTTTAACAAGAGAGAAATCACAGCTATATTAATAGACGGGTGAAATGAACCTTGAGTAACTGAAAAATTTATCATATCTAACAAGAGGGGGCCTAAATCCGACCAAAAAGTAATATACAATTCGACAGGAATACCATCTAAACCTGGGGATTTCCCCTTGTTCATAGATCGAATTGCTGACTCCAGCTCTTGAAGGGTAATCGGTTCAGCCAGGTAATCAGAGTCTGAATCTGACAGCCTAGGTAAATCAAGGTTGGACAGAAAAGATGCAAACGTGTCAGGGTCACCAACAGCAGAAGAAGTATAGAGGTTAGAGTAAAAAGAATGAAAAGAAATATTAATGTCTTTTGGATCTGTCACAATGAGCCCGGATTGGGATTTCACTGCTGAGATATTAGCAAACTTTTCACTGTTACGTATTCTTAAAGCTAAAAGGTGACTAGGTCTACTTCCTTGAAAATAATAATTCTGCCTGCATCTTTGAATCAGGAATTCTGCCCTGGATCGCAGTAATGAATTAAGCTCGGATCTAACCGCCATGATTTTGCTGAGTGTATTGTGTGAGAAACAACGCTGATTGTCTCTAGTCAGATTCTGGAGCTGTGATTCCAATTCAACTATCTTTTTATGTCTGTTTTTCTGAAGGAAAGAGGCATATGAAATTGAGTTATTCCTTATAAATCCTTTAACTGCATTCCAAAGTGTTCGTGGATCATCCACTGAGCCTTGATTAATTTCAATAAACTCAGCAAAATTATTTCTGAATTGACTACAGAAGTTTTCATCTTGTAACAATTTAGGGTTAAATCGCCATCTAGTCGCACGAGACGGTCGAGGGATCAAAGATAATCTGCACAAATTTCCATCATGATCAGACAAAGATAAGGAACAGATATCGGCATCACAAACAGCTGAAGATAAAGAAGTAGAAATGAAAATATAGTCAATTCGTGAATAGGATTTATGAGTAGCAGAAAAGAAAGTGAAAGACTTAGCAGAAGGATTTAGTAAACGCCAAGTATCCACCAATGAAGACGAGGTTACACATTGCCTAAGTTTGTCAGAACACAAGGCTTGAGAGTGTGATTCCTTTGGTCCAGATCTATCTAGGATATGCGACATTACAGAATTGGTGTCTGCACCTAATACAATTTCAAAATCTGAAAATTTTAAAAGATAGGAAGACAAAACAGAGAAAAAAGTAGGTTCAGGAGTACAAGGGGCATAAACTGAAATAAATACAATATTCCTATTCTCCACTATTGTTTTTATGTGTGTTATTCTACCGTCTGGATCACAACCTTTATCTAAAATAGTAATATTTAACGTCCTCCGCTCCAATATTAGAACACCCTTGGTTTTAGCATCCGAAGATGAATGAGATACTACTTCATAAAACTTATTATTACACCTGTGTACATCCTCCTCTTTCAAATGGGATTCTTGAACTAACACTATATCAATCTTTCTCCTTCGCAAAAAATCCAGAAAACCTGTACGTTTGTGTGGGCCATTTAGGCCATTAATATTACAACTTAGAATATTAAGGTCAGTCATAGGTATCAAACAGCATTACTACAAAATAAGACAACATACAAATTTGAAAACAAAACCAGTTGAGTCTACCATCAAACCACCCCCCATCCCCACCCTTCCCATCAGTTTTCAAAAATATATTAACATATTTCCATGAACTATGGCAGACCAAACCAAGAACGAACCTTGATCTGCCACCACCCCTTAATATGATCCGTGGCGTCAACAAAAACCTGCACATTACAGAAGCACCAACATTGGCCCCAAAGTCACATTTTGACTAGATAGTATCTTTAGTGAAAAAAAAAAAAATAAATAAATAAAAAAAATATAAATAAATAAGTAAATAAAAATAAATAAATAAAATAATAATAATAATAATAAAAAATAAAAATAATAAAAAATAAATTAATTCATTAATTGAAACAAGCAAGAAGAAATACAACGAACATAAATATTATACCACCGTGATCAGTAAGCGATACTGTATGTTCAATGAAACTATATAGTAACTATAAGTTCAGAAGTAAATATTAGAGTAAACAGTGAAAGACACGGTCGCCTAAGAGCATCTCTTCTCCGATTAGATAGCAAGCGCCCAGCTGGAGTTCAGTGAGAATTGGAGGATGAATGAGATCTGAAAAACACTCTTGCTTCTTCTGGGGAATATAACAATTTAGGTTCACCCTGATTGAGAATGACCTTCAGCGTTGCAGGATAGAGAAGAAAATTCTGGATGCCTGCCTCTCTCATTTCCTTTCTTACTGGCGCGAATGCACTTCTTCTTTTTGCGGTGGCCGGCGAAAAATCTGGAAAGAAAGACAGCGTTGCTCCGTCGGATGTTTTCACCGGGGCATGAAGTCTGGCGGCCCGCAAAATGAGCTCCCTATCCGTATACCGCAACAATTTAAAGATAAAAACCCGTGGTTTAGCGCGATCTGAGGAGAGCCTTGTGTACACGCTCGTTCCACTTCAATCTCTTTGCCTGTCAGAGACGGGAGCCACGCCGGCAGCGATCTCTTCAAAAAGCCCAAAGGGTCGTCCTTTTCGGACCCTTCAGGTAATCCAACCAGACGCAGATTGCAGCGCCTGTTGCGATCCTGTAAATCAACAACCTGTTGCTCGAGCGCTGCTACTCGCCTATCGTGATCCGCGACAACTTTCTTTTGTTCTCTCATCTCCCCTGTAAGAAGATCCATTTTGGAGCATAGCGATTGAACAACTGACATGTGAGAAGCGAACTCGTTCCGCATCGCTGACAACTCAGATCTTAGAATCTCCTCAAAGTACGCAACAGTATTCGCCATCTTATCCACCATATCATCTGTGGTCGGTGCCGGTGGTTTACATTTCTTCTTAATCGGAGAAGCCGACGGAGACATCTCTTGCTGCTTCCGATTGCCAGACATTTAAGAAAAGTGTTGTTAATGAAATAAGCTTAAAATAAAACGAAAAAATCTGGAAAAGGGGCCAAACGTATGGGACTCTACTCAAGTGCGACTAGGTTCATGAGCACGTCACGTGACTCTCCTCTCTCTCTCTTTATCTCTCTCTCTCATTTATCTAATTATTATTCTTGTTCATTTACCTTGTTTAAATTGTATTTTCGTTTTGCTATATACTCATATTTACTCCGTGTGAATGGTAGTTATGTACTCTTTAGTCTGTTTTTATTAAATCCTCTAATTTGCTTGAATTGTTTTATTGCTCATTGAGATCGAAGTCCCTGAATCGTGTGATCTACGCTACGAGCTTTGTTTTATATTAATTAATTTCAGTAATCTTAGTAGTACAGACACAGAAAATATTGTTTTTTCCTGATCAGAAGATTAATATTTCTTGGAGTTTGTAAGAAGGGTATTTTTATTGAATTTTGCTAAGGAAGTCTAGCTTCCAGTTCGCTGGACGAACAGATTGTCTAGAGTAACTTAAATTAATTCTAGTAAAGGTTACCTTTAAATGATTAAATATTCCCTCTTTGGGTAATTTAATATTTGTAAGCAATAAGCACGTTATATTCATAGACTCATGAATATTCACTTCATTTGAGTTAATTATTCCCCAGAAAGTGATTGTTGCTACATTATTATGGTGGAGTTTAATTTGGGCAGCGTTCAAACTTTGTTTTTGTGAGCAATATTCATTTTCATTTTCATGAGCATTTTTGGATGTTAATATTATGTATGCGCATTTTTGAATTGTGAGTTAAGTCGCGCTTCGAGCGAACTCATTTGGCAAAGTTAACTGTTCAGCGCAGTAACAGTTTCTAAAAATACCTATAGTCACTGTTATTTGATAAAAGTAAACTGCAGTAAATGTTAAAAGTCAAGAGAAGACCAACATTTTCATATGAGTAATTAAAAGATGAAGAAATCTTTTATTAATCGTAATATGTAAATCTGAACCTGAGCGATGTTCCTCTGATTCAGTTAAAAAGGCCTTGCTTATTAAATATCGTTATTGAATTCGTGGTGAGCCACAGTGATATTCAAAATTTAAACGATAAAAACTCCTGGTCTAAATTGGCTTAGCTACCCGATTTTAAACCTAAAACATTTAAATCATAAGTGCTATTTTGTTAAATGTTTATGGGAGGTCAACAGATGGACAAAACCTGTTTTTAACAGTCGTGTGTTGGTTAGAGAAAAGCTCTGGCCTCACGCGCTGTCTAATTTAGCACCTCAAGGGTCATAAAACCTTTGTTTGTGAGTTGTGATTTTGATGCAGAGAATCAGCGCTGATGAGCGCACAGAGATTAGATCATAGTGAAACTGACTGTCATTCTGCTATCTAAACACCAGAGGGAATTTTAGAAGTTTCAAGTTGCCCTGTCTTCTGATTCCAGCTTGCATGAGTGCCATCTCGTGGCCGTTTCAGATAAGGCTCTCGAATTACTAACCTCTATTTCTCTCTGTGATTTATTGAATTAGCTGTCTAAATTCTCAATAATTATTTGCATTAACAGCTTTGCTCGTGCGAATATTATTTCAGCATTAGACAATTTTTGCCTGTTTTTGTTCACATTTACTTTGAATTTGGTTCAAACATGATTTGAATTAGAATTTAATTGTTTAATAGTGCAAATTAAGTGTCTCAGCCCAACCACTGATTAACCCATTTAGAAGGAAGTAAGCCATCTAGTGGCAGTAACCTGTTAAGTCAGTTCACAGCTTGCATCTCTCTGATCTCTTTCTTTTCGGTTCTGTTTTGAATTGCTTCATCTACTTTTACCCTTTCTGATTAATTTCATAATTATTAATGATACATTACTGTTATCGTTGGGTATTATAGGGCATTTATTCCGATTTTTCCTATTAATTCTTCTCACCTGCTTATTTTAAATTTAGATTTAAACCAGTTTTGAATTTTTAATTTGAATTAAGTTTTCTGCCCACCAGGTTAAGCCACAGAGAGTGAATACGCCCCCTTTGTGGTGAAAACCAGCTTCTTCTTCTCCCGTGCTCATTCCTGTTTTTGTTATTTATTTTGTTATTATTATTATTTATTTTTTTTATTATTATTTTATTTTTATTTTTATTTTTAATTTTAGTTTTTATTCAATTTTTTTTAAAATTTTATTCTATATAGCCCTTTTTGTTGTTTATCTTTCTTCTCTCTCTTTTGGCTTAGGTTATTTTGATAATTACCATCATTATCATAAGCTTTTGTTTTTGTTTTATCATTATTAGGTAAAGCTGTTACCTCTCATTTCTACATATATATTTACTCAATTGATGATTAAACAAACCAAACGTTAATTCACTTTAAGTTTCCTTTGTTCATCCTTTGTGTATTTGATTGTAGAACTCCCTTGGTGATTGGACAGTCATCTCAGGTTTCCAGTGAGCAAGGGGGCCAACCGGCGTTAACAACACTGGCCGTGAGTGAAACTCGGTCCCTCTTATCTCTGTCCGTTTGCGGCACGCAGTGGAGACATCAGCAATTTGGCACTCCAACGGTGATCAATCAGTCCAGCCGACACACGACGCAATCTCTGGGACCAGTACCTAAACCGGGGGCTAAATCGGGGCCCACTTTCTTTTCTAAAGAGAGGGTTCTGGGGAACAGCCCAATTTTGTAGTGCTGTCTGGCGGTTGACCTCTTGGTGTTGCCGGTTGTGTTAAAAGTCACAAGCTGTTTGAGAGGGCGCAACGTCAGAGTAACGGAGGGCCAGGGACACTGCGGTTGAGTGTTTGGGAGCGCCAGGGAGGCTGACCGTGCCGCTGGATTCCACCAGGTGAACCAAAAGTGATAAAACCTATCCACTTATTATAAGGCGCAGAATATTAGATATTCCCCCTGATATTTATGTTAAGTGTTTGGTCCATTTCCTCTCTAAGCCACACCCTTTTCCTAGGTCTCTTACTCCCCTAGCCGCACGTGCTGAAGCCCCTAGCAGAAACTCTTGTGAAAAGTAGCAGGCTTAGCCCCTTTATTCTCTACCTAACACTTCTAGCGTTCTTATTCATTCCATTTCATTGCAGACCAATTTATTTGGTGTTTTGTTTTCACGGTGCTCTTTCCTATCTTCACCTTTTTGCATGCTGTTGTGATTCTGTTTCTTGCAGTTCACCGAGAGACCCCAAGGAGAGCTAAGTAGTAGAGCGACAACCGAGCAGCCGGTGTCACCAGGTGACCCACGAGGCTATCCCCTGTCAAGTCTCTATTTTGGGCCGACCCTAATTGGACCCGCCTCCCTGTCTAACTGTCTGCATCAGTTAGCCAAAATTCATATAGACGGCATAGCCCGTACGATAGCTCGTTAACCAGAGAACAAACTTGCATTGGCCTCTTTGTGTGTGTGTTGTGCTTCTCTTGTCCGCAGTGAGCCAAGATGTCGCGTGCATCCAGTCCCGCAGTCCCTTGGGATCAGCTAGCGACATGGCTGGAGCCGATGACGACCTCCTTCCTGCCAAAGGACACCAGTGACCTGCAGCACTTGAGCCAGAGACAACTGGATAATGAGATCGACCAGCTGATGGCGAACGATCCGATGCAGAGTTACACCCACAAAGAACTCGCCAGGATCACAGGGACCCTAGCTCACCTCCTCATCGCCCAGGCACGGATCAGCGAAAGGAGCAACCACGACTTGGAGCAGGAAGCCGCGGCTCTGAGACTTCGACTGGAGGAAGCCCTACAGCATCAGGCCCACACCCAGAGTTGTCTAGATAAGCTACTTCTCGAGACCCAAGACCAGCACGAGAAAGAGAACGCTACAGATCCAGAACTACAGAAAGAAGTGGAAAGACTTCAAAATGCCCTGGAGAATCTTCGTCTGGACACAGACCAAAGAGAACATTTGGAGAGAGAAACCCGAGAGAGACTCGAGGCAAAGCTCCGACAAGGTGACGCTCTCCTTGAAAGGGCTGAAATCGAACTGAAAGAAAGAGATGCTAAAGTGAAGGCCTATGAAAATCACCTGGAAATGGCCCGAGCTGAAATCCACGACCTTACACAGCGTAAAGACTCTCTAATAGATGAACTTGACATGGTTCACAGAGAACTGAAACATTCTTATAGCCTGCAACGTGAACAGAAAGAGGAAACACACTCCACAGAGTTTCCCCTGGCCAGTGAACCCCAGCGTGTCAGCCAAGAACTTCGAGCTGAAAAAGGGGGTGAAAGCCTGCTTTTCAAAATGTCACCAGCCAGCCTCCACGAACCCCTGTCAGCAGTGGGGGAAGGAAAACCCTTCCAGAAAGTCCGGGTCACCAGCCACGGACACATAACTCCAAAAGAACTGGACAAGCTGGCTAGAAACATCCCTACGTTCAACCCAGAGCCTGCAGGAGGCCACGACATTCACGCTTATTTACAAGATATAGACTTTCACTTGCAAACTGTCACCAACGTAACCACTTGGGACAAATTGTACCTGCTCAGAATTACGTCCAGTCGTGAGGTACGCAGTTTCTTAGACCGTCAACCAGAGACTGTCAAAATGGACTACCAGCAACTGCGAAAAGCTTTGGTGCGTGAATTCTCTGATCCAGAATCAGACCAAGGGCTAGTAACCGCAATGGACCTCAAGCAAGGTCGACTTGAAACCCCACCAAATTTCTACAACCGACTGCGACGTGCCTACTTCGGAGCAAGGAATGAACCAGGCATGGAGGAAGACGTCAACTTCCGAACTTTGTTTCTGCGAAACCTCCATCCTACTGTCAGCCACCATTTGGGAGTGTTAGCGTGCCCGCGTAGCATGTCAACGCAACAGTTACGTGATTTAGCACATAAGGCCTACACCAAACAAAAGACTGTGTCAGAAAAGACTGTAAAACACCCATCTATTTGCTCTGTCTCTGAGTCCTATTCAGAGTTGACCCTAGAGGGCGCCCAACAGCACCCCAGTTATACACCCAGCAACCGAGAGTCAAGACCGTTCCAAGCCAGCAGAGGGCAGCGCGGTCGCGGTGGTGGTGCCCGTCCGAAGCACCAGAACGACCGCTCTGGAATATCCTGGGACTGGCCTCGCCCCTCCCATAACCAAAACGGGGGGGCCACCTGGGAAGCCGGCCGGAGACCCAGAAATAGCCAACCTCCAGCCTCCAGAACATCAAGCCCAGGGAGGCGGGAGGGGGAACACTCTCGACGTGATGCTTGGAAACTCAAGGCTGAGCCCACATCTCACAAGGAAAGTGCAGCCACATCCGAAGCTGCAGAACTTCTGAGAATACTGAGAGAGTTCCTTCAAAAGAAACCTCACAAGGAGGACAAGAAGGATAAACCAGACACCGCATGACTAAACCTTATGCCTGAAACCAGCACCACTCCCGACGTCTCCACAACTGAACCAAGCACACAGAACACTGTGTTTCAACCACAAACTATTGAACTAGCTGTTGCCTCATCAAACAATAGCAACACCCACTCAGTCCAGCTGACGTCTGCACCTCCTGACCAAGAAAGCATTATCCCACACACTGAGGTGCCAGAAAGTGCTGTTTTGGTTATCTGTACCCACAACGAAACACACAAAACATACCCTAACTGCTTATCAATCAACACACAAGCCCCAACACCAAAACTCCTGGGGAACCTGATCGAGAAGGGAGTGGCTCGGAAACTCTACCTAACCATCACTTTAGAAAAGGAAATGAGACTCGAAGCCCTTGTGGACACAGGCTCAGACCTCACGTTGATTTCGGCTCAACTATTTGATAAGCTCAAATTTGAAGCTCAGAGACAGAATCGAACTCTAATTTTCACACTTGCAAGCTGAATGTGCAGTCGTACAGCCAAAATGACATCCAGCTCAGAAATGTAGCTCCCATCCACCTGACAATCGGACCTATGAGCCTAGTACATCCTATTTATGTCTCATCAATGAACAATTATTCATTTCTCATCGGGAAAGACCTGCTTGATCGCTTTGAGCCTTTACTAGATTTCAAACAGCTGAAAGTCTGGGCTCAAGTGCGAGAACCTCTTCCCCTCCAGCCACAGGGGTCGCCGGTGCCAGACGGTCAGGTCACAGAGGTCACGAGAATTCCCACAGAGCCAGACTGTCGGGTCACAGAGGTCACGGGAACCCCAGCAGCCAGCCATAGGTATCCAGCCTCAACAACAAACCAAGGCTCAAGTTCGATCCTCTGTACCTTCAAGGCCACTAAAGACTCTGATACCTACTGCCCCAAGGTCAAAACCGAACTGCAGCTGCATGATATAACAACAACGGACAGTATTCTGGCCATATGGGCAGACAACTCAGCCATTAGTCTGTCACTATACAATGCAATCACTGAGAAGACACCTGACCTCCCTTATGCCAGCAAGCGCACTCGTTTCCCTGTGAACTCACACCCATCCTCAATGGTGTCTGCTAGAGGAATCTGCGCTTTGCATGTGAAATGGAATTATCGGTGCCTGACTCATTATTTCCTGGTCCTTCCGGACCTGCCCCACGATGTTTACATTGGAGTAGACCTCTTGATTCGCCTCAAGGCTCATGTGGACACTTTTAATGAAGTTGTATGGGCCCCATTGACTTTGCAGCCACACGTTTCCATCAACCATGACAACCTCATATCAGGGCAGACCATCCCAGAAGTCTGCACTTTAGTCAACGAACAGGAAACGGTGGTACCAGCTTACACCAAAGGGGTCGCTATTCGGCTCAACATGCGATGGGGTCAAACCTTAAACCACACGCTGGGTTTCTTCCAACCCTCACCTGAATGTGTGGAACTCGGACTCACACTGGAAGCCACACCCCTCACTGAAGTGTCATCTCGTGTAGTCTACATCCTGTTCAACAACTGCACGGCAACTGACATCAACATTCCCAAGGCCTACCGGCTGGGATGGCTAGTAAGCCATGACTTTCATGATTTTGAACTTGTACTACCTGTCATTGGTCCCATTCCACCCGCACTGATACCCGAAGGGAGTACAGACAGTACATTGTTCACTGCACCCTTCAAACTCATTGCCATCACATCTGTTATGTCGGTGCCTAAAGACCAAGTGTGCAGAACGTAGCTGACCGAGGATGAACACCTCACAATATACACAGTCTCCCACAAGAACGTCGGTGAGGCTCATGAACTTACTACACCTCTCAATGCCAACCCGACTGATGACACACCGATGGAGGAGCCTTACCCAGGTTTTGAATCTCAAGTGCAGCAAATTCTACAAGACGCTAATGCACTTCAAAGCGATACGGATCGTCAAGGACTCAGACAAGTTCTGTATAAGTTCAAAGAATCCTTTGCCAAAGACTCTCTAGACTGTGGTCTCACCAACCTCCACACGGTGCGCATCCTTACGCACCCTGATGCTCCTCCCACTTTTGTCAGACAGTACAAGATTCCCATCGCCTCACACGAACCAGTGCAGGAGATCATCGAATCTATGCTTGAAAAGGGGGTCATCCGTCCATGCAACAGCACCTACTCAGCCCCCATCTGGCCCGTCCTCAAACCTAACGGCAAATGGCGACCCACCATTGACTACAGGAAACTGAACCAACAGGTGCCGCTGTCACGATGGCCCATGACCCAGCTAGAACAAGAACTACCCCGAATCAGAGGAGCCACAATCTTCTCTACACTTGATGTGGCCTCTGGATTCTGGACCATTCCGGTGCACCCGGAAGACCAACACAAGTTGGCATTCACATTTGGCAACAGACAGTTCACCTTCAACAGGTGTCCGTTCGGCTACGCCAACTCACCAGCTGAATTCAACATCTTTCTGAACAAAGCCTGCCCAGACGCTAGAATGAGAGGCAACCTGATCTATGTAGACAATGTTTTCATGAAGAGCACAATGGTGGCCGACCACCTGAAAGAAATAGACTATGTTTTGAACCAACTATCCACCGCCGGAGCCAAGATCGCCCTCCACAAAGGACAGTGGTGCCGAACTAAGGTTAACTACGTGGGCCTGCTCATCGGATCCCAAGGCATTGAACCTCAGTCAAACCGCATTCATGCCATTCAGAACATCAAGCCTCCCACCAACGTCTCTGAGCTGCGGAGCTTTCTAGGGGTATGCAATTACTCTCGACAGTTCATCGAAAACTACTCGGACATTGCCAGACCTCTGACAGCTCTGCTAAAAAAGGACTGCCCTTTCGTCTGGTCAGAGGCTCAAGAACACGCCATGAAAGAACTAAAAAGACATTTATGCACAGCTCCGTGTCTTGCTTACCCCGATCCACAAAAGGAATTCTACCTGGAAGCTGGGTTCTCCAACCAATGTCTCAGTGCTGGCCTGTACCAACGGCATGACCAAGACAAGAAAATAGTTGCCTATGCCAGCAAGACACTGCTTCCACCAGAGTGTAAGTTCTCAGACTGTGAAAAAGCTCTGCTCTGCACTGTATGGGCCATTCAGCGATTCTCCAATTACATTGGGGCACAGAAAGTTATCATAGAGACTTGCCACCAGCCAGTAATGTTCCTCAACAGCCAGCGAATCCGAGATGGCGTGGTCACCAATTCACGCATAGCCACATGGTTAATGGCTCTCCAAGGACGCAATGTTGAGGCACGGTATGCACAGAATCACAAGTCTGCACTGGGCAATGGCCTGGCCGCATGCCAAAACTGTTCTGATAACATATCTGCAGAAGAAATGGGCGTGCAAGAACCCCAACAGCAACAACCGACCTGTCACAGGTACTTTGAAGAGAATGCGTGTCAGGGCATGCTCACAGCCTACGTCGATGGATGCTCCTACAACCACGATGGCATCCTTAAGGCAGGTGCAGGAGTGCTGTGGGTCAACGACCAGCCGTGTTCCCCACAACACTTCAAGTTAGGTCCCCAGTCATCACAATATGCAGAAATAGCAGCCATTCTCATAACTCTGCAGATCGCATCAGCCCATGACATCAGAGAAATCCTCATCTGTACAGACTCTAACTATGCCAGACTCAGTTTTGTGTGCCACCTTACCGGCTGGAAACAGAATGGTTTCAAAACGGCAAACAACAAGCCAGTCAAACACCAACACCTGTTCCAAGAATGTGATAACATCACCGAAATGCACAATATGACTGTGTACTGGAAGAAGGTAAAAGGACACTCTAAGCTACCAGGGCTGGACAAAGACTTAAATGATAAAACCGACGCCCTCGCCAAAACAGGCTCAATACACGGGGAGGTGTGGTCACCCCCAGAACCCACACCCATGCCCGATGTTGCAGTATTAACCCGCAGCAAACGACCTTCACCTGTGGCAGTGCCCGCCTCACAGTCGCTATCGCTAACTCCGCAGATCTCCAACAGTGACATTGCGGATATGCAAGCCTCTGACACTGCCATAAAGACAATTCTTAACCACCTCTCTGACCCCTCCAACCACCCTATCACTGAAGCTGAGCTCAATGATGACTCGTGCCTCCGACACCTGTATAACACCAGACACATGCTACGTGTACAAGACGACATTCTGTGGTTTGCACCTGATGAGAGCACATCGCCAAGGCTTGTGGTGCCACGATGCCAAAAGGGGGTAATGCTAATGTACGCCCACGACACACCATGTCCCATCCAACCCGGGACAAACCTCACACCATGTCCCATCCAACCCGGGACAAACCTCACTGACCTGTTCCCTCTCTCTCTTTTCCCTTTTCCTCCCCATCTCTCTCTCTCTCTCTGGCCTGTAACAGGATGCTGCTGTGGATTCTCATCCTGTGCTTCCAGTCAACCAGAGGCCAGCCGTCATCAGACATTATCACACCGGGTCCTGCCTCGGGCATTGTATTGAGAGAGCAACCAGGACTCCTGATCACGAATTGTCGGACGTACACCCAGAAAGTATACGTTCGACTCGACCCCCGCAATGTCTACAGAGCACACTACCCCCGCGCAGTAGCCCAGTACAGCTGGGCCGGTGCCCGTTGGACAGAGGATTCCCTCCAGCACGCCGAGGCCGATGTCAAGCACATGCTCAACCAACTTGAGAAGATGACTGTTACCCAGGCGGAACTAGGTGGACACAACCGCCGCCCCAAACGTTTCCTGGGAGCGCTGCTCGGAGCCGCCGCTGCTGTTGGAACTCTGTTCAACATTGGTATGTCCAGTGTCAGTGCAGTAAATATAGCCACTGTGAGATGGCATGTGGCTGAAATTCAGACTGAACTTCCACAGCTAAAAGAGCAACTCACTACACAGAGTGCATCCTTGCAAACCATTGGAAAGACTTTGAAAGGAACGGTGGTCATTCTCAACACCCACAGCGTGCTTTTGAACCAGACCATGAACTCCATGAAACAGCTGTTCACTGTGTTCCAGAATGACTTTGCCCAAACGCAGCTGGTCACAGCATTAATGACTGACATGCTACGGGAAGTGAGTTCTTCCATCGACAGTCTAGCCATGGGAAGAATTCCACCATACCTGATACCCCTAAGCTTGGTGCAAAATGTGCTGGCTTCCGCCATCACCACACCCACTGATCCTATGCAAATCCACCTTGCCTACTCTCTAGGTAGTGCTATTCCCCTTTACGTGGATCCTGAGCAGAAGGAGATGAGTTTCCTCCTGAACTTACCCATCATAGAGTCAAGCCGAATCTACAGACTCAAAGACATTGTTAATGTGGGGTTCTGGAAGGATAACACTCATATCAAGATACGTACCCCTGAGGTGGTGGCGTACCATGACAGCAACACCCAGCTGTACTTAGCCCCAAACCTGCACATGTGCACCCTAACTAAAGACATTCACTACCTCTGCCCCAGCAAACCATTTCTCAGAGACAATACTGATGGAATCTGCGGGTTGCAACCCATGATCAGCGACACGCGTTGCCCTGCCGATGCCCAGCCTCGCAGCCACGTCACCGATACGCAAGCTGAGATTGTAGGTGATAGATGGCTCGTTAACACTCCAGTACGTACCGCTACACTGACCTACGACCAGCATGACACAGCCACCCGCGTCAATCTGCTTGACCAGAGCATGTGGATTCAAGTCCCACGAAGTGCCATCCTCCACCTCGACGATCTGGCCTTATACCATCTTCCGAGTGAAGAGTACCAATCAGAACTAGAAATCCCATCCTTCTTCAAGAACTACAACTTTACCCTAGGTCCGGAGTTGGAACTGTGGATTGAAAAAGGCGGGCCTCAGCTCATTGACATTGCTCCCGTCGACGCAGCCCTCCAAGCCTTGTCTCGATTGCCCATCCTGAACACCTCACCTGTTGTCCAAGCCTGGACTGCAGCTGACACAGCACTGTGTATCTCCATGGTCGTCGGCCACACCCTGACCCTTGGCGTGGCCTTAGTCCTATACAGGAAACTCAACGAGATGCGAATCTCTGCAGCTAAACTCAAGACAACTAGGATTGGAGGTCTCCGATGGAAACCCCGAAGGGAAGGTACCACACCAGAGACGGATAAGGACCTCATCGAGTTGAGTCCTCAGCCCTAACAAACACCTGCTATCCGACTGTCAGGATTCACCTGCCATCCGACCATGGTGGTGGGTGTTGTCCGATAATGACCACAGGGCATCATCCGACCACAAAGGGGGAATGTAACAACAATGAGCGGATGGTATTCAACCATCTGTTCCATATTAATGAATCCTGACCCTTTTGACACATTCTACACTCAAAGACCAGAACGTGAGTTAAAGAAAAAACAAGGACTTTCGTTTTACAACCCTCTTACAACATAACTCACCACCCTGGGCGCCACCATGACAGCAACGTCCTGGCGGGGATGAGAGTTATAACACCTCGGAGACTATCCAGAGATGCGATATCGAACTTCAAAAGGGAAGACAAACACCCCCCCTTCTTGATCGCACATTCCAGTGAAACAGACACACACACATTCATGAGACGCACACACACTCAAAAACAGGCACAAGCATTTTTGCTGGCCCATGGACCTTCTTTTACTAAAACTACCTCTAAATGTATTTTAATGTCTCCCTTTTTGTGCTCAAATGTATGTATGCGGCATAGTGGAATATATGAATGTTACTGTGTGTTTAATTTGGATACGGGACTGGTAAAATCATAGTTCTTGGTGTCTGTATAATCGTAAAAACACGACTGTAACGAATCTTGATAGCAAATTACAAAAAGATGCATTGTTTCAGAGGAACGATCTTGCTTAGGAAAAATGTTTAACATTGACATCGCCATAAATTAGACCAGTGGGCGGAGATCAGCAAACAAAGAAGATTTTTCCCACCTTAGTTTGTTTACACTTCATTGGCTCATACTAAAAAAATAGGTGTAAACCTAGATTTACTTAAAAGCTCAGGGAAACCTGTATTCTGGGCATTCCGCCAGAGAGAAAAGAGGATTCCCAGCTTTGCAACCGGACTTCAAGAAGTTCTCCGTTTATTCTTCTTTACTTTTCGTTTCATTCTAGTTTTTCTTTATTGTCTGCTGATATTTGACTTCGTTCAATTGCCCTCACGAGCCAAACGAACTTAAGTCTAGTCATCTTTTGGCAAAGTTTACCTTCGCGTTAACCATCGAGCTTGCGCATCATCTGCTCTGGAAAGAACCACGCTGAGGCCGCACAGACCGGACAATTTGAGCGCAGCTACGCACAAGAGCCAGATCAAAGCAAGTACTTTCTTATATCGCAACTAAAATTGCTGTTTAAGGTTGTCTAGGCTATTCCATGTTTGTGAAATCATTCAATGACTTGGGGTCTCTTGCAAAGTTAACTGTTTGAAATTGCCACGCTGAGATTGCTTTTCACTTTCACTTTCTCTCCCTCTCTCTCTCTCTTTATCTCTCTCTCTCATTTATCTCATTATTATTCTTGTTCATTTACCTTGTTTAAATTGTATTTTCGTTTTGCTATATACTCATATTTACTCCGTGTGAATGGTAGTTGTGTACTCTTTAGTCTGTTTTTATTAAATCCTCTAATTTGCTTGAATTGAATTGTTTTATTGCTCATTGAGATCGAAGTCCCTGAATCGTGTGATCTACGCTACGAGCTTTGTTTTATATTAATTAATTTTAGTAATCTTAGTAGTACAGACACAGAAAATATTGTTTTTTCCTGATCAGAAGATTAATATTTCTTGGAGTTTGTAAGAAGGGTATTTTTATTGAATTTTGCTAAGGAAGTCTAGCTTCCAGTTCGCTGGACGAACAGATTGTCTAGAGTAACTTAAATTAATTCTAGTAAAGGTTACCTTTAAATGATTAAATATTCCCTCTTTGGGTAATTTAATATTTGTAAGCAATAAGCACGTTATATTCATAGACTCACGAATATTCACTTCATTTGAGTTAATTATTCCCCAGAAAGTGATTGTTGCTACATGTGTTCTGCCAGTGTCCAAAGAAAGCGTCTGTCGCTCAGAACTAACAGACGACACTCATCTTGCTGTCTATGCTGTCTCAATGCAGTCTGCGACAGAATCAACTGAACGGGTGATCACTGAGTCCCAGAGTACCTCAAATGATTCAACAGAGGAACCCTACACCGGGTTCAATGCGCAAGTCCAACAAATCCTGAGTAAGGCGGATGCCCTCCACAGTGAAATGGATCGCCAAGGACTTCGAGAAGTTCTATGCAAATACAAGGACTCCTTCGCAAAGGATTCCCTGGACTGTGGCTTGACAGATATCCACATGGTGGGCATCCCAACACATCCAAATGCACCACCCACATTTGTGCGGCAGTACAAAATTCCGATAGCGTCCTACGAATCGGTCCAGGAGATCATTGACTCTATGTTGGAAAAGGGGGTTATCCGGCCTTGTAACAGCACCTACTCTGCCCCAATATGGCCAGTCCTAAAGCCCAACGGCAAATGGCGGCCCACCATAGACTATCGCAAGTTGAACCAACAAGTTCCCTTATCGCGATGGCCCATGACTCAGTTGGACCAAGAGATTCCCAAAATTAAAGGCTCAACGATCCTGTCCACACTGGACGTTGCTTCCGGATTTTGGACAATCCCTGTCCACCCTGATGACCAACACAAACTGGCATTCACTTTTGGCAATCGACAGTACACCTTCACACGGTGCCTTTTCGGCTATGCCAACTCACCAGCTGAATTTAACATCTTCCTAAACAAAGCATGCCCTGATGCCAGAGCCAGAGGTAACCTTGTTTACGTGGATGATGTCTTTATGAAGAGCTCAAATGTGGCAGACCACCTCAAAGAAATTGACCACGTCCTGAACCAGCTGACAACAGCAGGAGCAAAAATTGCCCTACACAAAGGACAGTGGTGCAAAACTAAGGTAAATTATGTTGGCTTGCTCATCGGACATGATGGCATCGAACCACAGTCCAGCCGTACACAAGCTATCCAAAACATAAAGACACCCACTAACATCTCTGAGCTACGAAGCTTTCTTGGAGTATGCAATTACTCACGACAGTTCATCGAGAACTATGCTGACATCGCAAGACCACTAACTTCCCTCCTGAAAAAGGATGAACCCTTTGCTCGGTTGGAAGCTCAGGACACAGCTATGAGCAAGCTCAAAGAACGCCTATGCTCTGCACCTTGCCTGGCCTACCCCGACCCAGAAAAGGAATTCTATCTGGAATCTGGATTCTCCAATGATTGCCTCAGTGCAGGCCTCTACCAGCTCCATGACAAAGACAAACGAGTGGTCGCTTATGCCAGCAAAACATTGCTTCCCCCAGAATGCAAATACTCAGACTGTGAAAAAGCGTTGCTTTGCACTCTATGGGCCATTCAGCGTTTCTCCAACTACATTGGAGCGCAAAAAAGGTCATCATAGAAACGTGTCACCAGCCAGTGACCTTCCTTAACAGCCAACGAATCAGGGATGGCGTGGTAACCAACGCACGCATAGCTACATGGCTAATGACACTCCAAGGACGGACGTCGAGGCAAGATATGCCCAAAACCACAAGTCATCTCTGGGCAATGGGCTAGCAGCCTGCCAAAACTTTTCAATGGACATGCCGCACAATTCAATGGAAACCAAAGAACTGTCACAACCACAGGTGACAAACTATAGGTACTTTGAGGAGAATGTGTGTGAAGGCATGCCCACAGCATATGTCGATGGCTGTTCTTACAATCAACAGGGCAACTTGAAGGCTGGAGCTGGTGTGGTCTGGCTCAACAACGACCCTTGCCCACCACAACAATTCAGGCCACCTATCTGGATGGAAACAGAATGGATTCAAGACAACTAACAACAAGCCAGTCAAACATCAGGAACTCTTCCAAGCATGCGATACCATTGTCACCGACCATGACATGATCGTTTATTGGAAAAAGGTCAGAGGTCACTCACGTCAACCATGACAAGACAAAGATCTCAATGACCAAACTGATGCCCTCGCCAAAGCAGGTGCATTACATGGAGAGTCCTGGACATTTTCTTCCCTCCCACCCACCCCATCAGTGGCGGCCATAACCCGCCACCAGCACGCCACTGGTGCGCAAACCCCCACCTCCTCCCAAATTGAACTCTCACCTCAATTCACTTCTGATGATCTCCTCACCCTTCAAGCATTGGATCCAATCCTACAAACCATTGCCACTCACATTACTGACCCACTAACTCATCCCATTTCCTCCTCCGACCTGTCCAATTCATCCGATCTCCGCCAACTTCACTCAATCAAGCACATGCTGCATCTCAAAAGACGGTGTTCTCACATATGTCCCTGAGCCCCTAACTTCGCCAAAGCTCATAGTTCCTCAAGGCCAAAGGGGGATGATGCTGACACATGCCCACGATGCACCATGCGCTGGACACCACGGTGCCAAGGCCACCTACGAAACACTCAAGCAAGTGGCGTACTGGCCTAGCATGCAGCAAGGCATGGTGGAATATGTTAAAGGATGCCTGGTGTGTTGCCAGTTCCAACCGGCAAATCCAGACCACCGAGCGCCACTACAACGGAAAGGAATGACGTACCCATGGTCAGACCACCAAATAGATTGGGTAGGACCCCTACCACGGTCAACACGAGGTAACAAATATTTCCTCACTGTGGTTTGCGAATTCACGCAAGAATTGGGTAGAGTGTCTCCCAGCTCCTAACGACACAGCAGAATCTGTATCGTCATCTACGATAAATTATCTCGCCTAACCTAAACATTGTGGATCAATGTCACTAAGGGCTCGATCCTCCGTATCAATGATCTAGCATTGTATTACCTCAACGACGATGAGTATTAGGCTGAACTCGAAATCTCAATGTTCTTCAAACCGCATTCTGTCGTCCTTGATCCATAATTGGAAGAAAAGATCAGGTAGGAAGGAACACAACTGATTGATTTGACTCCCGCGGATACAGCCTTAGTAGCTATAGCTCGCTTTCCGCCCAATGGTGAGCCAATCGTTCGGTCTTTGTCCGTTGCTGACATAGCGCTTCGTATCTCTACTATCGTAGGATGTATTGTGACCTTGATACTAGCCTTCCTCCTGCACAAGCGAGTGAACGCCGTACAAGAGTCTCTCAGTAAACGCACGTATGGCGTCCTAAGAATTTTTCTTATTGTGACCTTGATACTAGCCTTCCTCCTGCACAAGCGAGTGAACGCCGTACAAGAGTCTCTCAGTAAACGCACGTATGGCGTCCTAAGAATTTTTCTTTTTTTGACGTGTTAAAACTGACCAGGAACCCGTATTGAAGAACCCAACCAACCTGATTGAGATTACGCCCATAACGCTTCGTCGAACCACTGACAGTTAGATCGATTGAAAACCCAATTATAACTAATCCTAAACAATTCACACCTATGTCACTTGAAGTGTTCTTAACCCATCTATCCCAAGTTACCCAAGTCCAGCACCATAATTCAGCAAGTCATGGAGATGTTGTTTGTGTTGTGTCTTGTTCTAGTGCCCGTCGATGTTCACACCAATAACTGCAGAATCGGCTGCTTCGGCCAAAGTAATTATAAGAGCCTACTTCCTCCCATCTGCGATCTGAACACAGTTAATGATTAGCGGAGGAAAACAATGCTCAAGATTGTCTGGACCCCTTTTTGTCAGGGAAACAAATGGCTAAAGGACATTGCGACATTAAGCGAAGTGATAACGTGATCATACAACAGAGGAAAGGTCTTGCGAAATGCCCCCGCTCATGAGGAAACTAATAAGACATCGACATCCTGAGTCTCTAAAAAGGAGCTGATTTAATTAACTCTTTTTACAAGATACAAGGATCCTGTGTATCACAGCATCGCATGATCCCCATCGTATGGAAAACGCCCCAGGAATTGTTATAAATTAGTGGACCTCAACACAAAGAACCAATACAGGATCATCCCATGACTTTGCTACCTGCTTGCTTGAAAATCTTGCTACGAACTGAACTTTTCAACAAACTATCTCAAAAGGACAACCATTAAGGAATCTGAAGGTTTAACTAGATTCACAAATAATGTTTTATGTCCTGTAAATGTTTGATGTGTTCAATGTAATCTGTGTAACTTTAATCATTGTTTTTATAACAGATAGGGATACTAAATGTGTGTAAGATATGGAAAGTTTAGTATTGAATGAAAGCTCACGTTATTTATCTAAACTTGGAGCAAATGAAATTTCCAGATTCTGTATTGTGTGCATATTATGAAACTTTATAAGGTATTAACCCAAAGATCCATCCCACATGACAATGCCACATGATGTTTAATCGAGAAACAGTACAGGGCGTGTCTAAGCTCTGCAACAGCATCCCATTGGGAGATCGCATCGTGGGATGGACCAAATCTGCTTCGATAAAACCCTAATGCTCCAGTCTAGTCTCCAAGCACGTCATCTCTTGTCAAGGGTTGTGTCGTGTATCGTGTCGCTTAAATGCGGTGCGGTGCGCTACGCTGCTCTTCCATCTAGACCATGGCTTGAACTACCTACACGCTGCTAGCGTTCTTGCCATCCAGAACTCAAAACCACTCCGTTGAAACTTTGTGACAGCGAAACTATGCTTGCTTCCCCCTCTTCAACCCCGGCTTCTAGCCATCAGCGTGCTTGCAAGACATAAAGAACTTCAACTTTCCGTGACAGAATCTTCAAAGCTTACGCCGCGCAAACGAGAGGACTCGGAAGAAACTTTGTCCACCGTCAAGGCAAGAGCTGTTGAATCTCTCAAAATCGCCGGGCAGTCAACCAACCAATCGAGGCAAAGGGCATCCCCAGACGTCATCTACGCAACCACGAATCCCAGCCGGGATTCCCCTTTCAGCTCAACGCGAGCCAAGGAGACGAAACGACACCGCGGCCAGCAGCACAACCACAAGTAAAGGCAAACAAACCTCTATCTATTGCTGAAATGGTGCAAGGTTGTTTTAAGTTGTAAAGATAAACTAGGGCTCTGCTTTTATTGATTCTTGATACGCCTATGAATTTGGTAGAGATTTTCTCATTAACTCACCTCATAAATCCGTTGCAACTGTGTGTGTGTGTATGTGTATGTATGTTTGTGTGTGTGTGTTCATTTAGTTTTAGATCCATATAATCTATAGAATAGCTCAATAAATTATTGTTTCATTTATAAAGAAGTATTGTCTTGTGTGGTGTATTTTAAGATTAAACTTTGCTCAGATCCTGTGCTACCTAGCCTGTAGCGTATAAATTATCTTTATGTTTGTATTATCTTGTTCATGAAGTAAACTCAAACAGATTTTAAGGATATACTGAATTTTAAGTTCGCTGGACGAACCGTTGATGAAGTATAAACTAAATCAATTTGGACTCAGTTCAAGGAAAGCAATTCGAATCTTTAGATTTGATTCTTCTCAGAATAAATGAGCTAATATTTCCTTACAGCTTGGAGACTACGCTTTCAGAATCTGTGAATAACTCAAAATGCCCCAGAACCGACTTGTGTCCCTACTTTCCGTGATTGGTCACATATACTGTTGTATACCAACATTAACACAACATTTCCCCAAAATCATGTTTAATCAGACATACAAGATTTATGACTTGGGAGCGGGGAGATACGAGGTTATGCTCTCATTGATAAGAATGATACGGACACAGACGTCGCTGCTGCCAGCAGTGTTCATCAAGTCTGCGGTCACGTCAAGCCTTTTGACAAGAGATAAGGCTTTAAAGGGTAACTAAACCCCTGGTCAGAGCCTGACTCCACCCACTGGCAATATTTGGAAAATGCTGAAAAGTGGGCAGAGCACAGCGGAGATAGAGGGGACGAACCTAGAGCGAGGGTGAGCGGGTGGGGCGAAGACCCACAGTGACGGATTAATTGACAGCTGCTGTCAGAGTCACTAAAATGGAGAGTGACTCTAGTGACGCAAGTAGCTTTGCAACAGAGCATTCATTTGAGGTAGAGGACTTTTCTCCCCCACCTTCACCTGAAGTGGAGGATGTCGAGGTGTCTGTGGACACAGGGCCAGGGCCTGAGCCATATCAATTCAAGCCGCTGGCTCAAACTTCGGTCTTGACTCCCGAATTGCGATCGGCATCCAACGATGCTAGAGAAGCAGCCGCGCAAGAGAGAATGGGGCCAGTCTCCGAGTAAGGCACTGAGGACGGCGAGCTTGAGCGGGGAGTACTTTGTCGTGAGTGAGCAGGAGTAACATATATATATATATAATTATTATTATTATTGGGGGGCCCCCTGGTGGCGAGGGCTTAGTTCGCTTATGCCTTGGGCCGGCCCTGGGAGTAAGTATTCTGATTAATTATTTTGTATAGTATTTTAAAATGTAACGCCAGTACGCCGTATTAAGTTAATTGCCTGCGAGCTTCTCCTCCTGTCTGTATGGTAATTTATTTATTTATTTATTATTATTATAATGACATTTGAAACACAGAATGACATCAACATATTACATGCCAGGGAGCAAAAAAATAATATACCTTTTAAAAAGATTCACAGTTTTTACAGCTTTCTTATTGTAAGAATCCGAAATCAAATACAGATACAGTTTTAAATCTTCCAGAAAAAGGTTAAAGAAAGGCTTACATTTACAATATTTACATTTGTGGACAAAATATTTGGCGAGAAGCAAAATAAGATTAAGTAAATAAAAAACATCTGATTGTTCTCTTTCAAAATGTATATAACCCAAAATAACATTTTCATATTTCAAGGAAATGTCAGGAATTATACCACAAAAAAATTCTCAAAATGTTTTTCCACAGATTCTTAGTATACTCACAATACCAAAATAAATTAGTTAAATCTTCAGCTTGGAGACCACAAAAGGAGCAATTTACATCAAAGTCCTCGTAAAAAACATTTTGTGGGATAGCACCGATGTATAATTTTATAAGACACTTCTTTGGTCTTATTATATAAAAATAATTTTTGCGGCAAAACCCAGACCCTATCCCAGTTAATTTCACCTACATGTCTGTTCCAATAAAAGATGGCATTCGGACAAGAGACAACCTCATTCTGGAACAGAGCACGAATACTCCTATTATCTGATTTGGTGGTTAGGGATAATTTACCGACATATGTATCAAATACATTGAGATATGGCACAAACTGAGAGACCTTGTTGTTAAAACCCTTCATAAACATAATAATCCCAGAAGGGATAGCTCCAAAAACAATAGCATATTCTCTTGCTGTAATTGGGATTTTATAATGTGACAGAAACTCCTCATATTTTAATGGAATTCCTCGGTCATTGAATAACTGACTCACCAAAATGATATTATTTTTAACCCAATTATCAAAATAAATAGATTTGTTTTTGTACAGCCGATCTCTGTTGTGCCAAATTATATAATTGTGTGGGGAAAAATTATGCTTGTAAATTAAAGACCATGATAAAAGACATTGTTTGTGAAAGTGAGATAATTTGGAAGGAATTTTGTCAGGATTATAATTACACAAGTGCAGAAAATCTAGACTACCTAATTTAGAAAAAATAAAATTTGGTATAAAGTTCCATAAAGAGGTGGGATTTTTTAAGTGTTGTTTTATCCAATTTATTTTAAATGTATAATTAAGGGTAGAAAAGCTGATAAAATTAAGTCCACCTTTTTCATAAGAATTCATAACTACAGATTTTCTAATATAGTGTTTCTTATTTTTCCATAAGAAATTAAATAAACATTGATCAACTGTTTTGGAAGTCTGAGCATCAACATAAAGAGATGTAGCAGAATAGGCTAGACGTGAGAGACCCTCTGCTTTAGAAAGTAAAGTTCTACCCTTGAGAGACAAATCTCTGTGTAAACATAGATTTAGCTTCTTTTTGGTCTTTTCCATCATTGGAGAGAAGTTATCAACACATCTATTCTTCATATCCTTAGAAACGACTATGCCTAGGTAAGTATTTTTTTCTTTCACTGGGATGCTGTCTATGTTTGTTAAACAACAATTTTTAATTAAAAAAAATAATTCACATTTGTGAATATTTAAATGTAAACCTGATGCCCGAGAAAATAAACTAATAATATTAATAGCTAAAGAAACCTGAGCAGAGTTACGTAAAAACGTTAATGCGACAGAGAGTTGAGTGGTTATGACGCAATCGTTAGCCTATTTTTTTTTTTACAAAAACTGTTTATATGGGGCCATAATGTAACATAGAAGGTAATGGAGCCCTTTATACATTGTCGTGTATCTTTAGAAATAAATAATGGACAAACGGAGTCTTTAAACGCCTCAGATGTAAGTTATTTGCTGTCAAAGTGACGCCAAAATGAATGGGAGTCAATGGGAATGCTAACGCCAGTGAAGTTCTGCTAAAAGATGGCAGCCCCCACCCGAATTCAACTTCCGGTCGAGTTCCTTGCCGCCTGAATGAAACAGGTGAACTTTTTTTTTATTTTTATTTTTTTATTGAAGATATAAAGATTTACAAACAAACATGGCTGCATAAAGTCAGTCTGAAACAGGTGAACTAGACTAATTCCTGTACAGAAACTATATAATTTTGCGCATGCGCGACTGAACGAATCACTCCACGAGACGACTCGTTCTTCCCGAGTCACATTAAAGATTCGTTTAAAATGACCGAATCGTTCAATAACGACCGTCACTAACTGGCATCAGACGAAAACACCAAAGTGAAACCAAGGGGCAAGGAACTCGACCGGAAGTTGAAGTCGGGTGGGGGCTGCCATCTTTTAGCAGAACTTCACTTGTGTTAGCATTCCCATTGACTCCCATTCATTTTGGCGTCACTTTGACAGCGAATAACTTTACATCTGAGGCGTTTAAAGACTCTGTTTGTCCATTATTTATTTCTAAAGATACACGACAATGTATAAAGGGCTCCATTACCTTCTATGTTACATTATGGCCCCGTATAAACAGTTTTTGTTAAAAATAGGCTAACGATTGCGTCATAACCACTCGGCTGTCTGTCGCATTACCGTACAGACAGGAGGAGAATCTCGCAGGCAATTAACTTAATATGGCGTACTGGCGTTACATTTTAAAATACTATACAAAATAATTAATCAGAATACTTACTCCTGCTCACTCACGACAAAGAACTCCCCGCTCAAGCTCGCCGTCTCTGCAAGATTAACGATGGCAGTTTTCACGCACAGCCACTTAGAAGATTTACATCTGGCAGACAGGTTGCTGACGTCGTCAAGCTTCGTTTGAGTCTGCGCGTCAGAAACGGAAGTGCTAAAAAATGCTAAAACTGGGCTTCATTTGTCTCAATTGAGTTCCAATGGGGTCGCTGTGTCCATTTCTTTTACTGTCTATGAGTGAAACACACACAATCAGGGTATCTTCCGTCCATTCCAAATCCGTTTCAAATTAAAAAACAGAAAACGAAAAACTCAAGAGGATTCAAGTGAGAGAACATGAATTCAATAACGAGAAATGGAAAAATGGCTCGTTTATTCGTTATTCCATCTAGGTAAACAAACGGAAAATTAGTTTTTGACTTGAATTCTCATTTTGTCGTTTGGGGTTTAAAAAACGGTTTATGGCTTCAATATTTCATACGCACTTGTGGGCGGAGCTGAAACGCTCCTTTCATCTGATTGGTCGAATCGCTCCGCCTTCAACTCGATCTTACATTCTTTCAGAATAAGAGTCTTATAAGAGTAGTGTCTGAAACCACAGCTCACTGTTAATTAACATAATATTTGAGTCAGATGTTGCTGCGCACATAATTCGTGCTGCTGTGACTTGCAAGTCACGCCTTTAAATTATTTCTAGGTTATAGTATTGTATGAATATTGTCCCACTGTAAATACAGTGCAAATAGTTTTGTCTCCTTGGATAAAAGTGAAGTGGAAATAAAAATCAATAATAGACTGAACAGTTCCATGATAATATGTCTGTAACATTTACCACTCTCGTCTTTTAAGTCTAAAGGCACTAGGTAGGTGTGTGTGACATTAATAATTAATTGGGAAAATTAATATAGTTAAATTTATGAAATAAAGTAGTAATATTAGTTTTATTCCATACTAAATTGAATGATATTATTCTTTTAGTCTTCTTTGTTGGCCTTGAGAAAGCCGACATATATTTGAACATTATTATCATTTATTATGAGAGTAATTGACAACGACTAAAATTGTATTGTTTCACCAAATTCAGCTCAGATCTTCAGACTCGTTTGACTCGTCGCTGTAACTGGTCAGACTTTGTCCTTCTCAAAAAATCCTAGTGACTTTCATTATCTGAACAATGAAGGTCTTACACTTAAGGTCCACTAGAGGGGGAGACAGGATTTCTGTTTATGTAAGTTTAAATGACAGATAAATACATGAATTTCATGTGTAACACAGGTTCTTCAATGATAGATGGTGTGGTAGGGGGGTATGCCTTAGCTCAATGATAGCTGTATAATATAAAACAACATTAACTACTGCAGCTGGTGCCAAATAAAAGTTTTGGAAAACTGCAAGTCAAATGTACTTGCACAAATGACTTGCTGTTACATAATACCCCATATGCGTTGTTGGGGACGTTTTCGTCCACTAGGGGTTAAAGTTGAGTCTTTTGGCCACAACTTTCTCTGTGTTGCAGCTAATGGAATGATTGGTGACAAATCTTATTTTGACACTTATTTTGGGAAAATGCTTGACATTTTTCAAAAACTCAACAGTATACTGTGGGTAAATTCACTACCCTTTTGTTATGTTCGGGATGAAAACACCCACTAAATTAAAATGCTGTAAAAATGTCTCAGATAAAGATTTTTTTTATTTTGTTTTGCATAAATCTATTAATCACCCTCAGTCCTGATCAAAACTACCAAATGTTTAAAAAGAAAACCCAAGATTTTAACTCTTTAATTACCAAGTTCATAAATGATGTCACTGATTTGGGAAGAAACACACAAAATGACATATTTCCAATATAAAAAGTAATTGTGGACTGGATATTTTTTTTACCTTTTATGACAGTCTTGGGCATGTCAAAGATTAGTAACTGTAGATTGGCTTTGATGTATTGTTAGTTTTTGTGCAGCATTAGATTAATTTTTTCTCCCTCATTTATTGTTGGTGGCTGTTTTTGCCCCATTGACTTCCATTATAACGACATTTTTTGATGCTAAGCCATGACACCATATAATCATGCACTCTTGATTGTTGGTGGTTTTCCCTGTTGGGAAGAGGTAACATTTGTTATTTTTACAGTTGATCACTAGGTGGGACCATTAACCCTTTAGATGGGCCTGTGCAAAAAAAAAGGCTTAGTTTCTGGCCTGTATATGGAGTTATATGGAGTTTAACAGCAAATTATAGTGTGTGTGTGTGTGTGTGTGTTTGAGAGAGAGAGAGAGAGAAAGAGAGAGAGAGAGGGTGAGAGAGACCTTTGTGCACTTACCTTGATGTATCTGAAAAAACCAACAGGGAAAACCACAAACAATCAAGAATGCATGATTATGTGTCATGGCTTTGCAATCAAAAATGTAATTATAATGGAAGTCAGTGAAAAAAACATCCACCAACAATAAATTAGGGGAATTTTTTTTTTTTTTTTATCTAATGCTTACAGCAGTTTAATTGAGTGAATGTTTTCATCCCAAACATAACGAAAGGGTAGTGAATTTGAACAATGCACAAGGGATACATAATAATTTTTATTTGGCACCAGCCGCAGTTAATGTTGAAAGCTAGCAGGAGTGTGGTGGGGTGCGAGGTCTGTTTTGACCAATGGATGGAAACCTCAAAGCAGTGGCCTAAATGCTTATCTGAAGAATTTGTCTTTATAGATTACAGTTTACATTGTACTTACTGAAGTACACCTCTGCATGCAGACACCCAACTGTACAAATTCATTTATAGATTTAAAACTCAGTCCTGAACCGGGAGAACCATGTTCTGCAGAGTTCAGTTCCAACACACTTACTTGGACATTGCTACTGATCCTGAAGACCTTGCTTAGCTTAGGTGTGTTTATTTGGGGTAGCTAAACTTTGCAGGACACTGGCCATCTAGGAGGAGGACTGAGAGTCCTGACATTAGCATTTACATTCAGTGCATGTGATTTATCAACACCGAGTACATCTTAAAATGTACAGCTCATAAAAAATAAAAGATCTAGATGGACAAACATTAAATGCATAAACCAGTGTGAATAAAAAATAAACCTTAAAATAAATTTGGAGGTAGGTTGAAAAAGCCAAAATGGGAAGTTTTAAGTACAGCTTGAAGTGTGAAGTTTATTCGTGTACACAGATATGGCATATTCATGGTAGTACACATGAAATTCATGTATTTATTTGCCATTTTACGTAAATAGAAATCCTGTCTCCCCCTCTAGTGGACATTTAGTGTAAGACCTTCATTGCTCAGATAATGAAAGTCACTAGGATTTTTTGAGAAGGAAATTTGGTGAAACATTAAAATTTTAATCGTTGTCAATTACTCTCATAATAAATGATAATAATGTTCAAATATATGTCGGCTTTCTCAAGGCCAACAAAGAAGACTAAAAGAAAAACCATTCAATTTAGTATGGAATAAAACTAATATTACAAATTTATTTAATAAATGTAACTATATTAATTTTCCCAATTAATTATTAATGTCACACACACCTACCTAGTGCCTTTTGACTTAAAAGATGAGAGTGGTAAATGTTACAGACATATTATCATGGAACTGTTCAGTCTATTATTGATTTTTATTTCCACTTCACTTTTATGCAAGGAGACAGGTTCGCATTGTATTTACAGTGTATTAATATTCATAGAATACTATAACCTAGAAATAATTTAAAGGCGTGACTTGCAAGTCACAGCAGCACGAATTATGTGCGCAGCAACATCTGACTCAAATATTATGTTAATTAACAGTGAGCGGTGGTTTCAGACACTACTCTTATAAGACTCTTATTCTGAAAGAATGTAAGATCGAGTTGAAGGCGGAGCGATTCGACCAATCAGATGAAAGGAGCGTTTCAGCTCCGCCCACAAGTGCGTATGAAATATTGAAGCCATAAACCGTTTTTTAAACCCCAAACGACAAAATGAGAAATCAAGTCAAAAAACTCATTTTCCGTTTGTTAACCTAGATGGAATAACGAATAAACGAGCCATTTTTCCATTTCTCATTATTGAATTCATGTTCTCTCACTTGAATCCTCTTGAGTTTTTCGTTTTCTGATTTTTAATTGGAAACGGATTTGGAATGGACGGAAGATACCCTGATTACACGGTCCGTGTACGTTTTGATAGTTTGTTTTCCAATTTGAAATGAAATAAGCAGAAACGAGAAAACGGCCCCTTTATTAGTTTTTCGTTTTTTTGATAAAAACGAAAAACGAGATTTCGGCTTGATTTTTCGTTTTTTAGTTCAGAGACATAAAACGAATAAATGACTTCAAAATTCGTTTTCCACATGTGGGCGGTGCTAAGACGCCCCCTTCCGCCGATTGGTCAAGCAAATCTGAGCATGTGACGTCATCAGTTGTCGCTCAGGTCTGTTCAACAAAATAATAGTCCTCTAACGTTACTATGGCTACCGATTCTTAAACTGTGCAGGGCAGGTCCTGTTGGGCTTTCTTCTGTGCAACTTTACGCGTTTTACAGAAATCTTTACATCAGAAATATTAAATATTAGTCTGCCACCAGCCCGTTTTAATTAGCGGTGCGGAGTTAAATCTGTGTGTTGAAGCTGCGCTAGACAGCGCCGAGCGGGAGAGGATCAATGACCAGTGTTCGGTCAGCAGTCAGAACTTGGGTACCGATGATGATGAAATACATTTTTACTGAAAATGACCCGCGAGTATGATTGACAGGACGATATATATATATATATATATATATATATATATATATATATATATATATATATATTAATATAAGCGACTTTGTCTTTGTTTTTAATAAAATAATTGTGAACCACAAACCGAGCCTTCGTTTTAAAGGGCGATTTCCAAATATATTTTATTTATTTGTTATAATATAGGGTATTTTATGTCACCCGTCTTATTAGTTTGATTATAGTAGGCTATACGCGATTTTTTTATTATTATTATTGTACTATTGTACTGTTGTTTTTTAATTAACAATATATCATAACAACTGAAAAAGATCAAAATCTACAGAAGAGATTAACAAATAACATTGGTGTTGTCATAAGTTAACTAATCAATGGGAAATTTTCCTCACCGGCACAACCCTATTTTTAATGTTGGCTACATGTTACAGATTTAATGTTGAGCACATAATGTTAAAGGCTTCTTAAATACCATCACATTCAGTTGAAGAGTCAAGAAGGATGTGTTAATTTATTCAATCTTTCATTAGTTGGTGACCCGGTGTGATTATTATAAATAAAAAAACACGTAATAGGCTATGTATGCCAATAGACAAAACACATCTGCTTTTCCTCTAGATCACTTTACAGTGTGATGGAAATAAACTTTTCTTAAAGCTTGTTGTATATCACCACAACTTTATTGGCACCCTTCTTTATGTGTTGTATAATGAAATAGACAATTGTCCTGCAAAATGATGAGGTTTGGTAAAAAAAAAAATAATAATAATTGCGAGCAAATGTCGAATTGTGTTTTGCAATTTAAATCAACAAGGTAAGAGGCTTCAGGCTGTCTGATGAACTCTGTATGAACAAACACCCAGCTTTGCAGTATAGGTGGCACAGAAACAGCATCTGACCTGGCTTTAGATGTACTTTACACACTGTCTTTTGCAGCTCAAAGGAGGCACTGTGAATTTACATTGCAATTTCATTCTAAGAGGCTATTAAATGTGAAGTGACAACATGAAACACTACTTTTAATATATATATAAAAAACACCAGCAGTTGGTAGCAAGTCACCCTGATAATGATTAAATACCAATTTACTAATTTAGGCTCACAATAAGCAGATTACATAATTATACCATGAAAAAATTCTAATAAATATTTATATGTGTGTGTGTGTGTGTGTGTGTGTGTGTGTGTGTGTGTGTGTGTGTGTGTGTGTGTGTGTGTGTGTGTGTGTGTGTGTGTGTGTGTAAAAGCAGGAAGTCCAGTCCTGGCTGTATAATCAAACAATAAAACGAGAAACAATGAATGCCATCAAGAACATTTTTTATTCCACAGGAACTTGATCCAGTTCACTTGTTAAAGGATACTCCACTTTAAAATAAATTCTGTCATCATATACTTGCTCTTATGTTTTTTTCAATCCTTTATGAATTTCTTTCTTAAGCATGAATTCAAAAAAGATCAATTAGTATTTTCAAAGCATTTTGGAACTCTTCTTGTTGGAAATTGACAACACGTTCATTTACATTTACATTTAGCTGACGCTTTTATTCAAAGCGACTTACAATTGCTATATATATCAGAGGTTGCACGCCTCTGGAGCAACTAGGGGTAAAGTGTCTTGCTCAGGGACACATTTGTGTCTCACAGTGGATTCAAACCCGGGTCTCTCACACCAAAGGCATGTGTCTTATCTACTGCGCCAACACCACCCCCTCATCGTTCAAAAAGAGATGCAATATCAGGACACTGCATAGAGAACTGCCTCTCCACAGCAACCTGGTCCTCTGTTGACTGAAATGGATTCTGCCCAAAAGTTGAAACTCGTGTCAATGAAGATCTTGCTTCACGGTCATACCAGTCTGCAGCCTCCACTGCATTTGGCAAAAGATCCACAGACACTCTCTTTTGGCATCCTCCATGAGCCAAAACATTAGGAACCCCCTTTTCTAATAATAATAATAATATTAATTAGACAAAAGAACATGTATCTTATCAACATAATTTCAGTAATTTGATAAGGAAAGGGACTTTTAACAGATGATAGAAGGTAATTTACAAAATCGGAGGCATTCTTGACTCTGACACAGTCATGGCCTGTGGCATTTGCATTGGCAGTCGATTGATTCAATTACATATGCCTGTACTCTGTAAGATTTACTGTGATAATTAACAGGGCCTATCATGAAATAATATTTGCCAAAAGTGTTAGATTTTCCTGAATGCGCTGTAGAATAATTTACATCCAAAGATTTTCAACATTACAATTTTTAGAGGAAACGTTCTTGAACTAAAAATAGCAAAAGGGAGACAGACACATTAACTGTCATAAATGGTTAATGAAAAGGGTCAACTCCAGATACTGTACATCTAATTGGGTGTCAACTCTGTCAATTTTTTCTGTCATAAAATTTTGTGGTTACCATTGTGCTGAAGAGTATTGCTGTTAATTGCGATTTTCACTTTGATTGAACTCATGAGCAGGTGCACGTGCCGAATGTGTCCATCCTGAGCAAGCATTAATGGAAATTGTATGTTAAGTCAATGTAACTCAATTAGGTTATACCGGCTTTCCCCTGTTTTATGTTTCAATGAACTGATTGAAGTAGGTCACAACGACGACATTAGAATTTCTATGTAGAATCAGGTAGAAATACCTCCTTAAAGCAACCAGATTTAAGATCCACTGCTCTAGAGGTCCAAGATTGTATGTAATAAACTAACTTCCTTAACTGTATGTAGCTGTTGTGCTAGTCTAATTGCTTTCCTTTTTTTCCTTTTAAATAAACAGAATCACACAATTTAAAGAATATGTCCTGAAGTAAAAAACAGAGTGAATTATCCAGTGAAAGGGGCACTGATGCAATTAGTGAACCAGGAGGAACTGGACATGGAAGATGACCTGAAACGTTATTGCGTGTCTGCGCTATCTTGTCAGGTTACTACAGTTTGTCTTGACCGTGTGGTGCAGTCCTGGAATGCTCACCGGATTCCAGGTAAAACAAAGTTTAAATGTGAATTATGTAATAGGCATGTACAAGTATCAAAATTTCATATCACAGTAATTACTTAAGGTTCAAGTTTTTTAATAGTATTGCAATAAAGAACAGGTTTTAAAAAATTGTCTTTGGTAATGACAAGTTTAAATTTTTGTGATTTATATTAAAATATCATGCAAGTATAAGTTTCAGATGTAAGAAACAAAATTAATCTAAATAAGCTTAATACTAATTTAAATAACTCTAATGCAAACATTAAATGAAAACAACACTTTGTAAAAAAGATAAAATTGTGGTTGCTTGCCCATTTATGATCAATCAGATCAGCCACAAGCCAATACATTTCAGCAAAGAATTTATTATCAAAGCAAGGGAATATTCTAAAATGCTTACAGTTTTTTTTTCAACTGCTTACACAAAATTATTACTTGTCACACAATTTCTAAAAACCAATTTCTAAAGACACTCAGACACCAGAACCACACACTAAATCTGCAAAACCATACACAAATGTTTGGCCTTTTACTCAGTTTTCATTTCGTTAAACACTTTTTGCAAAACACGACACACAATTTTCTATACAACACACAAAAATCTGACAGGAAGTTTCTTTATTTCCTTTTATAAACACAACCAATCAAAATGCCACACTAATTCATCCGTGCCTCACACTAACTCCTCACATGTGCAGACACTTGTTGCTTTACTTAACAACAACCAATCATAACTTTAGTAGTGGCCTATAAATAGGCCAAAGGTCAAGTAATAGGTTTTGGACAATAGATGCAAACAATGCAGACAGAGTAAGAGGAGTTGGAGGGAGAGCCAGAGGATGAGTTCGACTAAGAGGAGTTGGAAGGGGAGCAAGGGAAGGAAGAGGACGAGTCAGAAATGGAGGACAAGGAACAAGAAGAGTGGTCTCGAATGAGATTAGGCCTACAGTAGTCGATCATGTGATAAACCATGGTTTAACAATGAGAGAGGCTGGACTGAGAGTAGAAAGAAATTCATAAAGGATTGAAAAAAACATAAGAGCAAGTATATGATGACAGAATTTATTTTAAAGTGGAGTATCCTTTAACAAGTGAACTGGATCAAGTTCCTGTGGAAAAAAAAATGTTCTTGATGGCATTCATTGTTTCTCGTTTTATTGTTTGATTATACAGCCAGGACTGGACTTCCTGCTTTTACACACACACACACACACACACACACACACACACACACACACATATATATATATATATATATATATATATATATATATATATATATATATATATATATATATATATTTATATTATTATAATAATAATAATATTATAATATTTTTTATAGATGCTGTTTCTGTGCCACCTATACTGCAAAGCTGGGTGTTTGTTCATACAGAGTTCATCAGACAGCCTGAAGCCTCTTACGTTGTTTATTTAAATTTCAAAACACAATTTGACATATGATCGCAATGATTTTTTTATTTTTATTTTACCAAAACTCATCATTTTGCAGGATAATTGTCTATTACAGTATACAACACATATAGAAGGGTGCCAATAAAGCTGTGGTGACATACAACACGCTTTAAGAAAAGTTTATTTCCATCACACTGTAAAGCAGATGTGTTTTGCCTATTTAGCCTTATGACAACACCAATGTTATTTGTTAATATCTTCTGCAGATTTTGATCTTTTTAAGTTGTTATGATATATTGTTAATTAAAAAACAACAGTAAAATAGTACAATAATAAAAAGAAAATCGCGTAAAGCCTACTATAATCAAACTAATAAGACGGGTGACATAAAATACCCATATTATAACAAATAAATAAAATATATTTGCAAATCGCCCTTTAAAACGAAGGCTCGGTTTGTGGTTCAAAATTATTTTATTAAAAACAAAGACAAAGTCACTTATATGAATATATATATATATATATATATATATATATATATATATATATATATATATATATATATATATATATATATATATATATATTTTTTTTTTTTTTTTTTTTTTTTTTTTTTTTTTTTTTTTTACAGACGTTATATTGCGCTTCTAATTGTCTCCGCTATCGTCCTGTCAATCATACTCGCGGGTCATTTTCAGTAAAAATGTATTTCATCATCATCGGTACCCAAGTTCTGACTGCTGACCGAACACTGGTCATTGATCCTCTCCCGCTCGGCGCTGTCTAGCGCAGCTTCAACACACAGATTTAACTCCGCACCGCTAATTAAAACGGGCTGGTGGCAGACTAATATTTAATATTTCTGATGTAAAGATTTCTGTAAAACGCGTAAAGTTGCACAGAAGAAAGCCCAACAGGACCTGCCCTGCACAGTTTAAGAATCGGTAGCCATAGTAACGTTAGAGGACTATTATTTTGTTGAACAGACCTGAGCGACAACTGATGACGTAACATGCTCAGATTTGCTTGACCAATCGGCGGAAGGGGGCGTCTTAGCACCGCCCACATGTGGAAAACGAATTTTGAAGTCATTTATTCGTTTTATGTCTCTGAACTAAAAAACAAAAAATCAAGCCGAAATCTCGTTTTTCGTTTTTTTTCAAAAAAACGAAAAACGAATAAAGGGGCCGTTTTCTCGTTTCTGCTTATTTCATTTCAAATTGGAAAACAAACTATCAAAACGTACACGGACCTTACACACGCTTTGTTATCCGTTTTTTTTTTTAAATATATATTAGCACAAATTTGAAAATCGGAAAACGAAGCTTTATTCGTTTTTTTTTTCATGTATTGCGGAAGTTAATTTTCTTGTGGTTTTTGTTTTTCGGACAGCCGCGTGGTGGCGATGACAACTAACGTGACAGAAAACTAGACTGTTTGGAAAAATACTGAGACAAAGAGGCGGAGCAGTGTTTTTCTCTTCACTGCGGCCAGTCAGTGTCTGATGGGGCAGATTCAGCAGCAGCGGACGTGATACCGGACTTGGTTTAATCGGAATCACTGCTGGGTTTTGATTCAGAGAGATCATCTCAGTCATGGATATTTCAGAACCCACAAATTCGAACAACTAAACCTACAGTTTTTTATTCTGCTACGAATTATCTGTTTTCATTTCCTCATATTTTGTTTCAGTAAGTACATTTACAAAGTAACGTTACGTTGACAAAAAAAAAAAAAACAAGCCGTTTCAAGCACTTCTACAAATCGGTATGAAATTAGATATTGTTTGAAAAATGTAAAAATGTAACGTTATATTATTTTCAACCGGCAGATCACCGCTAAACTCGCTAATTCTGTTTGCTAACTGTTAGCTAACAGTTAGCACGTTAGCCGTCTCTAATAATTCTCGTTAACGAATGCATGCGCCTTATTTTAATTACGATATATTAAATTATAGAGGTGTTAAATACATTTTTAAAGAAATAAATCAAAGTAGTTTTGTGTTTGAGTTTAAAGTGAGGGACGTTAAGATACGGTATTGGGTGTGCTATCCGGCTAATTTCATTAACTACAGAGCTGAGACGATATTCATAACATAAAAGTTTTAAATGTGGAGAAACAAGCAGTCTATTCTGAGAGACAATTTATGACTGGTATGATGTAATGATAAATTGTTTCTCGGTTTAGACAACGCAGGTTGAGTTATGATTATTGTATGTCGCTGTCATTTTGTTTTACACAGATCACACCCAAAACATGCCAGTATATAGAGTTTCGTCCAGTTTAATGTCAGTGTAATTCAAATGAATGGGCTTTATTTATTGATCGATTTTATTAAGTGAGAGCAGCATTTATTGTACTAGAGCATTGTGTTTTTATGGTATATGATATTATTGACACTAACGTTAATATAGCTGTTTTAGTTCATCATTGGGTAGTGTGTTTTTTCTGCTTCATGAAATACCAGTCGTACTCTTCCCTTGTTATCTGTAAAAGACGATGTAACGTTACCTTGATTCAGGGAAGTATTTCTTGCATTCCCAATAAGATATCCACATAGTACATGCCATAGAAATAACAAATCACAAGTCTGTTTGTGTTAGCTTTGGGAAGGTAGGTTTGCAGTTATAACATTTAACTTGTTTTTTTACTGGGACGGACAAGATTTTCTTATTCTGACATCTGTGTGTATTATCAGGCAACAAAATCAACATAAAATTGCCTTAACAGGACATTTCTGAAATTTGTTTCCTTCCAACACGCCACTAAGACAATTTTCTCATTACATATTAAATAATAATATTCTAGCATTCTTTGCTCAAATGTAAGTATTAGCTTATAGAAATTGATGTGTTTCCATATACTGTGCTTGTTTACATGTGTTATATAATATTACTGATTCTGGGAAATCAGGGCAAATCTGCAGGGTTTATTACATAAGATGGAATGTTTGATTTGCTTTTTCTGGCTTTTTTTCTTTTTAGGTTGCCAGCGCCATTGTAGGCTCCACCATGGTGCAGAAGTATCAGTCCCCAGTGAGGGTGTACAAACATCCTTTTGAACTGGTCATGGCAGTAAGTGTGAACCGCAGACTCAATAGCACTTTATTATTGTGGCCACACAATAATAATACAATAGCCGCTTTTCCACTGTTGAGCCGGGGCTAATAGCCTTCCAACTTCGGGCCAGAAGCTCTGCTGTGCTTCACTAAAACCCGTCCTTCACACGCCTCTCAGGAACAACGTTGTGCAACAAAATTTCACCAACAAAGAGAAGTTATCAGAGAACTAATAAGAAATAAGTCACTGAAACTAGTGCGATCACAAAACGAACATGATAAAAACGGCCATTTGTTTGCATGCTTTGTTAAATATTAAAATCCAAAAGCATCAATGTTTTAACATAATAAGTGATACATTCATCATAATTAATTAATTTATCAGGATTTAAATTTTTTACACAGAAATAAAGAGTTAACGTAGCCTGTTATTCAGTTGAGTCTGTTTCTGTTTGTAGTCAAAGCTATATACAAAACATATAGAAATAATTATCCCCAGATCCCAAACAAAAAACTTTTTTTTTTGACATGGGTTACACGGAGCTAAAAGTTAGAGACGAGACTTATGACAGAAAAAATATGTTACTAAATAAATACACAAGGCACAATCAAGCACCGGAAGTGACAGTGGACAGTGCCAGCTTCCATTATACTTTGAAATAACAGCCTTTCATGCTGTTGGTTAATACCCCACTTTCATAGTTTTCCACATTAAATAACCAGTTAACAGTGTTGTTATCTTAACTTTAGTAGCAAAACATGTCAGAGCAGCTTAGTGGAGTGTTTCTTCGCCTGCTTAATTGCTCTGATGGCAGCAATGAGCTTGTTGATAATAATTTGTTGTCTGAAAAACAGAAAGTGCAGAGAGCTAAGTTTTTTTTTTTTGCTTTATTAGACAACTCTTTCTTATCAAAAGTTGAATAAATTAATCTGCAAAAATCTAAATATAATAGATTTTTCAATTAGGCTGTTGCTATGTTCCAAAAATCTATGGAGGCAGCAAAGGTCCTTTCTCACCAAATTCAAATATTTAGTGTTAAGTATTTGAATAGAAACAATGGATTCTTATGTAGTTACTCACATTAAATAAGAACATTTACTTGGCAACATTTTTTTTTCTGCAATGAATGTTTCATTTTTTACCAGCATATAAAATTTGAGCTACACATGTCCATCTCTGCTGCTGATTTGGTGAAATCCGTATTTTTTTTTTTTAAAGGTTATTACTGAAATAAGTTACTCTTGTTTCTCCTGTTCTTCTTTTATCCAGAATGGCAGCTCTCTATATTGTATGGACATGAGTTTGCATATCCTATAGCTTATTCATTTTGCTTTTGGTGTGTAAATGTAGGTAATTAAACTGTTGACTCCAAGAAGGCGATCTCAGAATACACTAGATTAATTTTATATATATACTGCGTGTATATATATATATATATATATATATATATATATATATATATATATTTTTTTTTTTTTTAATTATTTTATTATAAAAATCCAAGATACCATGTTTATTTTTAAATAATTTTATTTTCAGTATGGATAAAAACAGTTCTGGTTTTAATCACAGTATTGCTACTAGGTCCTGATACCATTTGATATTTCCAACATTCCAGCTCCGGTTTGGTTCTGCTCTCCAATAATATGGGTTTAATTCACATAATTATTCTGAAGACCTTGAGATGACACCCAAATGCAGCTGTATGCTTTCTGTTCATGCGCACATTACTGCTGTCTAAAATAGCTGTGGGTGCTCGAGGGATTTGTGAATTAGGCGATCTTGCTCATGGACATGTCTGTGGTGTGATAAATAGGCCACTAAACACAGGGAGCAGCTCCAAAGAAAGAACAGAGACCTATTCCCTTCCAATAATCACAATAAGCTTTGTTACTTCTGATAGGAAACATCAATTTTCTGCTTTCGTATTCGTATTTTATCACCAAATTCATACAATAAATAGTGTTTTGGAACTCTTTAATCTGGTGTGATACAGATCACTGTATCTGCCTGTGTGGCAGCGTGGAGCGAATTGTATGTCCGATCACCTCTTTTACTTTAATATAATTACAGAGAGTGTACGGAAAGAAGGATACATCTTACATCTAACTTTTAGATGTAAGATAAAATGAAAAACCTTGTGTGCAATTTTTTTACAGCATTCTGTACATCTATACAGCATTTTTATTAGGGATGGGCATTTTGGGAAATTTCTCATTTCGATCATCGATAGGTTTCAAAAACAATTAATCGATTAATCGGGGGTGGGGCTTATGCGGCGGTGGGGCATGGCCATAATGTATATAATGAAAAAAAAATCTGAAGATTGTTATGAAAATGAAAAAATACAAATAAAAATACAAATCTGACATGAAAATCTGTTTATGAAAACATGAACACATGATTAGGACAGGTTAGATTATGATTATGATGAAGCAATGTTATTAATAAAGGAGTAAGAAATATCTGCATGAGGTGATTATACCAATAAACGGAAGCAAATTCTATGACACATCCTATGATAAATCAGATAACTGAGATACATATCAGACGTAACATTAAAACTTGTATAAGCACAATAGAATGCTAAGTTATGCGTTGGAGAGAGAGAGAGAGAGAGAGAGAGAGAGAGAGAGAGAGAGAGAGCGCAAGCTCTGATGCGTTTTAATGACAGCGCGCTGAAAGATGGGCAAGGACAGATTTTACTATAGATTCCTATAAAGTTCTCATTATAAATGTATGGCAGATTTGTGCTATATTTTTATCTACGTTATTAAGTGTAATAGTTGTAATTAAGTTTTATTTTCCATAAACCACCTGCGCGTTTTCGAAGACATATGAATTGCATTATGCCCACAAATATGACGGAAAAAAAGCTTGGCTGAATTATTATAACATCAATAATAAAATAATAACAATAATAATAGAAAAATAAAACATTTAAGAGCAATATCATTATCGGGCATTGCTTAAATGAGCATGAAACGAATCGCTGATATGCAGCGATTTCAGCATAAATGTTCATGTTAATTAATCAGGCACTAGTCAGACACTTTTACGGACACTTTTACGAACACGAAAGTACAATAAATTCACACTATTGTTTTTTTTTTTTATGTATTCTAATATTTTGTATTCAATTTGCACATTCTGATCAACCAAAATATTATTTAACAGCATGGAAATCACTGATTATTGCTAAATAATTGAATACGATTTAAAATAGGCTATAGATAAAAACTATGACAAACAAATAATTTTGATTTCGTCATCTGTACGAATATGTTTAATGTAATTAGACTACAAATATATCAGTGCATTTTTATTTTATAAAGACCATTTCATTATTTGATTTAAAAATTAACACACAAAGATACTTTTTCTTTTTTAGCTACTTTATTCAACTGCATTTTTTTTTTTACAAAATATTGTCTTCCAGTATAACTTTAGCAACATATTTTGATCCAGCGGTGAAACGTAGTTTTTAAAAGATAAGAAAAAAGTTCACCAAGTTTAACCAAACAACTATTATAAGGTATAAAACAGAGACCAATAGCCTAGATATTTTAACTATGGCTAAAACTCAAAACTAAAATAATAATATTATTTAAAAAAAATGGATATTATATTTACCACGACCGGTGAAACATTCAAATGTCTATTAAAAAACATAAGGCGGTCTACGTGCTCAGATGAGAGCCGAGTGCTCAGCCTGTTCACATTTAGTGGAATAAATTCGCTCTGCTGGAACAGATGTTGCAGGAACAGCCAGGTACCACTGGACAAGTAAACCTTCTCTGTCCCTGAAACTAATGTGCAGCAAATCTTTCACCACCATTTCAGCGAACAGCTTTGTCGTCTTCTCGGTTCTGCCTGCGTTGCATTTAGGTCTTACGGCAGGTGATTCAATGCTCGTCTGAGTTGCCGCTCTGTTATCGCCAGATATTTTATGTACACATTTTAGATGATAGCGCATTGTATTTGTTGTAGATTTGTGTGACAGCTTGACGCTACACAGCTTACTTTAATTGTATAGTTCTTCTCAAAGGGAAGCCAGCCATACGTGACTTTGAGGCCATGATTATCTGTCTTCTTACGTCTTTTGAGGCATCAAGTGGGAACCCAACAAATCAGAGATCAGAGCGCCGCCCAACGTGCTGCCATAACCAATCAAAAAAAAAAAAATTTCGTTGCACATCCCTAATTTTTATTAGTGTGAATATTTCATATATATGAATATTATATAATTTATATAAAGGTGCATCTCAAATTAGAATGTTTTGGAAAAGTTCATTTATTTAGGTAATTCAACGGGTAAATTGGTGCAGTGACTTTGGTTTTTCAAAAAAACACAATGGACCAACACCAGCAGAAGACATTGCACCACAAATCATCACAGACTGTGGAAGCTTATTACTCGACTTCAAGCAGCTTGGGATATGAGCTTCTCCTCCCCTTTAGACTCTTGGATCTTGGTTTCCAAATAAAATGTAAAACTTGATCTCATCTGAAAAGAGGACTTTGGACCACTGGGCAACAGTCCAGGGGTCTCATTTATAAAACTCTCCGTAGATTTCATCCTAAAAGTGTACGTAGGCACAAAAGCCAGAACCTACACAAAAATATCTTTATAAATCCGTCAGGGGAAGATTGTGTGTACGTGCATCTCCACCTTGTTTCCTCCACGCAATAACCATATATGGAGCTTGCAACACCTTGTTTTACTATGCATAACCTCATCTGCATTTCATTTCCATGCATATTCATATTGACATGCACGTGACACCATGTTTAACACGAGATAAAATTATAAAATATTACTTAATTCCCATCATATTTCTGATATTATCAATCTAATCTGATTAATTTGATCATTCACTTTTATTTTAAATCCGTGAGTGCAGTGCACCTGCATCGCGTTAGCACTCGTTAGCTTGTCATTAGCGTTTCCATTCATGTCTATCGCTGTTTTCTTTTCTCCTATGCTCTCTCTCGCTACTCTCTCTGGTTTTTCACAAGTTCATCAAACAACTGTGGTAATAATATTTCATCAAGCACGGTGTGAGTAATGGCTTCTCCTGCTATTCCGGCAACAGAGCCCCGCAGCAAGGCAACTTGGTGACAGTGAGGCGGCATAGTCGCGGGTCAAAACACCGCTCTTCTGTTCCAATCAAAACGTTAAACAGGTTTTCCCCAATCAGTGATGCACCCACTGAGAAACCTGATGAAAGTGCTGTAATTATTGGCCATTCTATTGTATGGAACGTGAATATAGAGAAACCAGCCACCATAGTCAAATGTTTACCGGGAGCCAGAGCGCCTGACATCTAGGTAAATTTAAAAGTGCTGGCTTATGCTAAACATAATTACAGTAAGATTGTTGTTCATGCCGGCGCTAATGATGTTTGACTTCGCCAGTCAGAGATCACTAAACATAACATGAAAGAGGTGTGTGAACTTGCAAGTAAGATGTCAGACACCGTAATATGCTCTGGTCCCCTCCCTGCTTACCGTGGTGATGAGATGCATAGCAGACTGTCATCACTCAATGGCTGGATGTCTAAGTGGTGCCCGCAGAATAACATAGGCTTTATAGACAACTGGACAAGCCTTTGAGGCAGACCTGACCTGTTGAAAAGAGACCTCCACACCTCCTGGGGTGGTTCTGCTCTTCTCTCTAGAAATATGGCACATAGTCTTAGAGTTTATACTTGACTAATGGGGGCCCGGGTCAGGAAGCAGACAGACTGGCTGAACTCTCTGTCCGCTGGCCACCTCACGCAATAGAAATCAGTTAATTCTTGGCACATAGAGACTATTTTACATAGATATCACACTATAGAGACTGTGTCTGTTCCCCAACTAGAAAATACAAAAAACTTGTTCAACGAATAAAAAGCATTTATAATGTTAATATTTTTTGCACAAACACTTGAATATGAATATTAATTCACATTTTGCATATGCATTACAACATAAATTATTAGGGGCCACACACCGAAGGTGTGTAGGCACCTATTGTTAGAGCCCGACCGATATGGATTTTTGGGGGCCGATGCCGATATTAACTCGAAAAGAGCCGATTTATAAGCCGATATTTTGATTTTGAAAATAAACTGGATATTAGACCCATTTTCTATAAGCTGCACTTACATAACATTCAATGGCAAAATATCTGCCTGTTCTATGTATGTGGGCTGTATAAACCATTTTCCAGAAGGGATTTATGTAAAAAAAAGCCTTAGATTACGGTCTCAATCACTAAACAATTGCACATCAAAAGTATATATTTTTTAACGATCAAAAAACAGTCTGATTTTAAACATTTAACACTTTTACTTTCTTCCAGTTGAAGCTGATTTTAACAGTCTGTGTGTGTACTGTAAATAAATTATAATACTAAAGTTAAAGTTAAAGTATTTGCAGAAGTAGTCCCACACTTTTGCTGCTACATCATTCACCTTTTTCAGCCATCTGTAGGGCAGAAAGAGAGACATAGAAAGAATAAGCATGTGTATTAATAATATCACCATGTATCATTACTCATGTCATCATTAGAATTATAATAATAATAAACAGGGATCTCCTACATAGGCAAAAATGAGAAATATATATATATTTTTTTTTATTTGTCAAGCAATAGGTATTAACCTCCTTATATTTAACAATATTATTTCAACATTTTCCTGTTATGTCTGTAAAGCTGCTTTGAAACAATATGTAAGAAAAAAAAAGAAAAGAAAAAAGCGCTTGTTCAGCTCACATTTATTTACATGTCCCCTCTGATTTAATCATTTCTGACGCACCTACTGTAGTTACTGTAACTACACTATATTTGCTCTCACAGACACATTCACAACGGACCCGTATATCTTCTCCTCTTCTCTTTGTGCAGTCTGAATCAAAATGGTTAACGTTAGTGCCATGAACACACCGCTGTCAATTTTGAGAAGAACCACCTTCAAACAAGTTAATAGCAAGCATTTAAGGGGCCTGCTAAAAAGGAAGCTATATTAGCGTTAGAGTAACGTAACCAGCCTGAATTCACCAAATTGTTCCCTGGGCCTGAGGGTAGCCTCTTCTTCCTTGCTTCTCTCTTAATTCTCATCAGCAGGACTAGCGCTATCGCTCGCTTCTTACAACGGGACAGATACATGTTGCTGACCTGCTGACCGAAAAGAGGAACAACAGACTATGAAAGAGCTCCCGCTAAAAGTTTTTAAAACTCCGCCTACGCCATAGCGCAGAGCAGGGCAAATCGCGTTGTATCTGAAGGGCAACGCTAAACCCAGCGGCCAAGCGCTGTGCATACCGCGTCCTGTGTGAAAGGCCCATTACGCGGTCATTATGTGGGAAACACACCGCAATAGAATAAGCACTAAACGCTAACTTTATAGTTCGACCTCTTATTAACGTTCGCGCTCTTCCACTGATAAACATGGTATTAGCTTTGTGGCTAATCTAATATAGCAATGCATTAGCGGCTGTAAGTGATGTTACAGAATATTTAGAAGTGATAATGATAGGACCGTTAACTAGAACTACCACACCGTTTTTATATACAGTGTATGAACTAAATCTACAATCATTTCACATGACGAACGACAGACTCACCTGGGTGGCTTGGCTGATCGCTTTCTTCTTTGTGGATTTCTGGCGCTGTTGCAACTCTGGAGCTGCAGACCGCCCTCTGGTGGGCAAACTATGCAACACTCATAACATGAGTGAAGAATATGAGACCGTTTCTCATGTTTCATCTGCCGTTATAAACGCCGATTCCGATTTAAATGCAATTAGCTCATATCGGCCGATAATATCGGCCGGCCGATATATCGGTCGGGCTCTACCTATTGTATCCGTTAGGATTATTCTTATTATTATTCTACCTTTTTCTTCTGCCGCAAGTCTATGGCAGCCCATAGAACCGATTGCGGGAAAGTTGTATAACACTAGAACTACCAAGGCAGTCATTTTGACCGTTTTAAAGATTTGCTATGTAATAACTTTGTTGAAATAAAACCCATATAACTACAGTTCCATGACTTTTCTTAATGTAAATTTTATTTTAACATTGTTATTTTATTAAAATTACAAAACACAAAAGAGTTCTGAGTATTTCTACCTTGAATGGCCATAGCGGTCAATTTGACCGCACATATTACAGGCATTGTATCTCCTCAGCGCTTTTTCACTGATTCTGAGAGTGATTCAGAGATAATTCTGGTTCGTAAAAAAGGAGAGTGGACACTTCAAATTCGACAACTGTCATTTCATCTGCTACTTTGGGTATGTTATCGATACTATCCTGGCTGTTATCAATAATTACCCACTTCAATATTATAATGAGATATTCTGCTTCATTTTATATTTGTTGACATTTTTACTTTCAAAAACAACATTTTAACTGTGGTGAAAAACTTTGATCTACAGCTTGCCGGATGTAAATTGCGGAAAGCAAATTGCGGCATGCACTTTTGTGGGAGGTCTAGTAGCTCTTACACAATAATATCACGAACATATTATATTATGTATGATTAAATTACCCCACATTTTTCATAAAACATGACCATAGAAGCTTTGAAGTAAATATAACATGACAAAAATGACATTCACAGCTGTCTGGTATGAACAGTCAAAATGACCGCTATTGGCAGTTCTAGTAGTTATAGAATTCCGGTAGTGCTAGTGATAATTTGGCACACTGATAGAGGACAGTCCCAACATTAACTATAGCAAATTTGAAGTCTCTAACTCCAACTCTCTAGCGCCACCACTTGTCCAAAATTTCAATATTTCTATGCTAATAACTTTTGAACCGTAAGCCAAAAAAAAATTGAAATTCTTTTTTACTCTGAATCCTTGGCTCATGACAAGTCGAATTAACCCCAAAATTCAAAATCGCAAGGTTTAGTTTTTTTCGCTATTTCGCTATTCACCTAATGGTCAGGATATATGAAAAATGCATATTTTGGCTTATAACTTCTGAATGGTTTTGACAAAAATCACACAACTGGTATCTTTAGATTCAGTGAGTCATGTCGAGGCGCATGATATCCAATTTTCCCGTGTCAGCCATTTTAGGCGTCGGCCATTTTCAATTATGTTTTAAAATGCTGTATTTTTTTAATGCAGCATCGTATCTCTACAAAAATAATTACAAAAATATTGGGCTCCATATCCTGAACGTACTCAAAAAGTTTGGTGGCAGCGCCACCTTGTGGTCAAGAGTTATAATGAAATATCACAAAAATGCTAATAACTTATGAATAAATTAGATTATTGAAATGAAAATGATCTCCCTATATTCTGAGGGTAATACCGAGAGCATCGATACCAATTATGTGAAAATTGGCCATACTTCCTGTCCGCCATTTTGATTTATGTTGAAAACCTACTTTATCTAACTCGTCATCAACCGTTAGTCCGATTTTCACCAAAATTGAATCAGATGATCTTTAGACTCTGCTGACAAATTGTTTTGGATTTTGTGTCTATAGATAAAACCGTTTTCGTATACCACCATGACGAATTTGAGGTAACATGCCAAAATGACACTTCAGGCTGTATCTCTGCAAAATGCTTTAGCATATTGACACTAAACTTTTTGTGTGTTATTGTCATCACACACAGAACACACCAAAATGATTTAATTACAGCGCCACCTGTTGGTCAAAAGTGATAGGCCATTTAATCTTATTACTAGTGGTTGTATTTATGATTTTTCAGCCATTTCAATTACAAGTATCCTAAAATTGCTGTCATTGCTCACTGTTGCATTTAGTGTGGTCCTTCATGCCATGCTTAGCTCCTAAATTTGCCGCTGGAGTGCTTGGCCCCGTAATTGCTGCTTTCAATGTCAGCCACATTAAAAAAGTTAACAGCTTAAGTCATTTGTGGATTAATGCGTATTGGAGACGCAAACCGTTTAAAACGATTCAGTTCGATTTGGTGAACTGGTTCAAAAAGATCCGGTTACATCAAATGATTCGTTCGCGAACCGGATATCACAAACTGCTTTATTTTGAACTCTCTCTTACAACAGACATGGAAGAGAAGACAATGCTGAATAAAGTAGTAGTTTTTGCTATTTTTGGACCAAAATGTATTTTCGATGCTTCAAACTGACTGCTTTGATGATGTTTTTCTTACCTTTCTGGACATGGACAGTATACCGTTCACACAGCTTCAATGGAGGGACTTAGAGCTCTCTGACTAAATCTAAAATATCTTAACCCTTAGGGGACTAAGCCCTTTTTGGTCCGTTTTCTCTATTTTTACATTTCGGCTTATAAACCATATGTAATGAGGATGGACCACCATGTATTTGGTATCAATGGATTCAGAAGACCCTAAGCTACCATAAGCATTATGCAATATGTCTATAAAGGAAGTATGAGTGAAAAATTGTACAATAAACTAGAGAATTTCAAAGACGAAAATGAGATTTTTGTCATTTATTACTGAAAATCCTACCTCACACAACAATAGTTAAAAGTTTTTGACCCAAAAATATATTTTTCAAACTCTTTGCTTGACAGAAATGGGTTAATGTTCAATCAAATGTGTAAAGATCAATTAAATAATTAACTTTATTTACAAACAGTCCTAGGCGTTTTTTTTATTTTTGGGACTAAGCCCTTTTTGGTCTGTTTTCTCTATTTTTATGTTTGGGCTTATAAATCATATGTAAAGGAGATGAAACACCCTGTGTTTGGTATCTATGGATTCAGAAGACCCTAAGCTACCATAAGCATGCATGCAATATGTTTATATAAAGGAAGTATGAGTGAAAAATTTTACAATAAACTAGAGCATTTCAAAAACGAAAATTAGATTTTTGTCATTTATTACTGAAAAACACACAATATAGAACAGTTTTTGAACAAAGAAAATATATTTTTTCAAACTCTTTGCTAGACAGAAATGTGTTATTGTTTAATCAAATGTGTAAAGAACAATTAAATAATTAACTTTTTTTAAAAACAGTCCTAGGCATGCCAGTGAGCATAGAAAGGCCTCTCCTGGCCTTTCCAGTAACTGTTCCAGAGCTTGTTCTGCCGTAAATCTTTTACTGCTTGCCATTTTGATAAAACAATTGTGTAATAATGCTGTATCTCTCTCGAATTGATCTCTTTGTGCTCGCTAACACACTTTCTGCTATCTCCACGTGATGCTGATTCTCCGATCGCTCGAATTTAGCTCTTTGTGCTCGCTAATACTCCGATCGCTCTCTGTAACACTCCGACCGCGTTCTGCTTTCTCCACCCTGATGCTGATTCTCTGAACGCTTATTGATTACATGTCTTTTACTTTAGTCCAGCCAGCTTTTACAAGGCTACAGCAGAGCTACAGAGTCCTCTGAATCGCTAGAAGACATAACCTTCCTCTGATTGGGTTAGAAAAAGACTCCTCCCAGCGGCAATTTTTCCATTGGCTGTTGCGTGTTGAATCTGCCTAGCACAATCTTTTTCATTGGCCTGTTTACGCAGTGGTATTGCGCAATAAGGGAAGTGTTTAATATACAAACTGGAGACCGCTGTTTTCAGTGGAATCTGAGGAAGACGGCAAAAAAACCCGCATCTCTCTAGCATTAATAGTTTTTGAGATAACTACACATTTGTAAAAGTATGCCATTTTGGGCGGTACCGCCTAATCCGTCCCCAGAGGGTTAAACTGTTTCCAAAGATAAACGGAGGTCTTACGGGTTTGGAATAACATGAGGGTAAGTTAATGACATCATTTTGCTATTTGGGTAAACTATCCCTTTAAGAGTCTGAGCGTCATGGTTTTCACTCGCTCCAAGAGCCTCCATCACGAGTACAATTCATGCCAACAGCCAATAATATAACTGAATATTCAGCAAGAATTCATGTTAAACATATTTAGCTATGGCTTGATCAGGTTATAATGACTGCAAGAGTTGAGCGGGGTGTTAAAGGCTAAGGAGTTTCTTTTACTGATTATTTTCTGGTTAAAGCATGATTTAAACCGATAAAGCACATTCATGCGCAATCGCTTTAGCAATAATGCATTCAAACAAATGTAATCTTACAGTGCTACTACATTATCAGTAGGCTATCTGATTTTGAAATCTTGAAGAAATTCATTGATCTGTTTAGATAAAATAACTGACAAAAATTTACTGTTATTTTCCTCACAAATAAGATTTGCACAGCAGAAAGCAGCAATTAAAGATTTCATGCTTACATTGTTATTAGTTTGGTATGTGATAGGGAAAAAAGTTTACACACAATAGCCTAAGCCACTTTGAAACTCTTCTGTTAATATTTTTTTTTTTAATTATTGTAATTTTTTTTATAGGCTACGTTTTGAACATAACATTTCAAACATACTTAAATACTTTATCCACGGAGTGAAGGCGGAGCAGTGTTTCTGGTATCAGTGCGCACGGAGGGGAAGTTGTTGCTTCTCACAGACTCTGCTCCCGAGTGAGAGAGATGTTTCACCTGATGAAATAAAGACAACTGCAGCAGCACAAGCACAGCATATCCGCCTAAAGCAACCTGCAGAAATGCTCTTTGCTCGGCATAGCCAAGCTTTACTTTTGTAGGTCACATGGCAGTAAATAATAAGATGATATGACCATGCAGTCAATACAGATATTTAATAAAAACCATTAAAAACTTGCAGGGCTGTAACATAACCCATTAAAAAACGCACACCAGGTCTACACCGGACACAAGTGGCGTGATCCGACAAAAGACAACAGAACACAGTGAACTGATGCTCGTTCTGTTTATGACGAAATGTTCTGACACGGCGTTCAGATGATTTGACACTGTAGTATGATGTCATCAAGTTTAGAGACACTGAAGTGCCTTGAAATTTTTTTTACCACCCTTAAATATTTTTTTTATTTGATATAAAAAATACATGAAATGAGTCCTGGAGCAATCTAGAAAAGTAATGGGTTGAAAGCCACATGTCTCACGATTTTCTATTTCTAATCTGAATAAGATATAATGAAAAATGAGACTCCTGCAAATATTTTTTTGAGACCCCCCACCCCCCAAATATACAAAAATATATTTCCCAATAGTATTGAAGGCTTCTACAAACTATTTAGTCAGTAAGCATACCATTGCATAGTTTTTTTTTTCAATTATAAAACACTAGACAGAAACTTACACATCGTATAAGTGATTTATTTGAACACTAGAAAAATACAATAAGAATATTTGGAATAAGAAAAATAAGAATAAGAAAAATAAAAAAAAGTTTTAACTTTGTTTGCCAATTACAGAAAATCATGAGAATGCTAGAAATGCAGTATTTACAATGAATTATGACGCAAATAAGTGCTGATGTGCTGATGGCCACTTATACAGATGGTAATAACACAAAGTAAATAATCCACTCTCTCTATTCATATAGACGCGTTCACTTTGATAGCCGTTATCATACAGTAATAGCAAGCTGATTTGGGCTGACTTGCACTCAAACAGATGGTAAGCATGCAGATACATTCACATTCAAAATAAAACACACTCACATATATAAAAACTGTTGAAAAATAAAACAAACAGAAAAAGGCGATAAGTTGTACTGGTATGTACAGCGTTTGTTCATGTTTTGATGTGTACTGCTTACACAAATTTAGCAAATACAGTCTTTATAAGCTTTCCATTGAAAAACAGCGATCTGTCGTCGATGCTTGAGGCTTAGATCTTTATAATGATACATAGTTTGTCAAGATTAAATTTGTCCCGTTTCATTTAATCAATTCATAAATACGGACACGTGCAAGTTGAATGGCGTTCAGGACGAGGGCGTCTTTGTGCTGGCTAACAAGTTAAAATCACTGAAGTTGTCAATTAATAAAGTTATTTTTTATATGGTATGCATTTTGTTTATTATATTAAGAGAATTTTTTAATTGTTTAATTGTGAGGATTAATTGTTTAATTGTGAGTTTTATAAATTCATCGATTCTTTTGAGTTTCAAAGATTTAGCTAAATCGTGCAGGTTTAATTTATTCATTTCTTGTTTTAGGCTAATTAGGCATAAATAATGTGAAAGAAATTATACTGTGCTTCACGTTTAAACATGCAACAATTTCTTAATCAGTTTAAAGGACAAGTAATGAATAAAAAAGTGCATGTTGTTTTATTAAAGGAATTTTAAAATATGAATTAAAATATAGGCATAATATATGAAAATATTGACATTTTGCATATTAATCCACGTAGCCTACCCCCCCTAAAATAGGCTACCACTTTTAATGCTCCGATGCAAAGTGAAACCACAGTTTCTTTTGAATGATATAACACATAATTTGTATAATATAAATAATACTGCACACCTTTTAAATGTGTCAAATCTAAAATATGGTTTAATACTATGTAACTAAGAGAAAATGTAAGCACAGGCTCAGGCACAGGCTTGACATTTATCCTGCTTGAATTCGTTCTATGAAATGCACATAACTTCATAAGTACCAAACTTTCATCTGTGAATATGACATTAAATATATTAAATAATTTAAATATTTGAACTATATTGTTTTTCTTTCATTTTCCATGACTGAAGCCATCAAATGTAACACATCAGCGAGGCAAAATTGACATCTGTTTGCGAAAATGTGCTTTGATGCGCTTGTTTGATAACTTGTAGTTAAAGTGCATCTTAGCGGTCAAAAGCTGCAAATGCACTTTTCAGACGCTGCGGCTTGGTACGTATGGCTGTAAAAGGGGCGTTTTGGATGTCTACCTACTGTAATTGCATCGCTGTATAAAAATAGTCTTGGCATGTGATTTTCTTTTTCTTCAAGCCTAGGGGGCACTATATATGACCTGGCGGCCGGTGTACATATTTATAACTGTCAGCACAATTGTTCATTCACTTACGATGTTAGATATCATAATGTTTGGTCGCATGGAGATACACTTTCCAAATCCCATTCTGTATAATGCACTTTATTCTCTCGGTCTGAATGGCGGGGCTCTATATTATTAGTTGGAATGTACGCAGGCTGAATTCTCCTATTAAAGCTGCAGAAGGTAACTTTTGTAAATATATATTTTTTACATATTTGTTAAACCTGTCATTATATCCTGACAGTAGAATATGAGACAGATAATCTGTGAAAAAAATCAAGCTCCTCTGGCTCCTCCCAGTGGTCCTATTGCCATTTGCAGTTACTGACCGCTCCCGGTAAGAAATCAACCAATCAGAGCTGCGGTCCGTAACTTTGTTTGTGTTCAAAATGTAGAAAAATGTATATAATAAGCGAGTACACCATGAATCCATTTTCCAAACCGTGTTTTTAGCTTGTCCTGAATCACTAGGGTGCACCTATAATAAGTGTTTATATTCAGACTATTTTAGATTGCTTCGGGAGCACCGCGGCGGAGTAACCAAGTACCTTTTGTGATTCTTCATAGACATAAACCGAGAGAAGTAGTTCCGGCTACGATGTTCTTCCGTAAGATGCAAGCAGTTCTGTTTATTAACTGCTAGAGCATCAAAAGTTCCCTACTGCAGCTTTAAGTGCACAAGATGCTTGGAATTTTTACACTTTAAATCTGTATTCATTAGGGATGGGCATGATTAATCGACGATCGATAATTGATCGTTAAGATTTTTCTCGATCATGTTAATTTGTTATCGATTAATCTAAAGCATTTTTTTTTATCTAATGCAGGTTGCGTTGCGTAGTGCGAGTCTTGAAGCAATTAAATGAATTTCACTGTGTGACAGCAATTAAATATTTTACCACCAGGGTGCAATATTTGACACCCTACTCGGTTATCTGTGATCTTCCGTTTTGATTTCAAAGAATAATCATGAAGATGTAACGGCGAAGTGTGGCGTGGGACCATTTTGATTTAAAAAGCGAACTAGTTAACTGCAAACATTGCGATGGGGTGTTTAAGTACAACTGGGCCACGACTCAAATGATGTACCTGTGCATCCCGGCAACGTCAGTTCCCTCAGAGTGGGTGTTTTCGGCGGCTGGACTGACGGTCACCCTGGTTGCGGTCGCGTCTGACACCAGATCATGTTAACATGCGGTATTTCTCAGCAAAAATTCGTAGACTCGTGCAGAAGTTGTATGCTAGTTATTAAAGTTAGTTATTTTTCATGAGGCTTTAAGTAGCATAATTTGTTACGTTAGCGTAATTGTTAGGAAGGCTAATATCTGGCCTTTTTTTCTGGCTTGGATAGTTTTGAGTTACATTTTAACAAAATCTGTCAGATCTAAGTATTATAATGTTTTTTTTATGTTATTGTTTAACATGATTCTTTTATCATTATTATTATTTTGGAACAAATGAGGTCTCTGTTTAAGAACGCCTGCTAGCAGCTGCAGGTTCCGCTGCTTTAGAGCACTGCATATGCACGCGCATATATGTTCGGTTTGCCTGAACGTAGTTTAACTGTCTACCACAAGTTGATCTTGTAATAAAGGTCTCACCGAGGAAAAACACGCTGTATTTTTGTATTCATTGCATTTTTTTATTATAAAAAATAAATAATTATATTATAAAAAATATTAATGATTAATCGATAGTCGATCGTTAATTCTCCCGACGATCGACTAAGAAAATTTAATCGAATGCCCATCCCTAGTATTCATAGCATTAATTCAAGAGCCGTGTTTAAAATCTGTAGATGTCCATAGTTTTTAGAACAGATAATTCAAGTTGGTAAGCGCACTCAAACAAAGGGAGTCCTAATTTTATTATGTAGGAAATTACAGATATTAATAGACTATACAGAGAATCTGATTAATGGAAGATGTGTGTAGGCTTTTGTTAAAAGTAATAATACTAAGATGGTTTTAGCTTCTGGCTATGCCCCAGAAATATTTAATACATCATTTTGTATGTCACTTGAAAAAAAAGTTTAAGCAAATTTCCTTATTATAGGTGACTTCAATTCTTATCTAGACCCAGTGATGGATCGATCATCTGAAGGACAATCCTCTCCCTCAATTTCATTGCTTGCATTTAAAACATATCCAATTTAAAGTTATTTGATTTATGGTGTTTTAGAAACAACAAATTGAAAGATTTCTCTCTCTCTCTCTCTCTATATATATATATATATATATATATATATATATATATACCATCATAGCTTTAATTGATTGCATCTCTTATCGACTATTAATCGATCATTGATTAATCGTTGACATCCCTAGTTTGCAGACAGTAATAAGAGTTGATGTGACAAATACACCTTTTGAATATACTGTGTATGAAGTAGTGTTGTCACGATACCCAAAATTATTGTTTGATACCGATACCTAGTCAAGAATTGCGATTTCAATACTTTTTCGATACTTTTCCTGTAAAGGGAAAATACGTTCTCAAGTGTCATTGATGTGCTTTATTTTAAAACCGGGACAACATTCTAATCATATAACACACTAATAAATGAACATATGAACAGCAGATATACTAAACATTTGAACAAAATATGAAATATAAAAAAATAAAATAGAGCAACATTCAAGGCAAAGAAAAAATACATTTAGCAGCATTATCTCAGCTATCATAAGAAACGAGAGTAATAAATGTATCTTGATTCTGAACTTTGAATAAAAAATATGAACAGCGATTATATTAAACAATGTTTCTGAACTCAGAAGATTAAATGTCAAAAAGATAAATATCAATTTAAGCAATGGCATTCAAGTAAAAAAAAAAAAGAGCAAATAAAATTTAGCAGCAATATCTCAGATATTGTAACTTATTCTGTCAGTTGTGCAACCTTTTCTTTCAGAGGAGAAAACTCAGCCAGTGAGCTTTAATGAGCGTCATCTTTATTGAGCATCATCTTGTTCTACCAGCCATGGACCGGCGGCAACACTATCACTTGCAGAGATGTATAGTAACGAAGTAGAACTACTTCACTACTGTACTTAAGTACTAAAAGGCGGTATCTGTACTTTACTAGAGTATTATTTTTTTCTCCTACTTCCACTTTTACTTCAGTACATATTTTCGCTGAGTTTAATACTTTTACTCCGATATTTTTTTATGTGCTGCATCGTTACTCGTTACAATTATAAAAATGTTCCGAATCATTCCATTACAAACCACTGCCAGAACTGTAGATGGCATGACAGGTTTGATGAAGCTGGCACATCATTGAGCGAATCAAGCGATTAAGAAGACTGCGCGTGCTGACTGAACTGCTGTGAATAGAGAAATGAACACCGAGCCGAGCCAGATAATGACTCGTTCACGAGTCAAGAACCGGTTGCATCGGTTCTCGGATGACCAGTATCGTTAGTTCTGACAGTTCGATTCAATAAACCAGTTGAAGAAAACAATTCACTGATTCTTTTGCGCTCGACGCAATGGCGTCATTGGCGTTGACTGCACCTGGGCTCATAACATTAACACAGAATTAGTTCAGAATCAATCACCAAAAGAATCAGTTCGGTTCAGACGCTATGTGTGTCGGTTTGCTTCATGCGCAGTATCATCAGCTCCTCGGTTCACAAATTGGACGCGTCTGACAGAAACGGTTCTTGACTCGTGAACGAGTCATTATCTGGCTCGGCTTGGTGTTCATCTTTAGTTCTCTCTTCACAGCAGTTCAGTCAGTGTACTGTTTGAGTCAATGAATTACTCCTGGATATTGGTTTGTTTTAACTCAGAGGGAGTGTAAGACACATTAAACAAGTTAACAGCTTAATTCATCTGTGTTCATTAATGCGTATTGGAGACGCGAACAGTTTAAAACGATTCAGTTCGATTTGGTGAACTGTTTCAAAAAGATCCGGTTACATCGAAAGATTCGTTCGCGAACCGGATATCACAAACTGCTTTGTTTTTAACTGTCTTATAACAGACACAAAAGAGAAGACAATGCTGAATAAAGTCGTAGTTTTTGCTATTTTTGGACCAAAATGTCTTTTCGATGCTTCAAAAAATTCTAAATGACAATCTGATGTCATATGGATTTAAAACAACATGAGGGTAAGTTATTAATGACATTATTTTGCAAATTGGGCTAACTAACCCTAGTAACCGTTTTTTGTTTACAAGAAGTTACAGTCAAAGGAATTGTGATTGTCCTTTAGGTTAATCATTTGAAATAGTAAAAATAATATGTTCAAACTTTTGACTACTTTTTTAATAGCTACATAACACAATACTTCTACTTTTACTTTCAGTACTTTAGTACATTTTAAAATAGACTACTTGCAATACTTAAGTACAAAAAATGTTGAATACTTTAGTACTTCTACTTAAGTGTGGTGCTTAAAGAGCACTTCAACTTCTACTCAAGTCACTTTTTTGATAGAGCACTTGTACTTTTACTCAAGTATGGGTCTCTAGTACTTTATACATCTCTGATCACTTGTGCTCGCACGTGCAGCCTAGTGATGCGCGGGTTGGTTTTTTTTTTCAACCCGCGGGTCCCGCATTTATGAAATAATTTGGCCTGCCCCAGCCTGAAAATAAAGTAACATTTCTTTACCCACCCCAATCCGCGCATCGGGGACATCATGGAGATACGTTGCTACTAGACTCATATTTCTCGTTCACTGAAGCTCCCTCCAACGCAGCGCACGAGCTCGGTGCTATTAGCAGCGCATGCACAGCTCGTGAACAGCTCTTTGAACTGTTTCATCCTGTCAAAAGAGTTACTCGAGATGTGATGGAGCATGTGATTTGTTGAATGTAGTGAACGATTCCGCCCTTCACTGAACGAGATCGAGAGATCTTCTCATGCGTGAATGAGTTGAATGAACTGATACATCTCGTTTATGAACGAAATGAATGAGTATACAGGGTCAGTGATCCAAGCATGTACAGCTCGATCAGCAATCAGCATATACAAAGCGCAGTTATAGGTACATATAAAGAACATAACTCCACGTTTAATCCCCGATTAATGTGAATATTATATATGAACTGTCTGACCAAACAATTAAAATGTTAATTATGCAAGAAAACCTCGTGCTTTGTACATCTTATTTAAACTATTTTATGCGATTATGCACACATTTTAGTAAAGCCACTAATGCAGGCAGTAGTGCTTTTTTGCTTGCGTGAGGAGAAAAAAAAAGGGATTGCACACAACAACATGAAATACGTCTCTTACAAATCTGGAACGCAGTCATTCTTTGAAGTATCGATACTAATAAATGTAGGTATCGTGACGTTTTTAATTTCCGAGAATCGCGATACTTTTGAAGTATTGGTGCACCGTGCAACACTAGTATGAAGTCATTGCCCGTTAGCTCGGAGAGCTTTATCCCCCTCCCCCCCCAAATAAGTTTTGTCAGTTGTTTCATTTATTGGTCTAATTCTTGTTTCTTGGGTTGCATTGGTTAGTCTCTCAATTCTCTTGTGCTTCATTCCGCTCTTTGAATTATGTTGTATTGATAAGGAGTTATCACAAAATAAGTGTTTAGTTGTGCCATCTTACAATCAATATAAACTAAATAAGTTAAAGTGTCACCGATGTAATGGTTAAAACTTGGAAAGAGTCTTAAAAAGAGTCTTAAAATGTATTAAATTTAACTCCATAATTCTTGTATATACTGTGTAAAAACATGAATAAATATACTTTGATAAATCAAGCATGTCCCATTTTGCAAAACACATTACATGATTGATCGAAATTGATCGAAATTAAGTCACAGTCTCAAACTTCGAATTAAAAAATGGAATGTTGATGCTGCCACGCCCCCATGTTGTATGACAGCAAATCAATGACAAAAATAACCGAGCATTCACCTGATGCTGGCGCGCTATATGGCTTCCGCGAGAGGAAAACTGAATCGGATGCGAAGAAACGGGAGCCCGCGAGCTCATTTCAACATTCACACATACTGTACATACATACATACATACATACATTATTTATATATATATATATATAAATGAATGACAGTGAAGTGTTTAACAAGTGTTTTATCTTTAATCTTTTAAATAGATACATCGTAATATTTGAAGGTTAGTTTAGTCATTTTTTATTGTTTTTGTTTGTTTTGTTATGAACTTGAATGTCATCTTTTGTGAAGAAGACTGCACTTACAAAAGAGAAACTGGAAGTTTTCAATTGACTAAAGATATAAGTTATTGTTACATTATGTTGTTAATAAAAGTTTTAAATTTGACAGTGTAATGTGGTACATTGCAAACAAAGGTCAGATATTATATTACAAAAGTCTAGTTTGAAAAATGACAATCTGTGCTTTAAAAGAATAAATGTAAAAATCGAGAATCGAATCGAACCGTGACCTTAGAATCGAAAATGCAATCGAATTGAGGATTTGGAGAATCGTGACACCCCTAACTGAATTGGACATGAAATTGGGCTATTATAGAGGAAAGAGTGCAGTGCTGCAAAAGGGGGCCGAATGGGATGCAGTAATCATTTTATCTCTATTATTGTATTTTCATACTCGTTGGAGGCCAAAATCGAAATCTAAACTATTTGTATTAATTGCATAGGCCTAGTGTGTAGTATTTCTTTTTGTAATTTGTAAGATTTGCAACATTTGTCAAATTCATGGATTACTGGGGATTTATGAAAATTTAAACTAAATTCATCCCATATATACATGTTTGATCCCATAATAACTTTAGTCCCATAAATTTGACAGCATCCATGAAATATAGATATTATTATAATATTATATATTATTATCTTTGCTTAAAACAAGATCGTAGACACACCACAGTTTAAAAAAAATAGCTTTTAAGAAGAAATGGAATGGAATTTTGTGCTGTTTGGTATTTTGTTGCCGTTTTTATTTTTTTTTTATTTTTTTTTTACTGTTGTGGAATGGTTTGTGTGAGAGATTGTCCTCTGAGTGGGAGATGTCAGCATGTTTTGAAGCCCCATGATGAGCCTTAGATAATGGTCATTATTGTTACTCTGATGCAAAATAGTCCCATTATTTACAGTTTGTCATGGCTGTTCCAGAATGCTGATGTCAATGACAATGCAGCCTGATATCCACACTTCGCCCCTATCTAGATGCCTGGCTTTGTTTTTGTGGAACTTCGTATGTTGAGTAGCAGGTGTTGGTCAAGTTGACCAGGTTGTTTTGTTATCAATAGGTGTTAAAAAAATTTTTTTCAAAAAAAAAAAGTGTGTTTAACTGGATATTCGCCAAGAGGGGAATTTTTTTACATAATTTTGTATGCATTTGAACTCATTTTAATGTTTGCGGCTCACAAGCTGTTTAAGACTGAGTGCGGCTTGTGTGCTCCACTAATTTAGATCAGTGGTGGTCCCCACGCTTTTTTTTCCCTTTTTTTATTTTTTTATTTTTTTTATAATCTCTTTATTGAGGTTTTTTACATATTAAATACAAAAAGACAAAAACACAATAACAAACAACATACATCTGAGGACATCATTTCTATTTCCATGCTAAGCCAATCAATTAAACATTCTCACCAAAGTAGTCTATGAAAGTTTGCCACATTGAATAAAATATTTCAGACTTCCCCCTTAACAAGTATTTAAAGGGGGGGTGAAATGCTCGTTTTCACTCAATATCCTGTTAATCTGGAGTACATATAGAGTAGTACTGCATCCTTCATAACTCCAAAAAGTCTTTAGTTTTATTATATTCATAAGATAAAGATAGTCTGTACCGATTTTTCCCGGAAAAACACGACCGGCTGGAGGCGTAACGTGGGCGGAGCTAAAAAATCACGAGCGCAAATAGGCTTTTGCGTTGAGAGCATGTGGAAGCTGTGACATTACCGTGAGGGAAAAACCATCATCCAAAACAAACCATGGCTTACAGTCAGATTCAGCCGTTTATTTATGATCCAGAATCAGATCCAGAGGCTGAAACTGAACGAAAGCAGCAACGACTCGCTCCGAGCGGGGCTCGAACCCGGGTCTCCGGCATGGGGGGGGACGCACTAACAAGGAGGCAGAGATATTTGAAGCAGTTTTACTCACCGCCTGCGGTTCCAACACACGATCGTGACCCTTTTTCCTTGGGATTGCATCATCCTTAAAAAATAAACGATACACAAATCCCTCATCAAACTGGGCCTTGTGAACAAGCATCTTCGAAATGCAGGGAACAAACAAAAACACTTGCACAACTCCGTTGATGCTCTGTAAAAATAAACTCCATCCACTGGTCCCTTAATGCTGTTTTTTTTTTTTTGGTAATCTGTGCAGGGTTGTCTTGCCCTGGCAACCAAAAACACACTTCTTTTGTGACTTTTCGCGACGCTCTCGCTCTGATCAGTGAATCCCTCTGATCAGTGAAATGTCTGTGCTGCTCAGCCTCGCTATATGGGAGCGCGCGCTCTTCCGGCAGAAGTGCCTTAGGACCCATATAAGGAAATTCCGCTCCATCTAACGTCACACAGAGCCATACTCGGAAAAAAACGTTCCGAAACTTGTGACAAACCGGAAGGAGTATTTTGGGAACAAAAATACTCATTCAAACGTACAACTTAATTTTTGAAACTTTGTCCATGTTTAGCATGGGAATCCAACTCTTTAACAGTGTAAAAAACTCAGTATGCATGAAATAGCATTTCACCCCCCCCCCCCCCCTTTAATTTTCTCCAATTTCAAATGACCCATTATGTCTTTCATTAAGGCTGAGTGAGCAGGGGGCATTTTTTGTTTCCAACACAAGAGAATCAATCTCCGTGCTAACAAGGTCACAAAACAAACCATGCTGTTTTGGGTATCCGAAAGTTGTGTATTGACAGGTTTCACACCAAAAAGAGCCCAAATTGGTTCTGGCTTAAGCTGTTTTTTTCAAAATCTTGGAAAGGGTTTGAAATATAGTGTTCCAATAAGTCGTAATGTGAGGACAATTCCAAAACATATGTGCAAGAGAGGCTGGCCCTTGTGAACATCTATCACAAGAAGGACTAATGGAAGGAAACATCTTTGACAATTTTAATTTGGATAAATGCAATCTGTGAAGCACCTTGAACTGCAAAAGACCGTGTCTAATACAAACAGAGGTAGAATGAACATTTCTTTGGGCTTTTGACCATTGATTGTCTGTAATAGATACCCCTAGGTCATCTTGCCAGGCTCTTTTCAAATGGTCCAATGTAGGTGTTGTTTCTTCCTGTGATAGCACAATTTGGATTTTAGCAATTAGCCCTCTTTGAAATGGATTAGACAAAAACACTGTTTCCATTGCAGAATTTGGGGGCTGATTAGGGAAAGACGGAAATAAGCACTTAACAAAACTTCGGATCTGTAGGTATTTAAAGAAATCTTTATTTTCTAAACTGTATTTGCTCTGTAATTGTTTGAATGTGGGAAATATATTTTCAATAAATAAATCTTTTAAACATCGAATACCTTTATAATCCCACTGAAGAAATGTCATATTTAAGACTGATGGAGGAAATGTATGATTATTAATCAATGGATTTAAAGCTGATGCATCCCTCCATCCGTAATGCATCCTAATCTGGGACCAGATTTTAACTGAATGAGAAACTACTGGGTTCTCAAGTTTTTGTTTTGAAATCGGCAAAGCTGAATAAAGTAATGCTTTTAACGAGGTGGGATAACAGCTTTCGCTCTCCATCCTACTCCAATCAGCCCCTTGAGTGGACAACCAAAACGACATTGAGCGGATATTACATGCCCAGTAGTAACGTCGGAAACAGGGTAATCCCATTCCTCCCTGGCAAGTTGGTCTTTGCAAGAACATTTTCTTGATTCTAGGAGTTTTTCCATTTCATATAAAATATGACATGAGGGAATCTAGTTTACTAAAAAATGCTTTGGCTATCCAAATAGGAATACATTGGAACAAGAACAAAAATTTAGGCAGAACGTTCATTCTAATAATATTTATTTGACCTCCTAGTGAAAGTGGTAGATTTTTCCATGACTCTATATCCTTTTTCGTTTGATCATATAATTTCAAAAAGTTGGGCTTAAAGAGGCCGCTATATTCCTGTGTGATATTTATTACAAGATATTTAAATTCAGTTGAGATCGAAAAAGGAAAGATATTAAACACATTAGTATTCATACGGGCTTTAGAATTAATTGGAAATAAGACACTTTTTGATAAGTTCAATTTGTAACCTGATACTGCTCCAAATTCTTTCAAAATTTCCATTATCACCGGAACAGATTTAACAGGGTTTGAAATGTATAGTAACAGATCGTCCGCATACAAAGAAAACTTATGTTCCATTTTTCCCCTTTTAATCCCAATGAACTCCTCCGTTGCCTGTAATAAAAGAGCCAGGGGTTCAATCGCTATTGCAAAAAGTAATGGTGAGAGCGGGCAGCCCTGTCTAGTCGAGCGGCTGAGAGGGAAATAACTTGAATGCATATTGTTAGTCTGCACTGAAGCATGGGGTTGGGCATATAATAATTTTTTACCAAAGATAGAAGAATTTTTGGGCCAAATCCGAACTTTGACAGGGTCGAAAAGAGATAATCCCATTCGACCCTGTCAAAAGCTTTTTCTGCATCCAAGGAAAGTAAAATTTCAGGGTGTAGATTTTTTTTATCCTGCGTGTGAATTTTAGGGCTGTGACGGTTGCTGTGACAACCGCGTCACCGCAGTGGTCGGTTGCCACCGCGGTTGTCTGCTGCCACCGGCGGTAGTGTATGTGACGTCACACACTCTATAGCAAGCATAATACAAAATTTTGTATATAAGTGTAATAACTGTAATAGTTGCAAATTCTAAGTCTATGGTAATTAACAAATTACCTCAAACACAGCGTTTCCTTTAGATTGGCAGATTTGAGCACAGGAAAATAGTTTATGCATTCAGCACAATAATTTAGTGTTGAGCCATCTGCATTCATGTCACCCATCCGTTTTCGTGATCGCAAACGCTGGCTGGTCAGGTGTGGTGAGGCTTTCTCCAAACTGGCCAAATACAAACAAGACAGCGATAAATAAAAATTGTAACAAGAAATATGGCAATGATTCCTATTTCAAAGAGAGCGCATGCAGCTGAGGAGTTATTGAGCTTGCTTGGTGGCGGAAAAGTAAACCGGACGCAACAGGTTTAGTCTGTTTAGTGTCTACACAGGACATTTGAACTCTGTGTCAGTACCTCACAGACCGGACGGGGATTTATCATGTCGTGTTGTGCTGCATCCAGTGTAGCATTACTATAATGAGCATTTTGTCACGCTGCGCGCTCGCGTCCGTTAGACAGGGTGTATTTAATTTTCTTATTTAGGAGTCTTTCTTGTTTAACTGCATTATTTTTTTGATATTTTAGTGTTTTGCAGGCGGCGTTCACTGATAGAATTTCTCAAATAAACACAAACTGACGAGTTAAATAGGATGTGTTAGATGAGTGAGACAGTGCTGGGCTGATTTCATAGACATGTGCGTACATATAAATATATCCTGTATATGATATATATAAAATAAATTACATGCATGTCAGTTTAAGTCGGCTTTAATCAAATTTTTTGGTAATTCCATGAATTAACTGACCACAACACTGCTTGCACAAAGTTTATTTAGCAGTTTGATATGAAAGGATGCGCACAAAGGAAGCGCGCAATGGCGCCTTTGAGCGCAGGACCGTTTCCGAACTCGTTTAACTTGCACCTGATAATAAAGTGAAGTGGAGCGCGTGTCTGAAACGTCTCCTGTTCAGTCATTCTGTGACTGAATAAATTCAGCCCCTACGTTAAATATTTTGAATACATTAAAGTGAAAAAAAAAAAGATCGCCTTCGTTAACGAGCACATTTTGACACTAATATATTTATACATGTGTATATATATATATTAGGGGTGTAACGATACGCGTATTCGTATTGAACCGTTCGGTACGAGGCTTTCAGTTTGGTACGCGGTACGCATTATGTACCAAACGGTTCGTTGGACTAATTAATTATATTTGGAAAATAAATAAAAAATTGTGAAATATAATGATATGCATTCAACAAGGTAGCCCAATAACCCAAACGACGTAACAGGCAACGCCCCTGACACCCCCGAACAATAAAAAAAAACCCACCAGCTTATATGTTTATGTTAGGCTACTCAGTCAGGCGCTCCCTCACTCAGTACGCGCTGAAGGCTCGTTGCAAAATGGCCAATGCGTTTAACAGACCACAAATAGAAGATCCTCAAAAAACCAACAGGTCTGGTGTTTGGGTGCACTTTACCAATTGATCGGGGCATCCAAACAAGCACGGTAATCAAAATGGACTAGTACTGTGTCGGAATTTCCTGAGCAGTACGATACAATTAACATGCCTGCACGTTATAGAAGAACTGTTATAAATAGAACGTATGCACGGGCAGTTTTGAAAACTCCACCTACTTCGCTATTGGCATAGTGCAGCGCAAATCGCGTTGTATCTGAAGGGCAACACTGAGCCCAGGGTCCAGCACCGCGCATATCGCGTCCTGTGTGAAAGACCCTTTAGCCATTTTGCAACGAGCCTTCAGCGCGTACTGAGTGAGCGAGTGCCTTACTCTATAGTGGAAAACACAGGTTTTAAGAACATTCTTAATGTAATTTAGCCCCGTTACAATATTCCTTCACGAGCCCATTTCAGCCAAACCGTAATTCCTGCTTTGTTCCAAAAAACATAAGCCCTATAGAGAACCAATTGAGTAAAAACACACTCAATATAAAGAGTTATAGAGTTCCATATAAAAAGTTACATCTTTGTATTTGTTCATACCTACTACAACAATATAACATTTTCATTTTTTTTTTATAAGGAGCTGTTTTTGTTTTATACAGTATACTGCTAAGAAAACACCATAGAAGATGGGTAAAGAATAGCTCCATCATTGTTCAATGTAAAAAAAAAAAAAAACATACTTTGTTGCCAATTTTTTCTTTTTGCTGTATCTAAAACGTACAAAACCGAACCGTGACATCAGTGAATCGTATCGAACCGAACCGTGGACTTTGTGAACCGTTACACCCCTAATATATATATATATATATATATATATAATTTTTTTTTTTTTTATCAACACCGCGACACCGGCGGTTGTTGGTCCATGACTACCGCGGTGGTAAAAATCAGCCACCGCCACAGCCCTATGAATTATATTTAGTAATCTTCTAATATTAAAAAACAACTGTCTGTTTTTGATAAACCCAGTTTGGTCCTGTGAAATGATTGTTGGTAAGATTGTTTCCAGCCGTGTAGCTACCATTTTGGCAAGTATTTTATTATCCACGTTGAGTAAGCTCACCGGTCAATAAGACGCGGGGTCTAAGGGATCCTTGTCTTTTTTGTGAATAAGAGAAATGCTTGCATGGTAAAATGTTGGAGGTAGAGTGCCCCTTCATTGAATACATCTAACAGCAATATTGAGATCTGCTCTTTAAAGGCTTTGTCAAATTCTGAAGTGTAGCCGTCTGGACCAGGCGCTTTAGAATTTTGCATACTGTTTATAGCTTGTTCAATTTCTTGCTTTGTTATGGGTTTTTCCAGTTGTTCTAGATTTTCTAAACTAATTGTTGGAATAGACATTTTATCAAAAACATATCTATGAGTGTGGGATTTTTCTTGGATTCTGAAGTATAAAGTTTTTTATTGAAACATTTAAATGTATAATTTATCCCCTGTAGGTCTCTTGTAACTTGGCCTGAATCTGTGCGGATTTCCGTAATCATCCTTGATGCAGTTTGTTTCTTAATTTGTTGAGCCAAAATCTTACCCATTCTTTCCCCTTGTTCATAATATCTATGCCTTGCTTTGGTCAACATTTTAACTGTTCTTGAAGTGTATACTCATTCCAGTTCTGTCTGCAAAGCCAGCTTTTTCTTATGTAGAGTTAGAGATACTGATTGGATGAATGTTGTCTATCAGTTTCTGTTATTTCTTTCTTTAGTTGAGTTTCTTTTTCCCTTTGTTGCTTGTTTTTCAGGCTTTTACATATTACCTGGCCTCTAATGTATGCCTTTAGCGCTTCCCAGAGGGTGGATTTTGTGACATCTGGAGTGTCATTAAATGATAAATACAAATTTATGTGCTTTTTTATTTCTTCTATTCCTTCTTTGCTTGATAGTATGCTGTTATCAAACCTCCAGATCTTCGATGTTTGATTATATCCGAAAGTTAAATGCAGAGTTAGAGGACAAAGTTTTCTTCACCGAGCACTTCTGAAAAAAACTCTGCTATGAAGCGGCTTGGGTTCCCATCCTCCATCCCTTCGCTAATTCCCACCACGCTTAGGTTTTGCCTGCGACTTCTGTTCAAAGAGAGACTTTGTGTTTTCTGTTTGATGTTTTCTCTTCTCTCTCTCTCTCTCTCTCTCTCTCTCTCTCTCTCTCTCTCTCTCTGTGTGTTGGACAGTGCACTTGGCTTGTGTCCAGTGTTGAAGTTATTTGTTTATTAATGAAGTACTGTTATTATAGTGTACAATTAGGGGTGTGACGGTTAGTATATAAGTCATTAGAACTCTATAACCGCCAAAACCGTGTCATTAAAATATTTTTTACAAACATTTTTTATCAAAAATTATTTTCATTTTTTAGATAGGATCATAAGATGCGCAATGTATTGGAAGACATGGTTTTTTTTACCACTAAATGAAGTTTTGTAAATCGTCAGACATGATATTTACCACTTCATTAAATTTTGCTTTGTAGAAAACCTTTCTTAAAAACGAATTTCGTTCATGACATGGAAGCACCAGCGCGCCGCGTTAACTTGCACTGCACTGTGAACTAGAGCGCATCTCATTGTAAATGAAACTCAGCATAGGCCTCTGCCTCATACATTAGCATTAAATATCTTTGCTGCATCCTTTCTAGAACAGACAATGGCTTTTTTTTTTGCGGCTCGCATCAGCAAAGCATTGCATCGTCCATAGACCGCAAAACAGTCAGTCAGCTAATCAGCGGATGGCAGCCGGGTGCGGCTTTGAAATTTGCTCAAAATACTTTGGCACGGATGATGAGTTTTGTGACAGATCTCCTAAACTGAGGTCTGAAATCTCTGCCCCTTTACCGATCAGAGCGTGCGCTGACACGGAGTTAACCCGCTATTTCCAAGATCAACCAATTTACTCTATGGCAGATCCACTAGCATGGTGGCGAGACACTATGAAACAAAATGAAACACGCTATCCGCTCCTCTCAACCCCCCTCCCCCCCCCCGACGGTTATGTTATGAAACGTCACATTTGAGTCGCGTCATAACCGTCATCAATTCTGAAACCGGCACACCCCTATGTACAATTGCACTTTATTATTACACTAGCTGTTCATTCTAAAGGTCCAGTCTGTCTTTTAATTTTTATGTAATTGTTACTCTTTGACATATTGAGTAAATCCAATGGACCAAGGCCTGTTGTGATATCTTGATTAATCCAAGTCCTTTGGCAGAGTTCCCTCTTACTTGAATGTAGCTCACTCACTTGGTCTAACACACGCACACTCACATACATCTACAGAACCTCTCCTGACTTTCTCTTTCTCGCTGTCTCTGGTCTCTGGTCTCGATCTCTCCCTCCCAGTGTTGAAATTAAGTTATAATTGCCTCATTAAATTGTGATTAAATATGTTATTAATTAATTTTGGAAAGATATTTCATGTCTTGTCACTTTACTTAACACTTAACACTGCTACAGTTGAAGTTTGAAGCCGTGTTGGTAGTAAAAATATTGTGATGGTAGTAAATTAGGTGGTAAAAAGGTAGTAAATTCAATTTAAGAATCCCTGTATAAACCCTGAGTAAACTCAACCGTGGCGCCAAGAGGGTTAATCGATGTAGCCTACCCCCCTAAAATAGGCTACCACTTTTAATGCTCAGATGCAAAGTAAACCACAATTTCTTTTGAATAATATATAACACATAATTCATATAATATAAATAATACTGCACACCTTTTAAATGTATCAAATCTAAAATATGGTTTAATACCATGTAGCTTAGAGAAAATATAATCACAGGTTCAGGCACAGGCTTTACATTAGGGCTGCACGATATTGGGAAAAAATGACATTGCAATATTTAATTTTTCTGTGATATATATTGCAATATGAAATCTAATCAAATTTTTTCTTACAAACAAAAATGGGGTGAGCACACATTCTCATTTTAAATGATTTAAACATTGACAACATCATATCAATTGATTAATTTGCGCGAGGGAGAGAGAGCAAGACAGCGCTCGTGTTGTTTGAAGACGGTGAGCATGTGGCCGGGGCTCGCTCTCTCTCTCTCTCGCGCGCTCTGTCTCTCTCGCGCTCTCTCTCTCGCGCGCTCTGTCTCTCTCGCGATCTCTCTCTCACGCGCGCGCACGTGCTCTCTCTCTCTGCCCTGTTAAACTCACAGGACTTAAAATTTTAAAACTGCTGTGCAATTAATCAGTCAAGGGCCATACAGCTAATGAATAACGTATCAATTACTACAGCCTACATCGCACATCCTGCGATGTGTCTATCGTGGATTCGTACATCGCGATATCGATGCTTAAACGACACATCGTGCAGCCCTACTTGACATTTATGCTGCTTGAATTCATTCTAATAAATGCACATAACTTCATAAGTACCAACTTTCATCTGTGAATATTACATTTTAAATATATTAAATATTTTAACTATAGTCTTTTTCTTTCATTTTACGTGACTGAAGCAGTCAAATGTAACACATAAGCAAGGCAAAACTGCGATATCTATTTGCTAAAATGTGCTGTGATGCGCTTGTTTGATAACTTGTGGTTAAAGCACCACTCAGCGGTCAAAAGCTGCAAATGCACTTTACAGACGCCACGGTGGTAGTACCCGTGGCGGTAAAAAGGGCCTTTAGGCTATCTACTTAGTGTATGCATGCACACATGGTGCTGTTTTGTTTATAGTTATTTAAGCTACTTAATTATAATTGGTTCATAAACATTATTTTAAATATTATGCATTTTTCATGTCATATTTTCTTATTCTTTGAATAAAGTGCATTAGTAATATTTTGCCCAATGCGCCCTCTTGTGGCCTAAGAAGCCAAAAGCTTTTCTTCACCCTAACTAAAATTATGCATTTTACATATTAATATAATTCGAATTTGCATATTTAATTGCAAATTTGAATTTAGTTTTTCAGCCATTTTGACAGCCCTACTTCGCACCAATGCATTGTGGCACAAACACTCATATAAACAGTAGCTGTGAAGATCGCGGGCACAGAGGAACTCAGGAACTAGTTGTCAAACCTTGTCAGTGAACTATGAGGGCAAAAAAAAAACAAAACAATAACAAAACACAAATAAAATAATCATTCATTAATCATGATCAAGGTAAAATGTTCAATTAATCGAGGTTTTGATTTTAGGCCTTAATCATCCAGCCCTATAATATTATGAGCGCGTTAACCGAAGGCTTGAATCAAGGACAATCATCGCCAATGACGTCATTACTTTGAGCGCAAAAGAACCGGTGAACCGTTTTCTTCAACCGGTTTATTGAATCGAACTGTCTGAAAGAACCAAAAAGGGAAAAGAACCAAACTTCCCATCACTACTGGTGATCCGAAAACCGATGCAACTGGTTCTTGACTCAAGAACGAGTCAATCTTTCATTCATTATCTAGCTCGGCTCGGTGTTCATCTTCAGTTCTCTCTTCACAACAGTTCAGTCAGTGTACTGTTTGAGTACAGGAATTACTCCAGGATATTGGTTTGTTTGAACTCAGAGGGAGTCTCATCCACATTAAAAAAGTTAACAGCTTAAGTCATTTTTGGATTAATGCTAATTAGAGACGTGAACCGTTTCAAACGATTCAGTTTGATTTGGTGAACTGGTTCCATAAGATCCGGATACATCGAGTGATTTCTTTTGCAAACTGGATATCACTAAACTGCAGTGTTTTTAACTAGTTCACAACAGACCTTTTTGGACCAAAATGTATTTCCAGTGCTTAAAAAAATTCTAATGTCTGATTTCACATGGACTACTTCAAAAATGTTTTTAATACCTTTCTGGACATGGTCAGTATACCGTACACACTTTCAATGGAGGGACAGAAAGCTCTTCGACTAAATCTAAAATATCTTAAACTGTGTTCTGAAGATGAACGGAAGTCTTACGGGTTTGGAAAGACGTGAGGGTGAGTCATTAATGACATAATTTTCATTTTTGGATAACTATCCCTTTAATTGTGTGCTGAAATAAATACAGGAAAAGATCTATTCGCAGCTTTTGAGAATCCATATTGCATCAATGTCATTTAAAAAAAAAATAATAAAAAAAAATAAAATGATAAATCGAAAAAAAAATTTTTTTGCCAAGCCCTAATATTAACTGAGCTCCCAAACCCCTTTTTTATTTTTTATTTTTTATTTATATTTATTCAAAGCATAAACCATGTTATATTTACCAAATATGTACCAAATTATATTTTCTGAGAGGTATGATGTCCCTTTGCTAAGCCGGGTTATTAAAAAAAATAATAATAATTATAATTACATTCTCAATCATATTGATATCCTCCCTCCATGTATTTTAGTTTTTAGCAATATTAACTGCAAATTAATGCAATGTCCACTCTGTCTAGTCTAATAGCACTTTTTCACTGCATGGTATGGCACAGTACGGTTCACTGTACCATTATCAAACTGTACTGTTAACAAAAAGTGACATGTATGCTCTGCTGATCACTGATTGAGCTGCTAGATATAATTCAGCACAGCCAGCATTATCAAATGAATAAAAAGTAAAGCACAAAGAGTCTTTAAGTTAAATATATCATATATTTTTAGTGACAAGTACACATTTCCATTGCCATCACTTAGAGTCAGATACCTTAAAGGGATAGTTTACCCAAAAATGAAAATTCTATCATCGTTTACTCACCCTCCAGTTGTTCCAAACCTCTTTGTTCTGTTGAACACAAAGGAAGATATTTGGAAGAATGACAGAATCAAACAGATCTCGAACTTCCATAGTAGGGAAAAATATATGCTATGGTAGTCAATGGGGACCGAGATCTGTTTGGTTACAAACATTCTTCCAAATATCTTCCTTTGTGTTCAGCAGAACAAAGAAACTCCTACTGGTTTGGAACAACTTTAGGGTGAGTAAACAATGATAGAATTTTCATTTTAGGGTAAATTATCCCTTTAAAGACATTGCTATTGCTACATTGCTATGCCATTGCTACACTTTCTATGCTATGACTGCTCCACAAACTTCTTGTTGCAAATTTTGCTCACACAAACCTGGACCTGGAGATGGACACACACACACACACACACACACACATATATATATATATATATATATATATATATATATATACATATATATATTTGGGGTTGTCACGATTTCGATTTTAAATCGAAATCGATCGAAATTAAGTCACAGTCTCGAACTTCGAATTAAAAAATGGAATCGTCGATGCTGCCACGCCCCCATGTTGTATGACGGCAAATCAATGACAAAAATAACCGAGCATTCAACTGATGCTGGCGCGCGCGCTATATGGCTTCCGCGAGAGGAAAACTGAATCGGATGCGAAGAAACGGGAGCCCGCGAGCTCATTTCAAACTCAAATGAGCATGCGCGCGCGAGGGCTTGTATTGCGCGCAGAGTACATGTCACACGCGCATGCTCATTCCCCACATCCTCGCGCTCGATCATCTCACCTCTGCTCGCGCGAACAATTTTATTTTTGTCAGTCGTGGGGCGGGGCTTGCTGTTTTAGTTGTTATCTCAAATGTCATTGGTTATTCCCCTTTTCCTAAAGTCAGTATTCGGCGCCTGTTAGAAAATGATTAATAATTCACTTGACTTGACCCATGACTTCATCAGTGGACCAGATACATGCGAGTAATCATTTCTTTTGCTTGTTTAATTTATTTTTGTCTTTAATGTAATTTAATGCATTGTTTATAGAGTAGATCTTTTGTAGATACTTGATTAACTGGAATTCTTCTGATTGCTAGTGATTGCAGTCTTGTAATAAGAGATACACATATTTTACAGACTGTAATGATGCACACACACACACATACTGTACATACATACATAATATATATATATATGTATATATATATATATATATATATATATATATATATATATATATATATATAAATCTATATATATAAATCTAAATGAATGACAGTGAAGTGTTTAACAAGTGTTTTATCTTTAATCTTTTAAATAGATACATCGTAATATTTGAAGGTTAGTTTAGTCATTTTTTATTGTTTTTGTTTGTTTTATGAACTTGAATGTCATCTTTTGTGACTGCACTTACAAAAGAGAAACTGGATGGCAGTTTATTTTAAGTTTTCAATTGACTAAAGATATGTTATTGTTACATTATGTTGTTAATAAAAGTTTTAAATTTGACAGTGTAATGTGGTAAATTGCAAACAAAGGTCAGATATTATATTACATAAAAGTCTAGTTTGAAAAATGACAATCTGTGCTTTAAAGAGAATAAATGTAAAAATCGAGAATCGAATCGAAGCGTGACCTTAGAATCGAAAATGCAATCGAATCGAGGATTTGGAGAATCGTGACACCCCTAATAAATATATATATATATATATATATATATCCGTTGCCATGATTTTTGGAATGACTGATCTCGAGAGGGAAAAAAAAATGACGTTTTAGTCGCACAACATCGGTTAATGGAAATGCCGTCATTTCGCAATAGTTGTTTGTCGATATTTAGAAGAAAAAAAAACAAAAGTTTTGCGCGAATCTATAATGGAAATGCAACAGTGCTTAACATAAACTAACTTCTCAGAGTTATGTTGAGCAACAGTGTTCATTACTAACCATTCAACTCCGGATTGATTCTGGATTCTTCACTGGGGGAATAAGCATTAAGCATCGGCAACAATCCGTCCTATAACTAACGCATGCTCATGTTTTGATTCAGATCGTGTTCGAAGAGGAGGGGCTCGTCGCGCTTGCCTCCGTTGTCAGTTTGTGAGAGGGAGGGAGCAAGCAGTGTGCAGCTCTACAATAAAATATAATTGTACCCATATTAAATAGTTTAAAAATCTGAATCAATCCGTGGCGGTCAGCGTTTATATTGTGGCGGGCCGCCACAAATTAATGAATGTATGGGAAACCCTGGGTTGACTATTAAAGGTGAGATTTTTTTCCTATTGAAAAAGCGATCTGACATCATAGCTCACTATCAGCAGTCATTTTATCTATGTTCGTAACATTTCTTACTGATTATTGCTTGGTGTAAGAGATAAATAAAGATCAGATAAAGATAAATTAGCACAGTACCAGTACGAGTAATTGCGTGTGTAAATTAGTCATACCGTCTCTATATTATTGTGAAGCTGTGGGTTGTAAATAGCCTAGTTCCTTCAAAAGTTGAAAAATATGCTATAAGTTTTGTTATTCTAAGCTACTTTAGTGATAAATCGCAGGACAGCGCTGACAACAAGTTTCTGCGTTCCTCTGTGCCCGCGATCTTCACAGCTACTGTTTATATGTGTGTTCGAGCCACAATGCAGCTGTGCGAACGAGAGCTGTCAAAATGGCTGAAAAACTAAATTCAAATTTGCAATTAAATATTATCCAAATTCTAATTATATTATTATTTAAAATGCATAATTTTAGTTAGGGTGAAGAAAAGCTTTTGGCTTCTTAGGCCACAAGAGAGCGCATTGGGCAAAATATTACTTATGCACGTTTATTCAAAGCATAAGAAAATATGACTGAAAAAAAGTGCATAATATTTAAAATAATGTTTATAAACAAATTATAATTAAGTAGCTTAAAGAACTATAAACAAAACAGCACCATTTGTGTATGCATAGTTTAATTCAAAGGGGTCAAAACGAGTAACACGGAGTACATTTTTCATTTAAACATGAGATGCAGTAAGATGGGGAAAACCCACCATAAAGTGATATGTTTTTGAAAAAAACTGACCCCACCTTAATTTTACATGGCTTTTTGTTGTGTGAGACGCGAGTGCAAGGGTAATGGAAGACGTCCCTATCTTGAAAATGCGTGAAATATGCGTTCTGTGTGAATGGCTTGGTTTCAGTTTTAAAACTAAGATCTTCTCCACATTCTCTTTTTCCGCGATATTTTGATTGAACATCGCAGTACAAAAACATTATAATGCAATGACACTTTTATATTGTCATCGCATCTCGTGCGCCACTGATAAAGGCCAAACTATATTTTGACCATGCGTGCACCGTCCCCATTATGTAATTTTTGTCATCAAGAGGGCTCACAGACAGCCGCGTATCCGTCCACGCGGTCTCAAAAAGTGCCTGCACGCGGACGGGTTGCATTGCTGTCAACAGCGCATGCACAAGGTGAATGATAACAGAAGTGGTACTGCTCGTCAAGCTCGTTCCGCCTTCTGAAAGCTGTGCGGATGAGGCTGTGTGAGACAGAACAGAACGCGGAATGTGAAGTATACCTGAGGCGGGCCTTAAAGCTTCCTCCTTAACGGACACCTACAATTCAAATGCAATACATTTTTGACAGCCCTAGCGCTAACATGGTAGCTCGATATAATAATACACATCCAATCATCTAATCGCTTGAATCATCTAATCGTCCAAACCATAAAACAAATACAACTGACAAAGTTTAGTGATGCCGCAAGGCCATCACAATGTGTTGAACTGGGATTCTCCTCCGTGTTTTGCTTTTATTCCACTGACTGGACGGGACAGAGTCATGTGGCTACACACGTGGTAATATGCTTTTAAGGGGTAAGTATTAACAGGATTAAAAAAAACAAAATAACCGACATGGGAAAATAATGTCGGTTAGAGGTTCTGAATTTTGGTTTCGATTAATCGTCCATCCCTATTAAAGACATATATCACAAAAGTAAACCAACCGACCGAGTGGGTGAGTTCAGTAGAAACAGCTGTCTGTAATGCCAAGATAAGTATCTGCATTGACCTTGGTGACTAAAATAAGGTCATAAAGAGCAAACATTTACCCAATGCATACCATCGAAGAGGTAGTCTCCACAATGCCTGCTGCTTAAGACTGTTTTGGATGCTAAATCATGCTAAACTAGATGAAGCATCATCATTCTGACAACTGGTAGATTTAGGTGGCTTAGACTTCCATTCAGCCTGAAATGTGCACCAGAAATCTTCTAATTTATCATGGATGACATTCTCATCGCAGCACCTTCAGCAAAGGAACACAATGAGATTCTCTGCAAAGTAATTCAAAGAGCAACAAGCTACAGTCTCAAAAAATGCTACATCAAGCAATCTTTGTGCCATATGTAGGACATCTGATAACAGTGGATGGAAACACCAACAGAAAAGGATGGTGTCTTGTGTTTCATCACCTACCTGACAAAATACCAGAGAATGCACCTCCACCTGCAGTGGCATAATCTTACTGTTTAGTATAGATGAGGAATGGAAATGGAGCTACCGGACACACTGTCTAGAGCTCAGTTACCTGAAAACAAACTAGAGATGGTAGGTTTAGAGTATATATCTATGCTCAGCTTTGTTTCAGTCAATTTACAGAAATAGTCAGAGCTCCAACACTGCACAAAGAGGGTGCTCAGTTGCCTTCAACAAACAATCCAACAAAGCTGGTCAAATCACAGGTGTCTGTGCCTAATGCAGCACAATCTTATTGGGACTCTCGAAGGCAGCTTTTTTTTTCGGAAGGTGTCACCTACAAAGGTCAGCAGTTTATGGTACCGCCTTACATGCGAAAGGACATGCTGAGGCTTATTCATCAGTCCCACTTAGGAATAATGAAGAGCAAGCAGAGCAGTTGTGAGGTCCTATACAGGCCAGGTATGAGTTCTGAAATTGAGCAAATTGTGGAGAACTACAGCAAATGTGCAGACTTTCAGAACCGACTACCTAGACAACTTCCCAAATCAACAGAAACGCCTGATCTTCCTTTCAAAGTAATGGCTTTAGACCTGTTTTAGTTTGAAAGAAACCATTACGTTTTGCTTGTGGTTTACTAATCAAATTTTTTTTTTAAATGGATAAGTTGAAGCAATGAAGCCTGGAGATGGAGATGGAAGTAAGGATGCAAAAACACCCTGGCAGTCACAAGTCCAGTCTCCTGGAGTTGTAGTCATAGCACATTGTGCTCCAAGATGCTATATAGTTGACTCTGGAAGTAGAGGGTACCGTTGCAACATTGAGCATCTTCGCAAGAGCACAGCAGCTTCCAATGAATCTCATCACAGGCTTAAAGGGTTAGTTCACCCAGAAATGAAAATTAGGCTGCAGCATTTTATTCACTCCCGGGACATCCTAGATGTATTATGACTTTCTTCTTGCAGATGAATTCAGTTTGAGTTATATTAAATATAAATGTAGTTATATTGCATTGCTTCAGTCCAAAGAAAGGTAAATAAAAAGCGCCCTTCCATTTAAAAAAAAAAAAAAAAAAAAAAAAAGTGTACCACAAGGCTAACTATGGCTCATGTTTTTGTAAGAAAAATATTGGTAACACTTTAGTATAGGGTCCAATTCACACTAATAACTAGTTGCTTATTAGCATGTCTATTATTAACATATTGGCTGTTTATTAGTGCTTAAAAAGTACATATAATGCATGACATTCATAATCCTACCCAATACCCTAAACTTAACAACTACCTTATAAACTATTAATAAGCAGCAAAGGAGTTATTTGAGGCAAAAGTCATAGTTAATGGTTAGTTAATAGTGAGAACTGGACCCTAAAATAAAGTGTGACCAAAATATAAATTTTCAAAATGTAATAATTATATATGCAACGATACTGGTATCGGTATCGGGCCCGATACTGAGTCCCTGTACTCGTACTCGTACTCATACTTGTTAAAATGCCCTGATACCAAACACAGATACCACACAGCATGTGATAAGTGCCATATTCAGGCAAAGAAACACAGACAACCGACCAACAAACACCAGAATGGAGTTGTTAGAGATTAAGGATGTCTACGAAATATATTTATGCAATGAATATAATGTTAAATATTCAGTATTAATGCCTGTATAGCTGACATGCACTAGCTGATAAAGCATGCTGAGTGGATTGAGTGTGCAGTGGCGGAAATGCATGATCTTGTCCAGTGAATATACATTTCATCATATACCTGTATCAGAGATACAGCCTCAAGTGTCATTTTGGCATCATGCACAAAATCCATAACTTTTTGTCAGCACAGTCTGAAGATCATCGGACTCGTTTTTGTTGAAAGTCGGACCAACAGTTGATGAGGAGTGTTGATATATTTTGAGACCAGTTTCATTGCAGTAAGCTAATGCAATAAAATGTTATTAGCATATTTATAAAAATATTTATTCATTGTTAGTGAATGGTTTATGACTCTTGACCAATAGGTGGCGCTGTTACTAAATTGATGTGGCATGGTCAGTGTGAAGTGACAATGGCACATACAAAGTTTGGTGCAATATGTCAAAGCTTTGCAGAGATGCATTTTGGCATGTTTCCAGCCAATTTGTTGATGCGCTAAATGAGAACCTTTTTTGTATATCGACACGAAATCCATAACTTTTTGATGATCCGAGCCGAAAATCGGTCTAGGAGGAGTTTGAAAAAGTAGGTTTTCAACATTAATCAAAATGGCGGAAAGGAAATATGGCCAATTTTGGGATAATTGCTATCGGTATTCTCAGCTTGACCCAAAGAATATAGGGAGACCTCTTTCATTTCAGTAGTCTAATTTATTCAGAAGTTATTAGCATTTATTATTATTTTTTTAAATATTTCATTATAACTTTTGACCACAAGGTGGCACTGCCCCCAAACTTTATGAGTACCATCAGGGCATGGAGCCGAAGATTTTTGTAATTATTTTTGTAACGATAAGATGGTGTGTTCAAAAAATAAAACATTTTAAAACAATTCAAAATGGCCGACGCCTAAAATGGCTTATATGGATACATAATTCGACTCGACATGACCCACCGAATCTAAAGAGACCAGTCTTGTGATTTTTGGCCAAACTGTTCAGAAGTTAAAAGCAAAAATATGCATTTTTTCAAAACACTGCAGGTAGTCTCAGGTCATGCTTGTTATAAACAGTTGGCGAGATAGCGCCTCACGTGCATTTTTGCTTTTTTTTATTTTTTTATTTGTTGACCTGTGAATTAAGAATGGTTTGACTAATCAACTTGAATTCCATAACTTAAAATTGAAATTGGGATAAATTGAAAGAACAGCATTGTTTGTTACATTTGTTACAGTTACATTTATTTGTAACATTTATAGGGCTGCAATTTTGATAATCGATTAATGTTGATTATTTTTACGATTAATCGGTTTATGCACTTATATTTTAGTTTTGTCCATTTTCCCCCAAGTAAATTATCAATAAAGGGTCTTTATCATTCATCATAGAATTTTAAGAGATTTTAACCATTTTGCATTGTCATATCCTCATCAAAAATATACCTGGAGTTGTTTTATGTGTTAGTAATCCTTTGTCGAAATCTTCTGCAATCAAAACACTGACCCATACTCTAGCAAATTTCAAAGAGATTTCAAATAATGTTTTCACCATGGCAGTCCTTAGAGCTCCTAAGGTAGTTAAACATCCTGAACAAAGCTTAAGGAATCTTTCAGAACATATTTTCATGAAGAATAAGGATAAAACAGAATAAAATTGCAGTACATTGCATTTTATTATTTACTGGGAAACAGCTTTATAGCTTATGCTGTGAAATTGTAAACAATCCTTAGAATAAAGTGCCAATGCCATTAAACCTGAATAGAACTCACATTGAAACTTCACATGAAGTAAAATCCATCAGAAGGTTGTCCAGAAAAAAAATTGGACACACAAAAAACCTGCTGTGTGAAAAAGAGCAGTGAATACTTAGAAAAAAAGTGGGTCCCACTTTATATTAGGTGGCCTTAACTACTATGTACTTACATAAAAAAAAGTACAGTGTACCTTCTGTGTTAATATTGTATTGTAAAACACTTTTGCTGCTATTGAGGTGGGATAGGGGTAAGGTTAGGGAGAGGGTTGGAGGTATGGGTAAGTTTAAGGGTGGGTTAAGGTGTAAAGTATGGGTCAACAGTGTAATTATAAATGTGCAGATTTGAAATATGCACCAAATGAGCCGCTTACGGCAAATAAAAGTTATTTAGCAACTAATTGATGACTAAATTAGTTGACAACTATTTTAATAATCAATTTTAATCCGTTAAACCGTTAATCATGTTTATGATCTCTGATGAATAAAGTGCTTCATTCTTTTTTTTCTGAGGAAATCCAAATCTCAAATACTCATCCACATCACATCTTTTTGGGGTGAATTATGTCTTATTTCTCTCATCACGAAGCAAACAGTAAAATAAAAGAACAGTCTCGCTTAGGGATGTCAAATTTCGATTATTTCCATGATCGATCGTCGTTTAAATTAACGATCAATTAATCGATTAATCGTTAACCATAATACTGCAAAATGCGTCTATTGCAGGCACGCAGTCAGCTGTATGACAGGATGTGCAAAAGCCACACACACACACACACACAAAACGCTTTCTCACTTGAATTAAAGAGGTTTTAGTCTGAATAAAATGCTAGTAGCAGGATTATAAAATGAATAGATGCGATTATGATCATTTGATAAAATGAAGAGAGCGCGCCATACTTTTGAGGTCATTTTACTTTGTTGACAGTTTCCAATCCCGCACGGAGAACGCTGAACGCGCCTCTTTAAATGGTTTTGTGGTGCTCGTTGTTGTATTTTAAAGCACAATTGCAATGTTTTCAACTGACATTATTGTATAAAATTATCCGAAATGTGGAGCGCGTGTGACTGCGCTGCACATTAAGTGAACTACATCGGCGCTGCTGCACCAAAACACAGTTGCTCACATTAATTTGATCCTGCTGGATTCTGTCCTAGAAAATGTCAGATTTTTAAAAATCCGGCATACAGCGCATTAGATCGTGACCGTGCATGCGTGCAGACGAGGATGAGCGAGCGCGGCTTTGGCTAGATTTATTTGGAGGTTATTGCTCATGTCTCATTCGGCACAAATCGAAATGTTTCCATATTCGCAATGTATTTGAATGTTAAACTATTATTTATAATGTAAACTAGGCTTGTACTTAACACGCATTCGCATATAGACGGAAAAGATGATCCTCTTCATATGAGCAAAAACGTCCTTGGCATAACAGCAGAGTGGACCGGTATACTACGGTCTATTTAAACTGACCAGTTTAACCTTTTAATGTTTAGTTGACATTTTATTTTGATAATGAACAGACTGCGATGTAAGTTTGAATCGCTAGAATATACGTGTGCAGCAGGCTCCGGTGCGATCGAAACAGCTGAGACATTAAAAAAAATATATATTTTCCGCAAAAGTGTTTACTTTCATTTGTGCACACTCACAATAAAAACAGAAGATTTGTGCTCTTGTAAAATAAAGCAAACAAACAGAATGCGTTGTCATCCTTTTTTTTTTTTTTTTTTGTGAACTTATGGAGCGCCCACACTTCTGTTTTAAATCCGTTAATCTTAATTAGCCTATTTAAGTCGGATATATTTCGCATAGCCTATTTAAACAACAACAAAAAAAAAAAAACATGAAAACAAATTGTTATTTTTATGTTGGGCCTATTACTTAGTAGGCTATAAATTTTCCTTAAAGCATCCCATTTTGTCCCAGGGCTTAGAACCTGTGCCCTAGTCAGGTCCATGCAGAAACTTGTGAACGATGCTCGGCGTCACCGTTTAGTGACAGCAGTGATAGCTCCAGGAATGTGTCGGTCACACCGCCTATTAATCGCTGTTTTGAATCCAGCAATTATTTATTTAGAAATGATAAGATCTGATTATGACAAGTGTGGTATAAAAGCTTTGTTTATTAGAGGAATAATAGGTTAACTGGAAAATGTTAGATCGCGACCATGCTTTTGGACCCCATAGTCTTCATTTACGCGGCTTTGTTCTGATTTGCCGGTTGGTCACGAATTTCCACAAATTCAGTAGGCTATATTTAGGCATCGTTTCTTTTCCTAAATCTTCATAGTCTAACCCTCTAATTTCCCAGGTTTATTTTATTATCTTTCGCTTTTAATAACTGTTTTCGCATCTCTTACTGTGGTAAACATGGGAAGGGAAATTAAAGATTTCATGAATTAAGAATTCGTTCGATTTATTAATTTGTTCCCTTATTTCACTTAAATCATGGGTTATTTAGGGAACAAAATTAATGAAACATGGACAATTGCCACATTAATAATTCGTAGGAATGAATTAACAAGTTGTAGGAATGAATAGACTACCTGTCCTGTCACTGTGTCCCGCAGCCCTGCAAAGCGCACGATATAAAACAGTTATCTGATGAAATGATTAGTAACTACATTTCTATTGCATTTAATGTTGAAGAACTTTTATGTTGTTTCTATTTTAATGTACTTTAAAGTTTAAATCACATTAAAAGCTTAATTTGTACATTGTGAATGAATGATGATGCTTTTATATATCGTCACCGTCACTCACAGCCGCTCGCACGTGTTGAGTGCGCATGAGCCGCACGCAGCCCAACATTGAATCGGTTAACCGACCATCGATAGCCTTAATCGATTGCATCTCTTATCGACAATTAATCGATCATCGATTAATCGTTGACATCCCTAGTCTCGCTGCATTGTCTTCAGTTGTGTGGGGGCGTATTCAAGGCCTGCACGTCAGTGAAACATTAGAATCTGAATAGGGCATTCAGCGCGGGGTGTGGTCGCATTAGAAGATAATGAAGGGAGACGTGAAAAACAGTAATCACGTTGTTGTCATATGGATTACTTTATCACAAAGTATTATTTTTTTTCGGCAGCACTTGTTTAGTTTAAAAGTAGTTATGTCAGGCTTTCTATAGAAATATCTCTCATGTCTCTTCGTTGAGTATTCACTGTGTTACAGTTCATTTTAATGACGCGTGTCTAAATGAAGATCAGCGCAGACAAAGGCTACAGACAGCACACCTTGTTTGTTATTGTTATTATATGTTGTGTGTGTGTGTGTGTGTGTGTGTGTGTGTGTGTGTATATATATATATATATATATATATATTTTTTTTTTTTTTTTTTCCGCACTATAAGGCGCAACGGATTATAAGGCGCACAATCAAGGAATGCACTATTTTAGAACAGTTGTCATATATAGGGCGCACCGAATTATAAGCCGCATAGAATGGAAGATATTGCAGTCAAATGTTTGACTGGGCTTGCATTATGCATCCACTAGATGGAGCTAAAGGGAATGTCAACATTTTGACAGAGCGCCTTGATCCATTTATAAGGCACTCCGGATTATAAGGCGCACTGTCATTTTTTGAGAAAATTAAAGGCTTTTAAGTGTGCCTTATAGTGCTGAAAATACAGTATGTATTATTCATCATGTATAATAATTTCTTCTGCTGAACACAAAAAAAAAGGTGATATTTTGAAAAATATGGGGAACCAAACTGTTTTTGGTCTCAATTATATTATGGAAGTCAACTTTTGTGTTCAACAGAAGAAAGAAATTCATACATGAATACATTCAGATTTGTAGTATTACTACAGCATTTCACCTCTGCATTTCAAATCATGCAAACGGCTTTGTTCTTTTCCACAACACTATTGTCGACGTCTTGCAAAATCTAAAATGCTTCCATACCTCTGACTTTAACAAACCATCTTAAACTGCCATTTTAAGCACTGAATGAATGAATGAATGAATGAATGACAGGTTTGCCTCTTGCTCATTGGTAACATCGTGCAAGGAAAATAAGAGGGTGACATCTAGTGGAGAAGACTAGTTATTAGATTTTTAATCTTGCGTTCAGTGTTTGATTCAAGATTCAAGATTTTTATTCGTCACATACAAAATTATGGTAACACTTTATAATAACTGCACACTATTAATCATTAACTAAGCATTAGTAAACAGATAATTCATAATTTATAAAGCATTAATAGACAGTAATACGCAGTTTATAAATACAGATATAAATGCTTTATTCTTAATTTAAAAGCATATCTATAATGTGTTTAATAATTGTATTTTCATACTTTATTCATGATTCATAAGATCACAAGAAATGTAGTAAATTCAGGTAGTTATAAAGCATTTAGTAGTGGTCAGTTAACTATTCATGTGAGCTCATCTAAAGTGAGTCTAGTTATGCCTTGTAAAGCATTTATAAAGGATATTTAAAGGCTCAGTTATCTTCTAAACAAAAAACGGAAACAAACACCACACAGTGATACAGAACATAGAAATATTAACAGCCTTTAAATCTCATTTGTAAAAGCTTTACAAGGCATAAATAGTCCTCACTTTAGATGAGCTCACAAAAATAGTTAACAACTACATGTTTTATAACTACCTGAATTAACCCTAAATTACAGTAGAAATACATGTTAATAAACCATTTATTAACACTGTAACTATTACTATATGTCTGAATTAAAAAAATGTATGAATGCACATTTAAATAGTTTATTAATCATTTACTTACAATTTCTAAGTGATCTTATGAACCACTGACAACTCCTTAATAACTGATGTGTAAATAATGCTATACTTAATTTATAAATGATAAATTGATCATTAATAAAGTATGAAAAAACAATTATTAAATACATTATAGATATGCTTTTAAATCGGTATAAAGCATTTATATCTGTATTTATAAACTGCTTATAAATGTCTATTAATGCTTTATAAATGATAAATTAACTGTATCCTAATGCTTAACTAATGATTAATAGCATGCAGTTATTATAAAGTGTTACCAAAATTATATATAGCATACAGTTGCAATCAAAATTATTTACAACCCCCTTGACTTGCAAGACAATTTGCCGTGGAGGATAACATTTTATGAAATCAATTTAACAAAGGCATCAGTAAAGTATTAGAGAGAGTTTTTTAATACACTTTTGAGTGATTCTGAGAATGGAACATTGATGAATCATGATAAAATTCGAATTGGCTCTAAACATTCTTGTTCAAAATTATTCAACCCCCTTTGTGCAGAATCTTTTATTCTTTAACCCCTTTACGTGCAAACATCGCTGACGGCCCCAGTTTATTATCGTTTCACTTTCACAGCACGTTAAACATCACTGTCTTACTTGATCTGGACAAACTGTGCATCAATTGGAAGTTTAAAGACTCAAGCTTCGATATTTGACCAATATTTTGATAAAACATTGTTGCAGTGACAGATATTTAGTGATTTATGTCAGGAGTGCAAAATAATAAATCCGTATTATGCCACATTTTGAATAGAAATTCACCACTCATTCATATTCAGTCACGTCAGCAGCGGTTTATTTGTGTTCGCATAGACTCACTGAAAAGCGTCAATAAGGATTTATAGACCAAAGATGCATATCCGCGGAGATATATGGATATATTTACTGATGTTTACTTCATATTTCTTCAGACAGAATCATCATTTCTATTCATTTTCCACTGATTTATGCGATCTGATGATGAATCACTCGAGCTGTGACCCAGAAAGACTCTGATTGGACCTTCGGCTTGTCAATCTGACAGTCCCAAAACCGGACAGCATCAGATTGTGTCACATGGTTCGTGAACAGTTCCTGGTTCATATCTGCTCACAACAACACTGAAACACCTCTGTACACACAACATATCCGAATAATAAACCCGCGATTACAATAGTAAAGCTTGGTATGAGATTTTCTTGAGATCTGGGGCATTTTATAAAATATAAAATAAAATGTACATACCGGAAATGCTAACTTGTGCAGCGATGAAAAAGGCTACAAATAACACATTTTTAAAACAGTAAACGACCAAATACCACCCCTGATCGCTAAAGGAAGTTATTATAAACACTCGATCGGGGTTTAAAGTGAGTGTGAAGTGTACTAATAATTTCATAAATTGTCTGATGTAGCTTGATGCTAACGTTAGCTCCAGTGCTACTAATAGCAGGTGCATTTCTTCTTCAAAATGCATTTTTGTCTCAATAATTCACGTAATGTCGTAAGAAAATGTTTTGTTGTATTTTTATAGTAAGACTTTTGATAAATAAGGGCTAAATGCAAACAGAGACTGAAGTGAGATCGCTGCTTTGTGTCTTTGTAAAGCCTGAAAAACCACAATAAAGGCTAATAAAGGTGGAATAAAAACAAAAGAATAATGATAAAAGAGTAATGCGGATAATGTGTCATACACGGCGGAGGTGTGAAAGACTCGTTTGGTGAGAATAATAGAATAATGAATCGGCAGTTTTCACAGCTAAACACACATACAAAATACACAGGAGAGTTTACATGTGAGATCTTACAGAGATGACAAGGGCCATAAATCAATCTGATTAGCCTTCTCTAAAAATACACATGACATGGCCTTAGAAAATATTTCATAAAATTCACAGTTTTACAGATTCGATTATGAAATTTTTTATAAAGTTTTGGAAGACT